>NW_024497519.1:899264-1636392 GCF_017590055.1 Onychostruthus taczanowskii
CCCCGCCTCCCAAAGAAGCCTTCCCTCCCCAGGGCAAAGACCAAGCTCCTAGAGCCTCTTGAACATTTGTTGCTCCAGCTCCCAGTCATCTTGGTGATCTATGTGCAACTCACACCAGGATATCAGTGTCTGTGCCATATAGGAGAGTCCCAGAGGGTTGGGCAGAGCATCACATGGATCTCAGGTATAGGAGCAGGATCTGTCTCTGGGCCTGGTTTCACTCTGCTTGCATAGCTCTGGAGATGGGGGTCTCCATTGCTGTCTGGGGGACTCTGCTGCCTCATTGCCACCTGTGTCCCCCAGTGTCTGCAGAGGTGTTACTAACCAGTCACTGCCCAGGCTGTATGGGTGCTTGGGACTGTACATTTCATTTTGGATCGTCAAACAAAATTTTATATTTCAGCTGGAGTAGAAAGAAGTTTGATTTTTTAAAACTTGTTTTGGTTCTTACATGCTGTGCTTGTGTGGAAAAAAGCCCACCAGTTTTGTGCTGGTTATCCGTAAGATTGTCAGTGAATGAATGACTGAGCTACTAAGTGGGAAGAATATACATGAAATACAAACTTCAATACTTTCAAAAGGAGAAGTAACAAAAACAGTCCAGACAAATCAAAAGGATTAGCAACTAAGAGATACTTTAGTATTTCACATTAATTAATTGGACATTGTAGTAGAAGGGCAGAATATGTTTTCCACTTTAAAGCACAATCTGAGAACAAGGAATAAAGAACTAGATGTGATATTGGAATCTAAGCAGCAGCAGAACTCCCAATGCATTGGATAAGAAATTCAGAATTCTGAGGAGGCTGATACATAACTTGTGTTTCTTGTGAGTTTTCTAACTACATATTTAATTAAAATACTGCATTTTGAGCATGGACAATTAAAAGTTTTGTGCAAACCCCAGAAAAGTATGTCCTAGTTTAAAAGGGTAGTTTCAAAAATAAAGAGGTCCGTCAAATGTCCCTCATTTGGACAATGTGACTTTTCAACTCGTCAGGATTCCTATAAAAATTATCTGTTGACTATAGATCTGAAAACTGCTGAAAAAATAACAACTACAGAAACGTTATGTTTTATCTCCAGAGTACTTAAAAAAATAATCTTTGCTGGTCCTGTGCAGTTTAATAAAACAGATGTGTCTATTTATCTTTATGTCTGTGATATAAATTATCAGAGACACATACACTGGTTTCCTAATTGTAAGTAGATTTGGTGTCAGTCCACAGACTAGAGACATATGCAGGGCAGCAGTCATGTAAGTTGATTTCACCTTGTGGTACATAGTCACAAGACTGTACTGTGCTTTTTCAGGGAAATTGAAAGCAAAACCACACTTTCACAATCAATTAATTTATGCCCTTTTGTAAATAGTTGTTTCAATAGTAAGCACTACTTTTATTTCACACATTCCATTCCCTGACAAACACTCACAGGTGTGATCACAACTGTATGCAAGATAAAATTTTTGGTTGTCTCTTACTGCCTACTGCCACTTGATATGCTTTCTTCACTGTCGAAACTGAGTGGCCCTATAGGATCTATGTCAATTGACAAATTGTGTGAATAACACCATGCTGGCTGAGCTAATTTTCATCTTCCTGATTTCCAGATTTATCCCCTATAAATCTTTGTTTTGTGTTGACATTTAGTTTACAGTGTAAAATAACTTTACCTTTGGTGATTGACTAAGTAGTAAATTTTGTGAAAGTTGAAGACGCAATTGCGAGCCACTGCATCCAAACATTATCAAGTGCCGCTCTCAGAAGGTACAATTTCTACCTATTTTTCTCCACGTATAAGGCAGCTCTCTATCATTTTGGATACTCATGCACTCAGGCTATTATCTGAGAAAAACATGTTATGCAGATTTGCTGTGTGTGCAGTATGCCTGTCTTAAGTAGTCAATCAGCCTTACATACCTACACAACTTCAAGAGTTTTTTGTAGTTCTAGGTATTTTACAGACACATAGAGAATCTGTATGATAGAACCATTGACTGATTTGGGTTGGAAGGAATTTTAAAGATCATTTAGTACCAACCCCATCCAACCTGGTCTTGAACACTTCTAGGGATGAGGTGTCCAACTTCTCTGGGCCACCTATTCCACTGTCTCATCACACTCACAGTCAAAAATTCCTTCCTTATGCCCAATCTAAACCTATGATCTGTCAGTATAAAACCCTTGCCCCTTGTTTGCAAAAGTACTCTTTATGTCCTTTGCAAACACCAGATAATAGCTAATACTACTAGCATGGCCCCTGCAAAATTACATGTGATTGTACCAAACCACTTTCTGTCATATCAGAAGCCTTACTGTGGAGAAATCCACTTTTTTTGAAGTCTGATTCAGCCCTTATTTACTCAACTCTTTTTCCTTTAAGGTGTGAATTCATGGCTTTGGTGAGGGACCCAGGGCTGTGTCAGAGCTCTGTGAGCACCTACTCATATCTTTGGTGTGTGCAAGTGCACTCTAGTGCTTTCATCATAGCTGAATCCTTAAGGTTTGTTGTTGAAAACATTATATAAATGCTTTTTTACCTCTCTTTTTTGTGCCTCTGAATTACAGTGCCCTCCCATGGCAAACAATAAGTCTTCTTACTTCACATGTTACATAGCTATGTTTTCTCCAGAAGCAAACTCAGTACCTAATCTTTCCTGCAGTATTTTCACTGTTAAAGATGGACATGAATAATCTGAAATATAGCCTTTCTTAATGGTGGTTGTAGCTGTAAGACATGCTGCATTCATTAATGATCTCCAGTGCTCTCTGAGCTACGTAAGGGTCTGAAAAGCAGAGCAGGCCAAAATGTCCATGTCTACAGCTTTAGCTGCATGGATTTTCACTGTGGGAGAATTTTCAAATATCTCCAGGTTTCCACATTTCTATACCATAGCACTGCAAGTGCTATGGTATAGAAATGTGGAAACCTGGAGATATTTGAAAGTGGGCAAACAGTTTTGTCACACATTTATAAAGATGCTTCCCCAAACACATTTAGCACTTTTAAAATCAGAACAAGATGGTTCACTTTAACTGTATTAAATTTTCAGGAGGTCTTTTGACCATACTGCTTTTTATACCATACTGTTGGAGTCAAGGCAATAAACACCAAAGACAAGAATCCTGCACAGCTACTAGAAGCAGATAAAATGAAGAATGTTGCAGTTAAAGGTTAATTATCTGAAATGTGTGATGCCAGTCAACCCTCATCACCTTGTCACCCAAATGAACCTCTCCAATAAGCAGTTGACTTTTCCTAACCTGAGTCTCCTCTTCTTTATAGCATGGTTTTGTAGAATTCTAGGCAGTGAAGTTACCTACAAAAGTCTGTATAATACTTCTGAAACAGGGGTACAGTGCTACCCAAGGCTTATTCAAATGAATAAAGATGAATTTAACTTTTTTTTAAATTTTATTTTGGGTTTTGGTTTGTTGGGTTGGGGTTTTTTCCTCCTTAATTTAAGTTTAGTATCAGTAACATTTCATTAATCACTTGCATTTCTAATATCTGATGAGAGCTAAAGTTAGAATTTATGAAATCCTTGCCATTTCAGTTTTATAAATACACAATGTCTATTTTGAAGCAGATATTGGGTATTTCACATGTCTTCATGCTGCACTATTTGTTTTAATTGGGAAAATAAGTAATTATATAAATGTTTGCTTAAAGAGATTTAAACAACAATGCAGTCATTTCCCCTTCAACTTCATTTCAGCTTCACCATGCACTGCTTTTATTTTCATCATTCATTTTACTCCAAGAAAACATTTTTTGTACTGGTGTAAGGTGGTATCCTATTGCTTGCCCTTTTAGTAGAATAGACCTGCATTGCATAGCTGTTTATTCTGCATTAAAAAAAAAAGTACCCAAGTACATATTTCCATGGTGTATCAACTTTTGTTTTCTTCATTTTCAATGGTAAACTATTCCATTCTGGAGAAATCATGCATTGCACAATGTTATCTCCAACAATCTCAAAGAAGATGAAATTAGGTTCACAAAGCAGTTATACGTAATTGCAGCAATGCAGTCAGGCTCAGCTGGGTAGCCTAAATCACAGAGTATATATGTGGCAAGATAGCATGTCCCATTTCCAATAACTGAGGTCATGAGCATGCTTTCAAATAGTCCTTTAATTTGCAAGTTCAATTTAAGAAGTTTAATTATTAACTAATAAATCTAGAAAAGATCTAGAAAAGCCAGTCTGTACTGCTTGCTGAATTGTCTGATATTTTGCATTTACATCAATTGTAATGTAAAATCATACAATCATAGAGTCATGTAGGTTGGAAAAGACTCAAGGTGCTGAGTTCAGTGTTAAGTGAACGAAACTAGGCACAGCAGGTTCTGAATTAGAGAATTTTTCTTGGCATCCCCTTTCCTTTATCAGTTCGTATCTCAAGCTCTGACCCTACAACCCCTTCTTTGAGCTTATGGAGAGAAGATTTTGGTGGGTTGTCAGTACCCTTCCACTGGCAACACTAATACCAAAGATCCTACTTCTCTCTCCTGTTAAGCATCTCCTCAATTTCAGTTCATCGGGTGAACACTGTGCTGTGATAGTGACCTGTTTTCATAGTGGCTTTATTCATGGTGGTGATTATAACCAGAAAGGTCCTGCTCTTCCATGAGATTTTTTTATAAGGACACTGTATCAGTCTCTAGCTTCTCTGCCTCCAGCTTCTAATGAATAAAAATGTATATTAATATCTGTGTAATCAGTCTTTCTTAAAGGTATTGGATTTTAGCTGTAGCAAGTGGTCTTTAATTTTGGTATTAGAAATGACTCATATTCAAATTAATGATTTTTCCTTTATGGTGTTAGTCAGAATTCTCCGTGTGAATTAAGATTTTCAGAACTGCAAATCTGTTTTTTAATTCACCTATCATTACATTAGGATAGCAATTTGCTATTAAAAATATAAAAAAAAAAATTGACCTCTGGTGTTTTAAAAAGAGAAAATCAGTGCACGTTTGAGTGGGACAAATACATACACATTTTTAATAAAAGATGTATTATATATATGCACTTTGTGTCTATTTTCCTGATGAAACTGCTAGATACAAACTTAATTTAAAAAATAATTAGAAAAATAATTATTCTGGCTGTTCTGTTTTGTTGTTGTTGTTGTCGTTCTCTTTTTGGTTTTTGGTTGGTTGTGTTTTGGTGGTTCTTTTTGTTGTTTTGTGGGTCTTTTGTTTGTTTGTTTATTTGTTTCTTAAGAGTTTGTTGTGCAGGTTTTCCAGAAAAATTAAAAATAACTTTTGGGAATGATTTTTTTAGGTGAATAAATAATGCTTAGAGTAAAATATTCTGTCAGCGGGGAAGCTTTAATGAAAGTATATTTTGAAAATAAATATTGGAGAGCAATTTTATCATGGTGTTCAGAATGAAAAGTATTGTTTCCTGTTTTTTCATTTTTCTTATCTTGTGCAACTGATTCAGCTTGTTTCTTTGTTTATTTGTTTATTTAACTGAATTGGTGAGGTTGGAGCAGAGCATAAAAGTTATCTTCAATATTCTTTCCCCCCCTTTTTTTTCTGTGTGGTTTTTAAAAACGATTTTATTTTATTTTAAGGTAGCCTTCTTATGGCTGTGAAAGCATTAATTTCAAATAATGTTTGATTGCCGTGTATGCAAACTCTTAATTATAAATTTCAATTATAAATTTCAGGTTTTCTCTTATTGCCTTTAGCAATTTTAATTTTCAGTTATTTGCAACCCCCATGAATACAGTTGTGTTCTCTAATATTTAATTCTTTCCTAAGACATATACAGAATACATCTGAGAAGTTGAAGATAGAATAAAGCTGTGAAGTTACCTTCTTAGTAGTCACTGGAGGTTCTACCCTTAATGGAAGTGTTGACAAGATAGAATGAGCCCTGGTATCATAAAATATGCTTTAATGTACTTGACCAAATGTGTTTTTACTGTTTAGATGTAATCAGTTGAGTACAGGACAGAAAGCAGATTTAGCACTGATTTGGGGAGTGTAAGAAAAATGGAATTGGAGTGCAGGGGTAGTCTGCCGTTCCTGCTTTTACCAGGAGAAAAAGAAGAGGGGAAGGAGAAAAAGGGAAAGCCTCAGGCTATCTTAATTTCCTGAGCAATTCCTGCCCTTCTCTACTTCCAGAGTTCCTTCAGGACACCAACCAAACTTTCCTGTCGATATGATCAGTTTAATTTACTGGATAGCCCTGGCAGGTGTTTGTGGGGAGAGAAACAGTGTTACTGCCCAGATGCCCACCGCAGTTTTGTTGGCCAGAGGATGGAACCACTGAGGTCAGAATCGAGCTCATCCTCCCAGATCCATGCACACGTGTGCTCTGGTTTAGCAGTCTTCTTGAAATGGAGCCTGCTTCCTGACATGCTTCTAAACAAATGGGTAAGTTCAAAATAAGAAGCAACAAGTGTTGGAAGAAGGCTAAATTTCAGATCTGAACCTCTGTTTTAATGTGCCGTATTTCTTGAGTTTTTTCTCCTTCACCACTGGCAGGAAACAAAATTTCCCCCAGTGCTCAGTCTGGGGAGCTGATTCTATTTAATCTGTTTATCAATGATTTGGACACTGCAATTGCATGCTACCTCAGTCAGTTTGCAGATGATTCCAAGGGTGGGAGTGGGTGGCAGTGTTTGCCTGCCCGGGGATAGGAAGGTTTTGAAGAGGGATCCTGAGACATTGGATTGAGGGGCCAAAGCCAGTGGAATGAAGTTCAACAGCACAAAGGGCTGGGTCCTGCGCTTGGGTTGTAACAAGCCGAGACATTGCTACAGTCTGGGAAAAGAGTGGCTGGAAAGCTGTCCAGCAAAAAAAGGGAATGCTGGTCAACAGTGGCTGACCATGAGCCAGCAGCAAGAAGGCCAGTGGCATCCTGACCTGTATCAGCAGGAGCGTGGCCAGCAGCACCCAGGCAGGGATTGTCACCCTGTACTTGTGAGGCCACACCTCTAATCCTGTGTCCAGTTTTAGGTCCTTCACTACACAAAAGAGCTGAAAATGCTGGAGTGAGTCCAAAGAAGGGCAACAAAGCGGATGAAGTGTCTGGAACAAAAGTTCTGTGGGGAGCTGGGGTTTAGCCTGGAGAAATGAAGGTTTAGGGTGAACCTTCTACAGCTATCTGAAAGGAGGTTGTAGTAAGGTCAGTCGCAGTCTTTTCTCCCAATTAACAAGCAGTAAGACAAGAGGGCATAGCCTCAAGTTGCAACAGGGGAGGTTTATATTGCATATAATGACCAATTTCTTCACTGAAAGGGTTTTCAAGCATTGGCACAAACTGCCCATTGCAGTAGTTAAGTCAGGATCACTGGAACTTAAAGAAATGTGCAGATGTCAGACTAGGGACATGATTTAGTGCTTGACTTGGCAGAGTTAGATTTCTGGTTGGATATGTTGTTTTTAAGGGTCCTTTCCAATCTAAAGGATTATATGAATCTATGACTGTAAAATATATATTTTATTCTGAGAAAATTTGGTTATAGGTGTCTTATAGTAACTGCCGCTGTAAAAGAGAAGCTTAAACCATACTTTGATTTGGTTTTAACTCTTTTTATGGAATCCATTTCTAAATATGAAGGAAGAGTTTATGGTCTCTCCTTATATTCAACAGATTATGTAAATGCATTGAAAGGAAGTCGGAAGCATAAATCACAGATGTCGGTTTGATAGAAAGTTTGCAACCAGAAAAATCTACAGCTCCCAAATCCCAATGTGTTAATTACAAGACGACATCTGGTATACAAATTTATGCCGAGCTAAGAAATGTTCAGACTAAAATAGGGTATGCCTAAGTGGGCTTAGTGTCTAAAACCTACATTCATCATAGGGAAACTTAAAATCATGTGATCGTGAAGTGTCTGTGATCTAAACTGTCTGCAGATAGAAAGGTGATATAAACTGGAAGGGAAGGCAATTGAAGATAGTTGAGACAGGTTAGACAAGTTATCCAGGTACACCTGGCCAATGGTATAGTTTCACTTTGTATAATATACTCACATAGAGGATGAATAAAAAGAAATTCAAAAATTCCTTAATTTAATAGCATATAATGTCTCTGACCTTTAATCCTAACAAAGGATATGTGTTTTTACTGATTTTGTGTTAAAAAAATAAAGAGTGGAGCCAGTTATATCTGTTAGAGTGTATGTGGTTACAGAAGATTCTTATGTTGTAAAAGATTTTATGGATAATATGAAAGTATTTGAAAATGGAGTAATTCAAACACAATTTTCCAAGTTACTGCCGTGTCAAACTTTGAAGAGGGACACTATGCATTAAAAAATGTTTTAGTTAAATCTTGTACACTTATGTTTTAAAACTGAAATACCTTCAGTGGCGATTGAATATCCCATTCTCTTTTAAATTGCCTGTAGAGTAAATGAGCACCCCCATGATATAACATACTCCCCTTTTTTACTTGTCAGAGGAACTATATGAACTAGTAGCTAGGAAGAAAAAGATTGCAAGAGTTCCTTTGCCTGAGGACTAAAATGATAATGTTGTGACTTCAGACTAACTGTAGAATCCATATGACAGAAATCAATATAAAAAAATGGTCTGACTTTAAAAGCCTGGGAGATTATTCATATTGTATCTCTTCAGCCAGGAGGGGGCGGGGGGGGGAGTGTGAAGTCCTGAGTGTATAAACTCAGGACTTCATGGTGACTAACAATGAATGAAAAGTAACACTCCATAAATTTGACTTCAGATGACTCCAAGCTGTGTATGACATCAAATAAAGTTAACACTGACCCTTTCAAATTCTTATTTTGAGTACTCTAAAGTAACCAGCCCTGATTTAAAATGTAATTTTTCATTGAAAATGTGCAATGTATTCACTTTTAAATATAGTCAGAAAAACACTGTAGAATAGAATTAGAAGACCAACATAGTTTGCATTTCCTTAACTAAAAAGGTTTAGTGTAAAATTACAGATTTCTGCTCACCAAGACTTTAATCTGAACACATCTGCGTGTATAAACCATGAAAAAGTTATGTAATCTGGATGTATTTAGTGACATGGTGCTAGCAATATTTCAGAGAAATAGTTGGTGGTCTGGCTTGGCATTGGGGAAATGCTGTATTTCAGTTATAGGGAAGAAGTTCAGTTTCTGTCCTGAGCACTCCCTTAGATTTAAATCCTCTCTGCTCTCTGCATTCATGCACTTCTGTGTGTTTGGAAGCAGAGGGGATTGCAAAGGGTTGTAGAAAAACTGTCAGTTCAGTCTCAGATTGGAAGTATTCAGCATTCCTGAGAGATTGAGAATAGGTATGTAAAGCAGAAAGCAAAGAGCAGTTCATGCTATAGCAATAAAACTGAAGTCAAATATTGCAGATGACATCCTGCAGGCACTAGGGGAAGAAGATTATATTGTTGCAGGGGATCAAGACTGCCTGCTGCGCTGATTCAAAGCACTGAAACTAATATGAGAGGCATTATCCAGTGGCTGTGGCACAAAACACATACTTAAATGACAGTTTGGAAAATTTCTTAATTTAAAGATCGTCTGGATGTTTCTGAAAACAGTCTTCTTCTCCATGAGGTTACATTACAGAAGTTGCAGTGTACTTTTGTGACACAGTGAGGCAAGTTTCCTGAAAGAGTATCAACCCATAACTGTGGTTTTCCATGAAATACTTGTCAAATAATTATTCAGTTAATGCTGAGTTTGGAGTAGATAATTTATCTGTCCATAATGGTAACATCTCTAATAAATACTAAGATAGCTATTATTCAGAAAAATGTAGAAATTGACTGTTAGTAATAAGATTTTGCACTGATATTGATGATAACTTTGATTCACAGGTCTGAATGTAAATTTTAAAAATATTATTGGTCTCATGTTTTTGTTTTAGTTTCTTCTCAATAGAGACAGTAGTTTATAGATTACTTACAGCCACTTAGGAATTTTAAGTTGGAGGTGGATTCAAATATAAAACTGGATGTATATGCTGCTAGTCCTTTTCTTAAATGGTTGGTTCTACTTAGATATGTTGTGCTGTTAGCTATTAATCCAAGTGAAGCAAGCAACCAGAAACAGAATTTCCAGTCACTTTGTACTGGCTCTGTAAAAAATGAACTGTAGGCAAAATCCTTAGATGAAAATTAAATTTTCAAAATAAAAAAAATACTTGCAGTCTATTTCTACTTGACAGCTGGTTTGCTTTTCCTTGCCTGTGATGATTTTATCAGGTTTTATGAGAATGTTATTTTATTCAGTGAACGTTAAACATTGTCCATTTCCAGGACAGTGCTTGATACATGTAGCACCTCTTACACAGAAAACATATAAAGTAAGGACCAATGCTTGTGAGTTTGCCGTAAATAAAGACAACACATCAACAGAATTAATCACAGTGTGTGCTGACTAGCACTGTGCCTTCCTGATACTATTTTAAACAGGAAGATAAATACACAGATTTAGCTTTGTACAGGCAATACTGGATTTTATTGTTTTAAAGTAAGTACATAGGTTGTTATGCAGGACCCAAAACATGCTGCAATATCAGAAAGACATGGTTTCCCTATAGGTTTTTGTCATCAGTTTCTCAGGTAACTTCAGCATGCAGCATGGCCTTGCATACACCTGTGGGTGTATGTATAACCCACAGGTTCAGCAGGCTCTGTGTATGTATAACCCACAGGTTCAGCAGCCTCTGTGTGTGTATAACCCACAGGTTCAGCAGGCTCTGTGTGTGTATAACCCACAGGTTCAGCAGGTTGGTGCTTATAGCTCCAATAAATGCAAGAAATTCTTGGTTGCTGAAGCTACTTTTGGTGAACATATTTTTGTCTGTATTTTTCTCTAGTATAATTGATCTAATTTGTAAATGTTGTTTAATAAAGAGTCATGCAAAAATTAGTGTACTAAAAACAATAAGCAAGCCTATCTTTAAACAGCTCTAGATTGAAAGATACAAAAAACCAAACAAAACAAAACAAGGGGCTCCCTGCAATACTTTAATTTGGTCTTCTTGTTTATGTGCACTATGTCATCATTTAATTGTCTAATTACATGCTGTGTTTTTTTTGTTTTTTGGTGTTTCCTGTAAGGCCCTGCCTCATTTGATTCATAGAATTGGCAGTATTTGCTTAATGAGCAATTGTTTGATACGTTCTTCATTTGTTATTCAAAGAATGCACCCCATGCTGTATTTTCTGCCTTCATTTTAACCTCTATTCTGAAGAGAGAATTACTATTTTTTTCCTAAACTGAGCAATAAATGATCATTGCAGTTGTGCTTGTGTTCTTTGCAAGAAGAATGTGGTAATCTTTTTTCTTGTGAGGTATTTTTTTCTGTCATCATAAAGTATATTGTTAAATCCAAAAGCATTTACCACAGCTTAACAGACCTGGAAGAAGCTGGTGGTGACACAGAGTGACAGCATTGCTACTCAGCAAGGGAGAAGGGGACTAAGTAGCCATCTGAGAAGGGTCCCATATAAATCCACTCAGATAATATTAATACATAGCACATTGCACAATGTTTTATTATCCTATATATTAAAAACACTAAACAATAATAAATAAACCAAGTAAAAAATGTCATGAAAGAAATTAAGAAAAATATCAAGGAGCAAATTAACTCATTGCTTTTCTTCAGTTGGAAAATGCTGTTGTAATGGGTAACAGGAACATTTTTCCTGGAGTTTTCTGAAAAATAAGAGCAGTTATGTAATGAGGTTTCTTCTTTTGAAAAAATAACTTATTTTCTGACCTTACTAGGAGTTCTGATCTTTTAAAATAGCTTAAAAACCTTTAAGCTTCCAGGTTTTCTGTAGTTCTTTTGAGCCAGTAATGTTTTATTTTTCAGCTAAAATAATTTGGTTCATCTTAGAAGACTGCATATTTCTTGATTGGGTAGTACTGTCCCTGAAGTAGTCATTCACCTCATACTTAAAACAAATACATGAGACAGACATGAATTCAAGGTCTAGGGAATGTTGCAGATAAAAAGGAATTGCTTCACTAACAAAATCTAAACAAAGGTCATTTTGGTTTCATTTTATTTTAGTAATTGTGCTCCTGGAAATAAAAAAAAATTATGGAAGATACTTGTTTCTTGGATCTAGAAAAGGAATGGCATTCATATCTCATATCAAGTCAATCAAATAAGAACCCAGGCTCTTTTCCTTCATTCCCTTACACATCTTCCATTCATTTTATTACTGGTTCTCTTAACAATTTAATTTATTTTGCTTCCATTTTCCTTATCATCCTTCCTCTTTTTCTACTAAAGGCTGTCAGGTTTTGGTATGACCAAAGTATCACCTGACTTCAAAAATCAGTGAAGACAATATCCAGTAACATTATCTGAGAAAGTGCAAAAGGAAAAGCCAAGATTTTTCTATCACTTCTTAAGAATATCCACTGACCTTTTTGCTGTCTGCAGGTAAGTTTCCTTGTCTAACAGGTGGCATTATAAGAACACTTCATTTTTTAATACAATCCAAATGTTTTGGGTTAGAAAGAACCTTGAAGATTATCAGATTCCAACCACATCCAGGGACACCTTCCACTAGACCAGGTTGTTCAAAGTCCCGTAACTTGACCCTGGACATTTCCAGGGGTAGGCCATCCACAACTTTTCTGAGCAATATCTTCCAGTGCCTCACCACCCTCACAGTAAACAATTTCTTCCTAATGTTTGATTTAAACCTACTCTCTCAAGGTTTTTGACAAGAAAAAACCCCTTTTATTGCTTTTCCCCCTTGTCCCGTCACTACACACCCTTGTAGCAAGTTCCTCACCAGCTTTCTTGTAGGGACCCTTCGACACAGAAAAACGACAATAAGCTCATCCTGAAGCTTTCTGTTCTCCAGGCTGAGCAGTCCCAATTCTCTCAGCCTTTTCATACAGGAGGGGACATGAACTAGAGGATCCCTTATTACTGGCCCTTGTTGTGCACCAGAGCTTTTAGCTGCATCAAAATAGCTTCATGTATTAAACTGAAAAATGCTCATATTCTTTGAAAATGCGCATGTTCTTCACGCTGGCAGGTGAAGGGTATGCAGCCAAGCTGGCATGGCTTGGCTACACAGCACTTTCCAAGATTCTTGGTAATTTAAGGCATCTTCCTTGTAGATTCTTCATCTGGTAGATCCTGCTGTAAAATACATACCACTAGCTTTTGGAATGTGTGGAAGAGTTCTTTTCTTACTAGGCAGAGTATATTTTTCACCTTAATTTTCAGAATTACATGTAACTTCTAACCTGCAGAGCCTCCCTCCCTGCTAGGTGGTCTTACTTTTGAAGTCCTGTTCTATATATTTGTTTCTTGTCAAAAAGCCATCCACCATATTGTCTATCTTTGCCACTATTCTCTGTACCTTGCTGAGACCAATCGCACTCTTTCTGAAAAGGCTGAGATGGAAATGGTACATTAATTCAGAAGGGTGAATAGAGTAACATCTTTAAGTTGTATATTTTGTTTAGTGTTTGTCCTGTTTGTGATTTATACATAGACCCCCAGCCAGCAATAGCAAAGGGCATCAAGTGCACCCTCAGTAAATTCAGATTACACCAAGTTTGTCAGGAGTATTGACCTGCTGGTGGGTAGAAAGGGACCCAGAGGGATGCTGAGAGGCTGGATTGATGTGCTGAGGCCAATGTCATGAGGTTGAACAAGGCCAAGTGCCAAGTACTGCAATTGTGTCACAACCACCCCAGGCAGTACTACAGATTAAAGGAAAAGTGCCTGGAAGCTGCAAGGAAAACAGCTTTGGGGTGCTGTTTGACAGTGTGTGAACATGATCTATTTGGCCCAGGTGGTCAAGAAGGCCAATGGTGTCTTGGTCTGTACCAGCAATAGCATGGCCAGCAGGAGCAGGGCAGGGATTGTCACCCTGTACTCAGCAGTGGTGAGGCCACACCTCAAATCCTGTGTCCAGTTTTGGGTCTCTTAATAGAAGAAAGACCTGAAATTGCTGGTGTGAGTCCACAGAAGCGCAACAAAGCTGGTGAAGCATCTGGAACGCAAGTGCCATGAGAAATGGCTGAGGGAGCATTGGTTAGCCTGGAGGAGTCTCAGGGGAGAGTGTGCTTTCCTGAAAGGAGAGTGTGGAGGAAAGCCAGGTGAGGGTCAGTTTCTTTTTCCTGTCAGCCAGCAGCAGAAGAGGAAGTGTCCTCAAGGGGAGATTCAAGCTGAACATAAGGAAGAATTTTTTTCACTGGAAGCACTGATAAACATTGGAATGGGCTGCTGAGGAAGGTGATGAAGTCACCATCCCTCACATTTAAAACAACTGAGCGTGGTACTTAGTGCTGTGGTTTAATTGGCATGGTGTTGTTTGGTCAAAGGTTGGACATAATGATCTTTCCAACCTTAATGATTCCATGATTATATGATTCTAACTCTCCTGTTCCTTAACTGGTTATTTATTTATGTAAAGGTCTTCTGTCTTTTTATGACAACTCGCTTTCTTCAAGACTTGTTATTTAAAGACCATTTTGAATAATTCTTGGAAACCTAAACAGGTTTTATTGACTGTATCTCTCTCTGATAGATGTGTTTATTGAGTCTTTCAGAGAAGTGTATTAAATTTATGAGACATGTATTTCCTTTACAGAACCTGTCTTGTCTTTTCTTCATTTATCGCATATAACTTCAAAAGGGTGGTTAAAACTGCCACTTTCAGTAAAACTGGACCTGTTCCTTTATTATTTTTCAGTCTTTGGAGAATACATTGATAGCTGTCATTTATGTTGTTTTCTACAGGGATATCTGATCTGTTGTTGCAATATAACTGCTCCAAAAGTGTTTGTTTTATACCCAGTGATAAATTGGATTTCAGATAACAATTAAAAATTCTTCTTGTTTGTACACATCAGAAAATCTCTTCAATACACTGCATAATTTTACACTAGCAGTCTTATAAATTGTGTACAAGGGAGAACATACTGCCTTTCTTATTTTAAATATAACTGCTTGCAGACTGATGTGTATGCTATTTCTTTCTTTTTTTTTTTAATGGAGGAATTGCACTGTCTAATAATGATTAATATACTAAATGTGACTTATCCAAAGCTAAAATTGTTTTCAGTGTGGCTTTTGCTTTGTTTTGGTTTGGTTTTGAGAAACCAAACCAGGAAATTCTTCCTTATTTTGTCTGAAACATGTTCTTTGGATCTCTGTTGTATTTTTCATGGCAAAGTCTCAATATGAAAATATTTCACAGTTCAAAAAATTAAGAAAGTCATAAAATGAGGTTTTTCTCATCAGCAAGGTGTAAAAGTGTAATAAAGCTGATAGAAGACTGACAATTACTTAAAAATATATAAAGCCCATACACATATGCACTCAGTCTTTTATTTCATAAAAGACTTTGCATTAGTGTAAGTTATTATTTGATTCATAGTAAGACAAGTAGCAACAATATTAGGAATTATTGTAATTAACATAAGGAATATTCATATGAAAACTGCAACTGCATGAAAGCACTGATAGTGCATTGCAAGTCTTTTTTTCCTAACATCATGTGAGGAGCCCTTTGCTATCTCCTGATGAAACCTTTTCAAACTTCCCAAAGCCAAACAGAATTGTTCAGGATTCATAACAGGATACTTGTTGTGAAGTTAAATTCAATTGAAATCAAGAGAAACTTGCTTTTCACTTAAAAAAATCTGTCATACAACCATGTTGGGACTATGTGTGAAGAATGAATGAGTATAATAAAATCATATGTTTAGCTCATTTTTTCTAACTGAGCAAAGAGAGCAGATTATATTGTCATAGTCCTACAGAATGTTGTTACATACATTAATGAGTCACTATTCAGAACTTTCTACTATAAATGACCGTGGTTTATTTTTTGCATTTATAGCATCTTCATTGATCTAGTGGCTAAGACCTGTTTATGTTTATGTTTATGTTATTTAATGCAAGACTATTTTTTACATTTCCTTTAACCTCTGACTATCATCAGAAGTTATCCATCCAAAAATATCTTTGTTCCAGCAAATGCTTGGCTTTTGGGGAACTACAGAAGAATCCTTTTCTAGCAAGGGGTTTTATGGACTAGTCCTAAGCTATCCTTAACGGGGAAGCTGAAATGAGTTGCTGAGCTCCCTAGTGCATTGCTGTTAATTGTTGGTTGGTGAAAGTTGGGCTCCTGGGATTATGGCCACCCCTGCTGAAGTTGGACACATGAAAGAAACTGAGAGACATGACAGAATTAGTCCACTAGGAATGAATTAATTAAAAGATCAAAAGTGGTACTCAATCCTTAGGGATTTAAAGTACTTACAGATAATTAAAACATTTAAGGCCCTAAAAATTGTAAGTCCAGTATTTAACAGAGGAATTACATCATATTGTTGAACATTAGTGATATATACTCTTAGTCCTTTCCCAATAATAAACCTCAGAACAAAAGTCCTTCTCACAAGTTTACCTCATACATACTATTTCAGTGCTATGATTTAATTTTAAATGGTCTCAATTTCTCTGGATTCATTTGTCATCTTTGTGTCTGAAAAGCAATAACTGATTATGACCAAAGCTTTTTTTTTTTTTTTTTTTTCCGGCTAACAAGCAGTCATGTGGGGTTTTTTGTTAGAAGTTCATTTATTTGAAAAAAAAACCCTTATTTTCTAAAAATAATATTTTTAGAGAATTTTCCTTTTTTTCATATTATAGTGTATCCTTGCAAGAAATTAAGTGTTGTTTGGCTTTTTTGTTTGTTTGGGGTTTTTTAAGCAGTATTTCTGACATCAGACATAAAAAGCCGCAAACTGGATTAAAAATAAATTATTCTCCTGTTTAGCAACACTAGTAGTTTCTGTACAATGAGTGATAAATCATGTGAAATAAAAAAGTTGTATTTCAGATATAACATATAATTAAGATATCAACCAATAACTCTGACTACTAGAAATTAATATGCATTGCATGTGATCTCAAGTATACTTAATAAATTTCATGGCTAGAGCAAGAGCAGATTAAAATCATTAACTACATCATGTTGCTTATAAAAAAACCAGGATCACAGTTATGGGAGAGGGTAACTCCTTAATTTCATATTTTTAATTGACTGCTTCTGTAGTTAATTAAGGCTGTAGTGTAGGTTTTGGTTGCAGACTTAATGGAAATTATTTTAAGCAGCTATTAAATTGAGGCTCTTTCATAAGAACGTTTTTAGAGCTCATTTCAGTTAAGAGGTTGTATTTGAGCTGAACTTAGTTTTACTATTTAAGAAGTAAATTAATATTAAATGTTCTACCATAATGTTTGAAATTGCTATTCTCTTGTGCATCCATATGACATTATCGATTGAAATAATTATAAATCACCTCCCACTTATTGCACTATTTCATTCTAGAACATTTAAAAAAAAAACCAAAAAACATTTTTCATATCATCCTGGTTGCAGCCTTCAAATAACATAGAAATTCAAAGTCTTTATTGACGATAGACCGAATACTTCCTCAGTGTTATTTTTAAGATACAATTTATAAGGGGTATAAAATACATAAAAATAATCAAAACTACCAATTTAAAATCTCTGCAGAATTTTTTTAGATGTGGTAGGCTGGCCTGGATGTTATACTTCTAATTCTTTAAGATGCTAATAGGTCATCAATCTTTTTCTGAATCATCTGGTAAAACAGCAACAGTTTTATCTCTAGCTATCACATTTCTTTTAACGATTCCCTTGGAACAACCTGGGAAGAATTGAGGGGAAGAGTCACCTGTCTGAACCTGATGGTTCATGCTTCTTCTGACGCAGCCCAATATGTACTTGGCTTTCTGGACTGCAGGAACACAAAGCCGCTCATGGCCAGCTTTTAATCCAAGAGAAGACCAAAGTCCTTGTATGTCTGTCTGCTCTCAATGATTTCTTCTCCCAGTGTGTAGCCACGTCTGGGATTGCCCCAAGCTATGTGCAGCACCTTACACTTGGCCTTGTTGAACTTCATAAGATGCTTGTGGGTCTACTTCCAAAGCATGCCCCTCTGCATGGCATCCCTTCCTTCTGTTGTGTCAGCTTCTCATCCTGTCATTTGTTACTTAGGAGGACAGACCAGTCTCCACCTGTCTACAACCTCCCTTCAGGCAGTTGCAGATAAGGGCTTCCCTCAGCCCTCTTTTCTCCAGACTAAAAAAACCCCAGTTCCCTCAGCTGCTCCTTATGGGACTTCTTGCCCTTCTCTGGACACGCTCAGCACCCCAGTCTTTCTTGTAGTGAGGGACCCAAAACCAAACACAGTATTTGAGATGAATATAATTTCAGTTATTTAATGCCTTTAATGAAATTTTACTTCATAATTTATTGTTTTTGAAATCTCTCTCTTCTGAAAACAAATATTTTCACTTAAAGAAGAAATGCTATTTAATTCTCATGTTTTCGGTAAGTAGAAAAATTAGATTGGCAGGCTAAGATTTGTTACAAGACATGTTAGGCTGTGAATATTGTACATCCTATTGCAACTACGGAAGTGATTATTTGACTGAATTATTATGTTGTCACTGTGATTCGTAGAGCTGGTAAAATTTTCACCATTAGTTTAAAGTGCCTGTTTTGCTTCTACAGAGATAATACTATAACCCCTGAGAATTCATGCTTGTATGATTTTTTTTTCATTTTCAAAACTCCAAATATGTGCTTACCATTTTTTAATGAGAAGCATAATCTTAAAAGGGATAGAATCATTAAATTTCTGTGTATTTGAAAAGGATCAGTACATTTGTCTACTTGCCTCAAGAGTGGCAAAACTCTTGCTCTATATTTTTCATTGCTGATGAAAAATATAGTTGATCCTTTTTTATAGATCCCATTATGAGAATGAAGATCGTATAAACAATTGAAATTTACTTCAACTTTCTGTACTTATCAGTGTATATAACTCATAAACTAATTGATAGAAGTGTTGGTTTAACCTGGTAGCATGAAGGACACCTTTGGCAATTGTATGCTTTCCTCCCTGATATATTTCAAGCCTGCAACTAAGGAGCACAATGGTAGTGCAAAAGTTTTAAAAAGTTTTATAATTTTCCAAGAAACTGGGGTTTTATAGGAACATTGTTCTAAGCAAACGTAACAGGAGGATATATTTTTTTTTTGGCTAAACACAGCAAGTTTAACATGCAGCCCCCCTGTGAAGCTGAAAAAATTTATCTGGGAGTGTATGATCCTGGTTTCCTTGTGTATGTGGGACATTGAAATCTTTACTTTTTATCTGATTTCTATATTTCTTTTTCTTTCTTTTTTTTTTTTTTTAACTTGTATATATTAGAGTGTCAAAAATCATCAAAATGGATTGGCTTTTCCAGACAAACACCTCTAAGTTTCCAAAGTACTTGTATAATATCACTAAGAGCAGTTTTTCTAAATGGTCTGTCATCCAAAGTTTCAGACATCCATTGCATCTTTAAAGTATAAGACAGCTATTACTGCAGACAGCTTTTGAAATTTATGGGCTTCTTGCAAAAGAAAAATACACTAGCTGCAGACCTTCGACAGATAATATTACAGGCTTGTATATATTCTGCCCTTTACTTCTCATGCACTCATCTGACTTGAGAAGAAAATAGTCTTGTCAGTGCTTGAAATTAGATATACTAGTCTTAAGAAAAGTGTTTCCTCTGTTGCTGATGGTATCCCTGTATGCTTGCCCTCTGAAATCATCAATGATCTATGTAAGACTTTGTGGCTTCAGAAGTTGTCTTCATCTGCTGAAAATAAATCCTGTTAAACCAATCAGATTTCCCAGGAAACATTTATTCATTGATGAAACAATTTTTAAAAAGCTGACTACTCTTAAAAACATTATGTTCCCACCAGAGGAAGTGACATTATGGGTGGATTAACTAGATTTTGAAATCTGAAAGTGTTGTGTTGTTGTGCTACTCTGCATTACTGACAGAAAGCTAAACATTTGGTTTTCAGATTTAGGTTGACTAAAACCTAATAATTGTCTACCCTTATATTAAATTTCATAAAAAAACCAGTGAGATAAGACTTAAAAAAATCACAAAACCAAATAGGAGAAGAACCTGCATGTGTGCAAAGAAGAATTAATTGTTCTAATGTCACTTGCACTTCAGTGCAACTGGTAGTCACCCACAGCTAGGAAAATTTATACAATTCTTCCAAATCACTAAACTGAGTATTGAAAAGTGCCTGAGAAATGTGTAAGGCTCTTCTTTTTCACCTTGCCTTGAGAGTGAAAGGATCCATGAGGGATATTCTCCTTTAAGTGTTCCTAGAGAAGCAGGGACAGATAATTTGCTTGCCCTCTCTGGTCCCCGCTGCTGACCTTTAAAAGCCATTAAGACAACAGATGTGAAGAAGGAAGATAAGAAGAAGACTGTGATACCATTTTTCCTTGACTCAGGAAACAAGGAGTAGGAGAAGGCTTCATGTTTCTCTTCTTTTCACTTGATGACTGAGGGATTTGAATGCAGCCTAGAGGTTAGCAATATGCAGCCCAGAGAAGATTGAAAACAAAAGTAAAAAGGGAAAAAAAACCCCAACCAAAACAGTTCTTCATGTAAGTCAGGAAGAGAAAATTATCTGAAAGATCTTGAAGTTTAGCAGTATTGTCCGAAGAGTACTGAAGTTTGGGTGTTTTGTGGAGCCAGAAGAAATGTGTTGTGCAAGGAGACTAAGTTTATGAACAGTAACTTTCTGTAATTCTCACATGACTGATTTAGATTTCCTCTTTACATCAACAGTGTTGTGGGAAAAATGTGCAAATTTTTATAACCTGTTTATAAGGAGTCTGAGAATGCCTGATGTATTTATTTTGTGGCTGATATTTAATGAGAAGATTTGCTTATATACTTAGGTTTTCATTGTGCTTTAATATGGCTGTCCTGGGCAGTGGGTACTGTACTCTATGAGAGAAGGTAGTAGTGAATTTTTGCATGTTTTAAACAAACATTCTTTGGTTTGAGTCTATAAATCTACAAATAAGAATAAAATTACTGGTTTAGTTATTGTTTTATGTGAGAGAAAAGATGAGGGGTTCCAGTTTGGTAACTGTCAGTACCTGAAGAAATAAGAACCTAAATATTCTAAATAATATCCATAGAACTATTTTTTTTTAATGGATAGGTTTAATTTTCCTATCCAGGTAAAATGTGATTTGCACAGGAATTAAATATAATATTTATTATATGTATAGTAATCAGAAATTGAACTCATAATCCATAAATCCTAGTGTAATTTTTCAGCCACAAGACCATCCACCAATATAATTTATTTGCTAGATTGGGAAAACTAATATTTGCCCTGCTTTGCCATAATTTGTGACCCAAACGCAACATACAGGGTGTGGAAAGGGGATCACCTTCTTTGCTCTCTGCTTCATATAAACTACTCTCAATATCTTACTTATGCTCTTACATACAATTCTACACCCTTGGCACAATATAGTTACACACAGAATTATTTGTATTAGTGGTTGTAGAGGAGGAAGATTATATGAAGGCCTGAAAAGTATTATTTAGGGAGTCATAAGAACTGGAGAGAGAATAGCAAATAATTGACAGATATATAAATCAGATTCTTGTTAATGATAATCATGGCACTGCTTTTAACTGACTGATCTCATAACACAAATAAGAGACTGCTATAAAGATTAGTGTTGTGGAAATTTATACAATTGGATTTCTTGAAATAAGAATTCTGTAATATATATGTATTATGTATGGAGAGAGCTTCTGCATACTGCACTTATCTGAACAGTCAAAAAGCATTAGAGTGATAGTTGTTTTCTGATGGTAAGAAGCTTGTGCAAGTGAGGGTAAAGAAAATAACCTTGATTAAAACATTCTTCAAGATTAATATCTTCTGAAAAAAGCCCTTTAATTTTCACACTTTTGTGCAGGAGAGAAAAAATTGCCAATATCTCCAGTGTGCTTCAGGCATATTTTGCAAGATATACTTAATCCTAAGTATTGGCTTTTATTTTAATTTTTGCCAAATTTATTTCACTATACTTCCTTTTAAAACCTCTTCACCTTATTTCTATCCATTTTATGAAAATCTATATGACTATAGGGCCGTAATTCTGAGTGTTCTAACACAGACGTAATAGATGCACTTGATGTGAAAAGTGTTTGTCAAATGTATTTTTACTATTGAACAAATTGATGAGTTCACATAATAGCTTATGTAGATTCTTGGTATCCTTGAGTTCAGATGTTCATGATAATTATGACTTATGAAAAGCCACATGGTCTCAGTTTAGAAGACAATACTTGTATTCTAGAAACTGAGTGCATATTGTCTTCTTGGTCATTAGGGAAAATTTTATATAGCAACTAGAGAAAAAAATGCCAACATATATGTATTTTGGATAGATGGTGAATAGACTTGCATGGTTATCTCTACTGTTGGCATCCATTTAAAATTTGGAAAAATAATGCTATCATCTATTGGTTAAAAGTTCATAACTGAAGAAACAGTCCTCAGTCTTACTCTTTGCTAGCAGAGATTGAGATGAGACGGTTTTGAACACTGAGGCAGAAGAAATTTATTGATTATATGAGAACCAATCAAACATATTTTATATTGTAGAAGATGGTTTGAAATAGATGCTTAATGGGCAGAGAGTTTAGGGTGAAATTTTTATAGAAGACCTCAGATTTCATTATGTTGAATGCAAAAAATATTTAGCATGTATTCTTGCTTCAGAACACTCAGGATGTCTGTTACTGGTGGTTGTGAATTATTAATCATTATTAATCTGTTACTGGTGGTTGTGAATAGTTAATTTCTGTCACCAAATTTTCATTTGGAATTAGAGACAGTAAAAACCTAAATTTATTATTTGGTAGCACAACAGATTTTCAAGAATCTCTACCACCTACTAGCTATAGACATGCAAAAGTACAACCCATTATAAAATGAACAAGTTAATTTATAGCACTAGCCCCCTAACCCCAATTTCATATGTATTTTAACAAATCAGTGTGTAAATATTCTAAAAAAGTACAACATTTTTATGTAGAATAAATAAACAAATTAATAATCAATGTGCTAGCTTTCAACACCTATTAGGTGTTCTGAAGTGTAACCATGAACCTTTTGGAACTTTACAGGTTAAACTACCTTACAGTACTATCAGATTCCTATCCCAATCTCACAGGTACTTGTTTTCATAAGTTCTTTATATTCTGTGTACAATGGAAACACCTTGGTTGATTTCTTAGGGGCAGAGTGTGAAATTGAAGGAAATTACAGAATTACAAATTAGAATACTGGGGTAGCTTCATAGTTGGGTCTGGAGTTTTATTGAAAGGGATTTACCCAAACACAAGGTGTCTATTAATGAGACAAATCATCCTAGGGCTGCAGATATCATAGATCAACTATTTAATATGCAAATATTTCTGATACTGTGTTTGATTAATACTTATTCAATACACCTTTTTGAAAATCTTTGAAATGTATCTAATACTCTGTCATTTTTTTCTTATAACACAAACTTGCCCTTGAATTAATGAGACAGAGAAATAAAGTTGCTCTATTAGGCAAGAAACTTCACAGGTAAAACTGCTTTAGGATGACGCTTTTGCCATTTTTAAGAGTTATAGGCACATGTTCATGGGAACTGTTGGTAATAAAGTCAGTCCACGGTGTAATGTTCATGTTGAAGCTATATATCATTAGAATAGAGCCACATTCACCAAAGAATTAATGAAACCTTCTCTGTATTTTTCTCTACCGTGTGCAACTATCTGATAAGGTAATGTCCGATGATAAATGGAGTTTACGGTGAACTGCTAGATTCAATCTTTGACTGTAAATCTTCAAAGCTAGCTTCTTTCAACAAAGAAGCTAAAATCACTGCAGTATACACCAACTGTTGCTTGAATCAAATTCATCCTGACAAGGATTGTATCTCTTGCAAAATCTTCCTTAAATGGGGTCATAAAGAGTTCATGATGAAAAAGCTGAATGGAAGAATTTCTTCTACAGTGGTAGAAATTTTTTCTTCAAATAAATGCTGTAAATACTTTTTACATCAGAAAATTGCGATTCTATATATAGTTTAATATTACCAAAATATTTTTTTCATATCATATCATTTTTGAAGAAATGTTGTGACCTCCTTTGAGAATATTTTTCATTCTCAGCCCTCTTGAGCGCTTAACCCTGTTTGTTCTTTCATGAATATTTGTTTGATAATGATATAAATGAAAATTAAAACTGCCATGATTGATTCATTATGGCCTTAAGCTCCTACTAAGAAGATTCCTCTATATTTTAATGCAGGATTTATAAAGCAGACATCTGTTAAGTATACGTCTCATTTCCTTTTCACATACAAGTTCTGATTTAGGTTTGAATCATGTCAATTTTTCCTCACCAAAATCTATTGCTAAATCAATAGGATTCCTTGCTACAGACTTTGACTGTAAACAGGTAAAGCTACTGCAATAATTGAGCTGATATACCAACTGAAACAGACATAAAAGTGTTGTTTTAGATTTGCTTCAGTGATGGCATTATTAATCATAGAGCAAAGCCTATCGGAAAAGATGGGTCATTCAAAACATGTTTTGTAAAGTGTGAACAAAGTACACATTGGCATGTTTTGGGAGAAAAAGACACATAACTTATTTTTCTGTTGTATATTCCTTGTGAATTAGGATTAAAACAACAGAACAAGGAAATGTAATTAAGAAAAATAAGCTTAATTTTGAATTTTCTAAGCGTGAGCTCTAAATTAAAATAGAATTTCCATTGTTTCAGTGAATAATTTTGCTATGGAGAAAATGTCAAAGACAAAAACCAGGATTACTTACCTTGTTGAGATATCCATGGGTGAATGGGCTGAAATGCTTGTGTTCTTTTCTGGTAATCATAGATCAAAAATAGCAATAATTTAATGTTAAAGTTGAAAAGAAATGAAGTATAGAAAGGTTTAAAATACTGAGCTGTCTCAGAGAGAAGTAGGAGATATAAGTTGAGAAACCAATGAACAATTAAAAGAAGTTAGAAGGGAACTTAATGTCCAGGATTTTTCATGCTAGCAAACTTGAGAGCGAATCTGCAAAATGGACAAGTACAGTACTGTTTTTAAAAGAAGATGTAATTGAAACAGGGGATTGAGTGCCTGAAGGCTGGCAAGTTAGCACAGACTGAGCACTGATTAGGTATTTTCATAGATTCAGAAAAAATCCAAACTTTCTGTAGACTGCTGCTTTTTTGGAGGAGGGGAAGGAGTTAAGCAAAAAGCAATCTGAGGCCCTAAGACAGAGATAACAACTAAGAGCTTTCATTGTCAGCTACTGTATTCATCTTCTCTCAAAGTGTTTCTTCCTGGGCAGTGGCAGAAACATAGTGGTGAAATAAATGAATTATTAATGTCCAATAGTGCAGAAAATCTGGTGATCCACCTTAATAAAAAATGAGAAGGGTTAGTTGACAGCCTCAGTGTAGACCTTCATCTGTATGTACTGATTCAGGGAAGGTGCAAGCGGGCAAATAAACAGGCAAATGGGAGGAGTTACCTGTCTGAAGGGAGGGCAGAGACCTGCATGAGGTCGTAGGACTCTCTCCGCACAGTTACACTAAAAGACCTTCGATAGAGACAAGAAATTAAACCTGTAATTTCCTATCAGTTAGCTACATTTAAAGATGGAAAGGAATTTTGTGAATTGATTTTTTTCCTCTGGATCCCCACATCTTGCTAGTATTGCCATAAATGATTTATTGAGAATGCTGATAATAATCAAATTGCTTTGTGAAAGCCAACAACAGATTTGTTTGTATGTGCTGTAATCCACAAAAGCTATGTTTGTTAGAAGTCAGCCTGGAAGGTGCTGAGTGCCTCTTACTCCTGTTGTGTCTTCTGCACCTTTCCATTTTGAAATTATATTCATACACAAGTAAGACAATATTTAAAATTTTGAATAATACAAACAAAATATCCACAAACTACAGACCTTATTAAACATATGTGGAGTCTTTACTGGATTGTATTTATTGTGCTTTGTCCCATTTTATATATAAGAACAGAGAAGTCTGGAAAAAAAAAAAAGTACACAAGATAACAAAAAGAAATTAAAATAAAGCAGCTATAGAAACAACTTTCTCTCAAGAGTTAGCTTGTAACACTTTCTAGTTTTATTGAGGCTGGCCAAATGGAAGAATAACTTAATTTGTTAGTCTTTCAAGCCTGTTGCAAATAACATTTCTCTGAGTGTTGTTGTTCCACCTGTGTAACAAAGAAATGTATGAACAGTGAACTCTGACCTAAGGAGAGCTATATCTTTCTGCCAACAGTAATCATATAGGAGAACATGGGAAGTATGCATCTGCAATAGGCAAAGTGTTCAACCAAAATTGTAAGAAAAAGGTTAATAAGCCATCATCAATAATCTGTTGATATTTAATATGTGTAATTGGATGAGAATATGTGTTTAGGTGCTAGTTGTTTTTTTAAGAGTGATGCAGGACTTGAAGTGAAATACACTAGGGATACACTTAGACATGTAGGAAGCCATACAGCGTAATTGTTTAAAGGAGGAAAATGCATCTCCACCTATACGTACAGCTATAAATTGATTTTTAATTCCATTTCAGTGGCAAGTAATGATCCAATATTGATCTAAATCCAATTTTGAGAAGATGTATGAAACTGAACTCCACTGACATTCTTGAACTTTTGAAAGTACTTTCTTTAGTAAGTCTGTTGGTTTCTGCCACATTAAAAAAATAGTGAAAATAGGAAACTTTTACTTTGGGAATGCAGAATCTTTAGACATACTAAAACACATTAAGTTATTGGCTACACAGTCTTGTAGATGTAGAAATCACTTCATTTCATCCTATTATGGTAAAGAAAAATGCCTCCTAATCAATATGGTATTTGTATATTCAGATGGCATCTCTTTTTTGGTACATCCTGAGTAAGAGAAAAAATATACAAGCAGAATATTCCAGTTTTAAAGTTGTTTAAATTAAGACATTTCCTTCTAATGATGGCATTCAATTACATTAAAAAGTTATTTTTGTATGATACATAAAGAAATTCATGCCGTGTTCAAACTCTGACACTAAAGGGTTTTTTTGAGTTATGTAGCATATTCACACATGAATAGTAATCTTGCATAAAATACGTTAATGCTCACAGTTTAGCTGTTGCATCTATTTTAGGTATTTTGAAATATCATGAAGCTTTAAAATATATTTTGCTGAAGCATATAAAAGCCACTTAAAAGACAAATGGCAAACCTGTCATCAAGACTTGACCCCATTTTATTATTAGTTATGGTCATGTGTGTGTTAAAACACTTGAAGTTTTACTGGGTTAGCCTGTTGTGAGTAATTTCTGAAAACTAGTATTAATCATTGTTTTAAACACATTTTAATAGCTGTACAACATATCTGTTTGTCTTTTGGCACTTTCTCTGCATGATGAAACAGATAGTTTCTGGTTTGTAAGATTTACTAGATTAAAAAAATATGATGATGAAAAATCCTCTGGTCTACATGACATTGCTGCTGAAGTAGGCTTTTTTGATTTTTATCAAATTACTTGATGTGATTTTAAAATAAATTTAAAAACCATTTTAATTATTTGTATTGCTAACAGTTAAAGGACCCAAATATCATAACACTGTATATGGATTTAGATTACCTTCTCCTGAAACATTATTCTATTTCAGTTCATTACTTTCTTTAAAAACACATATGTCAGTCTCAAAAAAAATTTATTAAGGTAGTAACATGAGTCTTTTCCTTTAAAAATAATTTCAAAATATTAAATTTTAAAAAATCAGAATAAGTTGAAAAAGACAAATCCACAGAACTTTATAATTTTATGAATTTTGCGTAAAAAAGTTATCACAGCTTTATTTTCCTCTTCCAAAGAAGAGAAGTTTCAAAATATAGAACTCCTCAGGGTAGAAAAATCACTTTTTTTCTACCTTAGCCAAATTCAGACTATGTAGACTCATGTATAATCCCATGTATGTTATGGTTTTGTTATAACAAAGAGTAAAATATGGGGTCCTTTTCAGGTGATTGTGCAATTTCAGCAGATTTTATCTTAAAAATATAGTTAATCCAGTTGCATGTATTATACAGCCAAGTAAATTTTTACCAATACAAATGTGTTCTTGCATCATAGACTATGACACATTCCTAACTTTATGTGGATATGTATTAAATAATGTAAACTGAATACAATACTACTCCCTCCTTTAAAAATGGAGCATTTAAAAATTGCCAATAAAAATCTTTATTTAAAAGACCTAATAGAAAATTAAGAGAGTTTGGATTCCTCATATCTCTTATTAAAAAAAAAAAAAAAAGAAAAACTAAATGTGAAGGTTAGAAAAATTGTTCACATTGTAGATGTGATGGATATAATTGGATTTATTCTGATGCACTTTTGGCAGACTTAGAATGTTACAGTTTTCTTACAGTTAACGTCAGTTGACTGAAACTTAGCACTTCTATTTATTTAGGAGGCTTTATAAAACAGCTGAGACAACAGTAAAAATGGAAGATACAGCATAGAATTGATTCTCCTCATCAGACATGAAGATCATCCATAGCTTCAAATTCTTTTGCATTTAGTAAACACTGAGTTGTATTTCCTTAAGTTGCCCAAGTTTACCAGGTGTTTGTGATGAATTTTGGGAGGAGGTTTGTCCTGGGTTGACTATGTGATGCTTTTATTTTATTTTATATTTTTGTTTGATTGGTCTCATAAGCTTTATGCTTATGGACTCTGCTTCCATGGGGCTGGTGGTGTATTCATACACATGTTTCTCTCTATATTTAACAAGAAGAACTCACTGTTTTCATGGTGAGTAGGTAAGAAAAATAATATTATTTAATTGTCTTATATTAACAGCGTGCATTCAGAAAAAAATTAGAGAAGTCTTATTTGAATTTTTTAGCTTTGAAATTCTTCTGGATTTCTACGTGTTTGGAAGCTGGAATAATATAGCTATGTCTGTATGGAATAATACTAGCAATATTTGGAGCTATCAGTAAAATTTCACCGTAAGTGAAATTCACGGCCTATGAATAAATGAAGTAGACTGTATCATCTGTGCACCAGTTCTTAATGTTACTCTACAGAGCTTTTATTTCTACCAGATGCAAAAGTCTGTGAAGTGATATATTTATCGATATGTTTATATAACTACTGCAGTGCATAGCAGGGGTTACTCTTAGCACCATGGACAGTATACAGCATGGATGAAATTTCAGGTTTAGAGTTCAAAAGTGAGAGAGATAGAATTTATCAAGAGATAAAATCAAAGCAATGCACAGGTTTATCTTTTTTATCCTTTTTTTTTTTCCCCCCTCATATTGCCACTGGTACTGATTGAGATGACCAATAAGCAATAAAGTAACAGTAAGAATGTTTCAACAAGCAGAAAAGAGCTAAAAGTGCAAACACCATGTATATATAGGAAAGCAGAGTGAAGAGTAAAATCCTCTTTGTCTGCTTCAGTTTTGGAGTCAGCCTTCTGAAACTGTGAGAACAAGAAAGATAATTAATTTGGTTACAGTACTGACATTCAGGTTTCTTCAGTGACACCTTTTGGTCTAACTTGGTGAAGACAGAGTCTAAAATGTAAAACATTTCTAACAGCAAAACAGTTATAAAAATTTACTCATTGGAGAAAGAAATCTGAGTTCAGCAATGTTCAATACCTTTTCTTCTCTTCATTAACTTTCTATCTCCTCTCAAATTCCTATATACCCAGGTGATATTTTAGTTAAATACCTCAATTTTTTTCCCCTAATTTTATCTGTGAAGCTGATTTTTTTTTTCTTGTTCATAGTAAGATAAGCTACTGTCAATGCCACTTTAAAAAGCTTAATGATATATGATTTTTTTTTTCATTTTTATCCTCTCAAGAGTGCCTAGAGATTAGTTGTGACAACAGTGAATGTTTCTGTGCTTGACTTTATTTCTTAGATGTGTGTCTTGGGACAGCTCCATATTGCTAATAGGGCACAAATAAAGGAGTTCTGTCAAGGTCTGCTAGGGTTTTAATGTCTATGTGACTCCGTACAAAACCATATAGCAATACATGCCTGGGTCCCAGATGCAGTATAGTTGCATTTGAGAAGTAATAGCCATGACTAATTCAATCAAGCTTAGAGCTGCACTGAGGCAACTCTCGATGTCTAGTTCAAAAGATGGCTTGGACACAGGGAGTTTGAGTACAGCTGCACCACAGTACGTAGCTATTACAAAGAACACATTTATCAAGTGGTATTTATCTCACTGGCATGTGAATAAACCAAGTATAATTCCAGCAGTGTCAGTTATTAGAGGAATTCTCTCCTTCAGTTGCTTCATTTGAAGGCAAATGAAAGAAACTGCTGGAACTAAGAAAAACAGTTTTTCAGATTCAAGAAAATGTATTTTATTATATCTATGAAATGCATCAGGTCAGAATATGTCCCAAATACCCAAGTTATACATAAGATGTATGGGCTGATTTGTTGGTACAAATGTTATAAAAATAATGTAACTGTTAGCATTTCACACTGAGCTGTAAACTTGATGAAGCTGAAACGTGTCCTAAATTCAAGTAGCACTTGGGTAAAAAGGGTGTCTAGAAATGTTTTCCTTTAGTTTCTCTCTCCTTTGCTGTCGATGATCTAGTTCAATCTACTTTAAACTCTCTAACCTAGTTTTTGGTTGCTCAGTTTTTGTCTGATTGGTTTCAGGTGATGGTTTTTTGTTTGGCTTGGTTTGTTGCATTTTTTAAACAGAAAATTAAAGCCAGATTGTCTCCTCCCCAGCCTGCCCCTGCAATGTACGACCTATACACAAATAGCAGCTGGATATTTTTTTGCTACTGTTTTTCTGGTGTCCTACCTAGGGATGACTGGTTATTAAGGGGAAGAAGATACCTAGCAACAGAAAGTGTAAAAAATTGTCTCCTTTAACTCCTTCTTAAGAAACCCAGCGAAACAAGATGTCGAGGCAAAGAGCAATAAAAAGTGGTCAGAGTGTTTCTATTGCAGAAGACACGGCTGCGCTGAGGTTACAACAGTTGACATAAATTAGAGTATCTTTCAAACAGCTGGCTGAGACAGCTCCATCATAACTGGCTTGGCTGCATCCTGTTCAGCCCTTTAAAGGGAAGGTGGATATCACAAAAAAGTCATTTTGTAAGAGCGCATTAAAAATCTCTGTAGACTTATATAGATTAGGAAAACTACCATATACTTTCTGTATTATTTGAAAACATGGAAAATGGATACTAAATGTGCAAAAAGAAGATGGAAGAATAGCATTTTTTATTAAAAAGAATTAAAAATTCTTCAGAGGAAATTGTAATGTTATGAAAATTTCAGACCATCTTCAGGGAGATTAGTCAAAATAGCTGTTAGCTGGATCCCATTCATAAGCATTTCAAAGAAGATAATAATGAAGACATTGATTTTTAGGTGGAACAATAAAAGATCAATTGTAAAAATCATAGGAAAGCATCTAAGGCTCCAAATATATAATTTATTCCTAATTATTAATTAGAGATAATCAACTGTTTTGATATTTCATTTATTGTAAGTCAGTTTGTATTTTCTCTCTGTAAAGAATATACATATGTGAAAGTATGAAATATTGTTACATGCTATATGAACTCTAGTTCGATTCTGCACCAGTGTAGCCTCATCATTTGGGTACTGTGTGCAGTTTTGGGCAGCACATTATATAAAACATACCAAGTTATCAGAGACTGTCCAAATAAGGGCATTGAAGTTTGTGAAGGGCCTTGAGGGGAAGCAGTATGAGCAGCAGCTGAGGTCACTTGGTGTGTTTAACCTGGAGAAGAGGAGACTGAGTTGGGGCCTCACTGCAGTTACAACTTCCACACAAGAGGAAGAGGTGAGGCAGGCACTGATCTCTTCTCTGTGGTGACAGGACCCGAGAAAATGGCATGAAGTTGTATCAGGGGAGGTTTAGGTTGTATATCAGGAAAAGGTTCTTCACCCAGAGGGTGTTTGAGCACTGGAGTGGGCATCCCAGGGAAGTGGTCACAGCTCCAAGCCTGACAGAGTTCAAGAAGCATTTAGACAACATTCACAACACACATGGTGTGGCTCTTGGTGTGTCCTGTGCAGAGTCAGGATTTGGACTTCGATTATCCTTGTGGACTCCTTCTAACTCATGATATTCAATAATTCTATGATTTTGCCAAATATTATTCTGAAATCTAACTATTTAGCAGTGAGTATGCTGCTAATAATATTGTATTTTAATCTGCGGTATGGATGTCTTTTGGCCAGAAGTAATAGCAGACTGTATAAAAAAATTAAATGAATAAATAACTGTACTTTAGAAAAAAAATGCTCAGCAAAACTCCCCAAATGTAATACAATTATCAAGACTTTAAAATGACAAAGCACAATGGTTTTGGGAAAGCAAAATTCAGACCTATGGCAAGTACAGCCCTTTGGCAGAAATAAGCCAGGTAGTGTTATGTGGGTAGAGATGTTTAAATCGTAACTGGGATTTCTGGAGCCTGTTCTTCAGTGAGCTGCCAAATTCTCAAGCATATTCCAAACATGAAAATTAAGCACTTGAAAGGCTTTGCAATGAATTCCTGAACTTGAGTGAATCCCATCTAAAAGAAGTTTTAATCCTCAAAAGCATAGTCATTTGCTTAAATACTTAAAAAAGATGGCACCAGTAAATCATTACTGCCTTGCTAAGGATGAGCTCTGCAAGGTGCTGAGCAAAGTGTCACTTATGCAGCAAAGTTTTAAAGCATGTGCTTAGCCACAAAACACCCTAGGGAATAAAGCCTTAAGTGACCTTTTCCCTTTCTACTTTAGAAGATCACCACCCACGGTGGCTGGTTTCTTTTTTGGCAAATACATGCAGCACTCAAAATGTACTTAGCAAAAAACTTTCTTACAGCATTCAACATTTTGATTTCCAGTTTAAGCAAAAAAAAAGGAGAAAGGAAAACACTTTGAAGAGAGTACCTGGCTTCATTTCACTCTGTGAATCTCCTTAAATTCACTCTAAGAGGTTTAAAAGAACGAGGAAGAAGTCTTAGTTTGAGTTGCAGGATTGCATTCAGAATGTTTTTTTCACTTTGATGACTTGACATTTTGTTTGTAGAGGCTCAGCTGTTATTGAGGATCTAAAAAATCACTGGTTTCTGGCCTTCCCCCCCCCCCCCCCCCCCCTCATTCATTATGCACATTAAAGTAAGACTTTATTCAAAGAAACAGCAGTGTAGACTGGTTTCTTTTTTGGCAAATACAGTTTGGCAAATACATACTGGTTTCTTTTTTGGCAGTTCTTGGACTCACAAGTTCTAATTTTCTCTGTGACCTTGACTGTAGCTCCTAGTCAGTCTCTGGTTTCCAGCTGATACAATGAGAACATGCAGTTATAACTACAGGTTCAGCAGCCTCAAAAGGAAGAACAGGAGCAGAACCTGCTGGCAAAGACCTTAAAAATGGGCTGAGTCACTCAGTGCCCTTCTTCATCCGTGTCTTCATTGGTAAGACCTGTGTCCACAAATTCCAGGTTCAAGTGGGAAAATCTGAAATAAGAAAGACTTGGTGGAAGAGGATCAGGTTGAGGAACGTTTATATGAATCAGATAGACACAAGTCACTGAGATCTGACAGGATTCATCCACGAGTGCTGAGGGCACAAAGTGAATCACAGGAAATTCTAACAAAATATGAGAAGTAACAATTTTTTGTTTGTTTCTATGTGTTGTGGTTTGGTTTTGTTGTTTGTTTGTATGTTTGGGTTTTTTTTTTGTTTTTTTGGTGCTTTTTTGTTGGAGTTTTGGTTTAGTTTTTTTGGGGGGGGTTGAATGTTTGTTTGTTGATTTGGTTTGGTTTGGGGTTTTTTATTTGTTTTTTGGGTTGTTTTTTTTTTTTGTTTTGTTTTTTGGTTTGCTTTTTTTGTTTGGTGGTTTTTGGTTTTTTTGGGGTTTTTTTTTGTTTGTTTGGTTGGTTGGTTGGTTTTTGTTTTGTTTTTGTTTTTATTTTTGTTTTTGTTTCTGCTGGTAGGGAAATAACTTGCCCAGAAAGGTTGCCAAGTTATCTGTCACTTCAGTTAACTAATCTTGTTTTAAGATCTGACCCTCCTCTGCAGTTGGTGATCTCCATAGATGTGCGCTTGCTGCAATTGGGTCATTTATTTCAAAGGCAAAATACAAGACTTACATTTTAAATTCTTAAACCTGGGATTGTTTGTTATATTAACTACTTGTGTTGACCTATAGTAGAACAGAGTTTTGCAGACATATGTAGTAGGTGTTAATTATTCAATGACTAAACCAAGTTCTGAAGATATAACTACTAATAATATACTACCTTTTTCTGAACCTGAGTTTGTCTTACTATTGCTTTGGCTGGTAAAAGACTTGCAACCTTGCAAGCATACCATTATGAACTTCTCACAAATTGTATCATGAAAGCTGTATGAAATAGATAATGTGCTGTGTTCTATTTTGTTTCATAATTTGAGTGAAAAACAGCCCTATTACTTAATCATCTCTCTTTTTCTCCTTTAGAAAATGTCATTAACAAATCTTTTCAACTCCATGAATAAGTAAAATTATATATTCAGAGTGTAAATGTTTTAAAACTCTAAAAATGTATCTAGAATAGTTTAATTGAATCCTGAAGATATGTGGAAAATGAAAACTGCTCCCAGCAAATTAATAGTAGCTCTGAATATTCAAGTAGCAGAGTGAAAAGTGCTCTTATAATTAGGATTCAATGAAAGTAAGCTGCTTTTATAGCTGTTATTCTCAGCTTTTTGTGATTCTTCTTCTGGGGACATGATTTTGTGTTCTTACTGTATTTTCCTAATGAATGAGTGCAGCTGTGCCTTTTAATTCAAAGGATACATTCTTTTAATGTTAAGATTGACAGCAACTATGCAAAAATGATATCTTTAAAATCTAGTTTATAAAACACATGCTTTATTCTATCAGCCACTGTTCTTTTTCTTTTTTGTTACTGAGATTTTACTCATGTTTTGATACCAAGCATAGATGTAGCTGCAATCATATGAACTGATATAAGCATTTTGATTCTTTTTTTTCCAAGAAGCATTAAAAGGGCTGCACAAAAGAAGCAACTAACAAATTATATTTTGCCAAGAATATAAAAAATGAGTTATTAGAATAGTAGAAATTATATTATTCCAGGACAATATAGAATTCACAGGACTTTTAATAATCAAATGAAAACCAGCAGCATTCAAGGCAGAATGGGGTAAATTCCTTTGCAGGGTTATGAAAAAAAAAGGAGTTATAACTAGTAGTCTAAAAAAAAATGCAAATAGAAGTTTGTTCTTACTGATTTGAGTAATGCTAATACTTTAGTAGTGTATTTGGGTGTGTTTGCTAATAGATTTGTATAAGACTGTCAGTTCTAAAAATACTGTTACACAGTAGTGGCTTAGCTACTGAATATCCTGAAAGACTTAATCACAGTTTTCTTATCAAGTTGTTATGTCAAACATACCATTTCCATATTGAAGAGAAGGTCAAGTTGAAATAGCTTTGTCTTTCTGTAAAACTGATTGTCATTGTATACACTTGAAGTGTTGATTGTTTAATTCATGTTTTGTTTCTGAATGTGGTTAATCATTTTAGGTGTCTCATGATTTAGTGAACTGTCAACAATATTTACGAAAGGGGACCTCCACTTCAAGAAGCACTAGATCATCTCTTCTTGTTCTTTTTTTTTGTTCAAAAAACATCATTGACAGATGAATGCTTTATTTTATTTATTTCTGGTGTTGAGTGAATTTAGATGTCTAATTTTTTTAATAGAAAATTATTTTAAGTTCTAAGGAAAAATATTGAAAATAATAATGAGTGTTGAATAAAAAGCTTATTTATGTAGATGTAAATACATTAAAAATATTCCTACAAAATGCATTATTGTTTGAACAACCTTGATCATAACTCATAACACCATATCCACTTTCAAGAAATAGACCAAATTTAATTATTTATAGTCTAATATACTCTATTTACTGTCATATGTTAGTAATAACATCTAATCCTTTTCTCTCTGTCTCTGTCTGTCTCTGTCTCCATCTCTCTCTTCATGTGTTTCTCTGTCTCATGCTTGGCTTCTCTCTGTGTCTCTGTCTGTCCCTCCTTCTGCCCCTTCTCTCATATATAAACATCTATGGATGTTTATATATGAGAGAATTTCAATTGGCAAGAAGCCCAAATGTGATTCAGAAACTGAGGGTTTGTCCTTATACTGTTAGCACAGGGCTCCAGGACCTCTTGCATTATTGGGAAAATACATTTGCCTTCACCCCTAGCAACACTGTTTCACCATAAAACAGGAATAGAATTTCCAAATATGTATGGCAGTCTTTACTGAAGTAATCTTAAATCTCTATCCAGAGAATATGAAAACCCATGTGACAATAATTCAAATCAGAAAAAGCAGAAGAGACTTTTGTCCATTTTGTAGAATCACATAATCACAGAACAGCTGAAGCTGAAAGGAAACTCTTTGGGTCCAATTTCCCTGCTCAAGTAGTCACCTAGAGCCTATTACCCAGGATTCATCCTCCATGGTGGTTTTGAATATCTCAAAGGATGGAGACTACACTAGATCTCTGGGAAGCCTGTGCTGGTGCTGTGTCACCCTCACCATTTACAAAGTATTTTTGGGTGTTCTGATGGACCCTCCTGTATTTGAGACTGTGCCCATTGCCTCTTGTCAGTGTGCGACACTGAAAACAGCCTGGCTCTGTTTTCTTTACACCTTCCCTTCAGGTATTTTTATACACTCACAAGATCATTGTCTGAACTTTCTTTTCTCCAGGCTGAAGAGTCCTAGCTTTCTCAGCCCTTCCTCATAGATGGTCCAGTCTCTGCATCATCTTAGTGACCCATTGTTGGACTTGCTCCAGTAGCTTTTTGCTTCTCTTGTGCTGAGAAGCTCAGAACTGGCCACAGTACTTCAGGTGTGGCCTCACCAAGTGCTGACTAGAGAGGAAGGATCACCTCCCCAGCCTGCTGGCTAATCAGGGGAATACCTCCCCTAATGTGCTGCTCCCAAATTTGTGTGATGCAAGACACGATCCCATTTGCCTTCTACGTGGCAAGGGCCCATTGCCAGTTTGTATTCAGCTTGGTGCCCACCCCACCCTTTTCTGTAAATTTACTTTCCAGCCGCATGAGCCTGAAAATATATTGATTATTTGGGCTGCCCCTACCCAGATGAAAGACTGTGTGTCTCTTTGTTGAGCTTCATGATGTTTGTTTATTTTTTCATTTACCGAAAACAATGGCAATAAATTTATATCCATATGGGGAATATTTCAATGAGACCTTGCTTATGTTGTTATTGACTCTTCTCTGAAAAAGAGTTTGAAGTACCTTTTCCACTTTTAATTTTACACATCTTCATTCCCAAAATTATCTCCAGATATTCATTACTTCCACTGACTTCATTGTGTTCGTTGAACATATGTTGAGCTTATAAGCAAATGTGATAGCTGCATTGCTATTATTTTGAGTATTTATTTTCATATGCTTAAACACCTGTTTAAATAAGAATTAAAAAATAGCCTATTAAAAATAACCAATGTAAGTCAAGTGCAATTGCAGCAAAAAGAAAATTCCAATTTCCGACTCCTCTCTAGGCATTTCATTTTTCCTCAGCATAGTTTTTAAAGTGAAAATTTTGCATTGGATGCAGAAAGTTAACAGATCTGCATAATTACAAAATAAGGGTCATAAAAAAGTTTTGAAGGAAAAGATGTATCCAGTTTTAAAATGTCGCTTCTAACTGGGGAAGCCCATTTCAGATCACAATATTATGTGAGACAGGAAGATGGAAGCACTTGGCTATTTAAAGAAATGAGGCTAAAAATGAGGTTAAATGAGGTTAAATTTTAGTTTAAGATTTTCTAGTATTTATTCTCTAAATGGTGTAAATTAGGCACAACATAGAAAGAAACTTTATTAGCCAGAAAGAAAACAAGAAGACATACTTTAATTTTTCCCTGCTGTAGATATTTTATAATTCCTTTCAAGGCTGTTTTAAATTAAACCTGTGTTCTTTAATGATTACTAATTTTTAGCACTAACAAGAAGTTTTCAGTTCCTTCACCAATGTATTCATTTGATCTGTATATTCCATTTTACACAAAACAAACTCCAGTGGGAATGAACGCACATGGATGAGAGGGAAAATTAATTTCCTCTTAAAGCAGTAGTATGTTAGCTAAACTTAGCATGCTAGCAGTTAAAACTTTTTAATGAAGGTTTTATTGTTGTTGAATTCACTGTTCTAGGAGTGTAATTTCAGCAATATCTATTCTTCATTAAATCAGAGTGTATTCTGAATATGAAAAGAAACATTCTTGACTCATGTCAAGAAGTTCTTGAGGAACTTCTTCAGACAATTTTTTATTCCACAGGAGTTACAGTTTTCTGGTATATTTGAAACTATAAAAAAATTATACTACTTGGACATAGTGTGCTATACTGTAATGTGAGAGTATTATAATGTGATACTGAAGCCCTTTGGAAAAGTCTGACTGATACTTCTAGCAAAACTGGCATCTGTTCAACATTTTCAGCAAGAGGAAAAGAAGAAAGTAAATAGAAGAGTCAAGACTGAGCACAAAATAGACCACAAAGAGAGACAAATAACCATTCATCTGGTCAAAAAATAAAAAAGCAGTATATGGGAAACTCCATTAGGGATAGTGTAGTGCATTCACTCACTAAAGATCTTCAAAGACGTGGGTAGTTGCTAAACACAAGGACTGAACATAAAAATAAAGATCTTTTCAGTTACCGAGTAACAGATCTCAAATCCAACAACAAAAATCTGCCATAGCTTCAAGTCCAGGTTGGGGAAAAACTAGTGACAATAGGGCATAGTTTTTGAGGAGCAACATTTCAGTCTATTACTTCTTTTTTGCTAGAATTAGGTTACTTTCCGTTTTCTTAGTGAAAGATCTAAGTCAAATACACATTTTAATTTTCCTCTAGATTGTTTTTGTCATGGAAATGTAAAGTAAACAGTTGAGAAGAGCAAGTTCAGTTTCTGAACTGGTAATTGACATACAAATAAAGTAAGGCGCAGATGAATATTTGGGCATTGGCATTTTTAAGATATAATAATTTTTTTTAAACTACCCTTCTTTCAGTAATCTGGTTCTGACATGCTATTGCCATGTTTAGAGCTGCTGAAGTATAATATGCAAATTCCAAGTATTCATCCAATGAGATCATATTATTCATTAAACCACTATGTAACAGTGTGGTTTGACTCAAGACACTTGCTCCTTCATTTTATGAGTGAGAAAAGTACTGTCTGATGCAGAGGAAAATTTAAACATAACATTTCAGAAATGTGTTCCTAGCTAGAATAAGCTCTCAAAACTGTTCTGAGTACAATTATGACCAAATGTTTATATGGATTAGAATGTCAGGAGCATAGATTTTCCAATTACACTGAAATTTTAAGACTCAGCTGTTTTGGTGTATAAGCTGATCGGTGGTCATTCTTGATAATTGGAAAAAGGTTAATGGAATAGCCATCTTTAGAAATAAGAAGGAAATCCATGGAACTGCAAGTCATTCAGCCTCACATGAGGCCTCTAGTAAACTATGAGGAAAACACTTCAAAGACATCAAGAACTAGTGGAAGAAGTCAGTAGGGATTTACCAAGGATAAATTACAGCTATCTGAATCCATTGTCTTCTGGGGTGAGATCACTAGTTTGGTTGTTAAAAGTGTGACAACTGGATGTCATTTACATGCAAGATTTTTGGCATAATCTCTTATAGTCAAATTGCTGTGATATAGGGTAGATAGAGGACCATAAGTATTGTTCAGTGTTTTTGTTAACATCTGAAATTATAACAAACAGAGCAGTCTAAGTGTGTGGTCCACATCAGTTATGATGTCAAAATAATTTGGGGGATGTGGTTAATTTGCTGGAAGGCATAATTGAATAACCATTTAAAGGAATGTGGAAAAGCTCGAGAAATAGGCAAACAGGTTCCTCATTAAATTCAACACAGGCAAATGCCAAGCCATGTGCCTGTAGTCTATATATGCCCTTCACAAGTACAGATTTGGAGCTCACCAGCTGGAGTGCTGATTGACAGAGAAAATTCTGGGTGCAATGGTTAACAACTACACTAAACAGGAGCCAACACTGCACCCCTTGTGGGAAATTAGCCCACCACTTCCTGGGCTACTTCAGCTAGGGGGGAGCCAGGGATATCAGGGAATGTATCCTGTCTTCTACTGAGAATGTATGAGACTCTGCCTGGAGTTCTGTATTCAGTTTTGGCCTCCCCAGTGCAAGAAGCCTTGGCTGTGGAAAGATTGTCCTAAACTGTGGACAGATTTGAAAGATTTGTGCAAGTAAGAGATTAAAGGTGCTGTGTCCTGTTAGTGTGGGCCAGAGCATCTTTTTTGGGAGTAAGTGCTTGAGAGAGAGGGTACAAATCACAAGGTAACTTGTGTTTTTACCTGCATGACTATAAAGGGGACATAAGAAAGTGGGATGGAAAACTCACCTCTGCCATTACAGCACAAGTTGTGATTTGAGAGGAAGAGCAACCATCACAGGAAATTCTTCAAGGATAGGTACCACTCCAGTTTCTAGTGGACATCCTCAGATAGAATAGGAGGGCTAATATTAGTTCTAATTCTCTTGAAGGGATCTCCAGTTCATACTTAGAAGAAGTGAAGAATGAGTACTATGAGCAGAAAGAGAGGACCCCTGTCTTCAGCCAAGTAGAGGAAAAAGACAATCAGATCTATTGGACAATGTGAATCCAATGTGGATCCAATGGATCTGATGGCCTGGCACGTCAGACCCACAAGAGTACAAGGCTTTGGCTGATATCAACACACAATGTACCCTGAAGCCATCAGGATACATAGGGGCAGAATCCATGTGTGTTTTTGAGTGACAGGGGATCCCAAGAGCTGACTGTACTGGAATCTGAAGTGAGCCTGACTCGGAATGAATGGCAAAAACACCCCATTGTGACTGGTCCAGATGTCCCATGTATCCTTGGCATAGGGTACCTCAGGGCAGGGTATTTCACAGGCCCTAAAGGGGCATCACTGGGCTTTTGGGATAGCTGCTCTAGAGACAGAGGAAATTAGACAGGTGAACACCTTGCCTGTTTTCTCAGAGGACTCTCCTGCTATGGTCAAAGAACAACAGGTACCTGTCATTTCCAGTACAGTGTACCACCAACAATGCCGCACCAACCAGGACTTTGTGATCACCATCCATGAGATAATTCTTGAAATGGAGAGTCAGGGACTGGTAAGCAAGTCTCATTCACACTTTATTAGTTCTATAAGACCAGTACTTAAGTACAGTGAAGATGAAGACAGACAGGAAAATATTGCAGCCTGAATGAAGCCTCACCAACACTGAATGCCACTGTTCTGGACATGCTGGAACTTCGGTACACACTGGAATCCAAGGAAGAAGTGTAGTGCCATCATGCACTGCTAATGCATTTTTTTTCATTCCTCAGCAGCAGAGTGTAGGTCACAGTTTGCTTTAATGTGGAAGGGTGTCCAGCACACATGGAACTGAATGCCCCAGGGGTGAAAAAACAGCCCCACTATTGGCCAAGTGATCCAGACTGCACTGGAAAAGGGTGAGGCTCTGGAGCTCTTGGAGTACATTGATGACATCATCATGTCATATCACTGGGGCAACATAGCAGGGTTTTTGAGAAAGGGGAGAAGATCATCCAAATGCTCTTGAAGGCTGGTTTCCTGCCCAACAAATTCAGATTTTAGGAGTGGAATAGCAAGATGGACGTTGTCAGACTTCAATGGATGTGGTCCACAAAACAGCAGCTATGTCCTAATCAACCATCAAGAAGGAAACTCAAGCTTTTCTAGGCTCTGTGGGATTTTGGAGGATGTATGTTCCAGATTAGAGTCAGACTGAGAGCCCTCTCTATCATGTGACACAGAAGAGCAGTGTCATGTGAAGTCCTGAAGAACATCAAGCTTTTGAACAAATTAAACAGGGGATTGTTCATGCAGTTGCTGTTGGGCCACTCAGGAGAGGACAAGGTCTGAAAAACTGGGCAAAATAGTCCTTCCTGGGGTCTATGGCAAAAAGTACCTCAAGACTCAAGGGTGACCCTGGGGCTTCTGGTGGGGAAGGTATGAAGGATTCAAGGTCTGTTACACTCCAACTGAAAGGTCTACTACACCTACTACACCCCAACTGAAAAAGAGAGACTGGTGGCTGTGGAGGTTGGAGGTGCCTCAGAAGTGATTTATGTTGAAGCACAGCTTCTTCTGGCACCCCAACTACCAGTGCTAGGCTGGATATTCAAGGGGAAAGTCCATTATGTCTACTTGGAGTAAGTAGATCATGCTGATTTCACAGCTGGAATAGGAATCCTTAATCAGCCAGGGATCTTGTAAGTCATCATGGACTAGCCCAAAGGTGGGCCATTTTGCATTATCATCATCACTGGAGGAGAAGGAGAAGGTGACATATGCTGAGAAAAGCCCACCATATAATCAGTTATCAGAAAATGAAAAGCAGTATGCTATCTTTATGGTAGTTTCTTCTGTATTGTAGGGATACATTGAAAATGGAAAACTGCTCTATGGAATTCTATTTAACAAGTTGCAGAAGTTATTGGGGAACAAGATGGATCAAATCACATTGCAGAGCTGAAATCTGTCCAGCTGAATTTAGCTATCACTGAACAAGAGAAGTGGCCAGCATTCTACCTCCACACCAACTTACGGGTAGTAGAATATACTCTGTGGGGCTGCCTAAAACAATGGAAAAGGAGCAATTGTCAGCACAGATGCAAACTCATCTGGGCTGCTGAATTGTGATGAGATGTCACTAGCCTGGTGGAGAAGTCAGCTGCAAAAGTATGTCATGTAAGTTCACACATACCAGAGTCAGGCTGCTGAAGAGCATTGCAACAGCGGACAGATGCATCAAGCTGCCAAGATCAAACTAAGTTAGATCTGGGTTGGCAACACTAAGGTGAATTATTTCTGCCTTGGTAGGCTCATGATGCCTGAGGTCATCAGGGAAGAGATGCAGCACACAGATAGGCTTGTGATTGAGCGGCGGACTTAACCATGGCTACTACCTGCCAGGTTATCCACACCTGTGAAACATGCACTACAATTAGGCCAAGAGGGTAAAACCCCTGTGTATGGGTGACAATGCTCGAAATATAAATATAGGGAGACCTGGCAGAATGATTGCATCACACTCATACAAACCTGCCAAGACAAGCACTGTATGCTTACAATGGTGGAGACAACCACTGAATGATTGGAGAGGTACCTGTGCCTCCTGCCACCACCTGGAACTCCATCTTGGGCCTTCAAAACCAAGTCATGTTAGGACATGGCAGCCCAGAGGGAAATGAGTTGGACAACAGGACTCATTTCAAAACTAACTTGAGGGACACCTGGGCCAGAAAGCACAGTATTGAGTGGGTGTATCATATTCCCTGTCATGCACCAGCCTCAGGGAAAATTGAATGGTCAAATGCCAGAAACCACCTTGAAAGCAATAAGTAGTAGGACCTTCAGACACTGAGATTTATGTTTAACAAAGGCCCCCTGGTTAGTTAATAACACTAGAGGCTCTACTAATCAAGCTGCCTACCACTGAAGAAGATGCTGTCCCTGTGATGCATATAGGAAATGTGTTGGGCAAGGCAGTTTGTATTAATCCTGCTTCAAGCAAAGGCAAACACATCTGTGGGATCCTCTTTGCTCAAGGATCTGGGTGCACCTAGTGGGTAATGCAGAGGGATGAAGAAACACAATATGTACCTCAAGGAGATTTGATTTTTGTGTGAGAGCAGTCTGCAATGTTGAATTGTATCTTATTTGTTACTGGATGACATTGCCACTGCATGCCATAACTTCTGTGGACCAGGAGGATGGACTGTTCCAGGTATACCAGTTATGAGTGCCTGATGAAGCTCTTAACCACTCAACAGCAAACTAGCCCTTCTGCCCTGGAAGACATCTAGGATGGATAGAACCCATGGTCATGGACTAAATTATTTCAATGGATACCTTGGAGGGATGGCTATTGACTATGGAAATTATATGAGTGCTGGTATATAGGTAGATAGATAGATAGATAGATAGATAGATAGATAGATAGATAGATAGACAGATGTATATAGATTTTTATGTATATATGTGTATGTATTGAGTATATATATATTTGTATACATTTGTATATATGTATATAGTTGAAAGGTGTAGGATCTGGGCATGACATAAATAGTGTAGCATAAAGGGTGGATAATGTCCTGGTTCTGCTCATGACAAAGTTAATTTTTTGCAGTAGCCATGATGGGGGGTAGAGCCATGGGTCGTGTGGGCATGGCCAGGAGGATAGTCTGCATCAATTTACCTCCTTGCCTTGAGAAGGCATAAGGAACTCTGGCTTCCAAGAAAAAGGTCAGGGCTTCCAGTTGAGAAGAAAATGGCAGAATGGGGAAAGCCATTGTGCATTATCACCTGGGTCTGCAGTGAGCTTTTTTGCACATGAATCACTCTCCCTTTTGTATACATTTGTTATTAGTATGGTTGCTTTTATTGTTTCTTTTTTAAAATCGCATAGGTGTTTCCAGTAAATTGTTCTTATCTCAGCCTATAATCTTTACCTTATGTGGCTCAAATTCTTAACTCCATCCCACTGCAGTGGGAAGGGGTGGGAGGAGGACAGCAAGAGACTAGCAGCATGGTTTGGGAGAGTCTTGGTGGGGGCACTGAGCTGGGGGGTACCACTCCTAAACCACAACAGGTGTGTAGTGTACAAATGTTGGGATGGGTACTTAGAGAAGCTGTGGAATCTGCATCATTGCTGGAGATGTAAGAATATCTACTCACTAGAGAGTAGATATTTGACTAGAGAGAGTCTGAGCCACCTGGTCTGATTTATCCTGCTGCATGGAGGGAATCAGACTAGATGAGCAACAGAGATTTATCTTCTATCCTGAGCTACACCATGATTCTATCTGTTTAACATTTTAAGACTAAAGGAAAAAGAATTGTGTATCACCGCCCAGGATTCGTTTCCTAGTACAGGTCTGTAAATTTAGAAAGCTATGGTTTTCCTCCAGCTGCATATTAAAAATGAGATTTTGATTATGTCAACACCCTCACAGAATAGTTGCTAACCTCTGCTAGAGTTTCTGATGTAAATGAATTTTGTTTTTTCTGATTTCAAGTCTACCATAACTTAGCGCACAGTGTTAACTAAAATATTTGTCAAGAAATGTAAAAATTAGTCAGTCATACCTGATTCTCAAGAAGGAAAAATATCATCCTATTTTAGTCATGTGTCCTGTAATTAGAATGTTAAAAAAGAGATATGGAATGACCGGTCTTAACGAGACTGATTAATATTGTTTTCAGGATCCCAGAATAACCGGGTGCAGTTTAAATTTAATTGTAGAATTAGAAATAAAGATGATATACATAATTCTATCAGTGCTTTCAAGGCTTCTGAACTCAAAAAGTTATAATTTTTGACAATTAGGGCTACAGCTTTGACAACTAATGGGGCTTTTATCTTTTATATTACCCTTTATTGTCTGTAGTAACTCAAAACACACTAAGCATTCATGGTGTCATGTGAGTCTATTTATCTACCCTTTTATTATAACTATTATGATTAAAAAAATAGGAATATTTGGTTTCTAACATTCGCTTTTTATTTAGCCTTTTTGCTGAAAACTGCTCTAACCATACCACTTACATTAGATATAATTTCATATACATACTATTTTCTTTTGAATCAAAAAAAATGCTCCTCATATTTTGTCATACATGGCTTTTCAAAAGTGTCTTTAATGCAACAGAGAATATTAAAACTACTAAAATGCTGATTTTACTGAAATAATTTTAATGATCTGCATGTGACTGTACTGGATAATTTAAATGATACAGTGGATAAAAAAATGAATTATTCAAACATTTTTGGATATTTTTTCAGTCTCTGATAATGTTGATTTTTGTCAGACTGTGGTATTGGGCCCAGGGCAGTGATTTTTCCTACCTGACATTCCCCAAATGTAATTCAAGAAATACTGTAATTTTAGTCTGGATAGACATCTGCCAATTACATCTGCTATATTTGGTGTTGTCTTGAGGAGTTTGATAAAGAGAAATTCTAGAGGGAAGGTTGTAACTGAGAGTGAAGGGGTCAAAACATAGCATTGGGGAGCTGTGATGCAAGCAAGGACTTCTTTGGGATTTCTTGAAACCAGTTAGAAGGCTGGGAAATTCTCAGCACAACAGACAGTGACAGCATCAGAGAATAGGAAAACCAATTGAAAAAATGGAGTTCAAGATTACAATAAGGTGGCAAATGAGGTTGAGGGTTGAGTTGCAAAGCCTACTGTTGAGATGATGGTGAGCTATGCCCGTATATCTATTCAGAAGTTACATGTTCACAGAATACATGTATTCACAAATAGCAACACAATACAGTTTCTGGTTATGTTTACCACCTGAACTTCTGTTGCTATCACAATATGGCATTAAATTTTCATGGAAAAAACTGGGCTTCCCAGTGCTCAACAATGGTTTATGAACCAGTGACGTGTTTGTGCCATGCCTTGTATAGCCTCTGTTTAGGTACATGGCAGTGAACAAGGGAACGGTGTTCCCTTGTTTATCTCTCTCTGACTGTTTGAGAAAATATGTACAGTTTCACGCCAAAGTACTTACTGGTAGGAGAGAAAGCTAATAGGAGTTGTTAGAGATATACAATTACAGATGGAAGAATTAGAGGTGAGGAAGGCATTCATGGCTATTTTTATGAATACCCATAACCTTAGTGGACATGAACTTTGCACCTACTCCAAGTGCAAATTCATAACACTAAGCACAATATATAGTTTCATTGAAGTGTGTCCTATTAGTCTATAAAAATACAGTAAATTGATACATTTGAAGTCTTTGCATACACTCTTACTCAAATACATATCCTTGGTAGTTAATGAGCAGTAATTCCTAAATTTGTATTTGATTTCCAAACCCAGTATTATTTTTCCCCTAGATATGTTAGTAAGATGGCCTAAATCTATTTGAAATGTTATGAATCTGTTTATAACATCAAAATGATTTCTCTGACAGTTTACGAAATTATGTTTATAGAAAACTTTACGGTAATTACTGTTCACCCTTTTGGTGCAAAACACATCTGCAGAAAACTTAATAAGAGGATAATCAAGGGGAAAAAAAAGGAAAAGAAAATGCAGTCAGTCACAGTCATTTGCTTGATAAATCTCTTTAGAAGTAATACATACAGTGTTTTAATTTGGATTTTAAAGCATATGCTGTCATTTGAAATTTGTTAGTATTTGAGCATAGCATAAATCAGTTTGGCAGAAATGTTGTGACTCTCCTCTTTAGGCACTCTGGAGATGTACATTTTAAGCTAAGTTTACTTCATTTGATGTGTTGAATTACACTGAAATATAATATATAGTGTCAATTTATTTCAATTACCAAGACAGATACTATACATATATAAAATACTGTGTGTTATTTTCCCTGAAGAACAAAAACGCATTCTTAAACACTCTCTTCCCTCACTGACTTTGCAGTTCAATGTGCATTGTCATATGGTTTTTGGGAAGTGTAACATACTAACAAATTTAACTTAGATTTTCTCCAGTGATTCTCAGATGACAGAAAAATCTGTTGTGGAAATCATAGAATGAACCATAAAACAGTCTGGGCTGGAAGGGACCATAAAGGTCCTCCAGTTTCCAATACCTGTTATAGATATGGACACCTTCTACTAGACCAGGTTGTTCAAAACCCCATCCAGCATGGCCTTGAACACTTCAGGGATGCATCATCTACAGCCTCTCTGGGCAGCCTGTTCCAGTGTCTCACCACTCTAATAATGAAGAAAATTCTCCCTAAGATTGAATCTTCCATTTTTCTGTTTAAAGTCGTTCCCTCTCATCCTATCACTCCACTCCCTAATAAAGAACGACTCCCTATCTTTCTTAATGGTCTCCACAGAGTCATCCTTTCTCCATGCTAAACAATCCCAAATTGCTCAGCCTGTCCTTACAGGAGAGGATCTTCAGCCCTCTGATCATCTGTGTGGCCCTTCTCTGGACCTATTTGAGTAGGTTCAAATCTGTCTTATGCTGGGGACCCCGGAGCCGGATGGAATACTGGAGGTGGGGTATCGTACGAGCAGAGTGGAGGGACAGAATCACCTCTCTCGACCTCCTGATCGCATTGACTTTGATACAGGTCGGGACATGGTTGGCTTTCTGTGCTGCAATTGCATATTTCTGGTCATGTTCAGTTTACTAATCCACCAATACCTGTAAATCCATTTTTGCAGGCCTGCTGTCAATCTACTCATGGCCTAGCCTGAATTCATGTTTGGGATTACCCTGACCAAGATGCAGGACCTTACATTTTGCATAGTAGAACATTATGAGGCATGGCAGGCTTTCTTCTCTAGCTTGTAAAGGTCCCTCTGGATGATGTCCCTTTCCTCTAGAATATCAACCACACCATTAAGAGTCATGTTGCCCACAAACTTTTGAGGGCGCACTTAATCCCACTATCCATGTCCCTGATGAATAGTAATTGGTATCAAATCAGTTAAAGATGAAAATCCTTCCTCAGAAGTTTAATAAATTTAACTGGTCAATATTTGTCCCTAAGTTTGGAATGGCATATATCTCTATTGACTGAGTATATAGGACAGTGGTGCATTGCTGTGGTTTTTCTATATTTTTTGAGTGAATATAGAGAAAGACAATAGTAATAAACTTCCACTTGCAATAATAAACCAAAAATTTTTAGTCAAGTAGAGCAGGCTGATATGATGGACTTCATTTCAGAGCATGAGCCCCACACACCCATGCTCAGCAAAGAAAACAATATGGGTTTTCAACACACATTGGTAAAAGAAAAGAACGACATCCATGTGCATCAAATTAGAAACCACTGAAATGGCTTCTGTCAGCCCTTTTATTTATCAGGCCAATTTATCTCTTCATGAAATGGTTTTCCATATAACAGATTTCAAATCTACTTTCCTGTATGCTGGAGCGTCCTGATGATACAATTTTGGCAAACCATTGATATTGAATCTACGTACAAATTTTCCATGTTTAATGGAACAGTGATAAATCTGACTGATATATGATTAAATGTTAAATTCAGAATTTTTATGTCTTCAATATAAACTTATTTTATTTTCTCATTATGTCCAAACGGTATGCTTAGAATTCTTTGAAATTACAACTCAAAGTAAATCTGTCTCCTTTATTTCTTATCCCTATTACCCAGCTGAAATATGCATATCTCCTGATAGTAAGAGATGTCTAGTTTGTTACGTGACTAAGATGAAGGAAGAGCAATTATTTTTAAAATACATTCCAAACACATACTGTATGCATGCAATTTTTCTAAATATGTCTATTCAAAAAACAATGAAAGGATAGAAGATAAAAAATAAATCTTTTACCATTTAAGCTGAGGATGAACTCAAATATTGGTTCTCACTAATTCATAACTTATTTTTAAAACAACCTGTGCTGAACAGCCAGCCTTCTTTCTCTGTAATTGCTGCAGATGCTGTCATCAACCAGATCATAAAGAAATATTAGATCCTTGTCTCCAAAAGTTTGAGTGGACTTGCCCCTCAGTTGCTTTTTGAGCTTTACAGAGTGCAGTGCTCTATCCAGGGGTTTCCAGGATACAAAGACAGACTGAACAGTGTTTTGGGTATGTATCTCCATGCATGCCCTGTTTGCGAGTAGGTAATTGCTAGAGTGTGTGTTAGAACTCCTCTACAGGAGATTAGAAGCAGATAAAGGTCTTTATGCAAAGTTTTTTATATCATCTGATTTTATGATAAATGAAATTATTCTTTGTGCTTATAGAGACTGTAGTCTACTTAATGAGGATGGATTTCTTTATCTTTTGCTAGGATACATAAATTAAGCCTTAATTTCAGTTTCCTTTGTAAAGATCTTTCTGCTTTTGTTTTTAGTATGAATTGAATAGAAAGGGCCTTCAGGGTAGCATAGAGGAAAATATATAGAGCTTCATGCTGTCTGAGAAACATGAATAATATTCAGATCTATTTAACAAATTCTCCCTCATATCCTTTTGGCTTTCTTGAGATGAAGAAATCTTAATATGTAATTATTCTAGTTCTATTGTTGCTTGTTGCTGTTGATTATTCTTACTTAGCTTTCCAGACACAGCAGAGCATAAAAGTGAAGAAAAGTGAAACCAGCCAAAAATAAACAATTCTAAGCTATGATCTGAAGTCTGAGGCTATGACAATACATTATTGATAAACTCATTGTTACTTTTAACTAATGTATCCAATAATCAAAACGCAGTAAAAATTTTAAGTACCAATCATATTTTTCCTTGATTTATTTTGTTTATTTAAGTTATGTGAGAAATTGTCTTTAAAAGAATACATAGTTTTAGGTTACACAATTTAAAATGTAGTAAACTTAGCTCCAGAAAGTTTTCAATGTATCCTTAGTAGAGTGAGGAATTCACAATAAGTGTCACAAATATGAAGAAACATAGGAATTGCTACTGATTTCTTTCTACTTTTCCTTGTAAGACCAACAGAAAAAAATATTTATTCTCAGTGCTAAAAAAGAAGGCTCATTAAATACTTGTTTGATTACAATTTTTAAGATGTTTTTGTGACTGGACCTGGACCTACTAATGTACATTTGTCTTTCATGGCTGATGTGTAAGTAAATAGCAAAGATGTAAAAGATGTAAAAATTGTACTTATAAAGTAAATATCACCAAATATTTCTGAAGCATGTGTAGTTAAATTTTGGTACTGCACTGCAGGAAAGGACATGGGAAGAATTCATGTTTATGTAACTGTTATAAAATAAAACTTATTTTCCCATTTTCACTATGGGATCTCAGATGGGCTTCTATTAAACACACCTTCTTAATTTTAACAGAGAAGGTGTTAAAATGGAATATTAGCTGTCTGGTTTCTATTCTGTAGGAAATTCTGTCATAGTAATTAGTATTCAATTAATATTCAGAAGAAATCAACTACTCTTTTCAATTTGCTTTCCCTTGTCTCATGAGTGATTGGCTGCCAGAAATGCATATAGTATTTGTATCTGAGTTTGAACAGTCGGTTTTGAAATCATAGGCATATGACTAAATGTGAGGAAAAGAGTCAATTTTATGAGATCACCCTTATTGCACTCATTGTGCTACAGTAATAGGCGTTGTTACTCGTGAGGTAGCTCCTAACAAAACTTTTAGTTGTAAGAGAAGCAAACTCAGCAATTAGCCACAGACTATATTTTCCTGAAAATTCCTTAAATACCCTAGGTACTTGGACTAACTATTAATGATTATGTACAGTTATATGGAACTTAGTTATTCTTAGAATAACTGGAGTTGCTCAAAAAATGCACAATTATGAATAACTGTCATTCTCTGAGTTAAGTGCAGTGTGTTTATGTGTTTATGTGTGCTCAAGAAGTTGCTCTAGCCTTTTGAGATGTCTGCATATAATTTCTGTAGAATATTAGAGTAATATTTTCTTTTACCTGTGTGTGTATCTCAGAGAAGGTAGTCTGTAGAAAGGCAAGACTGAATTTCTGTAACGGCATTTCCTTGTCCACTTTTTTTTTCTTGTTATTTGTTTTGGTTTGTGTTAATAATAGTGTTCCCATGGGAATATATTTGTAGAGAGGTAGATGTATCATAGATGTGATCTGTTTGAAGTTGTTGTGATGGCATAATCTTAACAAGGACAAACTCTTGTGAGAAAATTCTGGAATATTGTGCTTTGAACTGTTTAAGTGGAACTTTTGTTACAGAAATTTCTCTGTTGTCTGCTGTTGATGTTGTAAAGATCTTCAGGGAAGGGCACTAAGGACCATGACAGATTTTACTACGCTAGAATTAAGAGAATCAGTTTTAGTGTCTCAAAGATTGAACTACTAGTATGAAGGTCTAGAAACCTTGATATTTGCTCTTTGTCATTGAATTGTGAAAGGCGAAAAAGACATTATTAAGTGTGGCCCAGGTTCTTTATTTTTGTGATCCTGAAGCAGTGAGATAGTGAGAATAGTGTTAAACTAAGAGTGCACTAGAAAATAACATGGTGCAAGTGTATTAACTCTTGCACTGTGTAGTAGTAATGATTTCTTCTATCATTTGTATAACAAGTTCCTTCGATGGTCAAAAAATGTACACAGATGTACACTTACTTGAGTCTAAAATTTGAGTTTAAATGTACCAGCCTGATATAAATTTAGTGCAGAAATAAATCTATTTAGTTTAGCTTAGTTGAGCTTTAGGAATAAGAGGACTAAAACAGGGGTTGGTGTATAAGAAAAATCTATATATTGTCTTCTGTATTCTGGGGAGATTGAGAAAGAATCTTGTGAATCCAATTAACTACACTGTCTGACTTAGTAAGAACTTCATCTTATGTCACAATCCTAAACTACTTCAGGTAATAATGACTTAGGTCAATCAGTGTTTTGCTGAATAAGCTTCTATTTGTGCCACAAGTGCCAGAGTAAAGGCAAAGGAAAAACTTCTCAGTCGTAAAACCTTTTTTTTATTTTTTTTTTTACCAGGCTGAGCTGGAAAAGTGAGGCTATCAATTATTTTAAAGAAGTGGTGGTGAAGGATGCATAAAAGCTATCAATACCTTAATTATGTAACAGAACACAATATTATGTTTGAATGATACCAACAATTAGTAGACAGTATGAATCCCAGCTTTAGCAGGCTGTTTCACCTCCTTGCAGTTAGAAAAAAAAAATAAATACATGTATATGGAGTTCCAGTGGGGTTTTTTTTATTTTGAGTGTGAGTTTTGTGGTTTGTTTTTTTTCTTTATTATTATCCTTTCTGAACTGATGATCTACAATCACTAGCTTTGAAGAAACTTGTAAGAAGAATTCTTTATCTACCTGATAAATTGCAGACTTCTCAGGCAGGGGATCATAAACAGCACATCAATGACTACTGAGCAGTCAGCACAGTTGAAAATACACTTAGTGAAAAAATCAATCCAATATTCAGGAAAATGGAGGTATACAGAAGCAAAATATTAAAGAACTTATTTGACAGAAGCTTAATCCAAACCAAATTGAAAATCATTCCCTTTAGTAGTGTTTACAACAAAATTCCCCCACAAGTGTAAAGATGCAAGGACTAAAAAGCTATTTTATAAATTTTGTAGGTAGCACTCAATTTAGTTTGTGATGTACTCTTTTCCATGATAAAATGTAATGTATTAAATGTGTACAGCAAGAGATCACCTGTTGGTATTTTTCCTGAAGCAAACATGTAAATTCTACTCTTGCTAAGAGATGCTATTTAGCTTAAGGTACCAATTGTACCATTTGCCAGATACCAAAGAAAAAAGAAATACTGCATGAATTCCAACTTAATGGCAGCTTTCCAGCATTTTGAAATTCATCAAATCCTGCTAAAACATTATTTTCTTAATTTTGGATATATTCCAATGGATTTGACTGTACCAAACAAATTTCTTCAATGCATTTCATTAAACGGCGTTTTCATATAATAGAATAATTTATTAATAATAAATTCTTGTATGATCAAAAGCTTAATTTTAACTGAAAACTCTAATAATTTCTTTATTATGTATATGTTTTTTAAAAAGTTTTCCAATTTCTATAGAATCCCTCTTTTCAGAAATTACTACTTATCATTAGCTCTGGCAAACAAGTGCCACTGGTTTTCTTCATTCAACGTTTACCTGCTAAGTACAACTTTCAAACTACTCTAAATACTAGCGGTTTAGGCTTAATAGAAATTATCAACTCTGCATTTTAGCTATATTACTTCCATAAATATGTTCCATGCATGGTCTTATTTGGTGAAATTCTGACTTGTTTGTGCTATGTGTCAGACTATCTCTTCATGAAAGAATTTCATTATGCACTTTACAATCTCTGTGAGCAAACCTCAGAGGCTATGCTGCTTACATTGCTTGAAAATCTTGAAAATTACAAGAGCAGTCTGACTGAAATGCAGATAAATCAAGCCTATATTCTTTATGACACAACAACATATGTTAGGAAGCAAGTCTAACAATTCATACAATTTCTAATCTTTTGAGCCACTCTGTGATTTAATGGTCCATATGAGAAAGTGAGAATTTAAAGCTCTATATTCTTACTTCATTTTTACATTTACTCTAGTATAAACAATAGAGTAAAAGTTTTGTTATTAGATGGATAAAGAAGAAATAATTTCTTTGCAAGCTACACTAATGGTTAATTTCTGTGGAGGTCTCCAGTAGTATTATTGCTGAATAAGGCTACAATTGCAAAGAGAAGGTCTTAGATTATAAAATGGAATTTTGTATTCCTTCACCTAGAAATTAATCAGAAGTTTCATTTTTACTTCAGTCTACAAATTGGTATTATGTTGTGGCATACAATATTGCAATATTACATACTATGCTGTAAAATTTGGATGCTATGTTCATAGTCTACTAACTTAGATTTTATGGCACCCAGAATACAAGAAGACATTAACGGTTATTAATGTATTCACATGTATAATATCTGCAAACTATTTTGACTCTTCTATCTCAAAACCAGCACAGAATGTACAGAATTTCATTTCAGATAAAACTGGACTAGTAGCTTTCAATACCTCTTGAGTGTTTTGGATAGAATGGATTTCTACAGATTCTCACTTCTGAAATACAATTGGGAATCCTGTTGCTTATTACTTGGAATCCACTTCTATTTTCAGAACTGTAGCCCTTGCTTTTTCTTAGGACAGGCAAATCCCATGATGTTCCTAAGACTGAATTAGCCTTAACGCTTTATTAAATGGGATTCTAGTGACTAGCAGCAATTTATGGCTAGGGAAAATACTTCAGAGAAATATTTTCAGAGTGAATGGAAATACTGCAGTATCTTTCACACAAACTGTTTTCAAATAACTATATAGAACTAAATTTCTTTCTCCTTGCAAAACAAAAATTCTTGAAGTTGTTCATTCAGAATTTTGTATATAAATTGCTCTAAACACATACATAATCCCACCACAGAGTTCTGCTATGCTTTCCAATTGCTGGAGAGCTATTAGAGAAAAAACCAAACCCTAACAAAACAAAACAAACAAAAACAAACAAAAACCCAACACTGAGGAGCAGTTTTTTCTCCTACAACATAATGACTTACTGGAGGATAAATGAAAAGAATGCTGAAGTTATATGTCATTACCGTGAAAGGATATTGATTCTAAGAAGAAAACTTGTTGAATCCATACTTTTGAGATTTACCTATATAACTGTGGTAGGATTCCAATTAGGAGAATTACTGCATACCTGTTTTTTAAAATGTCTTTTGAATGTCTGTTCAGATTTCAGTGTTTTGGAAATAAATTTCTTAGTTCTAATGTAAAGTTATAATTTCTTTGAAAATGTAAATATTTTTTTCTCTTATTTAGTCTTGCAGAAATAAATTAATATGAACTACCTTTGGTGTCTGAAGAACAGGAAGTAACTAGTATTTAATGGTTTTTCATCTTGTAGATTACACGAAATTGTTTTCTTCTGGCTATAGGAAGGCTAGTCAGAAGGAATAGGCTAGGTATTCTCTGTCCTGCTATTATTCAGCCATACTTCATTTCTTAAAAAAAGTACAGAAAAATCTTTTTCATTTATTTGTTTTGGGGTTTTTTTTTCAGTGCAGAATGACACTGAATAGCTATTGCCTGTTTTTCAAATCAAGGACATTTGCTAGTGGAGTGCTGTCCAAAAGTCATTTGATATTTTGGAGTACTGAGGCATTCAGACTGTCATCTGCTATAACAAAAGGTTTTGGTAGATCTGCTAAATAATGGTTAGTCTTCCACTTTGCTTATTACTTGTTCTTGCTGAATGTATTTTCCCCTTTTGAAATTTTCTTATGTATCTCATCTTAATAGTTTGAACAAATAAGCAAATATTATGTTGTTGAATTGGAATCTTTATTTTATTTTTAAATTGTGTGCATGTGTTGTAAGGATAAAATTCTAGGAGGATGAAATACACTGCTAGACCATTCATATAAGTCACTCAGAATCAAAAGAAAAACTTTGATTCTTATTACCCTCCTGAAACAGCTGATATATTAAGTTCTTGGAACCAGCACAACAGAATACCATGGCCATGTGCAAAATCAACTGAGAGACAGAAAAAATGCAAAATGCAGGAACAGGTTGTTGGGTTTTTTTATTTGTTTGTTTGTTTGTTTTTTTAATGAATGATACCATGAAGTATTCACCAAAAAAAAATTGTTATTTAATTAATTTGGAAATTTTTTTATCTCTCTACTGCATTTCCTAAATACTGTACACAATATACCTGTCCATTGGTTAATGCAGATGAAAACTACTGGGTTTTTTGACAATTGAAAGAAAAAGAACTTTACGGTTGGATTCTATCTGGATAGAGGACTACCAGAATGCTCCCAGTCAGCAGGGATCACTGGATCCTCTGTGTAGTTGTAATGTGAATATGTAATATGTTCCTCAGACAAGTGTTTGCTAATTAGGTAACCCAATCTTCATAGTTTATATAAATTTTTTTTCTGTTACATTGATCATGCAGATTTTTTCGTAATGATTAAAATAAAGGGGGTTATGTGTTGTGTTAGTGAATTTATCTGAAGCACATTTCTACAAGCCTACTATGCTACAATAATCTTCCATCTGTTCTTACACTAATGAACTATGTTTTTGTTGTTACTATCCATGTTGCAGTAATAATTTCAAAGGTTTGGTCTGATGGCTTTTTTTTTTAGTCTAGTAAATATAATTCAAGATTTTAGCAAGATTAAATGAATAGAAATTACATTATTATTTCAGTGCTAATGATCTAGACTTATGAGAACTGTACTGCAGATCTTGTTTTCCTAAAACAAATCTTTGTTTTTTCATGAGTCGGCCATTTGGTTTTGAAAAAAATTAGTGACTGACAGGCTGTTTTTTCACCAGGTTTTTAATGAGCTTTCTAACCGCATGAACACAAATAAAAGTATAAGTATAGATGTATATAAGTGTGTATAGAGAAAATCTAATATTCCAGAGATATCTAAACCTAAGGGTATTATAATGTGGATTTGTGCTAGGAAGTGTAAACTAAAGTCATCTTGAAAGAGCAGTTTAAGTAGGTATACAAAGGATGGGTATAGAATCTGGAATGGGTAAAATGTCTCAGGGATACTGAATAAGTAGGTATGGTGATGAAATCTGTTCTTTTTGATTAAATAGCTTTTTTTTCAAAATGCTGAAATGGAAGTTTCCAGTGTGATTCTTATTTGTTCCAAGAGCAATGGAACAAACTTCTGTAAGACCACAGGAAAAGTCTGTAAGCAAATAAATGTTTTGCAGCTGAACAAGAATCAGTTGAATTGAAGTTATCTAATCATAATTGTATATATTTCCACTGATGCCACTGGCAGGCTGAAAACTTACATTATTTGAAAGTATATTTGGTTGTTCCAAGCAGCATAATCAAAAATAAGCCAAGAATTGTGTACTCTCTGAGTGAGAGAAGTGAAATTTTATTTTATCTTGTATTCAGCTCTTCAGCATTTAGCCTTTAGGATGGCAGAGCAATGTCAGAAACTTTGTGCTGATTCTTTTGAGCACTCACCTTGGTCAAAATGGAGGGAAGGACTATTCTGTGACCAAATTGAAAACTTTTAAAAAAGAAGGCGAGATATTTCTCTCTGTTTTTAAATATTTTAAAGATTGCAGGGGGAATTATTTGGAGAAAGGAGTCAGGACTTCCATTTTGGTACCCATTCTCTGATCTGCTACTAGAATATCACAGTTATATTACACATATGGCTTTGTACAATTTGCAGAGCTACCCTCAAATGAGCTAATCTCAGCTGTATCACAATCTGGGGCGTGATAACAGTATGAACATTATAGGACTTATCCCTGTGTAAAAAGCACACAAAGTTTTTAATGAAATAACAGTGTGCCTGTCCCTTGTGTACAGTGAAATTGCTTCACGGCACCATTTATGCAAATAGGTTATACAGTTAATTTCAGTTAAAATGTTTAATTACTCTACAAAACTGACTTCAATGCAACATGCCCAGGTATTTTAAGCTATAAACCAGAGGGTTTGGGGATATCTTTGAGATCAGATAATTTTTCCTTTTGGAACAAAATTTAATGTTTTTGTTGTTGGCATGGATGTTGGGATTGAGTTCACCTGCAGCAAGTCTGCAGATGGCCCAAAGCTGTGGTCAGCGTGCTGGAAGACAGGGACGCCATCCAGAGGGACCTTGATATATGTGAGAAGTGGGCCTGTATGGACTTCAGGAAGTGCAGCAGGGCCATGTGCTAAGTCCTTCACCTGGATCAGGGGCATCCTGAGGCTGAAATACAGGTTGGGCTGAGAATGTATCAAGAGCAGCCCTGAGGAGAAAAACTCACTTTGGTTGGTTGAAGAGAAACTCAGCATGACCCAGCAATGTGCATTTGCCACCCAAAATGCCAAATCCATCCTGGGCTGCATCAAAAGCAGCATGACCAGCAGGACAAGGGAAGTGATTCTCTTCTTTGGCTCTGCTGTTGTGAGACCTCATCTGGAGTACTAAGTCTAGCTCTGGGGCCCCCAGTAAAAGAGGGGTGTTGACCTGTTAGAGGTACAGAGGGTGGCTACAAAGATGATACAAGGGTTGAAGCACCTCTTTTGTGTGAAAAGGCTGAGAGAAATGAGATTTTTCTGAGAAATGAGTTTTGTCTGGGAAAGAGAAGTTTCTCTGGAGGTATTATTGCAATTTTTAGTACCTAGAATGAGTCTGCAAGAAGGTTGAAGATGGACTTATTTTGCAAGGAACTGTAGTGATAGACTACAGTTACTAGAGTGATAGATAGTGACTAGAGTTAAAAGCTTTAAACTGAAAAGTGATACCTTTAGATAAGAAATTAAGAGAAACTCCTTACCATAAGGATGGCGAGGCGCTGGAACAAGTTCAGCAGAGAAATTGTGTCTCCCCAGCTCTTGATAATTTTCAAGGCTGGGATAGATGGGGATTTCAGCAACCTGGTCTAGTGAATGACATCCCTGTCCATGGTGGAGGAGGTTGAAACAAGATGATTTTTAAGGGCTTCTCCAACCCAAGCTATTCCAAGATTATATGATTGTAAAGGTAACGTATTTAATAAAGCAGACAGATAATTTTTCAGGTCCAGCATCTTCTCAGGTTATGAGAGATAATAATTTCTGACACTTTTTTATGGCTCTGTGCAATTTATATAAAAGCACGGCAATTTAATGTCTTCTTATATGAAGAATATGTAAATTTAAGATCTTCAATGGCCATTTTGTATGATTGTAAGTTTTGTCTTTTTCAGCATCAAAGGCACATATCTTAGTAGCTTCTGCAAACTGTACTTGAACTTATTTAATATTTTCCATTTAAATTCTGGTAAGAGCCATAGTTAAGCTGATATTACAATTGCCAATGTCAATGTCTCTTGATATGCCTTTTGTTTCTATTATAGCTTATTGCTACTAATTTATAGCAGGAAATAGGCATGTTAATTACACATTTTTTTCTTGAGACTAGAGTTACATTTAAACTTTGGTGGTGTTGCTGCTCTTCTTCCTCCCAGCTAGCTGAAGACAAGATGGGGGGGCCGCAGATCCCCCCTCGAGGTTGAATCCCAGTGCCAGTGTCGGTGCAGCATAAAACATAGGGCAGCACACGGGCCGCAGGGTAACTTTATTTGATGGTAAGACTTCCCCTCTTCATTCCTGGACCCGGAACAAGGGGCAGACAGGAACCTATATATGGGGGCAGGTCTCGGGGGGGGGGGGGGGGGGGGGGAAGAATCTTTAACAAATCAGGAGAATTGGGAGTAAAAAACCCGGCGGGAACCACAAGGTATAAACCAGTAAAAATTCCAAGAGAGGGGAACAGTTTCAGTAAATTGATAAAGTTTGGGGAAATAGAAACTAGCAACTAACTGACGAAAAATCTGGGAAAAGGCGGGGACAAAAAAGAAACAGCACTAAAAAAACTACCAAATTACAAATCAAACAATAAACCTACTAATAAAAAAAAAAAACCAAAAACCAAAAAACCACACTGCAACAGTGGTATTATATAAATATACAAAAACATTAAAACTAATCTACTGGTTCTGAGGTGCTGGCAGATGTACGCATGCAATGTGTGTGTTGAATCCCTTTTTACTTAGTCTGTAGTCAGTAGTTTACAGCATACGAGAACCAGAAAGTTGAAGTTTATCACAGCAAAGGAAGTGCATTGAGGTCTGGTAAACTATCAAAATGAGAAAGCTTTTGAAAAATAAAGCATTCCTAGGTTTGCTGGGGAGCCCCACAGCAGCTTATAGATAAGTTTAAAAAAAGAAAACAGTGTCCTGAGCAGGCGGATTCAACTTTTCCCAGTTTTAGTGCTCTACATGAGCTAGACAAACTGTATTTTGGGCTTTTTGTTTGTTTTAGAATGGGAGAGGTATACGTTACTAGAGGACAAAAAACCTGCTGCAACTTTAATTTTGTATGTCTATTAACAAAGAACTATGTATACCAGCTGGTAACTCACATAATTTCTTACTGTCAGTGGTATTCACGTGCTCACAGCAAAAGTGAAATAGTCCAGAATGAATAAGACAAGACAAACAATCACTTCATGTAAATTTATTTCACAATACCTTTAATATATTACAAGGACTTTGAGTCCACAACAGAGTGCTACTGTTCACATAGGCTGTGTAAACTTTTTTTAAAATTACTTATTCAAAATGTATTAACCACTTACCTTTGGATCACATTTGTGATGAGTTATCTTCTCTGTTGGATTATATATCAGAAAATAATAAAAGTTTTTAAAAATACATTAATCAGTCATGAATATTCATAGGGCTTTGATTAGCCATGCAAATTACATGATGCTATATTCTGTGATTAAATGGTGCAAGGCATTGAAATGCAAGTGTAAAAATTCCCAATTCAGTGTTCATGAAATGTTCACATAAAATGGAGGAAATTACCCATCTGAAAATATTTATAATAAGGGTTAATTTAGCTCCACCAGACAAATCAGGATGACAGGCGTGATCTTCTTAGACTAAACAAGAAATTTTTGTTTATTAGTAGGAGCAATTTAATTCTTTGCAATGAAATGCTAACTTTTTGGAAGAAAAAGGCATGCAAGTGCCATATGTTTTGGAGGATATCTTTGTCCTTGCAGTAAAATAATCATAATGAAATTCATAGGATAGATTGAAACATATCTAAAACTGAGTTTCTTTCTTCATCCTCTGAAATCTCTGAGTGTGGGTGAAAAGTGTAAGTACAATAATAATTAATTATTTAAGAAAAAGGAAGAAAAAAGTATAAGACCTTGTGTCAAAGCTTTAAAAATTGTTTCCTTTTCATGATGGAGAGAAGTCTAGAGCAACTTCCAACAGTGTCATTCTTATACATCAGAGCTGGTAAGAAGCTAGTACTGATTTTCGAATAAAAAAATCTGTGCACCAATGATCCTGGAGAATGCATATCTAGCATTGTCTTTTGTTGTCCACAATGGAATCATTGCTGGGACAAAACACTTATAGTTGTATACTTTCCTGTAAAATGAAATCCAAATCCAGCTATCTCAATACTTGGAGTTAAAAAAAAAAAAAACACAAACCTTTGTGGCAGTATATTTCTATCTTTTCTTGTTAATTTCTTATATTGCTTTGACTTCATCTCTTAAAAGAACTGAAATACTCTTAATTACTTTTTGCTTTACTCTTGTAGCTTTGAAAGCACAGACTGATATGGTCAAAGTTATAGACTAGGTCTTTTGTGATACCCACAAATGTTGCCATTCTGACATATATTAAGTGTAACATTTTAAAAATTTGTAAATGGATTTTTTACATTTATCAGTAATTGATTTGTGTTGTCTGTGATCAACAAGGGGAAAGATTAGACAGTGTTTATCTGTAGGTCATAATCAAGATTTTTTTCAGTGAAATTTATATAACACCTGTGCATATGAAATTTAGATACTATGAGGCTGTTCACATTTCAATCATGATATTACTTATGTTTAAATATGATTATTGCACTGACATGGAAATAGGATTAGAAATTTCTGGTAGTATTTTTTTTTTTACATTGATTTTTAAAATTTATTATGGTTTTAGAAGGCATTCTTCAAAAGATGACTTTAAGGTCTTTTCTCCTTTTTCAAAGTGATCCTCTACATTCTCTATTTGGTGCAATTTTCTGTTCTGTTTTTGCTTGCTGTAGTTAGTGAATAGTGTCATCCACTATTGCATTCAAAACAATTCTGAAATTTCAGAATAGTACCTGGCCTTTTGTGGAACAAGGTTTTTGTTCACAGTTGTTTTGCTAGAGAATCAACAATGTTGAAATAATGAGAATACTGTAAAAAAACCCCCAGCATGTTAGAGTGGGCTGAATACAAATGGAGCACTAGCGTGTTTCTGATCCAGAATGTAAGAGATAGAAATCTTGCTATCTGCTTAAAATACATGAAGTCTTCCATCATTTATAAACTGTTACATTTGTACATTTTAATACATTATCAATTTAATAATAGGAAAAATATTTTATCATGTTTTAAAAGGTTTTTAACAAAGTAAAAAAGATGAACATCAGTGGTCTCTTTAGGATCATTTTGCTAAAGAAAAAAACAGTTACACTCCTGTAAAAGAGATTAATTTCAACAAAAACTAGTCCACTAATTTTTGTGATCAGTTCTAAGTCATATTTATTCTGAGATAGTGGAGCTGTATGTGTATTTTTTTTAATTTAGAAAAGATGACTATTTGAAGGATGCTGTAAAGCGAATTTACCCTCCCTTTGTCTGTCTGCTCAGTTTGATGTTGTCTTTTTTATTACAACCCCATTTTTAAAGACCATGTGCTATGCAAAAGACTCATTATTATAGATTATATGGTGTCCATAAAGAAAAGAAGAAGCATGTTTTATTGTGAGTGTATTGAAATAAATTTATTTTTACACAAAATCACACTAGGAAACAACAATATAAAATATGGCCAGAACACACTTATTCTTTTTTTCTCTAGAACTGTTGTTACAGTAAAATTTTATCACAATGATTAGAATGAAAAGCAGCACATGAAACTTTCTGAGACTTCTTAACAGAGAGGGAAAACAGAAAAAAATTCTTCTTAAGGTGTTGTCCTGATTCCAGGCAAGACGGGGTTAATTCATCCAGTAGCCAGAATGGGGCATAGCTAGGCCTCTGAGGTAATCCTATACCATCCTATTCCTGGGGACAGGAACAGGAACTCTCCCTGTGGCTTAAATTCAGTAAATTCAGCTAAGGGAGCTGGTGTTGTCCATTGTTGAGGGGTTTCTGTGTGAATCATTTATTTTTTTTGCACCCTCTCTCATTAGCATCCTTGCTGTTACAGTCCATTTTCTTATCTCATTGCTGTTTCCAGCAAGATGGTCTCATCTCAACCCATGATCTTTGTCTCTTCTGCCTTCAATTCTCCTCTTCATCCTGGAAAGGGAGAGGGGAAAATGAAAGTGATGCCAGGCTACTGTAGTAAATAAAAGGCATAAGAATTATGTCATTAATCATTATACATTTGGGTTTGCATTAGCCTGAGAATGCACAGCATTTATAGGCAAAGCCTGTGCTCCAATAATTTTTTTTAAATTTTGTTTTGTTAAAATTTCAAAACAGTAAAGCAGACAAAAAACTAGTCATAAGCATAGTTTCAGTCATTTGAAAGGCTAGGCATAGTGCAGTAGTTAATAGCACTTAATAACTAGCAAATATAAGGAAATATGGGGCAGTTAATTTGTATATTCAGTTTGTACGTTCAGTTCTGTGACATTGTTTGCAGTTCTACAGCAAATATAAACTAGAAATATAAACTAGACTTAAATGTAATGTGCTCATTTTCTCTAACTCATGTATATCAACAGATTTTTTGCTTGGCAGAACTATTACCTCACAGTTTACACAATATTCACTATTCCTGTGGAAAGCCATTTGAAGGGCCTGGCTGATGAAAGGAAAGACATCAGAACAGTTCAGAAGGAGGGAAAAGGGGTACTTGTATAATAAATATGGGCACCAAAGATTTGCAATTTACTTTGCCTAGAAGTTGTTGCTTAGAGAACATACTTGATTTTGAAGGTACTTTCCCTTTGTGTTCTACAGTTTGCTGTTGCAGTAGATTTTCCACCCTTTCTCAGTTCAAGACTTGATGTGGCTACCATCACACATTAATATGGTTTAGATCAGCCAGACTACATGATGCACAGAACAGCTTGTGTTCTGAGGTTGGTCACAGGATTTGCTTATTCTATTTTTCTGTACCACACCTTTTATTTTTTAGACATAGTGGTGGGGCTTTTTTGTTTAGTTTTAGAAGAAATAGGACTAAGAGAGACATTTTCTGAACACGTAATTCTTGAAGAGCAAGTGTGATATCAACCATATTTTTCAGGCAGATTATAATCTTATTCATCTTTATTAATTATGTTATGATCCGTAAAATCACTGTTTAGGGGTAATTTTGCAATTTAGAAAAAGAGATACACAGTTTTCCAAATAAGTAAACAAATTCCTTTGGGTTAGTAGTTGATGGTTGATGGATTGATCTGAGAACAATTTACTGTATCTGCATTTTGAATACATGTCTTGGTATAGTATCACACAAATAATTAAAGAAGTACTGCTTTCTTAAGTCCAAGCTTTAATATTTCAAACAAATTAATTGTTGTAAGCAAATGTTATTATCGTGTATTTCTAGGTATGTATAATAGGCATAAAATAGAAACCATTTAAATAACAGAATTAAAAAATCGGACAGATTTTAAAAACAACCTAAAAAAAATAAATAGGGTGATTTGCTAATGATTTTCTAATAGCTAATTTTCTTAAGATTTTCTATGAAACCTTGAGACAAACTGATAATACCTAGACAATTCATATTGTTGAATAATGATCTGATTCTTCTCACAGCTAAACTTTTTTTTTTTTTTTTTTTTTTTTTAATGTGGGGAATTGAGTACTGGTACTGGGTAGTCCTACCACAATGAATATTTCTCAATAAGATTTTCAGAAGTTAAAGTGGAAAGCAGAGATACAGTGACTGGATGGCTAATTAATGAACTAAATTATTATTATTTGTACACCATATTAAAAATGTAATTTTGCATCTTATCATACATCGTATGTTCAAGGAACTAGGCAAGGGTAAGGAAGGAGATCAGTACGGCTGAGTTGGGACCTCCTGGTCAAACAAAGAAAAAGAAGCAAACACACAGTCTGTTGAAGACAGGATGGGTGGCTTGGGAAGAGTAGAGATGAAGCTGGGTTCTGTAGGAATGGGGTAAGGAAGGCATAGGAGAAGCTGAAGCTGAACTCGACAAAAGGTATAAAGAAAAATAGACATGTTAACCAGGAAAGGAAGGACGAAGAAGATGAGCTTCCTGTTAAACAATGCTGGAAAACTGGAAATGAGCAGAATGTCCAATTTTTTGACTCACTCTTCAACAACAACCTCTATTCCCACACCTTTTGAGTGGATGGGATGGGAACAGTAGGATGGGAACTGGAGGAGCAAAATCCCTCCCACTGAAAGTAAGATCAGATTCATGACCACTTGAGGAATCTGAATGTACAGAAGTCTGTGGGACCCAATGAAATACATACCAGAGCCCTGCAGGACCTGGCTGATGTATTCACCAAGCCACTTTTCATGATATTTGAAAACTCATGGCAGTCAGCTGACCTCCTAGGTGACTGGAAAAAGGAAACATTGTACCCCTGTTCAGAAACCCTAGAAAGCAGGACAGTGCTTTATGTCATTAATCATTGTCAGACTGGTCTCTGTGCTGGGAGGATCAGGGAACAGATCCTTCTGGAAGCTGTACTAAGGCACATGTAGGACAGGGAGGGCATTTGAGACAGCCAACACAGCTGCACCAAGGCCATGTCCTGCCTTCAGTGGCCTTCTATGAAAGAGTAACTTCATCAATGGACAAAGAAAGGGCTACTGTCATTAATCTGGACTTCTGTAAAACCTTTGACACAGTCCCCCACAACACTCATCTCTCTAAACTGAAGGGAGAAGGATTTGATGACTGAACTGTTAGATGTCTAAGTGCTTGGATGTCACATCCATAGAATAGTGGTCAACACCTCAGAGTTCTAATGGACCAAAAGGTATTGTATCTCAGGGGCCCATACTGGTACCAATATTATTTAATATATTCATTGAAGACATAGATGAAGAGGTTGAGTGTACCCTCAGCAAAATTGCAGATGACACCAAGCTGAGTGGTGCAGTTGTCACCCCTGAAGGATGGGGTGCCATCCAGAGGGACCTGGACAAGGTTAAGAAGTGCATCAATAAGAATCTCATGAGGTTCAACAAGAAGAAGTTGAGTGGTGCTGCACCTGGGTCAGGGCAGTCCCCTGGTGCCAACAAGGCTGGGCATGAACGGATCAGAGCAGTCCTGCTGAGAAGGACTTGGGGTGCTGGTGAGGCTGGACATGACCCAGCCACACCAGCACTCACCGGGCACTCACAGCCCAGAGAGCCAAACGTGTCCTGGGCTGCTTCCAAAGCAGGGCAGGCAGTAGGGCCAGGGAGGGGATTCTGCCCCTCTGCTCTGCTCTGCTGAGACCCCACCTGCAGGGCTGCATCACCTCTGGGGTCCCAAGCAGAAATAATACTTATTCATGTTGGAACAAGTTCAGAAGAGGACCACCAAGATGGTTAGAGAGGTGAAGCACCTCTCCTAGGAGAAAAGGCTGAGAGAACTGAGATTCTTAAGCATGGAAAAGAGAAGGCTTCAGGGTGATCTGATTGTAGACCAGTACCTGAAGGGAATCTACAGGTAAGATAGGGAGGGACTTTTGTTTACAAGGGTATGTAGGACAGTGTATGAATTGATTCAAACTGAAAGAAGGTAGGTTTAGAGCAGGAGGATGTTCTTTCCTGTGAGGATGGTTAGGCAGTAGAAGAGGTTGCCCAGAGAAGTTGTGGATGCCCCATCCCTCCCTGTGAAGGTATTGCACACAGGACCACAGGCTGGATAGAGCTCTGAGCAACCTCTTCTAGTGGGACATGTGGCAGTGGGTGGCAGTGGCAGTGGGTTGGAAATTAGATGATCTTTGAAATTTAGGCCAACAATTAATATTTGAAATTTCATATTTAAACATCGCAAAAGTAGAAGGCAAATAATGAACCATTTTTATACTGCTACATGTTGCATATTTCACTGTTTCAGTCACCTTGCAAAATCATTGCCTGTTTTCAATGACAAGTTTGGTTGTTATGTCTCTATAGGTGATGTGAAATTTCAATTTTCTGTGCAAGATAATCTATAAACTTGGTAGCAATCAAGTAAAATATATTTCTAAACAGAAGGATGGAAAGCTATAAGATCAATGAGATAATGGTATATGATGCTCAGTGTTTGCCTCCGTGGCACTATTGTATTGTTCTAGTGGACTGCATAGGATTTTAATAAAAAAGATAATTATAACAGTTGGAATGATGTTCCTGTGATGCCCTAGACCTCTTGCTTCCATCAAAAATGAGAAGTTTGTGTACCTTCTGTAGATTAGAAGATAGATATTCAGAGTGAAGGTTACACAGGATTTGTGCTGTTGGCAAACTTAGCATCAGAATGTCTAGCACAGTAAAAATATCCATTTCCTTTTTAAGTTTGAATTGTGACTGTTTAAATGCTGCTAACAGTTCAAGGTATTTAAAAGACAGATTTTTTTTTTCTGCAGCTATAAATATTTTCTTTTTGTGAATTATATATATATATATATATATATATATATATATTCCTTACATATCCACAGAAATGTGTGTGTGTATGCAAGCAGCTATATATATTTATCTGAGACAAGCGTAGCTCTATTATATTAAGAATTACTTTTTCCTGTAATAGATAGCAATATTCAAAAAGAAAAATATGTTGTAAGAAGCAAATGCCTTTTCTAGTATGATGAACTCCCATCTGAAAATTAACTTGTTAATTGCAACATAAACATCCTAAATTAAAACTCCTCTGAATAAACTGAAATAATGACAGGACTAAATAAGCTCAATTTTGATATGCTATATTTTTTTTTCCTAATACCTTAATCTATTACTTTTTTTTTTTTTAATTGTTATTCTGTACAGGATATTTAACTTTGCTTCCTTTTGAAAGCAAACAAATAATTTTTTCTACCTGAAATCCACAAATCATGATTCTTTAAAGGTTCACCCTATGAGAGAAGAGTTGAATATCTAGAATCTGTAATTTTTGTTTAACATGTCGTATTTAGGGCTGAGATTTCTCACACACATTTTCCTGCATTTGCACTTGTCGAAATGTGAAAGATTTGCATAAAGCCACTGAGGAAAAGACAGATCCTGTGTAACAGTTCACTTGAAAGATCAGAAGGTATTTGAAAGCACATTTTTTTAAACTAGGCAAAGCAGCCATTCTTGAGCGATAAAACAATGTTATTGACCTCTTTAGGCAACTTCAGAATGGAGGAATGTCACCCTAATTTCCCTCCCTGGGTGCGTCTTTCATATACACAGCCCTTTCTATCACTTACCTTCAAAAAAGTTGTCGTGAAACCTTTCCATTGTTCCCAAGAATAACTCCAGGTTTCATTTAATGCTATTTTTTGTCTTTTATCTCTCTGAATCTTCTTCATCCCAAGGAGGTATCAGGTACATCTCTTGAAGTGAAATAGGCCATTAGATATCTCCCCAGGACAGAATACTTGTTCTTTATTAAGTCTATAAAAAAGTAATAAAATAAAGATATGGAAGACTACTTTTTTTCCTGATAGGTCAGGGCAACCATCAAAGCAGCAGACATTGTATGTAACGTCTTTCTTCCCTGGGGTGCATTCCTGAACATTCTACAAAGTCATAATGCTACAGGAGAAAGAATCCTGGCCTCATTTGGTAAATGTTGAAGACACTAAATAGAATCATTTGGTGTTATGTGGGTATTTTGACATCAAGACATACAATAGCATAGTCTTTTAGATTTTTGGAAAAAAAAAATTTAAAAATAAATCCTGTTTGTACTTTAATTTTTACTATAATTTAAGATATGCATTCAGAGTAATATTATGCATTCTTATGCAAATATATGGTTAATTAAATCACTTTTGATATAAAACCATTCATTTTTAATGAAAATATATAATAGGATTTCAAATAATTCTTAAAATTATTAGACACAAAAGAAATTGTATCTGTCTGGAACCAAATTTAATGAGGTCATTACATGATATAAATACTCATGCTTTATTTGATAAAAAGCTAGAACAAGGTAGCTGTTTGACATTTGTACAGTTTCATCTCTTGGTCTCCTAATGGAAATTTAAACTTCTGGGTTATGCCAGTAATTCCTAAACTAAAGGGTCAAAATTCTAGACCTTACCTAAAATTTCAGAACATAATTTTGAAGTGGGCTGTAACAATAGAAAAAGCAGATACAGAACTAGGAAACTCATAGGAATGGAAATCCTCCCCTCCTTTTATGCACTGGAAACTTGTGAGGGGTAGGGAGAATGGAGAAGGAGTATAGGTAAGCAAGAAGAAATGATATGTAATATAATAAACCATGAGGCAGAAGGTTGTGAAGTATATGTGATTCTACAGACTCTTAGCTGGAAATAAGAGCTCAGTATTAATGGACTACATTCATTTATTTTTAGTAAAACCTGTAAGAGAAGGGGAAGGAGAAAGAGGTTTGGTTATATATAAATCTAGAGTGCACAGTAGATGACTTGGATGATAGTCCTACAGTGAAAATGCAAATGGAACTGTTTTCATTACATTTATCAAAGAAACCTTGGAAAGGTGGCAAAATCTAACAGGCTGCACAGCTGCAGAAGGTGATTATATACCCATTTTCATGAGGAACCAAGCAGCCAGGAAAGTACAAAACTGGCAGAGAGGAAAAGGACTTTGATAACAGAGCTGTATTTTGTTATGATATATTTGGAATGGCAATGAACCTGAGAGCAAACTTGACAGAAAATTGTGCAGAATCCCTAAACTGAGTTGCCCTCAGGGCATGCAGAATTGAGTGATACATAACGGTATCTATAGTGTAATAACTATGCAGAATGCTTGATGAGTGACAGGTATATTACAGACATTAATTAAGTTAACAGGAATGAAATCCTGCCAGCTACTGAGCATTTCACGGGGTCTAATGGCAACAAATCCCTCTCACTCACTTTTTAACAACAACAGAAAAGTTCAAGATGTGTTTCTAGCTTCATCACAGGCACCAATTAGCTGTTCATGGTGTCTGTTTTTCTGCAGTTTTCAAGAACAATTGCATCATTAGAGCATTTAAAATGCAGTGTCAACAGGAAATAGAACAATAGCTGCAAGCAAAAATATTACAAACCATTGAGCCATTATGTTTTGGTTTTTCGTCCCAAATGCAATGTGTCTTAGACAGTTTTTTTTTTTTTTTTTTTTTTTTTTTTTTTCCCTTCACTGCAAAGGAGAAGTGGAAAATAATTTTAGGCAGAAGAAAAGCAGATTTGGGAGAGCATCTGTAAGCAGTCTAAGAGGTCCATTGTGATTTTCTTACAGCTACTTAGTTGTTTGCTTTTAATGTTTTTTTAAACAAATTAGACTCCTAAATTCTCTTGAGGAAACTTACAAAGGGTATATAGTCCCACACAAACACAGTGAAGCAGCAGTTATTCTGTTCCATTTGCAGATGACTGGGACACAGTAGGAGGTGTCTCTTTTAGGGTGTTTGAAACACCTGCATTTTTTCCCAGCAATCTTACTAGAGTAAGAGCCCTAAAATCTTCATTTAGCTTAGATTAATAACCCATCTCACATTTTCTGTGTTATATGAGCAGACAGTTTTGTCTAAGGCTTTAATCCATTTCTCTTATCTTCCTAGTTCAGATTCCTTTGTTCTGTATAGGGTCAAATGCTATTAAACATGAAAATGGTGAATCCTCAGCAGTTCTCAATTGCATTTTATGAGACAAACCTATCATTCATGGCTGCAAATGAAAGACGTTTAGGTTAAAAAGTACAAGGAATGAGACAGCTACAGAGTGGCACACTGTGTCAGGTATTATCAATGTGAGGACTTTGTAAACCATCAGTTTCATCTAGACTATCATATTTAATGACTGCTGTGGCACCTACATCTATTTAATCCTTACAAGAACACAAAAAAGTCCACACTTCCATTACCTGAAGTATGGTAAAGATCCTTCCACTGGTTTGGTGCTGTACTGGTATGTTGTGTCATATTTTTATTGAACACCTTAATTTCCTGAGCAGCAAACTATAGTCAATAATTATTCACTTATTATCTGTCCTTTCTACCCAGAAATTAAATAAGTTTTTTTCTCATCACCCTTCTATTTCATTTTTTTCGAGGTGAATAATAGCAGAATTCTCCATGGGAATTTTTGTATGAGGACTATATCAAAGAATCTCTCCTTACTCAAAAGTTCCTTAGTATTTCTGATTACACCTGCCATCTTTTTATTCTTCTGTATTTTGTTCAGTACTGCAGAGTACAATATTCAGTTCAGAATACAATAAAATTGTCATACATTGGGTCTGCCATCACTTAACTCTGAACTTACTCTCAAAAGCTGTTGCTAAAATTGCCAGTGTGTTATTTTATACCTCATAAAATCCATGATTGTGGATATATTCTTTCATTAGCTTCTCTCAGATCTTTTTTGGTGTGTCCTGACTGAATTTCATTAGCATTTTTTCATTTTCTCACAAATGAATGATCATAATGAGGTCAAATATCAGATCATTTTCTCAAGGTTCTTAATTGTTTCTAGTTTATTTTACCCTATATTTGTGTTACCAGCACTCATGAGTGGGTTCTCTCCACTCTCTTTCCCCAGTCTTATAAAAACACCAGGAAACTATTTAAATCATAATATGAACAGTTTCAACTCTCTATTGCCAATCTTCTACTCCTCTGAAGCTGACCCAGTCCATACAAAATGCAATCCTTAGCCTGATTAAAGCATACCAGCACATAAAACATTTCAGATCATTACTGTATTTTTGGACCCCTGTTGAATGCAGCAATGCTGTTGAATTTCCAGCAATTACTGGGGAAAAGACAGAACAACATTTTAGTGCTGTCATAAGAGGATATATAGTCCACTCCAGCTGAAAACCTGAGCTGCTATTATGTCAAGAAACTAATGTAAAACACAGAGTATTTCCAAGTGAAATGTCTTTTAAACATTCTGAGGATGTAGTTTTACAGTTGAATGTGCTGATCAGTGCACAAGGTAGCATTTAAAAAATAAGTTTCATCTGTAATAAAACATAGAGGCTGCTGCCCCTGTTCTTTATAAATTATTTAATCCTTCATGAGATCTGTATTAAATTACAATTAAGTAGATCCAATGAATCTATCTGGGAAACATTATCTTCTGTTTCTTGTTTTCTTTTTAGATTTCTGTGAAATATCTATAGGATATTCCAGAGGGTGGACATGTCCTTGAGGAGCAGACTGCAGGATTTTTGACAGTTTTCTTACTATAGATACAGAAAAAAGCTCCCTATTCTAATCTGAATGTCATAAAATAAATTAGGTACAATTGTTTTCTTGCTTGGAAAATGAAGGTAGATAAGTAAGCTAGAGTCAGTTAGCAGGCAAATATTAAAACTGTGGCTGTATTTTTATTTCATTGTTCATAATTTAACAATGTATTCTCTTATTTTGTGTACTTCAGGGCAGAAATTTTTTACACTCCACTCCCACTTGAAATTTGAAACATAGTTTTGGAAATGTAGGACACTAAATGCTAAAATGCTTAATTGCTGCAAGAATCTATCATTACAAGTCATATGTATTATCAGGGTAAGGAAATAGACTTTCTAGATACTTGTACGAGAAAATGGAAAAGCGATCAGAGAATAATGAAAGACTCATTAAGCTGTATTGTATCCAGGAAAATAGTAGATGGGAGTGTAGACATATCAGCAATTAAGTTGGACTGATGGCAGCTGCTTAATTGTACCACCATTTGTAGTGACCATCTAGCCACAGACATTATTTCCTGTAGGGAATTTGATAATAAGGTTTATGGCCATGAAAAAATCTTATGCACCCATGTAGGTGTTAATTTTCACTTAATAAATAGTGATGAGTACTTTCAGCAGTAATTTAAGGTGTAAAGGACACCTAAGCAACAAATTCTGATATGAAAAAAAGTGGGTTGTGCCTTTGGTAAGGCATCTCTACATTGAAGTGTTTGAAATAAGTAGCATATAACTGACCAAAGGATACTGTAATCAGCAAGCATTCTTCATTTATTCCTGTCATAAAACGAAAACTATGTAGTACACATTTCATCTGTACTTTCAGTAATACATGATATGTTACTAAAATGTAACAAGATTTGGGTTGGGTTTTATTGGTCTTAGGCAATAATGTGATTCAGTGAGACTAGACTTTGACTCATTACTCTTTCAAAATATCAAATCGTGAAACAAAAATATTAGAAGTCCACTGCAAGACAATATTCTCACAAAAGAAAAATAAATCTTAAAATTGGTTAATCTAGCCATATATGTGATTTGCTAACAGAAAACATAGAAATGTGTGCCTCTTTCATCTCACTTACTGCTTTCCATTGCAATTCTTGGTTAATTTGTTCACTTTAAGCCTTCTAAGGGTTTCAAACTAACATAGTTTCAAAGACCTTCTAATAAGACCCATAAACAGATACCTGCTATCCTATGAATCTTCTCTACTGAAAGGACTTTGTAGAGAAAAAAACTGTCTCAAGAGAAAAGTTTTCTTTGCAGTAAAATTATTGGAAAAACTTTGACACTTACGTATACTCTGTTGGCATCATTATTTGTAATTTTCCAAAATCGTTGTATGTAAAGAAGTTTATCACTGGCTGTAAATTTATGTTGTATTTATGCTTGATTTCAGAGGCTTAGAAGAGGTTTTTTGTGATTTATTTGGGTACTTCCTTGGTAGTTGTTTCTTTTGTCTGTTTTTGTTCCTGAAACCAGGATTTCTGATCTAATACCAGCATTTGTCAATTCTGTAAAGTCCACAGACTTTGATATTAGTTTTAGAATTACTGTCAAATAGACTAATACTTAATTAGATAGCAAGAAAATAGAATTAGAGCATGTGGTATGGGTGCTGTAACAATAATTCTTTTTCCTTAGTAATGTACAGAATACAGCAGTCCAATGGTGATTAAACTAATAGCATTTTTACGAAGAACATAGATACAAAATTTAATTTTCTAAAGTGTAGTTAATATCCAGAAGTTTTAGCTCTACACATACCGAATCATTCCAGGATTTTATCGGTTTCAGTGTGCAAAGTGGGGGAATATTATTTGAAAGCATAGTGTCCTCATCAATTCTGCAGTCTTCAGGTGCATTCTGGTGGTCTGCTGTTTATTATGGCTTGCATGTATTTCAGGATATGAATGTATGTGAACTCATTCTGTCCCCTTCTGAAAGGGGATATTTAAATATTATTAATAAATATTTCATAAATATTATTAATAAATATTTCACTATATATTTCACTGGGAAAGACTGTAGCACTTTAAAAAATAGTTGCCATATTTGACCTTCTCTATAAAAGTAAGGCTCAACCAAAGGGAAAGCATAGAAACGGACTTGAAAGAGTTGTTTTTCAGAAAGAAAAAACAAAACAAACAAACAAACAAACAAACCAACCAACAAACAAAACCCTCCTGAAACTAATGGATAGCCCACATGCATATTCTTTAGAGCAGCACACTTCTCGTGAGGAGAGATTTGTACATGTCCACAAAAAGCCTTTTCTCTTAACTCAGCAATTTTTTTTTTTGACACTGAATTTACAGAAAAGTGAATTTTGAGCTTGTTTGTAATTCTGAATTCAGAGGTTTTTGTGTGATGATTAACAAAATATCAAATTTAATAAAAAATTATAATAATTTTTTAAACTAAGATCTGCTTTACAAAGAATTCATACCTCATTTATAATGCTTAATTTTGACTAATACTTATGAACTGACATGACTGTTACTGCAAGGGAAGTTCAAAATATCACTTATGTATGAAATTCCTCTCATATTTTTGTTATGTTCTCAAGTTTGCATATAGTATTGAGAGGAATGTGTACTATTTTTAGTCTTTCAAACTAGCTAAACAGAGTAATTTTTATTCTTTATTTCAGTCATGGTTTTGTTTATAGGTTTTAGAGAGACAGTCACCTGGTGCTGTATATAATGTGGAATATACTCACCTTGGATTACTTTCCTCTTAAATTTTTTTAAATTTAAATTTTAACCCTGAAAGTATTCTATTTATGAGAATTGGATAACTTTTTTAAAATATATATTTTTTCAGAATTTTAGAATTTAGAACTCCGTATTTCTGGCTATTGTGCTTGGAACTTTGACACAGTTTCCAGTGTTGCTTTGAAAGCTAGGTTTTAAATACAATTATTTTTCACAGTATTGGAGTTGCAAAATGGATATATTTCAAGTATGGAATTTTTTATAGGTATTGGTGATGTTACAAAGCACTACGTTCGTATATACACTAGTGGGTTTTATTTTTAACTGTAAACTGTGTACTCTACTTTGGAAATGAACTGTGCATTCCAGCTCATGTAGCTAAAATGTCTGGACTTTTTATCATATCTCTTTTTATAGAAGAAGTCTTAGGCAGTGTGAATGGTTCTACTTGGTGCATTGAATTTCCTTGTCTGACGGTGACTCTGTGGACTCGAGGCTTTGGGAAAGATGTTTGCAATTGCTTTACCAGCTTTTGTTAGTACAAATATAGACGCTTGCAACTTATATCCTTAGTGAAAGCAGGAGTTTCTAAAAAGGAAAACAGCTGGGAGAATGATTGGTAAATTACAAAGTAAGGCCATAGATAGAGGCTAGGATTTTTCAGTCTCCAGAGCTAGTTAAAGTGGAATTTTTTCCTAGTTAATACTGTCAAATTAAGCAGTAGTAAGAGAGACCTAATGATCTATATTAAAAATAATTGCATGTTACCCCACCCTAGTGCATAAAACTCTTATTTAGGTAATCTCTGAATCTTGGAAAGCTTCTGGGGAAAAAAAAAAAAACCTACATTAGCTACATTTTTCATATTTCTTCATTTCTTAGTATTCCAGGAGAAAATTTGTTGAGGAAATAAGCACACTTTACTAAGAAGTAAAACAAAATGAATATGAAACCTTCCAAACTTTCTGTAAGACATTTCTAGGAATAATCCATATACATTTCATATTTGTACTAAGATGTGCATAGAAATGCACTAAGGTGGCATTGGTCTGTTAGAAGCATCGAGTTGTAGAACCTTAGAATCATTTGGTTGGTAAAGACCCTTAAGTCCTCTAGGTCCACCTACTAACTCGACACTACAGAACCTGCCACTCAACCATATCCTGAAGTGTCATGTTAAATATTATGTTTTCGCTGACCTGGACTTTAATTATGTGCCAGAAACTGGTTTCTGGACCATAAATGATCATATGCTGAAAAAGCTGTTATACAGCAAGCAAAGCACTGAAACTAAAATTCCATTGCTAGAATAAACATAATGGAATAAATATTTCCAAAATGGGGGGTTTTGCCATATGTACATTTGCTCATCTTTTTTTTTTTTTTTTTTTTTTTTTGTCATTTTTACTTTATCAGAGATTAATTTTACACACTAAATAAATACATGCTATATCAAAATGTAGAACACTATGAAATTTAATAGGAATATTCTGTTATTTTTGTTGGTTGCTTTATATAGGAGTAAAAATTTATGGTAAGAGCCTAACAGCCAAGGTGGGGCCTCAAAACTGAACAATGCTGTTGTAGACTGAAGTGAGCCTGTGTTCTCTGAAGCTATATCATGACTACAGTAACTCTGAAGGGGAAAATACTATATCAGGTGGTGACTGCATTCAATATCCTTCAGAAAATTCAAGTTCTCAAAACTGCACTTCTTCAGCTTAGAACTTCATAAAATTATTCGTGATTTTCAGAACATGTACAAACATCTAAAGGAAACATGAGGCTTACAATATTAAAAGGCATGAACTGTAGTCCTCTATTGGAATGTTTGCAGTCATTTTCATTAAAAAGTCAACTATAAATTGTGTATAATCTTAAAAGGATTTAGCTAAATACTGTAATGCAGAAAACAGTATAAGCACTTGACAGAAAAAAAAAATTAAAAGATTAAATAATTTCCAAATTGCCAGAGTGAAGCAACAAAAGAACTGAAACCAAACCTTTAGAATGAAGTGATGGAGAAATATGTATCCTGAAGAAGACAACTTTTGTTGTTGTAGTTTCCATACCTGGTTGGGGTTTTTTGATTTTTTTTTTTTTTTTATTTTTTTGAGGTGGAAAATGAAGGTTTTTGATGTAATCTTTAATCAGACCTATTTGGAAATACTCATATTTTGTTTCCTGCTGAACAATAATGCAAAACCAGGGATTCACATGTTTCCTATTTGTCTGTTTTATGGGTAGGTAAATTAGCCAGGAGGTTATTGAGTAATCCTTCTACAAAACTAAGTAATCTTGAATGAATGTAGATACTTCTTGTTTACAGAAATAATTATTTGCAACACAGGGGTGTGCCAGTAGTGTTTTATCATGTTTTTTCTTTTACTTACTTCTGTGGGCTTGAGGACGATTTGGGCAATAAACTTAATACTGTCTCAGAAATATTTTGAATCTTTGGAAGAAACATAAATGAAATGGAGGCAGCAATGTGCAGTGCACTGCATCCCAGATACTGAACTGTGAAATATATGTAGAAAAGTTGATGCACCAGGTTGGGATGAACCATCTAGGAAATACCATTTACTGTGCAAAATGACTGTTATATCTTCAGCTGTGAACAGTCTAAGTCAGCGATAAGTGTAAAGTATAGTACTTGTCCACAGCTCTTAACTATATATTAGCTCAGGTAATGTGTGGACATAAATCATTCCAATGACAATGTTGGCTTCAATTCAATCATAAATTCAGTTGAAGATTTTTTTATTATTACTGTGCTCATCTGCACAGGGTTTTCACATGGTTAAATAACTATGACCTGAAAATTTCACTAACTGTTTCCTGCTGGCCTTTAAATAGAAAGCACTGTTCTGAATATGAGAAAGACACATGAACTTTTAATTACATCTTCATTTTAGAAATTAATTATGAAGATCCCCTTGCATCTAAATTGCACAATGATCATTTACTTTATTTAGGTTAAAGCATTTTTAGAATAGCTTACTTTGAAAAAAAACATTTTATTACTCTTCATGATATATTTATGTTGTGAGTTGCACATGTAGCTTTTACAGTTTGGATTCATTTGGGGTTTTTTAACTAAGAATTTTCCCCCTCCCTTCCCTCTTACTGAGAAAACAAATGTGATTGGTGTTGGCAAGATGAGGCACCAAATTTTGTTGTAGAATTGACACCCCTCTTCCTCAAAATAGTGACTCATAAAAGTACATGGCAAATATTTACTCCCACAGAATCAATTATTCTACATGATGGTAAAAACTGGTGATTGTGTTTGTGACATATAAAGCTCTGTTGGAGAAGAGGAATGGAGCAGGAATTGAGTAAAGTACTTGGGAGCTGTGACAAAGTTGCATCAAGTATTTGAGTGCAGTTTCATAACTGCATTTTGTGACTAATTAAACCTAGTTAGATTTTGCTTTGCTAGTTTTGTTGAATCATAAAAAGCTGTTCACTGGTAGACACAATGGACCAGTTTTCAAAAGTTGTCCAAAGTACACATACAATAGTGCTCTTAAGAGTGAAGACTGCAATGTGATTCACATTATAACAGCACTTTTTATTGCCATGCTACATTCCATTAGAAGATATCACTATGCTTTGAAGCTTCTAATGACCTGTGTCCCTTAGAGAAGAAATGTTGCTATTCCTGTTTCACAACACATGAAAGAGAGACTAAATGTAACAGAAGTTACCTGCCCTCCAGTGACAGCATAGGTGTTAGAGAGGTAGATCAGGAAGGAAAGCATGTGATTTGAAGCATTTTTCTTTTTATTGATACTTACATTCAGTAGCTTTCTTATTGCCAGTTAGCTGGACACACCAGGGAAATTACTTATTCAAAGTTGTTTCAACTTTAGAACAAATTATCTCTGCAGGTCTTTGTAAGTTTACCAAACTTACAAACTTACTATATCCTTACTTAGTCTATTCACAGTTATGCTAAGCTTTGTAACCCTTTCAGGGAAATTGTTTCCAGGCTATATTTCTGCCTCAGCAAGCTTGGAAGCTAGTACGTTTTCCCATCTGCATTATGCAGTATGAGGTATGTTGTATAGCGTCAGTGAAGGTGGAAATAGAGTTTTCCCCCCACTGCCTTTTAAAATCATTACTGAATTTAAATCAACCTTCCCAACATTCCTTCCACAATAATTTGGACTTTTCCTGATGCTAACATGTTCAGATAACTAGTCTGCTGAACACTGATAAAGATTTCATACTTTAAAGTCCATATAATAATGGCAGCATGCATTTTTTTTCTGTACCTTTGAGATGGGACAGTGAAATTACCACTTACCTGAAACCTTTTTTCTACTCGTAACTGTACCTTCAAAGAGTAAAGTGTACTCTACCCACTAACCCTGATCCTAGGCAAAATCTTCTGTAAAAGTTGTAGGGACAATCTGAGAACCCTCTTTGTTGCTTATCCCCTTTTCATTCACCCAGCTAATGAAGAAAAAGGTAAGTATAGCTTAACAATTAAAGAGGGGTATATATAACTGAGACGTAAGGAATGAATCTGCAGGAATGGAAGACACGAGGAGGACAGGGCTAGAAGATCAGTACATGGAACTGAAGACAGTAGAGTGCTGCAAATACGTTGATGTATATCCTGTCATACTGGCAGGAGTGGCATGCTAATTTATGAATGTTTGAGTGCCACCCAAGCACAACATACTGATTCAGGTTTTCATACATAGTGATTGCACAATGTACTACTTCACTGCAGCTTGTTTCTCTGAATTTTTTTTTCTCCTTTCTTGATATTCAAGGAGCTTAACTTCCCCAAAAATATCTGATTACTAGATATGGCAGACCTCCTTTCCAAGTGCAATGCTACACCTGCCTCACTGAAATTGTGAGTGGATTTCTATCTAAAATAGAACTATGCTAACAGCATCAGTGGACCTGAAGATGGTGTGTTAGGCATGATCTCTTTCAACTTTTTATTTCCCTGAAAATTGATATTAACTAGTTAATTGATTTATAATGAATAATACTGCTGATTACGTGGTATATATGTTTTATATGAAACTATTAAGTGTTTTTATCATCAAGCTATTTGAATGTTCCTCCTTCCATATTAAAATTTGGAATGCCTTTATAATTTCACCTGAAAATCAAATAGATTTGGTATCGATTATTTTTTTTTTCTCCACACAATCTAAGTAAGGATATATGGATTCTTTAGAGAAAGCATGTGAAAACCCAAGGTTTTCCATGTATAACAATGCATATCTTCAGACTGAATATGTTCAGAGAGACATTAAAAGAGAATATTGATGGATATTTCAGTCAGCATAGGGTAAAATTAAAGAGAATCTGTATATGTTAATTCACACCAGAAATATTGCTTTTCTAGGTAGTATATTTTACCAACAAAAGATAATGTTGCACCAGTAACCCTAAGATGACTTTTTTATGCTGAAAAAAAATCAGTATTTCGCTTCTGTACCTACATGTGTGACATATCCATTAGTGCTAAAAAGATTGATTTGGGAAATGATGGAAACATATTGTGACAGTTTAAACTGGCATCTACTATGCTACTTCAGTTCAAGCAAATACTTGCCACTGTGTGGGTTAGAAGGGTATTAAATATTTATCATATTAGGAATATAAATTCAGAAACTAATAACAAAAAAATAATTCACAGTGTGATATTTCCATGGAATACTGAAGATGATCAGCAGAATATGAACATACTCAATTGCTTGTTCGAGATGGATGTCATTTGACCTTGTGTTTGTATGTAACATGTTTTCTCAATAAGTCTAGTCAGGTTTTATAAGAATACAGTCATATAAACATGTAGCTGCATAAAACTACCACAGAATGATGAATGTCCTGATATGTCCAGGGAGATCTATGGTGTGCTGGAAAGGAATGGAGTTAAAAATAAAATTTGCAAATATTATGACAGTCTGACTGTAAATCAGATAGTTACTTTCACAGCAAGTATGCGTAAGTTCTCAGGAGATAGAATTATTTGTGCCAGGAAACATAATTCATTATCTTCCATGGTCATCTTTACCTTGAAGTACTTGCAAGGCCATTATTACTTTTTAAGTGTCTTTTCCAATTTTATTCAGAGCTTTTTTAAGGAAAAAACTGTGAGCTACTTCTGTGGCATTAAATTCCTGTATGATAATGAAAATTAACAGTTTGGGTTCTCCATGTTTATACAATAAATCAAACGATGTTGTCAGTAATTTGGATCATGTAATTAGCTTATACAGACGGATGACTATGCAGTCAGATATGTTGCATCCCAAGCCGTTGATTTCTAGGACAATGGGTGTTAGAAACAAAAACAAAACAGAAAAAAAATCTGCTGAATTAAGTCTAGAGGAGTCAGTGATACTGTCTTAATAACTGACACGGTATGTACAAGGTGTCACTAATACAATTCACAGAAGAATTTCCACAGAATAATCAAAAATATTCTTCCCATAGCAGAGGTAAAAGGTCTGCCTTAGACTTGGAGATATCAAGTCTGTTTGGAAGATCATTCAAGAGAAATTTCAGGTATTTTTATGACTTTTTTTGTTTAATCTCCTTGCTCACTTCATTTACATATCTCTGTTTCTTCCAGATGTGGGGTTTTTTTACTCATACTAGGTACCTCCTTTAATAATTCTCAGTTTTGCCCCTCTGTACCTTACTGTGAACAGCAGAGTAGTGTTCATAATTCTTATTGGCAAGGGCAAAATTGGCTTCGCAGCAGTTTTCCAACAGGATACTACTTACTAGGGCATTGAGCTAGACAGTGAGGGAACACAGTATGCTGAATGCAGGGAGCTGAAGCAGCAGATGAAATTTTTCAGTGCCAGTCTAGTCATCTTCACTGATGGGCCATGCAGTCATCCTTGACAATATTTATTACAGGGAACTGAAGTGACAAAAAAAGCAGTTGCTTTGCAGGCTTATCCACTGTTTCTGTAGATTTTAATGCAGGTTTCTTTATCTATGGCTTCTTATTCCCTGTGCTTAGATGTTGTTAATCTCACTTCCCCAGGGAACTTCTAAAACAGACAAATCATATTGTATGTATGTCCACCTGTTTATTATCATACTGGCATATAGCAAGTTTTAATTTCAATTCTTGTATTATTCATGAAGGAGACATTCATTGAAGATTCATTCCTAATTTACTTTGATTTTCTACTGAAAGTTTGAGCCTGTACAGCTGTAAAGCCCCATACAGTTTTGCAGTACAAAAACAAACAAACAAACAAACAAACAAACAAAAAAAACCAAACAAAAAATCCCCCAAACAAACAAACAAAAAGACCCCAAAAACCAAACCAAGCCAAAATAAAACAAGGAAAAAAAGTTATTCTAGACTAAGGGACAATTTGAACTTGCATCCAATTTGAATTAATTTACAAATGTATCTGTGGTTTTTCTCATTGTTTCTCAACAACTACATAATAGAAAGAAATTCTGCAAAAACGCTGTCTGTTCTTTTGTTAGGCTTCATGAAAATGTATATGGCAAATAAATTTCTTTGCTAAGTAATATGTGCTTCAACATCAACCTTTGTGAGCTTCGAAGTACTCAATTGTACAATTCAAAAGGCAAAATCTGATTTTAATCTTGGTGTACACTCAATCATATCTGCCACTTGTGATACAATATATCTGAAGTGATATGAATTGAAAATGAAATAAAAAAGCTATTTAATTGCAAACAATGTGATCACAAAGGGTCATGACTGTTATTGGAGTTATAAAACTCAAAGAGTGGTGTTGAAATTACAGATTTGCTCACCATCATCTTATTTTTTTGTTGGGTATCTAGTTTTGTGATATTTTTAAGAAGCTTCTCTCAGGAGATTCATCTGCTTCCTTATTATATATTTCCTACTTAGATCTTCTTATGTTTGTGTGCTCAGGTTTCATAATTTTTAAAATGTTGCAATTTGCAAATAATTCCAGGTTTACAAGGAAAATACTATACAGAATGGAAGAATACAAGAGTTTAAGTGACTGTTATCTGGGTAGAAAATAGAGGAAGAATCTGACACCGTGCAATTTTGGTTTTAACATATTTTTTACCTGAGAAAGATTTTTCTTTTCTTAAATATCTCCCATCTTCTATCCTTATGCTATGCTTAACCATAAAGATAGAAAATGCAATGGAAAATATTTAAGAAAATGTGATATGCTTAACCATGAGGACAGGAAATCCTCCCAACTATAAGTAGTATTTGGAAAAGTGTGAAATCTAATGCTGTGTGCAACATGAGGTAGAGGAGAGATTTGAAAATCTTCTAGAGATTATGTGTTCTTTACTACTATTAATTTATTATTAAGATGTAATTTTGACAATTGGCATTCTTGTATTTTCAGTCAGGCGTTAAAGGTTTTTTCTGTTAGGTTTGGGATTGGGAGTGATGAAAGGGGAGAATAAAACTACAGGAATGTAGTCATGATCCCATTATCCACATTAAGGCCAGATATAACAAAGGCGGCTATAGTTAGGAAAAAAAAAGTAACTATAATATGGTCACTTTGATTGCTTTTACATTCGACAATTGTGTGTGTCTTCGTTTACATCAATTGTTCTCTAAGTTTCTTTGAGCTGGGCTTTTTTTTTGTTTTGGTTTTTTTTTTTTGCTGTTGTGTTTTGCCTTTTTTGTGGGGGGCTTAAAGGTTTTTTGGGCTTGGGTGTTTTCATTAATTTCTTGAAAAGAGACTTAGTCTAAGGTGTTATTAATTTGACTTAGAGTGATTTGGTGGGGTAGGGAAGTGTTTATGATTAGTTATCAGCCTAGTGTCTTTCATTCATAGTTAGCTACGGATGCGAGATTAATTCATTAATCCCTGTGATTTTTTTCTGTCACATACAAAGGTGTCTTATCCCCCGAGCACATCCATACAGTTAAAAATTTTTCATGCATTTGCTAGTTTTTATTTATGAGTTTCTTGTTCCCTGAACTTCTTATATTGCTGCATAAAAAACTCATCTGGAATTTTTTGTGTTAGAAGCAGAACACCTACTTTTCAAACTTTTTATTGCCTTATAGAACTCGTTATTAGCAGTTCCTGCATGATTTGCAGGAGATCCTGCAGATTTCTGACATGAATTAAGTCTTTGCAACAGTGCATGTTCTGAATTTTCAGTGTAGATTTTTCAGAACTGTTATTTCTCAATATGTGAAAACTGCAGATTTAGCTTTGTTTTTTGTTTTCCTATGCAAAGAAGGAAAGTCAGTATCAGATTTCATATTTTTAATTGCTCTGTTTGTCTGATTTTATGTTTGTCTCAGTCATTTTGTCAAAGACTGAGGCAAGTTAACAGAAAATACTTAACCAGGAATTATTTATATTGCATAAAGGGAAATAAAACAATTGCTAGCAGAAAATAAATAAAAAAGTGATCTAGGAATTAATAAAGACACCATCTCTATATTTCTGGATTGTTTTTTTCAATTTTTGACCTAATGACTAGGAAAATATATTTGAAAATACCTTAGAAGCTACAAATTTATAATTGTCTTAGACAAGTCTGTGTATAGAAAACTGTGCGGATGATTCAAGACAGGTTACAGTACTACACTTTTAAAATTATGTTACTAGACTACATGGGGAAAAAGATAAAATAAGAAGTGTGAAAAACAACATAAAGAACTCTTTCTCAAATGCAGAGAGGGCCCTAAAAGAGGGTGTCTTTTGTCAGAGAGTTGGTTTTTTAAATTAATTTTTATCTAAAGCAATGTAGATTTTTGTCAAAAAATAAGAGGAAATTAATGCAGTGAAAAAGCATTAGGGAAAAAGGAAAAATAATTTATAGTATGATTGTGAATTATTGTTATTTAGGTGGAAGACTTCTGTAAAAAAGGCACTAAAATTTTTCAAGCATTTGAAAATGCAGTGACTAAAGAGTGAGAAGATTAAGTGTTTTGCAATTAATTAAGTTTTATATGAGTAATGTGATTCAGCATTCAAAATGAAAATTTAGGCTGAATACTTGCAAGATTTTTCAGTTTGCAAAATCTCTTAGCGGTGGGAAAATTGAAGATGTGGGAATATCTTAATTTGATTCATGTGATGCTATGCTTGCTAAAATGCTTGAAAATAATGTGTAGAGAAGAAATCTGTGTTGAAAGAGGATGTAAGCATTGAATAAATCTTCCTTTTTTTTATTCTGACCACAGAATAAAATGTTCATTGTGTGAAAATATAGGGCAAGGTATTCAAACACCATTTTTCTTGATTAAAATATTTAGCTCATTAATCATGTTAAAAGAAAATCAACTTTGTTATTTCTCTGTCTGAACTTTCTTGAAATTTCACTGCCATTTTCATCTATTGCTGAGCAGGTTTTTCAAGACTTGAAGTAGCTTGGTTTTCCTGTGACAGCTGCAGTCGTTTTAATGCACAATGTAATGAAAGGACAGTACAATGAAAATATAAAAGCCAAGCTTGTTGCATATGTATGACTTTTGAGTAGCTGAAACTAAATTTTGTCTATTTGTGAAGTCTGAAATACAGTTGGGATTACATCAGCTTTACCCTTCAACTATTGTAAGGAAAGATAAATACATGCTAAATGAAACATTCTTTAAGAAATTTCATCTCTCTACTCCCCCTTTAATGCTATTTTTTCTCAGTGTCCTACTTTTTAACTGCAGTTTAGAGTAACTGAGCTATGACATGTAATTCATGTAAAATGTCAAAAGTGGTGTCATTCATTAGCTTTGACAAAATTGCTGGCATTGATTTGAACAAATGAATTTAATTGTGTTCATGTGACCTCACTAAATTGAATTAGCACTGGTTTATTAGATCCTCAAGAAATAAATGTTCATAAGATTTTTTTTTGACTTTGTGAATATTCATTAGTTATGTCTGAATATAAAAACTTCAGGCAAGAAAAAAAGTATTTTTCTCTAATAGAAAATTGCAATAAATAAAAATCCATTTCTCTTTTCTGTATTTTCTGGTATTTAAATTTGGCAAGCTAAGCTGTGAAATTTAGAGTAAAAATGGATTTTGCTGGAAATTTATTTTATATTCAAATGCCATTCTTATGGCACACATAAAATGATTTTGTGCACTTTATGTTAAAGTAGTTGGAGGAGCATTAAATGTGAAATGTATTACCAATTATTTTATTGCAATATTTTCCATTACATAAAACTGAGAAAAACTCTTTGCTGGTTGTCTTAATTCAGTTAGGAAGTAAAGAAAAAAAAAAAAAGGAATTAAAAAAAAAAAAGAAAGATGAAAGGTCAGAAAACAAAAATAGCATATGAAAATTATCTGCAACTTTGGAATGTGGCTCTGTTAAATATCAGGGCCTAGAGCTCACATCCCACAGTAAGATCTGGACATACGTGGGTGTTTGTTATATATGTTGCTTTCTAACCCAAAGTTGACTTTCAAACAGAGACAGAAATTTCACTTATTCACTTACTACAGTTCATCACAGTTATAAAGATTTGCAATTTATTGTCAAAGCTTTTGGCTTAGTCCTTCATTCCAGAATATTTCTTTTCCTCTGTAAATCAGCAAGGAGAAGGGGGTAAGGGCAAACCCAAATTATCTTTGAAGACTTTTTGCTGTCTTTTTATTATTTCATCTGTATTGAACCCTAGCAATAAGCTGCCATAACAATGCCATTTATAGTCTCATGGGGCAGTGCAAATTTTAGGATAATGGAAATTACTTCACATAGCTGAAACTGAGAGGAAACTAAGACATCCATAGAACTCTTGTAGTCCGAAACAAAAACTTAAATGTAACAGGTCAAATCTATATTGTTAGATCCCTTAACTGCAGACATAGAAGTCACACCAGGGTTACAAAAAAAAAACCAAAACAAAACAAAAAACAAACAAAAAAAAAAAACCCAAAACAAACAAACAAACAAAAAAACAAAAAAACAAAAAAAAAAACAAAAAAACAAAAAAAAAAACAAAAAAACAAAAAAAAAAACAAAAAAACAAAAAAAAAAAACAAAAAACCCACCACCACCAAACAGAAAAAAAACTCCAAAAAAAACCCAACAAAAAAACCCCCAAAAAACAACAACAACAACAAAAAAAAAACCAAAACAACAAAAAAAAAAAAAAAAACCCACCCAAAACAACAAAAAAAAAACCAGACAAATAAACAAAAAAAAGGTCAACAGATCTAATAAGTTGCATCAGTCAGGTCCCATCTTCAAAAAAAGAGAAGCACGTATGTCTACACTTTCTCAAGTGTTCCCTTACATATTCTTCCTCAAGCTCTCCCTCCTCTACTTAGTCTTGGTGTGTATGAGTGGATTCTGATGTTACTTACCATCTGCTCTGAGTCATTTAGTAGTGCAAGAGATTTCACCACAATAAAATATTTGGTTTGACATTTTTAGATTTATTTTATCTTAAAAATGCAATAACGTTTCTATTATATCTGACCCATTTCTTTATCTGACCAACTATGCCTGACCATAGCAAAAGTAGATGTTCCTCAGATACTGCCTGATCAATATTTGCAGTCTGTGAAACTACACTTTGTTGTTCCACAACAGCCACAGGATTTCATTAACATTGTTAGAGGAATATCTCTGGTTATTCTATTTACAGACCTCTTGTTCATGAATTTCCAGTCTCTTTAAATGTACTGGTACTCTCTGTCTAGTTCTTGGGGCAAGAGGTTGTAGAAGTTCACTGCCTGCAGTGGCAGGAATTATATACAGGGTGAAAGCAGGGATAAGTTTATCCATTGATATTCCATGTGACTTGAAGTACTGAAAACCTGAAGGAGAAGTGTTTTCTGATGTTATGGTTAAGTTGCATTCTGTGCCACTAGAGCATGATAGTTGCAGCAGTGTTCTTTTAAATTTCAAATCACTCTGCCTTTATCAGTATATACTGAAAAATTGCATCTGTGACATGCAGTGTTCATCTGTGAGATCTGAGAGCATTTGATCCTTTAAAATATATCATATCATCTGATCTGCAGCAGTAAACTCTGTAACCCTAGACAGACACTGGCATACCTAACTTGGAATGAAGAAATCCATCAGTTTTGTCCAAAAGAAATAGCGTGAAACTAAAATAAAATCTGAGAGTTTATTCAAGACATCTAGAAAATATTTCTTCTCATCTACCATCTTGATTTCTTGAGTGTCTGGATACAGGAATTTATTAGTAAAGATTCTCAAAAATGTCTCTATACATCTATCTCCAATGAAGTATTGAAGAAATTAATATTTTGTCTTTTTGAGAAACAGGGAGACTGCACTGAGAAATTAGGGCAAATATTTTTGTACTGTTTGGGTTTTTTTTTTTAACTTATAGAGTTAATTCATTGGCATGTAAACTTCTGAAGTGCTGAAGTATCCTAAGATGAGTTTTGAATTTTGTGTAGAAATAATGATGTAAGAAGTTTCACTATAGCCTGGAAATGAGAACATGTATGCTTCAAGTTCTTACATAGCAGTTACTGGTGCTGTTTGTTTCAGCACTTTTACCATATATATCTTTTATCAGTGACATGTAAATGTTTCTCATTATTTAGTAAGATGCTCTAAACATAGGTGTAAGACTATTTCTTCAACTTTTTAAAAAATGTTTTCAGTGTTTAAAGGAATGGTGAAATTGCATGTAGCTGAAGCAATATAACTGCTGTCTTCAAAGACTGTATGAGCTTCACATTAGGTTCTCAAATTGAATACATAAGCATGCAATTGATAATCAAGGGCCTCAAATCATTATTGGAAGAGAAAGTTGATTTCTTTGCCTAATTTGCCAGCTTCTTTCTCCACCAATTTCCAATTTCTTAATATTTCCTTTTTTTTTTTTTTTTTTTTTTTATTTCTCTGACTGGAAAATTGTCCATAATTTCCACCAACTGCTCTTTTTATTGTGACAAAATTACCTTTCTCTGTTTCCTCCTTCACTGGTTTTGCGATCTTGGGGTCTAAAGACCTCTAATAGTCAAGGCAGTAAAAATGACATGGAAATTTCTCTTTTAGAGAGATTCTATGGTGCAATTATAATATTTCATTGTTTTCAATTACATAAACATCTTTTTTTTGACCTTGAGATCTTTTCAAATATGGACATAGCATTCATATTAATGCATATACTGATTGCCTTTCAGAATTTTTTGCAGATTTTACTTATCTTGTAGAGTTTATGCTTTTGATCTTTGGTCTGTCAAATTAATGCCTCAACACAGTCAAAACACAGCATCACATTTGTAGAGTGAATATTTGTATCTACAGTTTTTGATAAAGGAATTCAGCAACCTGAGGAGAAAACAGATATAAGGTGTCATGATCTCTTGAAGAAATCTGAATATAGAACTCCTTTACATTACCCTCATTAAAATTTGCAAATTGCACTCTTCATTGATTTGTAGTTTTGGAAACATCAATAATATTATGGCTGAAATTTCATCTAAAACAGATCCAAACTCTAGAGAGTACTTTTTGTATTCTCTCTGTAAAAACTTGTTGCAGGCTTTCTACAGCAGATTTTTTTTTTCAACCACATTTTTTTCCCTTTTTTCTTTTTCTTTTTAGTATATGCATCAATTGTGTCTCAAGCTCTATGAATGTTGGATTTTTTTTTTTTTAATTTTACCAAGGTATTGAATAGAGCAATATTTATTTCTGTTGAAAAAGAATATAAGTCTGGTTTGTTTACAAAATGTAATCCATTGTTTAGTCAACATAACAAAGGTAACTTTCACAGAGATTCGTATGCACAGGTAGCATAATTCTTGTTTGAAATGTAATTGCTAGCAACTATGTCTATACAGCTGTCATATTAAGAACTGTTTTCTGTTTTTCAAAGATACAGCTATAGACAAAAGGATGTTTCATTAACTAGTGCTGAGAGCAAGTCTGTTCACTCCTCTTCTTGGTAACAATATATAGTAACTGTAAGTTCAAAGACCTTTCTTGATGGTTTCGTTATTCTAAGAGATGAGAGGGATGTCATCAGCAATTAATTCTTGCAAATGTCACAGGAATAAAATATATAAACTTGAAGAAAAAAAAATCACAGATATTTTAGCTGTTTAGCTGAAATTGGAATGGTGTGAAAGAGCTGCTGAAAGGGTAAAAAACAGCTTCACAAAGAAAACTGCCTATAAATAGAGGTTGGCCTAATTCTTGCTTATTCTATAGTTGGTTTGTACTGCTTCATGAAATCAGTGAAAAAAATCACTCCTTATATCATTCAGTAGCTGAATTAGGAATTTTCTGCTAAAAACTGAGTCTAAATGCATTGAAGTCAGCTGGTTCCACTGGACACAAGCATTGGGAAAAGTACTTTTAACCCCCTCTTTTTTTTTTTTTTTCATTTCTTTGCTTGAAATGGGAACATTTGTTATATACTTATGAAAAAGTATGCTATTTAAATTTTATTTTAAAGTATATAAACTCTACACAGACAATATAAGGTATATGATATATGTTTTGCAATGAAGTTAAGCTAGAACAATGGACGGTGTCTCATATAAGTGAATTTCTTTGTTCAATTTTCCTGTATTACAATAGAAGGAAAGAAGTTGCCCAAGCTGTGCTGTATTGTCTCCTACACTTATTGGCAAAATAAAAGAAAACAATATAATTTATCAAGATTCATTTAATCTCCTTAAAATTCTGCTTGGCAAAACAACCTCAGGAATTGTATTTTCCTCAGTTGCAACTCACAAGTTAAACTCAGCTATAGACGTTCAGAACTTAAAATATATCACATTGTTCCCATTCTGTCTTTAATGGAAATGTAATGCACCACAGTCTGTTTTTATCTCTGAAAGATATCTCAGACAATTATTTTTGGTTTAGATTAATGTATTTGTCTTTCTGTGGCCAATACCATAATAAAGGGGGGGAAAGGCTCATTTATCTGCATAATTAAAGGTAAACCCATTAAATTTAGCAATAGTGACATGAAATAAAGTTTAATTTTATATTATTTGTATCAGATGACTTGGTGATGACAGGAGGAAAATGTTTGTGGAAGTTATGTGTTCCAACAAAGGAATGGCTTATTTTATTATTCTGTATATATACCCAGTCTTTTGAGATGGGAAACAAACCATGTTCAAGGGGCAGGTGTCTTGAATGTTCAGCACTTAATTATATAATAGTACTGTTCAGGTAGTTTAATAGCCATAGGTGACCTTATAGAATGAGAGGTGTTTCACCATGGAGAGCAATTACTTTGCTAGCATTAAAAAATTTCTTATCATTCCTTGAAGAAGAGTCTTAGACATTCATTCTTTTCTCCCAATCTCCCAATAATTTTCAAGCTATGCCAATTTCAACCAAATACAGCAGAAATTCATCCAGCATTAACACAGAGGTTCCTATGATGTCATGGAACAAGGAGGTGAAAGATTTCTAATGCTGGATCTTCCAGAAATTTCTCTGATGGTCTGTAAGCATAGTGGTACGTCTGGATGAGAGAGCACCGTGAAACAGTCCTGAGTCCTTCCTGTCCTGTCACTCCACAGCTTCCTGTTACCCACCTCTCTCCTTGTATGATCTTAAGAACTGTGACAAGAAAGTCCATTTGTGACAAATGTTGTAGGAGTGAGCACCAGATAATATGATGGCATGGTTCTAAGATAATTACAGATGCAACTTGTTGGGAAATAAACAGATACAAAATCAGGTTTCATTAAATCTTTTATTTAGATAATACAAGCCTGGCCACTGGTGATCATTCTTTTGTTTGGGGGCTTTTCCAACAATTTACTCTCAAAATGAGCACACTTCATTTATTTATTTTTATCCAAACTGATTGTTCAAAATTTAATAGTGAAAAATTAGTACCCAAATTACCTAGTGAGAGGGGATACCATGAATAGTAAGTCATGAACGATCTCTTTTATAATCATGAGTTCAGGCAGTCTTGTGACCTGAGTAACAGCATGGAAAGGGTATTTATGATTAAAGCTCTCATTTATTTCTTTCAGAGGGGGCTTTTTTACTAAATCTTAATGTGTATTTGCAATTTGACAACTAGGTTTTTTTCTTTTGCAAACAACTCTGAGCTGTTAACTGAATAATAAGATCACGAGCCTCCTAAATATATTGTTAAAACCAAAAAGAATTAGATTTTTTTTTTCCCTTGAGAGGAATCAAAGCTGTTTTTTCTGAAACAAAGCAGATCACGTTAGTAATTTATTTGTCATTGTTTCACCTTTCAATATAGCTGGTTTAGGCTTTACCTAGTTATGTCTTCTCTGAGCATATTTTAATACTGATTCTGTGATTGTTTATGGGTGCTGAGGTCTTGCATATAGAGACATTACAAGGATTTATGACTTCAGTTTATGATAATAGTTCCAACATTGTAAAGTCTCTCCTTCATTACATGTTGTATTTCACTCATCCCTTTATGAATGAACCCTGGGATATGCTTATTTATTTTATAAAAGATGAAAAGTAGGAACTTTGCTTGCAAAAATAGGCCTTTCTAATCTGATGTGAACATATATTAGTGTGTTAGAATCTTCACCAGTGTTTTGTAACTGAAAAATATATGAACAATTCAACAAATTTGATTTTGAATACCTGCAGAAAATGTTCCCAGAATAGTGTACATGCATAAAATTGAACTGAGTCCTTGTTCAGATAGATATGAATATATGGAAACTTTTCTATTGTTGAAGTCCATTCTTTGGGCTAAATATTGGCAAAAAACAAGAGTTGTTTTGTTAGATCATTTGGGACTGAAACTCTCTTCAACACTTTTTATCACACAAGTTAACACATTTGAAACCTTGTCATCTGGTTGCACTACAACCAAGTGAGAACTAACACAACAGAGCTAATTCATTTGGATAACAGTGCATATTTTTGCTCCTGAAAATGATGCTTAGCAGCCAAGTTCTAAAAGAACCTGCATAAAGGTTATGACACTTAACAGGATCCAGATCTCTTGACTTTTCTTCCTATTATTCTGCTGGAGAAAGAGAGGCAGAAAAAGCCAGACACTTTGCTTCAGAAGTCTTGAAACTCAAGCAGATAATTGGAGAAATATAGGAGGAAAACACTTCCAATCTTCTCATGCAGTCAGGTAAGTACATCCCTGAATTCAAGATCTCAAAAGGGGGAATAATATTATCGTGCAAGCTGTGATACAAAGAACTATGAGATTTCAGCTATCATAAGAGCATGAAGAGCTTTGCTTTGCTTTATACTGCTTTTTCTTTTGACTGATTTTATGCCATCATAGGTGCCCCACTTAGTCTAAGAACATGTTTTTCTATTGCATAAAATGAAGGCATTATTTTTTTAACCTATTCTAGACTGCAAAATTTAACCAATTGCAGCTAATCAATAGCAGAGTTGTGATGTCACACTGTGCAGGCATGGAATAATTATTAGGATGATATGTATGTTATGTGCCTACATAAGATCACTTTTGTCCTTGTTCTAAAGATGAAAGTATATGCAACAGTGGAAGAGCCACTTAAATAATTTTCCTCAGAATCAGTAAGAGTCTGTATTTCCTTCTCCCAAAGCCTGTCAGACTGTGGAAATTTAAATGTACATGCTAAGACTGAGTCAGTTTTTGTTTGGTTTTGGTTTGGTTTTTTTTTTTTTTTTTTTTTTTTTTTTTTTTTTTTTTTTTTCTAAAGAAAAATAAATAGGATTTTTTTTTTTGTTTTTGGTTTGTTTTTTTTTTTTTTTTTTTTTTTTTTTTTGTTTTGTTTTTCCTAAGAGAGATAAATGTGAAATTTAGCTGTGGAAGGGTTGTTTCTGCTTACTGCTCTCCAACCCAGTTTTGCATACCCAAAGGAGTAAATCACAATTTAACTTCTTGTTCTTTCTTTCAATGAGAACATAATGTGTTTGCTAAACTTAGTTCAGATTCTTTATTCTTATTCCCCAAATTTCCATGAAAATATTTAGAGGTATGCTATTCCTGCTGGGCTCATCTCATGAACTGTATGTGTCTTAACTGTCAAAGTCAGGGTATTATAGATTTCATTTTTCATTTATCCATTTTCTTCAGCAGATGATGGAATGGAAGGTTTTCCACTAAAACTGTGGCTAGTGTAGCACAAGGGATGCTGCTATGTTACAGCACTCATATTTTATGCATTTTATTTAGTTTTATTATTTTGGGAGATTTCCCTAGCTTTTTGTATTTAAGATCTTAAAAGTTAGTGCTGTTACTAACTGGAAAAGCAAGCTATTACTTCTGCATTTAACAGATGGTTTACAAATGTCTTAGACATATAAAAAGTGATTAGCCTTAAGGATGCTTTCTGTGAGAATTATTTGAACATATTTTACCACTCTACCACCTTTTACCACTTCCGTTGAACTTAAGAATTATACCAAGAAGTTTCTAAAAAACTTTTCCTTCCAATAACTAACCTTAAATTTCAAATACTCTGTAATTTATACAATGAATGACTCTTCTTTTCACTCATAGTGGTTCCATTTAAAAAACCTATATGGAGAAGACAAGTAGTCTGGTTATACTTTCAGCAGAAACCCTATTTTTATTTCTTTTTCTGATGATATACTGAACATTTCAGAGGGAGGAAGCAGATATGTTTTCTATACATAATAATTTTTCCTTCAAGATGGGAATTGCATTTTTTACATTAAAAAAAATACATTTTAAGAACCCTCCAATTAAAGGAATTGCTTGTAATTTATGTATTTTCTACCATTTCTGTTATTTAAATTAATCTACAATAGTTTCTAACTCTGGCTTCTATTTGGACAATTTGATTCTAAATAATTAATGAAATTCATGAAAGAACAATTAGAATACAGTTCATAGTAACCACTAATAATGCTTTATGTTAAGTGCAATTCCCCTCTGTTAATATTTTGGCCAAAGATATTCTGAAGTATTGGAACAGTATTAGTTGATTACAAATATTCAGACAGTCAATGGTAATCCAAAGCTATAAATGTTTGTGTTTAGTTAGATGTTATTTAGATGGGGCCAGGCATATAAGACTGGCATCTTATTATTATATCGCAGGGATATAATAATCAGCTATAACATTTCCATTTCTGTTCTTGTTTATACAGTTTTCCACTTGCCAGTAGTATGTCACTGGTTGTATCCCTATAATTTGTGTCTGAAATATCAGATTAAATTTGATGTCTTTACAATTACTGTGTGAAAATACTATAGGCATGGTGCTGGTTAGCAGTTTAGCAGTGGTGATTTGAACAAACTGGAATAATCAGTTGTCACAGATTATCAGCAGTTTAGGTCATTGCCATAAATGACATCAGCTGTATGCACCCACTTTAATTTCCTTTTCTACCTGCCATTCTGCCTAAAAATATTAACCACCATCAGTCAGTGAAAAGTACAAGACTAAGTGCTTCTAACAGTTGAACTGCACACAAATACAAACAGTTTATTATATGTTTCAGTAAGAAACATAATTTTGCCTATGTGAAAAAAGTCAAACAGTCTCCACCCCTACAGTACCACACAGAATTATTTTAAGCTGACCCAGTTTCATGTTTGGCTAATATAACCCTATGGGAAGACAACAAATTAGACATATATGCACAGGTAAAAGAAAAACAGCATTTATTCAGAAACACAGGCCATCTAACTCTGTGGGAGACAATGGTAGTCTGACACAGTGCAACCAGGAGATAAATATTATGAAGATATTGAGAAAAGATTGTTGCAAACTTTAGGGGGTTTTTTTTCCATTTTTACATCAAATGATATGCTATTGTATGGTTGTATTTCTGATACCAAGCAACTTTCTCAAAATTCTGGCATTGAGATGCTGAGGGATCCTTTATGACACAGTTATTATCTACATTACAAATAGGAAAAAAACCAAAAAAAGCAAGAAACTTTGACAGAATCTCAGAAGGCAGTTTGTGTGTTTTGTAATATGGAGATCCTGGCATTTCTGTGCCTATAACATGTATCTGTCTTCAGGGCAGGTAGACCATTTTTCACAAAATATTTTTATCTTTGTGTATTGCTCAGTCATTAAAGCAACTCCTGTGCTAGGCAAAGCACCAGCAAAAATGTCAGGCAGCCATCTAATTTTACAGGAGGTACAGGCCTCCTGTGATGTGATTCCCTCAGTACTGAGTGACATTATGCTGTCACAGCATCTGTAAGGTGATTATCACAGACATATTATCCCTTACATACTTTATGGGATATAATAACAAGATCAACGTTAGTGCCAGAATGAAAACAGAACATGTTCACATTACTGTTTGTTAGTTATATTACTGCATCTTAGTGACTCTTCCTGAAAAAAATGCAGGTGCGCCTGATTTGGCAATTGTACAAATGTCAGCAAGTAGTTGACCTTTGTCTGACTTTATCTGTGAAATACAGTCTGTGAGCAATTCTATTCTCTTCATTAGCTCTTTTATGATAGAATACATAGCTTAAAGCTTTGAAGCAAAAAGTCTAGGGTGTTTTGTGTGTGTGTGATGAAGACCTTACTTGTTCTGTTATTTAGTGTAGGAATTTTAGTAGAATTAGTAGGAGTAGAATAATAGCACATTGGCAGATGATAAGTGTACAGTTTTATTTTTAAAAGTTCAGTCCAGTTTTAGCCACTGCACTTACTCTGACCTTTACATCACTTCCACTGCAAATAACACACTAATTTACATCATAGGTATATTGTTTTTTTCATATTTTGATATATAATAGGGAATTTTCTGGTGAAGTAACTTTTCTCAGGGTTGCAAGAGCAGCAGACACTTTTTTTTTTTTTTTTTTTTTTTTTACTTTTAATTCTTTTGGCATTTTTTGTTGTTTCCTGGGGTTTTTTTCTCTTCTCAAATCAGATCTAAGTTATCCTGAAACAAGAACAGTCTATAAAAAGGACATATACTAATGGAGAATTACTAATAAATTACTAATAATTACTAATGGAGGATTATATGAAAATAAATTTCATGCAAAACTGTTCTCTTTTATTTAAATTCAAGTCAGAACTTTGAAATGTACTGACTCAGAGCAGCCAAATACCAAAGAGACTGATCAAAGAAAATCCATACAGATTTTTTTTTTTATTGTGAGTTAATCAGAATTTCCTTATCTTGACTGTATGCTTTTATTGCTTAGTGAATATGAACAAATCCTTTAGGTTTCTTAATGTAATTTTTATCACTTGTTTCATAAGAATATATGTATTTCAATATGTTCTTGCATGTATTCATTTTTTAAATCACATTTCATAAATGCTGGTTCTGACTTAAGTATTATTAATTTGTGCTATACTTATTTAGGAAAACATAAAGCTATTGTGTTTATCCAATTTTAACATTATGTGATGTAGAAAATGAAGTTATGTTGAGGTCATACTTCTATCACTCCAACCTGTTACTTGGCAAAGTTGTATCTCTTAAGAATTTTATTCAGTTGCTGTGATACCTTCAGGTGAAACTCAGCATTCAAGTAGGAAAGTCTTTATAAAAATAATTTTTGAAAACATCTTCTAGAATTTCAGGCTAGTAAATAAACAAAGCTGAAAGCAGGAGGACAGTTTACCAGTCAATGGAAAAATCTTTGGTTGATGAAGGCTAATTCCTCCTCATGACTAGCTCAGCCCCTCTGACGCTTTCACTTTGTTTTTGTCCTGAGCTAAATGAGCACATGAAGATCAGCTGGTGCTGCTTCATAGCAGTATTTGGCAAGGAAATAAATGTTTTTAACTTGATATATTTCTGCATGGCAAAAACTATTTGTTCTACAGAACATCTGTCGAGGAATGTTAACTAAAGGTGGCTAGAAATTATTTTGTAGTTTTTTGGGGGATTTTTTGTGAAGTGGTCAGTAACTTTGGAAGACATCTGCTTTTTGCTAGATCAATATTTGTTTTCAAATCTAATCTATATAGAATAGGCCAAACTGTTAGAAATCTTCCAGAAGGGTGATTCCAACTCAGTTCTCCACTTATATCACTGTCCCGATACAGCCATTCTTAATTTATTCCCCAAAATATATGTTCTGAATGATGTAATTTCATTTAGTTCTTTCCTATTAGATTTTAGAACAGTGAAATTATTTCTCCTGTTATACAGATATGTAGAATATGCTAAGGAAATTGTACTTTAGGGTTTCTCCAAATAAAAAAAGGAATTTAAAATGACTGAGGTATATGGATAAAAACATTTGTCTCTAAAAGTCTAGAAGAAAAACAGGTATAATGCAGCACATGCTTCATACAGAGTTACAAATTTCTTTGAGATTGATACAGTCATGCTCAACATTTTCTCTGCTTTAACTTTAGTTTTCAAACATCCAGCATGATATAGGCGATGTGAAAAAACACTGCAGTATGAAGAATTTTCTGCACATATTGTTCGTCAGATCAAAAAAAATCTGGACAGGATTTTCATATAAAAGAGATTACAGACTGTGTAACTTTTTAGTCATGATTTTAAAGTAGACTTATTTTATGTGATGGAATACTTGCTGTGGGTTATCAGGCCAAAAATTCTGTTTTATCCTGTATGGTTCCTATTAATAAGTTTTATATACACCTTTAGGGAAACAGGGAAAAAAGTTTGCAATTTGTAAAATTAATTAGTTGAGATCAAATATTTTTCTTTTAATTTATTTATACTGAGTGTAATTTAAATTTTCCATAACCACAATACTTTTCATTAAAGTTTTAGAATAATACAAAAATATTATTTCCAATATGTTGTTTTCTTTTTTTAGAATTTTAATGAATTTTATATTTTCTCAAAGAGCTTTATTATAGAAGTTCTGAAAGTAACCAGTCTGTGTCAAAGTATTTACACATTCACACATGATTAAAGAAAAAATTGTGCTTTCATAGATCAGTTACATATGGGAACTTATTATGGATTAAGTAATAAACTTTTTACATTTTTGACTTATATAATAATTATTGCTAGGGGACTGACTGTTTCTAATGAACCATTCCTTTTTCTCAACAATGAGTTGGAGGACCAAGATTAAAAAAAATTAATTTTTTTTTACACAGTGATGAAAAAGGATTGAAATGTCCAGCGTGTTTGCATCCAAAATATACTTTAGTCTTATTCCTATTAATGTAAATTAACTATATATGTTTTGAATAGTCTTTTGATACATATCCTGAGTAACACTTTAAAAAAAATGTGGTCTTTTTCCCTTACAGACAAATAATGACAAATAATATATGTTGAAAGCAACAGGAGTTTTTTGACATTCATTCAGATAAAATGGAAGGGAGGAGCCAAGTAAAATAGAAGGAGATAGAGCTAAGTAATTTACTTTGTAGCTCTGTTATTCCACTTATTTTTAGATTTTACTGGAACAATACAAGTGCAATTCACTACATTTTGCATTTTTAAGGTATCCATGACCAAAGATTTTTTGTCATATAACAAGCGTGTTTTCTAGCGTAAAATGAAAAATTGTCTCCTCCATAAAATAGTAATATCTTTACATTAAATTCTAGTGAGAAAAGTAACTCAAAACTCAAAAAAAGGCCTGTTTTAAACCATAAACATCTGAACCATTGATGGCAACATTCTTTTAAAAAGAGGTCAACCAGTATATGAATTTCACAGTATTTTATCAACTAAAATACATGAGACAATGAATTCCTGAATTTGTTCTGTCCTTTAGAATTTTGTTTTTCTTGGATCTTTTTTAAAAGAAAAGGAATCTCAGGGGATCTTCTATGTTTAAAATATATAAACCAAACTGTATGTGTATGTTCATCATAAAACCCCAATACATATTTTCAGTATTTTCAGCTAGTATTAAGATTTTATACTTTGCGTCATTATCAGCAGGTTTTTAGTTTTTATGTACTTCAGATTAGTTTGAATTCAATGAAAAAGTAAAGGTACTGTATTTCATGGCAATTATGTCTTCTCTGTAGCGCATTAGGATATATATGTACATAAACAGTACAGGAAGTTTTCTTTACTAAAATAGTTTGTTTCTATTTCATTGTTGCTGAAGATTTGTGTATTATTTCCTTTTCTTGTTACATGTCATGCTCAGGAACTGCATGGAAATTTATGTAAGTACACTTTTAGTTTCTAGATGCTTTCATCTAGATGGCGAGGACTCCAGAGTGCACTCTTTCGCCTTTCTAGTGCAATATTCAGTAATACCAACCACCTTAAGTGATCCTTTCATCACTCTGACAATCCAAAGATATAACCTTTAATATGAATTCTTAATCAGCTTTTTGTCTGTGCTGATAGTATGGCAGATTAGAATTTACATTTCTGGAAAACCAGAAGTGATTACATATTTGCCCCACACGCAGAGGTACAATGAAGCTTTCTCATGCATGTTTGTGGTCTCTGGCTCTGCACAGATGAAAATGGTTTGTTAGCTTTATAGAGTGTAAAGTTGAAGAGAGAAAAAAAAAAAAAAAGAGCAACCCCCAAAACATTTGTAAAAAACACTCCCATTTTATTATATTTCAGTGTAAACCTGCACTTGATTTGCACCTTAAGAGCTGCACAGAATTATAGTTTCCAAGAAGACAGAGTATAACAGAAGGAGGTTCAGATTCAGAAAGACCAAAATGCTTCAATTCATGGAACAACCTCTGTATGAGAAAATTTCGAAGAGGAGTTAATTTACTAAAGATATGATAGAACTGAAAAAAATTATTATTGTCCCTGGGACGATAGACAGTGATTTTACACGAAACTCACAATTAAGTAATTTTTAAGACTAAATCTAGCTCCTTCACACAACAGGAAAGTCACATGTAGAACTCCAACAACTGTAGTGGATACAGAACATCTACATGGGTGTGAATGGCATTTTAAAATGAGACAGATGTGTTATTTTAAAAATTAAGAGGATGTAAGAATTATTAACATTTAAGTGGAAGTAATTATTACTAATTAAAGAACCCAATGAATGTATTTAATTTTACAGACCAGATAATATTTCCAGAAAATAGTTACAGAGTAACTTTGAGGTTTTGAGGAATAATTACTCTCTTAGTCTTGAGAGTTATCTGGAATAACAATTCCATTACAACGATAATATTTTCACAAGAAGGAAAGAGTGAACTCCATGCACCTTCTGTGCATTGCGTGAATGTATTCCTACACAAATAGTGGCAAATTGGTTTGCTTATATAGGAGCTTTAATAGAAGAGCTATAATTAGAGCAGAGTTGTTATAGAGAAAAGTCTCTGATTTTGGCCTCTATGATATATGGAAATAAAGGACTTTGTGTGCCAAAGGTAGTAACTCATATAAACTCATCTTTATTTGAAAAGACCAATTGCTGCCATGTAGGAAGAAGTGTGAATACTTATACAGTAATTCTATTTTATCCTGAGACTTTACCAAAGGATATGAGCTCTGCCAGCCTAGCCCTTGATATATGGGTTATGAATGTGGCCCAGGCACTAGCAGATGGGGATCAGCTCAAGACATACATGTCATAGAATCATGGGGATTTGTAAGTGTTTGTAAAGCGTTGGTTCTCCTTTTCTCTGATGACATTCTTGGGGAGACATTGGATCAGGGTAAAAGCAAGCTGAAATTATGATTTCAGGAAGAAAGAAGCATATGTCTAGTGAGCATTACAATGCTTCTTCTCCTCAGCTTTTGATACAAAGCCTCTGTTTTATTACAAATATATACAATAATACACAGTTATACTTTGAAGGGGACAAAATGCTTTTTTAGTATCTGTCAGTCCAAAGCAATTTGTGTTGTTCTGTATCATTACACTCAATCCAAACCTGTGTTATGGGTTTGTTGTTGACCATTTTTCAGATTTTGGGTTTTGGAAAGAAACACTTATGAAAGATTGATTCTCAGAGTAGTCATGGAATGAGAGGAGAATAAATACTTTCTTCTCTGGAAGAAAAAAAGGGAATGTTTACTAAGTCAAAAGTCAAGCACATGATCATCCTTACCATATACGCCACCCTCTGTTGTTGCTCAGGCAAAAGAGAGGAAGTTAATTTAGTTTCCTCAATAATGTACATGCCTGTCTGTCTTTGGTAAGGAAACAGGGAAATAAAAAAGGATATAAGAAATTAGAAGATGTTGGCTGAACATCTGAAACTGAAATATATGACATAGAGGAATGGAAAGGCATAGCTATGCAGAAACAAAATAGAAAAACTAAGCAACCAATACATAGGAGAGCTTTAGCACATCCCTTTCTCTGTTGCATTAGGGAAGAGAAGGTGTAGAAGAGTGACTAGAAAAAAAACACTCTGTCACGACAAACAACCCTGGAAGAATTATCTGGAATTAAGTATATCAATGTCTAAGTATTGGAGGTTGTATTCTTTTTCTGAAAGGGCATTCATTGCTTGAAAAATAAGATAACTTTTTATAATCTGCATCCTTTTTACTCTGAATGTGCTGCTGTTCTGAGTTTACACCCAGTGTGGAAAAATAGAATAAAAACATCTGGTCTGTAATTTCCAATTTGTAACAAGTAGCTCCTAACATTATCATAAGGGTTTCCTTCTCCTCCCCTTTGTGTATGAACATTTTATTATCTGCACCATGAGGTCTCTTAGTCTCATCTGTACACACGGTTACAATTGATGTTAATAGAGATTTCCAGGGTGGAGTAGAAATAAATACACCTCACAAATTTAATTTCTGTAACTTCAGATCCATATATTGAGGTGAGAGAATCTACCAATTTACATGATATTTCAGACTTACAGATTACAAGTGCTAGAATATTTTGACATCTTTGTTTTGAGGTTTATTTTTTTAGTGCAGACATTGCTAGTTTCACTGCATTTGCAATTCCTAGCAACCCTCAATTTTTTTTTCTCAAAATTTTCTGGCAATCTGTACAAAAATACATTCTCACTATTCCCTATCCTTTATGGGCTAGGAAGCCCAAACTCAACCTAGGAGGCAGTGGGTACTAAGTCATTAAGGTGTGACAGCTTTATGTGTGACTTGAAATTTTCTCTCCTTGTGATATTGAATAGGGGAAAATTAGAGACAAAGAATATTTTTGAAACAATAAACAGATAAGATTCATAGAAAATAAATTTCATAGAAAATAAATTTTGACTAAAACCCAGTGAATTGCTTCATTACTAAGCAATTTAGAAATTACATCTTTGAAAAGATGGATACTTGAATATTCTTAAATTTATACTCCTTATTTTTCTATCATTTTCCATAAGAGAATAAAAAATTAGTAATCTTTATGCTCATTATGATGAGCATTATGATTTTCTTATCTTCAAATAGAAGCAGGGACCAGTGCTGAGTAAAGAAAGAGAAAAATTCCTTGCCGATCCACAGGTTGCTCCACTAAACTATGGATGTCAAAATAGTGATGACGAGAGGGTTAATTACAGATAACTGTTTGTCCAGTTCCTGCACTACTAATACTGTCATCCTTTCTCCAGAGTGGATTATCTGTACAAAGAATCGTTAGAGTGCTGACATACTACATCATCTAAACATGTAAATAAGAGAGAATTTTATGCTAATGAACTTACTTGTGTCAGTCAGTGCTCCTGCATCAACAGTAGGCACCAGGAATAAGAAAATTGAAGCCATTTGGTAAAACCTTCTGTGAAAGCAGAAAATTTTCCCCTTTTACATTACACTAGACCTTGACTATATTGGTTTTGGTTTTGTTTATGGAAAAAAAAATTGGAAATATTAACGAGCAATAAAAAACAGAAAGCTTGCTCAGGAGGGTTGGAGGCATTTAATTGTTTCTCAGATTTTCATTCCTTTATATTTGTTTACTTTTTTCCTCCCTAGAGAGGTAAGCTCTGTCAATTTACCTAGAATATTATACAATGTTCCAATCTTTATTTAATTAATTAGACAAATAGCAATTATTACAAATTTTTTAGTTCTACAGATGTAGGAACTTGCCTTATTATTAAAACTTTTGAATCTCTCATCTAATATTGCCAGTAGGTGTATGACCAATGGCACTTTAAGTAGCTGAGCTTCCACTCTGATTATTTTCTTGTTTAAATGTACCAATGTTGGTCCCTAAATTAGCAAGCTCAGCTAACAGAGTGGGCTAAACAGCAATGATTTTGGATAAAATAGTGCAGTGCACAACATTCTACTGCTTTTCACAAAAGATTACTATATTGACTATCTTTACATCTAACATCTATCTTTCTGAATTATGTCAAGACTTGTAGTTGAAAGAAGTTATTAAAAAACTAAAGTGTATTAGTTTTAGTGTTTAGCTTTAGCAGGGAAAATTATTTAGCTCCTAATCTTACTCCAAACACAGAATGTTTAAATAACCCATTTTAAAGCTCATTTTATTTCATTACCCTGGTTTTTTGTAGGCTTTTCCATGTTATTAGTTTTGGAGAATATTGTCAAATAGTAATGAACTTCAGAGTGAACAACTATTTTTGGACTATTGCTACAATACTCACCATATCCTCCACTGAAGTATAAATTCTTAATTTACTTCCCTTTTCTATCCGTGCATAATTCACTTTTTTTCCCCCCTTTCTTCTCTTGAAAATATACATGTCCAATAAGCATGAGCTGCAATTTCACTTGGGGTTTTTTGGCTGACTTGGTTTTTTGGTTTGGTTTGGTTTGGTTTGGTTTTATTTGGTTGATTTTGTGGGGGTTTTTTTGGTTGGCTGGTTAGCTGGTTGGTTGGTTTGTTGGGTTTTTTTTTTGTATTGTTGGTTTTGGGGTTTTTTGTGTTATTGGTTTCGAGGTTTTTTATGTTATTGGTTTATTGATTTTTCTTGCTTATTATTTTCTAGATTTTAACATGAGAGACTTCAGTGAAATGATCCAGGACCACTCCCTTAGCATTCTTAAATTTCTAAAGATGCTTTGATATTTTATGTGCTATATTACCAATTTCCTGAAGAAATAGTACAGATTCTGAAATTTATCCGAAGGCTTTGCTTGCATATTCTCCATGAATGATTTTTTATAATGCATGTGCTTTTTTACATGTGTCTGAACATATGAACACGGACCTCAAAATAAACCTTTGTGGTTGTCTATATGGATCTGATGTAATCCATTTTCTGTTGAAGTTAATGAGATTACGCACAATCCATAAATAATGCTTCTGAAAGACAAAAATGTCTACCTTTAACGATGTATTAAGTAACATAATATTAATTTGTTTGTAATATAATCAGAATTATATCAGCACAGTGAGTGCTCTTTACTTGAATTTCTGTGGTGAAAGACCAGGACTTTTATTATTAGAATGTAGAATCATTGCATTCCATAAATAGGTATCTTCTTTGTAACTGCCTTTGTTGTCACTCCTTCCTAAGTACAAGGCTTGTAATAGGCAATAGTTATATCTGTTAATAAATCCTAGTAAAAATATGTGATTTCTATTTTTATAGCAACCAATATCTGCACATCTTGTTTTTTTGGGGTATAGTTACACAGTTCTGACTTTAACTCCAAACAGTCCTACATTATCCATATGGAAAAGCCCTGAATTAATTAAAATAAGCAATCTTTTGAGACAGTTTGTTAAGTAAAGTGAAAATTTTGTTGAAAAGATAAATTTACGCCCATTTCTTCAAGGTGGCATGCTTATCAGTGGTCAGGACAGGGCTAACGTGTCTGTGGGGCTTGTGAATTATGTGGTAAGTATAGTGGATGAATATGTAACATAATGAATCATTTTTAATGATCGCAAAAGAAACAGTGTAAGAGTGATTTTTTTAAAATTTGAAAAAGACCCTAGAGCCTTTGTATAATATGACTTTCAAATTGTTCATGGGAATTGCTTGATCATGCCCACTATGTTAAGAAATCTGCTGGGGCTCTTAAAATGTAGTTCCTTTTTACTGTTGTAATTACTGGCATATAAAAAATAAGTATTCACTTCACTCTTCCCTAGACCTAATCTTGATCCAAAAAGTAAATTGATAGTAAGTTGATCTAGTGTTTCCCCAAACAGTAGTTAAACAAATTTTAGAAAATTTACAGTTATGTATAAAACAGTTGTGCAGAAGTGTTCTAAAGGTTGCATAAGAATTGAGATGAATTCAAAGTTAAAACCCTTAATGCTCTATTAATAGTAGAAGACTTCCACTGTTCTTTTTTGCGGTGTACAAGTGATTCAGTGTAAATCCTGATTCAGAATCCAGAAAGAAAACAATTTTTAAGTGGTGACTGAACATTTCTCCTTCAAAAGTATATTCTCACCTACAGAGCCTGGAAGACACTGCATTTGTCTCCTACCTCACAAAATTCTTTATTTTAAGCATCAAAGAACTGATAAAATATTTTGTGTTTTGTAAAAATAGTTTATTGCATATTGTGCTTTGCTTGTTATTTGAAGAATTAGTGGGCCAGATGTATATGTTTAATATAAAGAGTCTTTTTCAAAGGATTGTCAAAATAGCTAAGAGTCTAGTAAAAAGGTTAAAATTTTGATGCTTGTGGTAGGGGATATTTGTTTTGGTGTGGGATTTTTCCTTTTCTTTTGTACATCTGGTTGATACTTGAAGTATGTTGATCAAGTCTGTCTTGAGAAAGAAAGAGTTTCCATAATTATGAAATGTCTAACATGCTTTTCTCCCTGTCTCTGAGTTTAAGTGATGTTATGAGATATTGAACCTTGCATAATACCAGCAAAATGAATTAATATCCCTTGATCCTGCTGTAAGGGGGTGAAGTATGTTAGGAGCCAGAGCTCTTTCCTGAAAAAAAAAATCCACTTTCATAATATTTTTGAGAGTCTGCAATAGTGCACTACTCTGGTGCTAAGAGGTTCTTCCACAATTGCATGTTTCTATAAAGATAATTTCTGTATGCCTCCCTCTTCTTTTGACTTAACTCAAAAATGTAAGCATTTATCATGGGAAGCACCAAATAAGCCAAGAAGGAAAAATAGATTTTTGCAAAATTCAGATATATAAAGATGACTTTCAGTACAAAGCTCTGTGCTTTAACACTTTCTGGAAGTTATATTATTTTTTAAATTTTTATTAAAAATTCTGTTTTTTCAGGCTGAAACAAAAATAACCCATCTAGTCTTAAACAGAACAAGAAGAACACTATACAGAGAAAAAGAGAGAGAGAGAAAGAGAGGGAAAGGGAGAGTACAAAAATAGTCAAAAATATCTTTAACTCATTTTTCCAAATTATAGTTCTTAATTTCCTTATTTTTTCTTTTATAGTATCTGTTAGAATTTCAGAATTAGTGATCTTTTGCAAAAACAAAAATAAGATATAATTTTAAATATGACTGCATGTTTTTAGACTCTATTTAAATGTTTCAGTGATTTTGACCTAAAAAATCAGTTTTAGATGGGTTTATTTGGTAAAATTTACTTGAGTTAGTTGAAATTTTAGGTCCTCCTGAGTTTAACTCCTTCCACTTCCATCATGGATGTTTGGCATCCTCTGCAAATCTAGACCTGCTTTGTAGCATTTATCCAATTAGTATGCACCACGTCTATCACAAGACCTGATACCTGATATCAGGTTTTTTTGTTTGTTTGTTTGGTTGTTTTTTTTTAATTTTGGGGATTGCATTTATTAAATTAGTATGCACCATATCTATCACAAGACCTGAAATCAGGGGTTTGTTTTTTCGTTTTTTTTTTTTTTTTTTTTTTTTTTTTTTTTTTTTTTTTGTTTTTTGTTTTTTGTTTTTTGTTTTTTTAATTTTGAGGATTGAAATTCAGAAGATAATTCCTATTTTTGAAATCTGCTTCATTTTTTTTCTAATAATTTAAACTGAACATGCATATTTGTTGGTCAGCATGTTGAAATTTAAATAAGGTATACAGTTTTTTTAATCTACAACAATAATATTAATGTTAAATAATACCAATGTTGAATAATACCAATAATACCAATGTTAAAGCAGCAGGGCTTTTTAAGTTTAATGTTGGTGTAAACTATTTCATACATTTTTAAAACAATTTCTGTATACAGACATTGAAATACAGTAAAAATGCATAAAATACTAACATTAGGTATAAAAATGATAATATTTTTTCTTACTCTGTATCCTTTCCTGCTTTTATTTATACTTATTCACGTTTTCAGCAAGAAAGTATGCTCATATTTTACATGTTTCAGCTGCCTTTTATCCAGAAACAGTAGTGTCTTGTTTGAAGAACTTCCACCTAACTTGACACTGAAAGAGTGTTTTATCATGCTATCAAATGTTGATTCCTTGTTTCTTCATGTAACTACAGATACCTAGAAACAAGATAATTTGAAGATTCATATGGGGTCAGTGTATCAAAAGCAGATTTGAAAGGTCACAGCAAAAGGATTTTGAATTTTATTTTGCATTTTGCATTTTGGCAAATGCTGTTTCTTTTTTCCCTGATTCTTATCAGTAAGCTCTTTATTCACTGGCCTGTTTCTAATTTTATCATTGACTTAACCTTCTCCTCCCTCTTCTTATGTTCAAAATCCCATTTTGCTGAAAAAATGACAATTGCTTCTATTTGAAACTTATTTCCCTTATTCTCAGGAACCTATCTTTAGATACCCTTTGCTTGTTAGTCACCATTAATGACTTATTATTTCAACAGTTAGGACTGAAACCTACACAAATGTTTTAAAGTAAAAGAAAGCAGTCGTAGAAAATGCACACTACTAAATACACTATATTAGTTACTAATATTGGATAGAAGTAAGAACAAATACCAGCTATCTCTTCCAAATTACAACCTCCTGTACAGCTTCATTAACTTTTACCTATTCTCTGTCCCTAAATGGCAATTGCCAGAAGCTAAAACTGTATTGCCAGAAGGTAAAATAGTATGTCAGGGAGAAATAACCTTCCATAAACTCATTTATTTCATACAGCCCTTTAGCAGATGTGAGATGCTGTGAATCTGACCTAGCTTATGCATGATTATGTGTAAGCTAGGTTCTATATTCACAGTGACTGGGAGAACTAGTGTGTATTTTGATACTGAAACACGTTATTTGTATCCCTTGTGTTAGTCATTTAGCAATATACTGAGTTTAAATGTGGGAAAGTTAGTTAAGGTTCACATGGCATATGTGTAACAAATGTTGATGATCAGTTTATTGTAATTATTAAAATCACAGTGTTTCACAGAATCACTAAGCAAGAGAATCACAGAAACGGATAGTTGAAGTTTGGAAGAGGCTCTTGTACTACCTCACTGCTAAAGCAGGGTTACCTGCAGAAGGTTGTCCGTGATCATGTTCAAATACCTTCTGAGTATCTCCAAGAAGAGTTCATAACCCTTCTGAGCAACCTGTGCAAGTGCTTATCCACTTCCACAGTGAAAAAAATGCCTCCTGCTGTTCAGTACACCAGAAAGTTCCTGCATTTCAGTTTGTGCCCATTGTCTCTTGTCGTGTCACTGGCCGCCACAAAAAAAAACAACCAACCTGGCTCTAAGTTCTTTATACTCGCACCCCACATATTTGCACAAATTGAAGACATCATCCTAAACCTTCTCTGCTCCAGTCTGATCATTCCCAGTTCTCTCAGCCCTCCTGCATAAGAGAGATTCTGGAGCCCCTAAGTCATCTTTGTGGCCTTTTGTTGCATGCACTCTGGTACCTACATGTCTCTTTTATTGCTGTATCAGTAACAATAAAATGATCTGAGGTTTCTCATCTATAATGAGTATAATCTGTTGAAATTTAAAATTTGAATAAATTAAATTTAAAATGTTTTTGGACTAGCATGTTTTAAATAATAAAAAAGTGTGAAGAACACATTTTTATTGCTTTTTATCTTGGGATTTTTTTTTTCTGGGGGTTTTTGGTTTTGGTTTTGTTTTTGTTTTTTTTTTAATAGAGGGAAAGATGTTCTCTGCTACCCCTTGCTGCCAGTTTCAAGGGATTTTATTGAAATAAGTCTTGCTAAAATGAAACCCCTTCTTTTCGTTTCCATATACTGCTAAGATAAGCAATTTGCACCTTTATTGCCTGAAAGTCATAAGACACTTCTCACAGTTTCAATCTCAGCTGTAAATAACAATTCTGGGTTTGTGAATAACAGTTTAAGTGGATGAACTCTGTAATTTGGTAGTCTTTCATTCCAAGCTAAATAACCTCCAGTTAAGGCAAAAGGCATGTGACCTTTGTGTTTTAAAATACCATGAAATATTTAATATATCATGGTCTTTAAAATTTAAGTTTATTAGCATGTAAAATAAAAGAAAAAGTCCATACAAAACTGGTATGAAAATAACATTGTAGATGTGCTATAAAATGTTAGTTGAGCAGTCCGTTATACTATGTAAAGTTTCATTGAAATTTTGCAACTTCACTGAATTTTTCAATCCCTAAACTAAAGCAAAAACTACTATTAATTCACAATTTTTGTTAATCAAAATAAAATTTTGTTAATCAAAATAAAATTTAAGTTAGATAAGGAAATGGATAGTATTAATTCGATAGTGAACTGAAAAAATGCTCAAAGTATACTAGATCCCATTATGCTAATTTTTTCTCCTATTGGGTCAAAGTTATGCTATTCTATTCAAAGGGTGAAAAATTAACATCAGGATAAATACTGTGGTTATACATAGATTTCTTACAATTTTTTTCAGTTGATCTGTTAGTTAAATATTTCATTGCATATTAATGCATTTATATAATACTATTTCAACAGCAGTATTTTGTCTTCCAAAATAAAAATTTGTAGATAGTGCTTTTGTTTTCCTCTTTCTAACTACACACTAATTATTTTAAAGAGCTCCTCAGCCTTTTCCTTAATTATCTATAAAATTCAGTGTTTGCATACCATATCTCACTAATTTGTTTTTTTAATTCCACATAGTATATCTTTGAGGTAAAATTTCCTAAAATTATTGAATCACAAGAATAAGTAATGAGCAGCACAATATTTTGAAACATATATCCATTTCTTGAGATATCTGAAAATGCACCTTTCTATGTTTACCCACTGTATTGAAAAATGTCTGCAGTTCCTTAAGCACTTAAGAGTTTGAAAAATCAATTCATTTTCTCATTCATAATTCAGTAATTGAAGCTATTGGCTCCTCTCTTCTGAGACTCTCAAAACTAGTGTTCTAGGTATGCAGGATTTCTTTAACCACTTGTGCCTAAATGCAAGCAGAGCTGTGCTAAAGTTAAAACTAGTTACAGAATTCTTAACCATTATTTTTCTCAAAATAACTGCCTGTTTGATATGGAATATAAGGGAGGTAAACTATTTTATGTTTAAATATTTTATATTTAAATAATTTATACACATTTTAATGTATATACAGGGACAACTTCCATTAGACCAAACTGCTTAAAATCCCGTCCAACTGTGTCTTGAACATTTCCAGGGATGAAGCATCCATAGCTCCTCTAGGCAACCTTTTCCTGTGCCTCACCACCCTTAAAGTAGGGAATGTCTTTCTAGTATCTGATACAAACCGATTCTCTTCAGTTTGAAGCCATTCCTTCTTGACCTATCACTACAGGCCCTTGTGAAAAGTCCTTCTTCAGCCTTCTTCGAGGCCCTGTTTGGATATTAAAGGCCACAATAAGATCTCCACTTCTTTCTCCAGGCTGAACAAATTCTTCAAAGGAGAGACGCTGCAGCCCTGTGATCACTGCTATGGCTCTTCTCTGGACTGAGTCCAAGAGCTCCACATCTTTACTGAATGCTCCACACCTGGATGCAGCACTCCAGAGGGGACAGAAGGGCAGAATCTCTTCCCAGCTCTGCTGGCTGCACTGCTTTGGAGGCAGACCAGGACACAGCTGCCATTCTGGGCTGTGAGTGCACATTCCCAGCTCATGTTTGAGCTTGCTGTCATCCAACACTCCAAGTCCTCCGCCTCAGGATACTTTCAATCTATTCTTAGCTGACCCTATAGTTTCCTTGGGATTTCCCCCATCCAAGTGCAGTGCCTTGCCCTTGGCTGTATTGCAGTTCATGAAGTTTGCATGGACCCACCTCTCAAGTGCATCAAAGACTGTCTGGATGACATCCCTACCCTCCAGTGTGTCAACTGTACCACAGAGCTTGGTGCTGGCAACAGACTTGCTGAGGGTTTACTCAATCCCACTCTCCATGTCACCATGCCACCAAAGATGTTAAAAAGTACTGGCTCTAATACCAGGAGGAATTTGCTGAGGAATGCCACTCATCACTTCTCCACTTGGAGATTGAGTCATTGACCACAAATCTTTGAGTGCAGCGGTTTAGCCAATTCCTTATCCACCAAGTGGTCCTTCCATCAAATACATGTTTCTCAGTCCTAGAGACAATGATGACATATGGGACAGTGTCACTTTGCACAAGTCCAGGTAGATGACATTAGTAGCTTTTCCCTTATCCACCATCGCTGTAACATCATGATAGAAAGCCAGCAGATTTTTCAGGGACAATTTGCACTTAGTGAAGGCTTGCTGGCTGTCATCAGTCTCTTCTTTGCTTTCCATGCACCTTAGCATAGTTTTCTAGGATGATATGGTCCATGGTCTTACCAGGCACAGCACTGAGGTTGACTGGCCCATAGTACCCTGGGTCTTCATACTTCTCTTTTTGAAAATGGGGTCTATTTTTCTCCTTTTCTAGTCAGTGGGATCTTCTTCAGACTGCCACATCATGTCAAATATAATGGATAATGGCTTATTCATTGCATATGCCAGTTCCTTCATCAATTTCCATCAACTTGTTTGTCCTCAGGTTCCCTAGGTGTTCTCAAACCCAGCTTTCTGCAGCAGACCATTCTTCATTGTCCCAGGCTCAGCCTTTGCCTTTGGCACCTTTGTCAATGTGGCTGCTGCACTTGGCAATGAAGACCAAGGGAAAAAATTATTGAGTACCTCAGCCTTCTCCATGTCCTGCAAAACCATAAACAGCTCTTCTTTTATTTTTTTTTTCCAGAGAGGGCTCACACATTATCTAGTCTTCCTTTTATCACCAACACACCTGTTCTTGTTGCCCTTCACATCCCTGGCCAGATTTAATTCTGTCAGTGCTTTACTTTTGCTAGACTGATCCCTGGCATCTTGGAAGATCTTTCCATATTTCTTCCAGGTTACATGAGTAATTTTTAAATTCTTGCGTCAATTTATGAACTGTAAAGCAAAATCATAAACCTGTTGATGTGATAAGCAAGCTGTAGTACAAATATGATAAGTGGTTTGAGTGTATGCAGCTGAAATGGAACCTATTTTTGAAATCTTAAGCTTATTAGAAAATTAAATAAGAGAACCTGCAGTGTGACGCAATATTTTCTTCAAAATTCTAAAGAACTCTGGTTCTATTTCTTTTTAATTTGTCAGTTTCTACAAAGCCAACTAACATTTTTAAAACATCTTTTTTTTTTTTAGTACAAGGCTTTATTTTTTCCCAGGTTATATTATAGTCATAATATAAGTCTGTAATTGCAAGAATGTTTTACCGAGCTTATCTGTGTATCAGCTAACTGATAGTGCTGGAGTCTTGCCAGACCTGTAGTATTGTATCAGGACAAATTAATGAGTCTAGAATCTGCAAATGACTCCTGTATTGAAATACTTTGTATTTGGAATTTTTTTTTTTTTTTTTTTTTTTTTTTTTTACATTTTAAGCTTCCATATACAATAACTACTCATTTTATTTATTCCAGTTTGGCCTACAGTAAAGGTTTTCTTAGGCTATTACATGGAATGAATGCTAATGTCCGTTGTAAAGGAAATTAAAAGAATAATTAACACATTGTATCTTCATGCTTTTTTGGGAATGGAATTTTTAGATACATCCCTAGAAATTGTGCACATTGCATATAACTTATAAATATATGATTTTTTTCTGACTTTTTCTATGACTGTATACCTATCTTTACTTAAATCCATATTGCTGCCTTGTGCTTTCCAGAGAAGATGCAGTCAATCACTTTCCAGTAGATGAGCAGTAAAACGTATTTTAAGTAGTGAATGAGCTGAGATGTTGACAGCTGAAAAAGAAATTATTCTGAACTCATTGTACAAACCTTCTCAATTGCAATGCTGAGTGTAAGAATAATCCTGATTTATGTATTTGACAGGATAATATTAAAGCATCTGCTTAAGATATAGAAGGCAAAGGGATAAAAATTAGGACTTTGAAATGGTATTTTTGGGTTATGCCAAATATCCTGAGGGAATGTTTTGTGTCCAGAAAGTCTGTATAAGCAGAGATGTCATGTGAGTTAAAGTGAGCATCATGGCATCATGACAATGTCTTTGTTTTGTTTAACAATATGTGATTTATATTTTCTTGTGTCTTAAGGAATTCTTCAACAGTGACAATTACAGTTAGCCAGTGCTTCAAGACAAAAAGAATAGACAGTGTGAAGGTGTCAAAGAGTGTGTTAGGGAATTTGGATCATATCCTCTCAAGAATGATATTTAACTAATGCATTTCACTACTTCAAATAGATTTGCTTGTTATTACATGTAAAACTGGCCTAAAGATATGTGCTGTATGTGTAAAGTGAATTTGGTGGAGTTAGAAAAAAAATTGGTAGGGTACTTTTAAGAAAAAAACTTAAATATGTAATTACTGAAACTACAGCTTGGCTGTTTTGGTTTGGGGTTTTTTGTTTTCTTTAATTTAAAAAAAACTTATTAAATAAACCATAACATAACTACTTGCTTGTTCTGAAACAAGTCTCATTGTTTATGCTAAAATGAGAACAAAAAAGCATAGGGAAATAACAGACCTCAGATACTAAGTTATTACCTTATCTACCCTCAAAGATTGGAGATTATGTCATATTCTCTGTTACTATATAAAATATTAGTTTATAAAGAACACATTTTTTATTACTAGAAACACAATGATGTCCTTCACAAAAAAGGTAACTTCCGTGCAATAGATAATGACTTACATTTATGCCCACAATTAGCAGTACTCTTTCAGATTCTTGGACATCATCTTATAAAAATGGAATTGTGATGTATATTGATTGAGTACACACAAAAATGTATACTTTAGGGAGCAGTCAGAGAGACCAGTTTTAGGTGTGTGAGACTAGTTTCTCTAGACCCTTTATTTTACCTGGGGATACAAAGCTGTGCTGCAAGGCAGCTCAGAGTACTCAGCTGGGTTTCCTCCTCTAGTAATTACATCCAGAAAAGCCAGTGTCTCTCCCCACAGCAGCAGAAATAAGCCTTACAGAGGTGTTACCCGTATTGTTGGATAACCTTTCTGAATATGCTTGAAGAGACCACCAAATTAGATGTGCACTTCATGCATGAGGGTCTTTCATTAAGCCCCCGCCCTTCTCAGTAGAAATCAGAATGGCAAAAAACCTTTGCTTTGATCGAGCTAATGGACTGGAAGAGAAATCACTTTTATAAATACTATCCCTTTCTAGGGTAAAACAAATACAAAACCCAAACAAACTAAACCAAACAAACAAAGAAACAAAAAGCCAAAGAAAAAGACTCACCCAAACCACAATTTTCATGATTTTGTATATTTAAGCTACTTCCATTTGGGGCAAGAATTCTCTGTCTCTCATGGTATGTGTAATGTGTCTGTGTAACTGCCAGAGGAAGCCAATCTTCAGAAACTGCTAGGTTTACAAAATATGCAGGGACAATCCTAAATTATTTCCCTTTCTTCCTTTAATTTACCCTTTTATTTTTATTTGTGGCAAAACAATGTCACTATCTTATTAAATTTTGTTTTTAAATAATGAAATAAAATATTCAAAATAATGGAAGTGTATTTTTAAGATGTTTAGTTAATCAGGCAATACTTTATCAGTGCCATCTAGTGTAAGCAACCACAAACCAAAGAATTTTTTCTACTAAATTCACACAGTGCTACAAGTGAAGTTCTAAATGCTTGTCTTTGATATCAATTTCCTAGCTAAACATTTTATCAAGAAGTTTCAAAATAGTTTTCTGAAAGGTAGTTACCAGAAAAAGGCTTGTAACGCTTATGTTTCATTTGAAATTTCAGTAATAACTTTATTGTGTTCCTGAAAGAGCAATGCAGATAAATAGCTTTATCATTCACATCTGATGATACACTCTAATAATCCGAGTCATCCAATCACTCACACTTTTTCAGTAAGAAAGAGGAAGCTACCTCTTTCTGGCAATCTAATAGGTACCATTTCATAAAAATACCTGTTTTAAAAAGCAGACAATAATATAATTCCTGTGATTATAGTAGAAGTGTAGGGTACTTACCTTAGGTAGGGAGGGTATTAGTCCTTTTTCACATGTGAGTGACCTTACTTTTAAGTTTTTACCCACCATTTTTTAGTAAATAAAGCTACTCTTTTCCCTCTTTGGAGAAATACATTTCTTTTTGGTTGCTGGTCTTTTCAACATGAAAAACAAAAAGTGATTCAACTTGTTTATTGGGATCAGAAGGCACAAAGAATAATTAATTTCATAATTCTTTTGCTCAAGATTATTAGGTTGGCCACTGACATTATGATTCCTGAAGGAGCTATGCTTTCAAATTGCTCTTGTTTCAGTCTTCCTCTGAGATGAAAAAGCGTGAAAGAGAAGACTGAGGTTACCACTGTGTTTTTCTTGCAATATTAACTTTGAGTCCTTCAATTGTTAATTTTTCTATGGAAACATCAAAATTGAATTTGGATGAAGATGGAATACAAAGAAGAAATGCACAGTGCAGTGTAAGATTCCTTGTGCTCTGTGTTATGCAAAAGTTGTGCGAAAGCGTGGACATATTTTTTTTTGTAGCTAATCTACGGGACCTAAAAGTCCCAAAGGAACTAGAAATTATTTGAACTATGTATGAGCTAGAAATTATGTATTGATTTATTTTATCTCTTTTGGAATTGAACATACATATACACAAATATGCACAGTTGCTTATATTGCATTTAATGTATAGGTATATTTGTCTAAATGTAAATATGTGTGTGTATATATATGCATACATATATATATTTATAACTATACAAGTATATCTGGGTCTCAGAAGTTGCTGTTAGGGGAATGGTCAAGAATGACCAATATCAGGCCAGTATCAAGCCTGATCACTACATATATAAAATAGTAATCTCTTAAGAATTTTCTGCTGAATTCACTGTGCAGATATAACACCACATATACAATATGAGTCGTCTCAGAGGACAGCCTATGGTCCCGGAAGTTTCATGGAGATCACAGTTGTAAGGTCTGAGTGCTCTTCAACAAGGAGAGCAGGATCAGAAATTTTTCAATGTTTTTTCTATCCCTGTGTGGATTTTTTATTCTCCTTTACCTCTTTTCTACAGAAAAAAAGGCGATAGTCCTCTATATCATGTGATTTAAACTTAAAAGTAAAAATAATGTCTTACTGGACAGCCTGAGAAGCCATATTCTTGTAGCTTGATGTTTTTCTAGTTCACCTAAATAATTATTTTGTGACAAATGAAGTTTATTTAATTGAAAACAGTAGAAATACTCCAAAAACTTGTGGCAGCTCTTTGTCAAGGAGATGGGGAAACTGATTTTTGTCACTTCATTGTGGCATCGACCTGGGCATTTTGTCCAGTCTGTCCATCAGAGTGATTGCACTGAGTATTTATTTTCTTAAATGATTTTGTATAATTCAATAGCTAGATTAATTCAAAGCAGTGAGGCTCAAACATATGTGGAGGGTAAATATTTCCATAGAAAATGGACATTTCAGGTGTGGTTACAATAGTGAAGGAAGATTAATGCATCTAAGTCTACCACAGACAAAATTGGAATGTATCAGGAAGCAGGCTGAAAACAGACCTGTCTGTAGATTACTTCTTACCAAACCTACTTTTATTAAACTTGTTTGGCCCATTTGATCTGAATTTGCAAGTATGTTTTAAGAGAAGCTGAAAATGCATATTTGGAAGCGTATTAATTGTCCGTTAACTGAGAAAGAAAATGTTAGGGTTTTTTACTAAATATACAGCATCCTTACAAAAAATTATAATTAAAAATTGCTTACCAATAACTTTAGCACATTTAGGAGTCTTTATTACATTACTGGAATTTTTATTTTCCTTAGAGAGTGGCAGTTAAAGCAAATTCCATTGTGCATGTAAAATGGAATTCAAGATCATTTGGTTAAATGTCCAAACCCAATAAAATTACACAAAACTAGCTTAATGAGCCATTTAAAGTTTCTGAAAAAAACCCAAACAGCCGAACTAAGCCACTGAACTAAGTAGTAAATGAGGTAATATCAGAAAGCATTTTCTGATATTATTTATATACTTCGATTAAAAGGTTTTTTTACTAGGGTATTTTATGGTGCTATTGATTGCAGAAGGAATTTTTAGAAGTAATTCAATCAGTTTTTCTCTGCTAGGCAGCCTTAATTTTGCTTGCAGCTAATGGAAAAGCTTATATAGAGCCAACTTCCTGAAGAAGAACATTTAATTCTGAAAGGTTCTGGAAGGAAAAGTGTCAATGAGTCCTATGCAGCATTCTGTCATCACAAAAATAATCAGATGGTAGCAGGAATAATCTTTAAAATATATTCTGTAAGTACCTGAATCTGATTAAATACTTTTCCTCTATTTGTCAAGTATTGTCTTACCATTTTTGATTTCTTTAAGTATTATAGTGAATAGGATTTTGAGACTAGACTTGCCAAAAGGTTTTGCATGTGCTAAACTTCAAAACTTTGAAGAGCAATCGTGACAAAAACTGCTTGTTTTACAGTTATTATTTCACTACTTCCTTCTTTAGGGGGGATTAGCTTTCTTTTTCTTTCCTTGTTTCTCCTTAATGACAACATCTGAGTCACGTCCCCATCTTGCTACCTTCACTATTTCCTAAAATGATAATATATTTGGTCAAAGAATATATTCACATCATAATGGAGGAGAAAGGAAGACAAAACCCACTTTAGCTAATGGAAATACTTTGGCTTTGTTTTGGGTTTGGTTTTTTTTTTTTTTTTTTGGTGTTATTTTAATATTTTTGGCCTTTACCTTATTTAAACCTTAAAATGCTTATTTCCAGTATGGCTGTTTTGTGAAGAGTACATGTGTCCTTCAAACTTAAAACAGTGTATACTATCATGGTGGCATATCATTTGGGATGCAATTTCATAAAATATCTTAGTCATTCATTGTCTGCAAAATGAGGGTTGATGAAAGGTAACTGGAATAGCTATAAAACTTGCTAAATTTCTTTCTTTTTATCTAACCTGAAAACAGGATTGCAATGTAAACCAGGTAAAAGTTTCTGAAGCTTCAGCAATGATGAATTCTTACTTCTCACTATTATTATCTTTTAACACCTTTTCTGACACTTTGAATGTTTTCTCCATAATATGAAAATGGACTGATGGGGGGGAAGAAAAGCTGTGTGCAGTCTTCACAGCTGGTGCAATGTAGCATTGTGCCTTGTTGTCATCTGCCCACGCTTAATTAATACACATCTGGTTCCTTCTTGTATTTACACAAGACACAAAATAAAATGCATAAATTTCACTTTTGTTCAATCTGTGACAAGGTGCTTCCTCTTGCACTTCAAAAATTATTGCTGTGAATATTAAAAAACCCACACTGAAATGTAGAGTTCTGTTCAAGAAATAAAATACATGGTTTCATGGTATAAATATGTAAACATAATAGCTATGTTAAAAGAAATTTCTACTGCTATGGAAGGTACTTTATGATATTGTAGAAGATGAAAACAAGCATATTATCTGAATAATAATTTTCAAATTATTTATGACATTTTAGAAGTAAATTTATTTTTCTTCAGAGGCATGGAAGATGTGTGCATATTTTGATTTCTGGTCAGTGAGGAGCATGAAATCTGACATGATGGATTTATATTTATGCTAATGGCTAGTAATTTGCTCCATTTCTGCATTTATCTTCTCAATAGATGGGTGGATACAAGCAAAAAAAAATTAATAATATAACGTTTATCTAGGAAAATGCTAAGTTACCTCTACATCACCCTGGTGGCTTCACAGATACATGTAATAGACTCTATTTCTTATCATTTTGTTAAAGCTATATTGTAAGAATGCCTATTTCTCATGCACGTGTGTATAGTACTTTCCAGTACAAGTTCAGTCTTGATAGCTCTGTGTCAATATTTTAAATTTATAAGTTAAATTTATAAGTGTTGCCAAGAATCATGGTGTTCAGTAATAAAAAAATATTTAATTATGTTTCTCATGGTTTTTCTCTGGAAGAAATTACAGAATTTGTCATATAAAGAATTCTCTAGTAACTGAGTTGTTTATCACCCTAGCATTAATCCATACTTAATTAATTAAAGCTGGAAGAATGACATATTAATCCTTACTAAACTATTTTTAATATTATTGAAAGTTTGATCTTTAAAATTTGGGTCGTGTTTTTTGATGTGTTTATTTGCTGTTGTTGGGCTTTTTGTTTGTTTGATTTTTAATAATAATATCAGGACAAGTTTTGATACATTTTTCCTGAGATTTGTAAAACCAGTTTGAAGTGGCAATAATACTTGAGAGAGTATTTGTTTCAAAATGCTACAGAACTCATGTATTTCTTGATCATTCCTATATCATAAATGAATTAGCATAACCATTTTATTACTACACCAGGAACATAGTTCTACCTTCTGGTGTCATTGCTATGAGCTTATAATAATTCAGTAGTTATCAAAATCAATCCATATACGACCACATTTTATTAGGGAAAATTAGAATAATTATTTGTGTAATGTGCATAGCAAGATAAGTAGTTGAGGAACAGTGAGCTCAAACATAAAAAGCTCTGTCTTTCATAGGTTTAAAAGTAATTGAAGTTTGCATCTGTTTCTTAAGTTTGGATATTGTGCAATTAGAAGAGAAATGAGGAGAAAAGAAAAAGTTTGTTTTCTCCTTCAATAAAAGGTTGTGAGAAGACAATAAAAAGTGGTATGGATGTTAGCAATTCCTGAAAGTATCCAACTGAGAGAGGGAAAGGAACTGAAGTGTTTTATTTGTAATCTTTCTGATACCTGAGCATGTTTTACAAAATACCCACCAAACTTCAACACATATGCTAAGCTTCCAAGATGTAACACTCAATCTTGTTGTCTACATACCCACAGGAAAAAAGCCAAAATTGCATGGAGAGTTCAAAATTATCTAGAGTGGGACAAATATAAGTACCAAACAGTATAACACTGTGTTGTGCCAAAAGCATACATGATGCTACCTGAGTACTAACTATCTAAAAAAACCCCATGGACATAGAAGCACTAAGTGAAAAAGTTAGGGGAAACATAAAGGACACTTCTGGTCTTTTGGGGGTTTCTGTATTTTCATTTTCAGCATGGTCTGACATTGAGATAAAATATATTTGCTGCTAAGGAAGGCGAGGAGAGTGTGAATTATGAAACAGATAAGAGGCTACAAAATCAAAGCATCGCAAATCAAAGAGCTGCCAAATAGCAAGCAGCTTCCCCTGAGAGCAAGAATTACAATCGAGTTCAGTTTGTATAATCTTTGGTGCAGAAAGCTGTTGTGTTTGAGAAAAAGGTGCATATTTCTCTAAAAGATTTTTTTTTTCAGAAATGGTGGGAATTAGTTGGTTTTTTTTTTTTTTTTTTTTTTGCTGATTTCTTTAGATGTGAAGGAAGTAAAATTGACAGGACTTTTTGCCCTCCTTAAGGCTTTTGAACAAGTATGAACCACTCCATAGCAAAATGAATATAATACAAAAAAAATCCTGAAGAATCTGAGTGAGCTATCTGTCAAATTAATACTTTGCTGTGTAAAAATTTCCTGTTGCAGACATCTACTTATTAAAATTTAATAAAGTTTCCATGTCTTAATAAGTAACCCATATACAAAATTAACACCTCCACAAGTAATGTTCAAAAAGCTACATGAGTATACTATTTTTAATGTTACAGATATGATTTTTTTATTTGGAAGTTAAATTGGTGTGTTACAAAAGCTGTCTATATCATGGATTTGACATGGCATTTGTTCAACGCTCCAGTATTTCTCTTCAGTATTACTACAGAGTAGTAATTTATGGTATACACAATTATGGACAGCTTTTAACTTTTAATAATTGAAAACCAGAATGCTACTGAGATTTCAGAAGGTATCAAAGTCCATTAAAGATATCCAAAAACCTATTGGTCAAGGATACACTCCAAGACATAAAAGCTTCTTGTATGAGTGTTCTGTTAGTTCCTCTGGACCACACAACATGGAATTTTTATGTAATCCTGTAGCAATCTTATTGAATTGTACTTAGTCAATCAATTTTGTTCACCCAACATGAGTTCAAGTCCCTCAGGATTAGTCAGCCTCTTTTTGCAATCTCCTGACTTTATTTTCCAGTTACACTTCATTTGTCTGTCTCAGACAAGACAATTATATTCCATGTTAAGTTGCATTCTGCTACCTCCTTGTCTTCCCTGATACCTTTGTATCTCCTCAGTCTTAGAATTCTTTGCCATTTCTTTTTCCAAATTAAAATAGTTCCCTAAAGTTAGGAAAATGGCCCACTAACAAGATTAACTAGTTTTATGCTTTATTTCATTTCTCTCCTAGCATGAACAAGAAAACATCCCCCAAAAGTGGATTGGCCCCTTCTCTTCAACTGTTGGACTTTGGCCCCTTCTTTTCAAATATTTTTCATATCCATTTTTTCCATAATGTTTCTGGAGAAATTGGGTTTTGTTAAAAAATATCTAATAAGTGCATGTGCATCACTTTCTTACAATGTTTTGGCAAGGGTTTAGAATAACACTGTTCATGGTTTAAACTGAAAAAGTAAAGGTTCAGTTTAATAAAGACAGTTTGATTATTTACTGAAAGAAAGGAAATCTGCAGTTTTCAAGCTTTGATACACAGGAATCCCAGTATTTTTTTGAGATTTGAATATTATATTCTGTGCTAGAATGCATAGAAATGTGTGGAAATAGTTTTTGATCTTCATATGGAAATGAAATGCATTAATATTAATTTATCTAAAAAATAATGCATAGTCTTCTCTCTTTCAATTGTGTCCGTATTATACTCCAAAAGACCTTTTTTCAGAAGATTTTGAAAAGTATTTAAATTAAAGCAAATTTAATTTAATCTGCTCCTTTCTTTACTATCTCAGACATGACTTTTAATTTATAATCTACATTATAAATCACATGTTCAAAAATTACTCTTTTTCAGGGATTGACTGGTCTTAATTTACTGTCTTTAAGTAAGCGGATAAATAAGATAATTTTATACTAAAAAATTATGTCCAGCTGTGAATCTTCTACTTGGCAGATTTACTAAGTTACTATATTTGTCTCTTGGTAATGAGTATTGATGTCTCAGATTTCCAGTATACTATTGTTTAAAATTATCTTCATTTAAGACCTGACTATTGATAAGTTCTGTGACAGTTGAGGGTAAGGAATAGAAGAGGAGGAAAGCATGAGTATGACTTGCTAGGAATGCTACACATACATGAATAAAGTGTATACGATTATATGATTAGATGTAAAAAGATTTAAGTGTATATATTATCATACTTATTATGTGTACATAATACATACACACTATATAAATAACAAGAATAAAATTGGCTTCTTTCATTATCATTGGAATGTAATTTAACATTATTCATCTCAGTATTAGCTTAGTTTAGGTTATTTGTAATCAGAAATTCAGTAGTTTCATAAGCCCAACCCTTCTTCCTTTGCAAATCAAGTCAATAGTTCAATCTATGAAATTTATTCCTTTTGTTTTAGTATAGAATTACATACAATTAGTTTTGTGGTTCGTTCCAGCATGAAGAATCTTGGTGGTCCTTATGTGACTTGCTGGTTCTTTCATATTTCAGAGAAAGCCATATGAAATTTTGTTGCTAAAGCTTCAAAAACTTAAAGTGATGTCAGCAGCAACTCACTCAGCATCATTTTGAGGAAAAAAATGCCTCTTGAGCTATTAGAATGATGTTATTCTGATGAAAACAGTTCTTGCTTACTCTTTAGTTCTTAAGTTACCACTAAAGAAAAGAGTCCTAGATTACTCTGAATCAATTTACATTTGAATAAATCACTATGCACTGGTAAAATGAAAGACCATTAGTGGCAAATGTATATACATGTAAATATGACTATATTTACCTATAGTCTCCTGGGCTCACCTGTGATACACAGAACAAAGTCTGCTCTGACTCTGAGTGTACATGTGGGGGTCCTGTGTTGTGTTTTGCCCTCACCTCTGCTGCCAGCATTGCCCACTTTGTGTCTGTGGAAATTACCCTTTGTCCAGGCAGAATGACAACAGAAATGTTGTCACTTTGGAGAATAGTTGTATTATTAAAAACAAAAAGTAAACAAACAAACAAAAAAAGCCCAAAAGACAATTTATCTATACCTGTTTTGTTTGCTCTTTAGCCTGTATGCTTTAAATTTGCCCTGTGTCCCATGTGAAGCCATTTCTTATATCTCTATCTCACCAAAGGTAACCTGCCACTCTCAGCTCACCACAATGCTTGTAATGCTAATCCTTCAGGAGTCAGTTTCTCTCTGAATTCCTTCCAAACCATGTCCTCAAGCAGTCATTGTTCCTTTCATCCTCTATTACCTTAACTCCCTCTTGAACTCCTAGCTCTTTTCAATCTACTGCTGTATTGTGGTTGCAACTCTCTCTCTTTCAGGTATGATCAGTCTGAAATACCTACTAAATATCTCTTTTAACCATTATCTGTACTCCTGTTGATTCTTACAGATAAAACTCTTATCTTCTTAGGGGAAAAAACAAAAAAAAAAAAAAAAAAAGCACCTTTCCTTAGTTCCTGCTGAACTGTGACTCCTATAAATGTCTAACATGTTTTGTGGCTCCCCTCCCCCACCTCCTTCACCCCCTCACATTTGTAATTGATACCTTTACAGTTTCCATGTCTTCAATTTCCATTTAATTAAAATAAACTGTGATTAAAATGTTAGATCAGATTATGCCATCCAGTTTAATCAATGAAGAACTTAAAATTCAATTAAATATTAGTTTAAAATGTATTTTGTTTGAATGCCAGCTACCAAAACAAGAGTTTCAACTAATGAGATATGCTGATTAGATAATATTTTGACTGCCAAAATGTTCCCAAGTTTTGTATTCAACTAAAGACCATCTGTGAACTTATACCAGTTACAACAGAATATAGTGATAGAAGTGAGTCCAAAGTTTATAGCCCTAAATAAAACCACGATTTTAAAAGTTGCACTTTTTCATCATTTTCAGTACTAAAACATTGAAAAAACTCTGACAAGTTCAGTCTTCTGCATGACCTGTTATTTTTTTCTAAAACAATCAGAAATACTTCAGTCAAAATAGTTTACAAATGTGAGCATTTCTATTGACTTCAGTAGAAATGCCTGCCAGACTATCAATCTGAAAGACTTTTAATTATTAAAGACAAGTAAAAAGAAGAAGGAAAAATGACACCACAACACTTGCTTTTTCTTTTGGCAGAATTCACTATTGGTAGTTTTTTGTTTACCTGGGGAAAAGCTTCACCATCTGAAAATAATTGGAGATAAATTATTATTATTTCATTAACAAGCACGTAGAAAACTGGAAGAGGTGTGAACATAAATTCTGGTTTATTCTGTGTATGTGTTAGTAACAGTAAAATATCTTTCATAGCCTTCTTTAAATTTTGTGAAGTAATTAAACTGCATCCATAAAAACTGGGAAGCTGATTTGAGCCAGAATTAATACAAAATAACAAAACAATTATCCACTAACAGCTAAATTTTCCTTTAAGCTTATGCTGATTATTGAAATTTACAAATGAAAATAGTTAATTATGAATCACTTCATAGTCTGATTCAAGTCTGATTTCATTTGAGGGCTATACTTTGGAAGATGGATTTCACTTTAACAAAAATGTTTGCATTTTTTAGTCATGAAGCAAATTTCTGGGAATCACTTGAATAAAAGAAACTAAAGTAGAATTTCCCTCCCCTGCGTCTTCCAGTGCAAATCACAGACTAGAAATCCGATATGTGTTAAACTAAATGCACTTCTTTTCCTCTTTTCTTAAATAAGAGAGCTGACCTAATTTATCTTACTGAAAAAAATTATCTTAGAAAACAAAATTTGTCTTAGAAAACAAAATTTTCTAGCCTTCTATCTGCTTCTGAACCACTGGACTCTTTGTGTTTAAAATTAGTAGACTTTTAAAAAAAAAAAAAAAGTTATTCAAGTCTGGCCTATGAAGAGACATTGTTGGCCCTAAGTGGTGCATAGATGAAGCATATATCATGATAACTGCAGGGCATTAATTCTGAACGATTTTTTTTTTTTTAATTTTTACACATTTCTTGGCAGTTTAGTTCAGAAGTTGTACCTGCTCTGTCCCTTGTATAATATGAACTTGTCATTTTAGGAAATAAATTTTTATAGGACATTTTAAGTAGTTTATAAAAAATCCAGCTTATGTAGAATATCTTTACGTGTGTCTGAACTGCAGATAAAAAAAGATACATTAAAGAAAGAAATTGGTTACAATCTGTTGTTAAGGTTTGTTGAAACTTCTTCAGCGGTCTCACAGATCTTATATTCCGCCTTATCTCAGAACAGTCAATTGCCTTCTACTATAAGGGAGCTGAGCATTTCAGTCTTGTGTAGAGTTCTCTGAAGTGTAGAGCTTTAAATGTACCACTGTTCTAGAATTTAATTTATTAAGTCATATAAATTATTTTTTAAAATACATTTACCTATACTGTAAGAAAACCTGGCATACCTACCCACTACTACACCATGGAATAACGTATTTTCTGTTCTGCAATAAAACAATACTTCTAAAAATACTTTATAATGACTAACATTTATCACAGTGAGTATTGCAAGTATGAGAGATACCCGAACTGCAGTTTCTTCATCATGGACAAAATACCACTAACTTCAAGGGGAAACCCTGTAGTGTGATTCTTGTGCCCTATGAACGAGTAAGCTAAAGAGGAATAATTTATACTGGGTAATAATAGCTATTTTTCTCCAACAGATATATACTGCAGTTATTGAGTAAAAGGTCAAGTAAGTCCTCTAGTCTTATTTTCTAAAGGAGAAAAAAATACTCACATTCTTTCAACAAAATCCATATTAAATGTACTGAAAATAAAGCTTAATAAAGTGTTTGTAAAATTAATCAAATAGTCAGAAAAAAAATGCTAGTTCAAGTGAGAAATCATATTTTGTCTCAACTGAGACTGGTGTATGGTACAGCACATAAAGTAGGTTAGGGTTCATGACAAATTAAGTCTACCACATGTGCTGGAGTGTCTTTCCCAGTGGAATGATTTTATGCGTGACTAGCACTTAATATGTATCTGGTTTAATCCTTAGGAAACATTATTTTTGTTCTTTTTTTTAATAATAACTCAGAAATCAGAGCACATTATCTTGTTAGAAAAGAAGGTTTCCGCTTTCTAAATAATATTATAATTCAACTATTTTCTGGTTGGGAAAACCTAGACAAATATATTAGCAAATCTCTGTGGTTTATTTTCTTCATAGAATGGACTTTTCTTTCACCTTTTTTTTTCTTTTGTGGTTACTTGTAAGTCATTGTAAAAATAATTCTATGAATCTTGATTGAGCAGTATGTGTCTTGTTTGTGGTCTGGAAGTTCAAGGCAAGTCTTTTAGCAGGGATTAGGCATAAATTATCATGTCCTTATTGTTGTATATATTTGTCTGATAAAAGTGGTTTATTTGTATTTCAAAGATTGTCAGAAGAAATGTTACCACAGATGGTTTTTTATGGCCAGACACTGATAAACTCATTACTCATTCAAAACTATGCTGATGATTTCACTACACAGAATGCAGCTTATTATCCTCTCTGACTTAGATACATGAGAACCTGACATTTTGTACTGGACACACAGAGCTTCTGCACCCTTTGTCACGATAGAAGCCCAAAACATTCAAAACTTCTTCTGAACAAAACTTCAAAACTATTACTGTAAAATATATATCTTCAAAACTGCTACTGCAAAAATACTGCCTAGTTTTAAAGGACACAGCACCTGAGCTTTGGTAATGGACTCCATTAATTTCCAAAATGCTTCATATTACACGTGTAACACAAAGTGGTTTTGTACAACATTGCATCTGCTTCTGTGAATATGTACTTTGCACCCAAAATCTCATCAAAATTGTCAAAGTACATATTTTCTTACCTGTTCCTAGACCTTAATCTGCCTTCTGCATTCCAGCATCATCTGGGTCAAGTCCCACTGAGAATTCATTTGAAAATAGTGTTGATAAAACACCTCCACCTGATAGTCTTATAATTGTTGTATTGACTTGGAAGAAATAACATTCAGGCTGTAATACACATTTTTTGTGCAAGGAAACTCACACTTCATATCCACATTGTAGCCAAACTGTGCCTAATTGCAACAGTTTTGATCAGTTTTCATGGATATACAGAAAACTACTCATGGTATCTTGTTGCTGCTGTTGAAAAAACCCTTTAACTGCTAATCAAATTTCATATAGGGACTTACCAGGAAGACAGTTGTGAGGTAGCCTAGAAAAGTCTTCAGAATATGTCATCATTGCAAGGACTGTCCAGCAGCTCTAGGAACAATTTGCATGAGACAGAAAATTGCAGCATACCTTTTGAACATATATACTGTTGACTATCCATTTTTGAGAAGGTAGATAAACTTGATAAGGTTACCTTTTAGGAAATTGTACTAGCATTTCTTATTTTCCCTGTACTGTTTTGTTTTCTTCCTTTATGAGGGATGACAATATGAATTTTAGTTTACATGGCTGATAGTTAAGGGGTAATTATTTAATTACATTAATTAGAGTCTTCTTAAAACCTCATCCCTTATTAAGCCTGTCACCTTTCTAAGAAAACAAATTTTCTTCATAAATCAATTCTGCATACCTTGTGGCAATACTTATTGTCTGAAAGACAGATGATCTTATACTCAAAGGAATCACATTCTTGTAGAATAATTAATGATATAGCAGTTCAATAGTTCCTCTAGTGCTTTCATGTTGCTTGGTGATTTTGAATTAAGAAGTTATTTTTAAACTAAAAATCTGTTTTTCTGGAGAAACAATATTAAAAAAGAATAAAGAAACCTGGTGTATGTTAGCATTAACCTGTTTTACTAGAAAAAGCTGTTAGATGATAAATGTTCTTTTGTGAGAATGACCAAAGAATGACCTTGATTTTCAACTATCACGTTTACTTCCTGTTAAACAAAATTACAAGTGTTATAGTACTGTGATCAGATATTTTCTTTGTTTTCTTAGATATTCTTTATATCTTTTGTAAAACTTCATGAAGAATTAACATAGAATAAAGCAGTTGAAACTTAGGGTCTTATATATCTGTTGCTTTCTTGCTCATTATACTGTATTCTATAAGAACAACAATTGGCCACTTTGAGTAGACTTTAAGCAGAAATTTCAAAATTCAGTTTCTCTATGTAAATTAAAATACAGTCATAAAATTTAAATGGTTTTGTAAAATAAAATATGCAGATATTGGCATTAAAGTACTAGAATGGCATTTTGCTCAATTAAGCATAAAACAATGCATTAACTGACCATGTAGTTGATTTTTTATGAATGTCAGTTACAAAGCAAAGGAAAAAGTATATAAAATTTTGAGACAATGTGATCCTTTTTCAACTACAACTACAACAACAACACAAACTACAACACAAAAGCCACTATTTCAAGAATTTACCTTGGTAGACTCCTTAACTGCTGATAGGTTTCAGAAGTCAAGATTTCTAAGAATGTAAATTCTTGAAAATTTCCCATTGTTATTTAATTCAGAAGCATTCTCTCTGGGGTTTTTTAGTATATCTCAACTTATGGATTTTTTTTAATTTTTTTTTTGTGTGTCTATTTACCTTATTAATATTTTTCACATGTAAGTAAGAATCTGTTCATTTTTTAAAGATTTATTGGTATTTCCTGGCTTGGCCTGACTCAAGCACAGAAAACAGTAGCTGTGCATTAACTTGAAAAAGAAGGTTAGAAGTCCTCTGAGTGGATTACAGACTGGTAACAGACATATATTAATCAGAACAATTAATGCTATGGAGGACATAATTCCACATTTACTCTGTTGCCTTGCATGTCCTTAATAATGACAGTGATAGTGAATGATTAGGAGTGTCTTTCAACTTTTACCTACTCATGACACTAAGTGGAAACCATGGTTGGGGTGGCCAGCTATGATTTTATCTAGTCTGCAGCTGTTTTATAATTTTTACTCTCTTGCCAAAGCCAGTTAACATGGCAGGGCACCATTTGAGGTTTAATTGTTGCCTTTAAGGTAAAGATAAAACCTTGTTTATTGCTGTCATTCAAGCCAACTTGTTATTATCTTTCAATTTCTGTCAAAGGAAATTGGTTGTCTTCTTGGTATGAAAATCTTTAATTCTGATCTACCTTGTCTCATAAGAAAGAGAAAATAGCTGCATTTTACTCTGATGACATAATGCTATATTCTGAATACTATAAATAACTTTTTATTGTTATGTAATTATTAATTTACCTTTTCCACACAATTTGGGTGAATCAAACATAAGTAGTATGAGTGGCTTGATGTGATAAACTGAAAAAAATTACATAGCAAATAAGATATTTGGCTTTTCTTCTGTATGAGCTGACTTGTGGAACTGTAAAACAATATATTTTACGTGCCTTAAGTTTTATATAAGAATATTCCACAAGTATCTTCAGTTATTTAAAATTCCTTCTTGAGCAGAATAGGGAATACTGAAGTTAAATAAGAGCAGGAGATAAAAAGAGGAGCCTTTCAGGAATGAGAAAAAAAATTGGAAATCTCAGACTAATTTCCCTAATTTCACATTAGTTTTACAGAGCTGAACTCTCAAATTAATTGTCTTCTACCTCCCCAGTGGTCTTCAGGTTCAAATTTTCCCACTGCAGGGTTTTGAAGATTTATGACAATATATAAAAACATGTTACTTCACCAAACACTTCCAGAGCTTTGAAACCTTGAAGCTTTCAATCACTTTCAGCTTTTGGTTTTGTGATGGAATTTCATATCAGTCTTTTTTCTTTAGATGTGTTCATCATTCAGTTTTGATTTTTAATTTAAAAGATTGTACAACTGGATTATATTTGAGATAAAATTCGGTAGATGCTAAGCAAAGCTCCAATCATATTGGAAGCTGAAGAGGCATACTTCTGCAAATACACGTGGAACCATGTGGATAAAAAATACATATGTGTATGTTTATATATTTATGTAAAAATATGTATATAAATAAATATTCATTTCAGACAAACTCAGATTTTTTTTTGTCTGTTCTAGCTCTGGAATCGGTCAGAAAGAACAGTTAAATCTGCTACTCTGTACTTCTGTTCCCCTCTGTTTCCCAAAAAAAGTGGGCTTCAGTAAGATAAACTTACTGCACAGAAACTAAGACAGAATTAGAAACAAGTAACTAGGACAGAAAGCAACAAAGACCAAGACCTTTTTTTCAGCAGCAACCTACTCCTAGGGGGGATGTAAACAAACTTTTGAACTACAGTCCCTGGAAAGACAACAATAGAAACAATTACTTACTAGAAGATATATCATTAAAGTAAGATTACTGTTTCTTATTTTCTTCAAAGAAAATCCTTTCTGAATGTGATATTCTACCAGTATGAGAAAATATCCAGTATAAATGGAATTAGCAAAAAGTTTAATTTCCATGAAATAGTTGATAAAAAATAACAAGCAGTTTGTAATTTATTTTCATGAGCACTTTGAACCGATTCTGCAGTCAGCATAAAAAAGCATCATAAAATTCTAAAAAGGACGTACTTTTTTTTGGTCTACATTACCATGCAGAAGGTTTTCTTTCTTTTTCATTTGTACATTTATTTCCATTTCACCTCTGAAGGAAGATGTTTGCAGTGACTTCACTGGTTACAGTTCCTAAAGTCTTCTAGGCTTCAGTTCTGCTATTCAAGGAATCAGGAAGAATTTTATTCAGCTGTCCTCAACTGAGGAGAGTAACAGAAGGTGACATCAGAAAGTGTGACAACAGAAAGTATGCATCATATTACCACTGGGCAGGTCAGTTGATTTAGGCATTTGTTTCAGTGGCACCATCAGATGAAGCAGCTCATTCTTTTCTCCCATTTTTTTGTTTAGTTCACCACACAGCCCAATAAAGAACACACCCAAAAGATTATTTCTGTATCAAGGAATCTGCCAACAGTGAAAGAAAAGTAAGAAGGTCTACTGCTGCAACTGATATTAGTAATCACAGCAAAAAAAGACAATTAATTCAATAGTATTTTTGTAAATATATGGTAACAATAAACCCATGTTAAGTTGTTAGCCTATTAGACCTAAAGTGTCATATTTTGCTTTACTTTTACATGCACTTTATGTTTAAAAAGTCATTGTCAAGTATTTGATTAAAATTATGCAATAAATATACTTTTCTACTACTTATGTGCATGCACAGCTTTGAGATCTAAAGTATAGTTTAGAATAGACAATGGAAGAAGAATGACTGTTGTAGCATAGGCTTCAAGGTTTTCATAAACCTATTTGTCAAAGAGAAAAAGAATGAGGCCTCTCTTCTCATCATATCTCTTCATATGAGAATGTATTGTGGTAAACAGAGAAGCATCCTGTGAGGCAGAAGTAAACAGTCATTACAGTCTTATATTTAAAATATATTACAGCAGAAGCTGTGATGAATAATAAATAATCTTCCTGTGTGAACAGTTTTATGAAACAGCCCAGTCATTTAATTAAGTGTTTGCTTTGATTGCATAATGAATATCAGATCTGCTGAATGGGTGTGTACTGTTGAATATATCATGGGTGTAGACTGGTGAAGCTTAGGGGAGTTTACACTTTGCAGTTCAAAATTGAAGCATGTCTACATTACTGAAAGTAGATATTTTCATTTTTAGTTTAAAAGTATTCATTGAAGTGATATTCAATTGTAATTTTTATTATTCTTCATCTCCTGCTTTTTCAGCATGAAGGGTTTGCATGCTGTTATTTATAATGACACAAAACAAAAAATTCAGACAAAAATTCACGTTTTCATCTACAAAAAAAATGCTAAAAAAGATCTTAGTAATCAAATGCACTGCAGGTGAAAAACAAATACAATTGCATTTGGTCAGTCTACAATAGAGTTGTACTGCCAAGACAACAGGAAGTAACTGGAAAAACATGTCATAGTACCAATAACAGACTCGGTAATTTATGTAGAATACACCATTCTGCCATCTTTGCTAAGATTTATGCTAAAACTGACAGTAGGTAGCAAGATAAAACTTTCTCTCACATACATTCCCTGAAATAAAATCCTGTTTTGATTTCATGGGGTTTGGAACCAGCAAATAATACTATATATTCCTGGGGTGTGAGGTGGAAGGAATTTTCTCTGAGTATAATAACAAACCCAAGAACACTTCCTTTAACAATAAGTTGATTTCTAGAACTCTTTTTGTCTTTTTTTTTCCTCTATCACAGTATGTAGAGAAGGCATGTAGTGTACATTACATGTAAATAGATTAAGAAGAAGTCCACCTGCTTATAAACATGTATTCCTTTAAAGGTTATATTGGAAGATATCTTAACTGGCATTGTTGTCTGTCAACATCGAGGGTTCACTTGATTCTCTCCAAATTGTTTTATTTTCATGTACACAAGAGGGACAGAATCCTCTCAACTCCCTCACGGGTATAAATCAGAGACAGGTTTTGGAGAAAGGAGGATTAAGGCATATTGCACCTTGGCAGTGTAGCATGTAACAGAACTTTAATCAACATCAGCTTTTTACTCTTCAGAGGAGCATATATAGGGCACCTGCCTGCCCTGAGATGTGTCGAAATGGCATGTGATCACCTTGACTTGTTCAGATTATGGTATCTTGGGACCAGAAGCATCCATTCCTTTGCTTGTCTCCAGAACAGAAACGTATTTTCATTGAATAATGAAAGAGGTAATAGAAGTAGAAGCTTTTTTTTTTTTTTTTTTTTTTTTGCAAGAATATCTCATTAATTTCTATTATGTACATGAAGAGGAACATTAATGTAATTTGGTGGGTAAAACAAATAAATTTTTGCTTAAATCATTAACTTGGTTTTACAAAAATTTCAATACATAATTCTATTACAAATGGAGAGAAAAATAGTATGATTTTACTTGGTGTTCTTTATGAATATTCATCCACAGACAGCAGACACAGAGATAAATCATTTAAAATTGGAACAAGATGAATTTATTAATGCACTTTTAAGGAATTCTATGTTTTTAATGTAATGTATCCATTCTAAGGTGGCTTATCTCCACATTTCTGTTGTGGAATATTTTTGTTTTATGATGCCTCATTTTGGGGATATGATGTAAAGCAAGTTAAAATATTAAGTTTTGACATACTTCATATATATATATTCAGAATGATGGATTTGAAAGAAATCATATCTGTTCACTTACTGAAGTAGGCTGTATTTATAAAATCCAAAAGCATAAACATGATGACTTTTAGGCATATACTTTGAAGTTAAAGAGAGGATAGAACTGGCTCTTAGGCTAAATATTTGCTGTGCAGGCCAACGGCTCACTGAAGCCACCTATAAATAGATGTATTTAAAGAAAAATTAAATCAGACTGTTACTCAAATTCAAGATGGCTATATATTTCCGCAAAATATTAAAGGATAGGGCAAAAGGTGGAGCCATTAGATATTCTTTCAATTAATGCTTAGTGGCTGTGAGCCACTTATGAAATTATTTCCAATATGTGTAAAAAATACAGTCAGAAGATAACTCGGTATTTCATTCATTAACTATTACTAGAGCTCTGTTACTTATCAAAACAAACGTACCGAGGAAGCATTAACTGAAGGTAACTTCAATGAGGCCATTGCTTACCAAGTTCTGATTGCTTTTTACCATTTAGCCAAAGCAAAAGATTTTTCAAGATCAAGCCATGGTCGCATGTGTGTAGCTATTTGATCAAATAGATTGAATGCCACTGGCTGTCTGTTAACATTATCCTTCAAAAGTCACTGCAGTGAAGCTTCTACAACTCTCTTCTAATAGGAAATAAATCTAATAGGAAACAAATCATAACTTCCAGTGAATTACTCGGCCTCTCTGTAAGAGTTCCTATATTTGTTACCTTTTTCCTATTTGTTTCTTGAAGAGAACAAGAAATAGCTGATCTTCAGTTTGGTCTTCTCTGGGAAGGTTGATATTGATATAGTATGTGCTGTCTAGAAAAATTGTGTTTCATTATTAAATTCATATATGCCCATAATTTCAGTAATTTAGGAGTAAGCCAAGACGTATTTTACTGTTGACTTGATTGGCATTAATGTCAGGTCTAGAAGTAAGCAGGTTTAACTTCAAATTTAAGTAAAACTCTGCTGAATAGACATATAGGTGCTAGCTGTTCTTGCAGTTATCTGCAAAATAATAGTAGTTCTTCAGCTAAAAAAAAAAAATTCCTATTTGTTTTTATTGGTTTCTGTGTTTAGAAGAGTTAAACATAAAGAATTGGCTTTTTTTTAAATGATGAGAAACATAATTTACAGACCTTAATAAATATTTAGGTCGCTATTTAAATTTGTCATAAAAATACTCAAGTAAATAAGCAGAATAAATGGTGTAGCAGAAATTAGATGCTAAAAATTCTATTCTTCCATGTTCAGTCAGAAAAATGACACTGATGCATGATATGTATATATACACATATCCAGACATTTTTAATACCATGCATGTTTTTATTACTTGATTTTGACAGCCTGCTGTTTTATTCTATTCAAAGCTCTTGCTATTTACTCAACTTGAAACATTCACTACCAACTTGAATAACTGTTGTTATGTCATTTGGCATTACATTTTTAATTAGTAAAATCTATCTATCTATACCAAAATCTCCCATCTCCCCATGTAGTTTTAGATAAATATTATCTTTGAAAGTTTAGAAAATCTTTGCTTAAAATAGACTTTGAACAGTGATTGTGCTATGGGAAATAAAAATTCAAGTTACTCCCACCTGGAGCAAAAGCAAAAATCCACCTTAGAAATGACTAGGGCATTAATGACTAGACTGTCTCATGTCCACTATGCGTAGATGGTTTTGACTACAATAATACTGTGAAACTGCAAAAGAATTTTTTGGTTTACTAATTTCAAAAATCCTTCTTCTGATAAAGATTTCATTGACACTGATCATTTCTGGAAGAAAGAAAATAATTTATCTAAATTCTTGACTGACTCTACTTAGTATCACATGAATTCTGATCCTATGTTTGCCATTTATATGATAGGCAACTGGTGGGTTACTGCATTTTTCTCTTCTGTTTCTGTTCCTTGTGTTCTATTTTTTCCAGTATAAGAGTCAATGTCCCTTAACATTTAGTTAGTGATTACTGATTTGAGATCTTTTCTAGAATCTTTCAGACCCACAGTATTATGAACTCCATCAGAAATACAGTTTTATATCTCTACCATAGGAAATTTCATCTTTGTTAAAAGAATTTTCAAGCAGTAAGGTTTTATAAAACATAAAAAATTAAAAGGAGTCTTCTTGATTTCCTACTATCTTTCTTATAATCTGCTTAGTGGTATATCATATTCCTTCCTTGAGTCCTCACTCAAGGAGACAGAGGCTAAAGCTGCTTGCAACTGTTGGCTCACCTTTTGCCTCTAGAAAGTAATGTATTTTGTATTCTGTTGTAACAATATGACTACACAGCAAAGAAAAATTCTTACTAACTGTGAGGTAGATGCAGACTTCAGATAAAAACAAAGCATATTATGTTACATCTTCAATCTGGTATGAAGGAGTGTGGTCACATAGGAGAGTCTCCTGCAATTCACGTTCAGCAGTTTTTCATGTGCTAGCCAGCAGCTCAGATATGGACTTCATTATCACTCATTACCTATACCAAGACATACAAAACCAGTTATTTACAGCAGGTGAGATGGAATGATTCTCATCACATGTGTACTCCATGCAAGAAGAAAATCCCATAATTGGATACTTTACCTAAAAATACATTAATTGTAATTTAACAATCTGCACTTTTTGAGCGGTAAGAATGGCTGCTAAGTGAAGGTAAGGTAGGAGCGAGTAGTGACAAAAGGATGCCTGTAAGGTCAAGGGCAGAGTTCTACAACATCCAGATGCAAAGCAAAGCAGGACTGGTGACAATTTGGTGCCAATCAGTTCTATAGAGACGGAATAGATCCAATATCAAACCTCAAAATAGTTCAGCTGTCTGTGTCAATTCGGACTGACAGAGCACATGATCAGGCACACCCTCAATACAGCTCAGGCAAGTCCCAAGGATAATGGTCTGAGCTTGAGAGCAGCTCCTGCAGTGAGTGAGCACCTCCTGACTCTTTCACACATAACAATTTCTGAGCAGCAAGAGTCCAGTGTAGAGTGCTGCAGTGTATCAGAGGTGCCTTGATGAATACGCAATTGAACTGTCTAAAATATTCCTGACAATTGGCTTTCCCAATCCCAGAGTCTTTTCGCAGGGGTTTTAAACAGAATTGTCTTGTCAAAACTAAACAGAACTCAGGCAAAGTAGTGTTTAATTAGATAGGCAGCTATCTAAAAATATTTTAAATTGTGTATTTTATAGCCAAGGCCTCACATCTCATACGTGGCTTTTCCAAGAATCGCAGTAAACTTGTTTTTCCAGTTAAAGCTCTGTACATGGTCTGTAAATGAAAGGAAGACAGAAGAGAGAGAGGATGAGGAAGATGCTGAAAGATATTCAAGCAAATATGACAGAATATCTAAAACTTGTGTGCAATGAATATTTAGTTAATACTGACTTTAGTGAAAAACAAACCCGTTTTGTAATCTCCAAATAGGACCCTACATCTATTTTTTGTCTCTGTTCTCTTTAATCATGGATCAAAATATTTTATCTAAAATGCACCCAGGATGCTTCTTTCTAATCGTTAAATAATTTCAGTAAAGTATGTTGGTAGAAACAGAGGTTTAGAATCTTGAGCTCTTTGGAAATATGCTTGTTATTTTTATCCATAGCTGACGTGCTAGGAAAGAAGAGCAATTTTGTTTACTCCCAGGTGGTTTAAATTTGATTTGAACTCATAGTTGAGTTTAAGCTGATGAACAGGTTTTTATTGAACATGAATAAATTGAAAAATTCAGATTAGTCAGCCACTTTTTTGTCATAATTTAAATTCCAAAGAAGATGCATTTCGCAAAAATAGAGCAGAAAGGTGTATGCAATTGATGAATTGTACCTGATGACTAGCTGACTTAATAAAATCCTTAATGAATTTACTGCTGTTCTAGGTCTTTTCAGTGTTGATGTTCTTATGAAAAAGAATTTGTACAAAACAAAGTGAGATTAACTGACACAAAATATAAAAATGAATGCATGAATGAACCCATATGCAGACCAATATTCCAGTATGCAGTGCCTTCCTGTGAACATAGACAGCAGCTTTTCTTCACAGAGTACCCTGTAACAAATGTTTTTTTCATGTATAAAAAAAAAGTCAACTGATTAACACAGTCTTTTGATAACTAATATGGTCTTTTGAGCACCCTGTCAGCATTCAGTTCAACTTCAAAGTCTGAAAATCTTTCATACAAAAAGAAGGAAACTTGAGCAATCCCTTTGGGAATCAAGTAGAATTACCTAAGCATAAAAAAATCTGCAGATGACTGTCTGTTAATTGGTAAGACAAGGCAAAATTAAAGTTAATACAAAGTTTCAGTTATGTCCTTTTATTCCTGACAAAATGCTGAGTGTTATTCTATTTCTGAAGAAAAAATTTTGTGTAGATTTTTAATATATGTGTATAGATGTAAACTTGCATAAATATAAATATGTATGTATATCTATGCACATTTGGAAATGCTTTGAGATCAAAAGATAACAATGGCTACATAGTATTACTTTAATCTGCTCAGGCACCTACATAGCAGTGACATTTCCTTCTCATAAGAGTGACAAATTAAGAGTGATAAATTGTGTGACTGCTGTCTGGACAAAGAAGGAGAAGACCCAAGAGGTGCCATAGTTTAAACTGGCAGGCAGCTAAACACCACACAGTTGCTCATTCACTATCCCCTTGCTCCCAGTGGGATGGGGAACAGAGTTGTTAAAAAAAAAAATTAAAAAAATGTGGACTGAGATTAAGGCAGTTTAATAGCACATAGGAAAGGAAAATATTAATAATAGCAATGATATAGCAATAATAATAATAGCAATAAGAAGAAAAAAAGACAACAATAATAATCAAAACAAAGAGTGCATACAGCAGTTGCTCACCACCTGTGCTGATGGATGGCCAGCCAGTTCCTCGGCAGTGTCCCCCACCAGCTTTTCCCATAGTTTATATGCTGAGCATGCCACTATGTGCAGTGTAATATCCCTGTGGTCTATTGGGATCATCTGTCCTGATCATGTCTCCTCCTAGCTTTTTGTGTTCTCCCAGTCTCTGTTGGAGGGCTGGTGTGAGTAGCTGGAAAGTCCTTGCCTTATAAAGACAAGGCAAGCATTATTTGTCAACAACTCAAACATCAGTGCATTATCAACATTATTCTCATCCTAAATCTGAAATGCAGCACTATACCAGCTACTAGGAGAAAGGTTAAATCTATCCAGGCAAATAAGGTAAGACTCCTTTCATATTTAGTGAAACGTGGTTAGATGACAAAATTTTGTCTTTTGGTGAATTGGTGGTGGACCATTCACTGCTACTGTCTTGGATCATTAAAGGATGCAGAGCTGGGAAAGATTTGTGTGTGTGTGTGTGTGTGTGTGTTTTCTCTGTTCAATATTAAAAATTCTCTGTACACAAAAAAAAAAAAAAAAATTGATTCTTCAAAAAAAAAATTAGCTTAATAATTTCCAAATTTCAGAAGACAGCGACTTATCAGTTGAAGGTGTTTTCTTATGTAGATTTCCTTAAATAAATGTTTGTATTAAATTCTTATAAACATTGAGTACCTTGGTAATTAATAATTGCCTATTTTATATTATCAGTGTGGTCAATTGTTCATATGTTATACACTTTTATAATTTCTTTATTTTGTATATGGAAATATTTCCCAGAAGTTGGGAAAATCTTGAAACAAGATGAGAAAAGTCTGAAAAGCATTCACAGGAGCTTTGTAAACCCAGGAGGTTACTTTGGCCCTCCAATAAATAATACCACCTATTTTCTATTTAGTTAATGCATTTATAAATTCTGCTGATTTCCTATTATTTGGTAGTAAGCAATAAATTATTATAACATTTAATTGAAAAAAAACACTTGGGTTTGTGCATTCATTTAGGAGACTAATCTTTCAGCCTCTGATTGCATAGCTATTCAGTGTGATAGGCAAATTTTCATTTGCAAGGATTACATGCAAATTGATTTATTTACATCCATAGTCCACTAATCTGTTTATAAAGTTGTTAATGCATCATAATAAAGTGATAAATTGATACCTTTAAGCTGGTTCTAAAGTTGATGATGTGTCAGCTCTATTTCTAAGTACACTTGTTTTGTCTTCTGTGTTTTCTCATAAACAGGGTGGTTCATCTATTTAGATCATGGACCCAAACTGGACAGAATTCATGTGGGGCATTATTTGCTGATATGATAATGTGCTTTTGAAAATATTCTTGTCAATGAAAATACAAAACTGAAAAGAGGCAGAATTAATCTAGAGGGTTGCACAACTGTTTTGAGGCAAATTTGGGTTAGTTTACTGTTATCAACTAATGTAAGCAAGTTGCTGCAGTGGCACTCTTTGCAAGCTGTCTGACTAAAGATTCAGTTGAGAAAGGTGTGATTGGAACTCAAATAATAACAAAACACTTCTTCATAGTTCTGTTTTGTGCTCCTTGACACAAGAAAAACTGACATTTGTGCATGGAAATTTTTGAATAGTGTTCAGTTGAGAAAAGAATGGTAATTACATGATGAGGGATATTTCACACTGAGAAATAAAAAAAAAAGTTGTATTAGAACTACTGCCTCTTTCCTAGAATAGGTAAATTTTATACAAAAGCCATTGGACACCTGCATATGCATGTAGTACTGAAAACAGTTGAAACAGAAAATTACATGAGCATATATTTATATGCCATGCATTATAAAAAGAATCCAGACATGATGCTGAATACATCTAAAAATTACCATGAGATTACCCTCCTTTATAAATAAGGTATAATTAAATTACTTCTGTAATAAAGGCACAAACAAATACAAACTTAATATCCCACTGACAAAAACCAGAAAAGGGTATTGCAGTATTAGGAAAGTGTTTTATTTGAGTCGGTACTTCTGAAATTTTTCTCTTTGGTATGTGAATATGAACCTTATTCATGGATTTGTTACAGCTTAAGATAGCGTTTGAATACACCCAAGTGATGTAAATCTCTGGTGTGGAAAGAGAATTATAATTCAGAAACAAAAAAATAATAACTTTCTGATCACAATCCTTAAAAAATATACTTGTTGAGGTGAGTGCTATGTGATTCTGGAGCTTAGAAAAACACAGTACTTGCAAAGACTCCATATAATTGGAGATTAAAAAAGACACTATTGTAAACAGACATGATTGTCAAGAAATTCTTCTGAATATGATAACTAAACATTATAGGAAAGGTAACAGCACATCCACAATCTAGTATTATCTGCTTATACAGAAGACTTGGTGCGACAGAACTGTATTATTTCACTTTATTAATTCACAGTTCCATTTTTTTCTGCTATACTTTTATAAGCCTTGTATTTTGAAGATGTTTATTGCAGCAGTTATTTGTCATTGCTGGGTGAACTGATGGTGGTAGTACAGTTGGATCTTTAGTGTTACTGTTGCTAAGAGGAACACTTTTGTAAAGATGTGCTCAGAATAGACACACTTTGAGTCAGTTGCCTTGGCTCAATGTCGTGTGTCCACCAAGCTGCTCTAACATTCCACTCCTCAATTGGATGGGGGAGAAAATACAAAGGCTTGTGGGTCAAGATAAGGACTGGCAGAGATTGCTAATCAATTACTATCACAGACAAAATAAACTGCGCTTTGGGGAAGTGAATTAATTTATTGCCAATCAAACTAGAGTAGGATAATGAGAAATCCCAAATCTTGAAAACACCTTCCAAGGCTTACCTGAGTTCCCAATTTCTCTCCCTCTTCACTTTAAGTGAAAAAGTAGGATGGGCAATGGAAGTCAGCACCAGTTTATCACACATTCTTTCCGTTGCTCATTTCTCATCAGTGGGGGGACTTCTCAGACTCTTTTCCTTCTCTAGTGTGGTGCATCTCCCCCAGGAGACAGTCCTCTATGATCTTTCTTAGTATGGGTCTTTCCACAGACTGCAGTTTTTCACTGACTGCTCCACCCTGAGTCCATTGCACAGGAGAGAGTCTATCAGGAGCAGGTTGCTCCATGGGTCAGTGTATAGACTCGTGATAATGCTCCAGGGGACCCACACTCCGTAGGACAGTGTGGCTCCCCTACAGCCTTATCACAAGTCTTGCCAGCAAATCTGTTCCAGTGTTGATTCTCCCCTCCATGGGGTCACAGGTCTTGCCAAGGACTTTGAAATAGCTTTAAAAAATTCTTCATCAGCACTTAAATCTGCAAGGCATTCTGCAGGACACTCAGCTAGTCAGGAAAATTTTACACTTAAAATAATGAGCCTCATACAAGGTGATGGAAAAATAATAGTTTATATAGCATTTCAAAAAATTATTTGATCTTGACAGAACTGAATGATGGTTGTAATGTCAGTTTCAGGAAGATTAAGATACTCTGAGTTTATTCAGTCTTCCAAGAGTCCTGAGGTACTTCCTTGAGATGGTAGGAGCCCAAGTCTTTCCTTGTGCTTACAGTCTTCTGTAACTCTACACAGATTTCATATCATTTGCTGAAACAACAAAGCTTATGCCAGGTGCTCTCTTCTCAGCACACAACTTCTCCTCAAGAATTTCCAAAATTTTTCTTTTATTCTCTAGATCATTTTGGCAGGTGATATTCTCCTCTGCTTCCTAAGGAATCCAAGTCTACCATGTTGATTGCCAGGTTAAACTGATAATTAGATAATATGCAGTTAGATAAGATCAAATTAGTTACTTGGTTTGCACCTAATGAGTGAGAATAGAACTGATAAAAATGGCTTTGTTCTTTGACATAGACCACAATGTTAAGACTGACTTGACTGATATGAATAAAGGAGATGGTAAATGTGATAAAGACAAAGATTGTTTCATATATTGGGATCTAAAAACCTGGCTTTGTTCAGTCCACATAACTGCAGTCCAAGGCTATCCTTTCACCGAAACATATCCTGTAGTAATTTTCTATGCTTTCTTTTATGCTTCATCTATTATATTTCAAAACAATGCACTGCTTGAAAACATTTCCACAGCACACAGGAAATAGAAGTGATTTGTATTGTGATAAAATTAGCAGTTGCTCACAGCATTGTTTCCTGTAAAGGAAGCACATCAGCACATTTTACATTTTCTCTTTACACTGGATATATTCTATCTCATAAAGCAGACATCAACAGTCTCTTTTCCCTGGTGCAGTTTACTCCACGGGAGTTAACACATTTGTACACAAAAAAACTTACCTCTATTTTGTATCAAAAAGTACAAAACACAGTAAGAGAGCTATTTCTCCCACCCTAAAAAAGAAAAAAAAATCTGGGAAACACAAAGAGCAGAATTTTCGAAGATTCTTATGAAGGCTGGATACCTAGCTCCCTCTAAAGTCTCACAGACATCTTTGAAAAATTCAGGCTATGTATATATACTTTTTTTTTCATCTTACAAATGGTCTTAATCATTTATACAAGGCCTGTCAAATTCTTCATTCCGTAATTACCTCTTTTTAGCATTTTACAAAAAAAAACAGCTTTTCAGTTTTTTTGGTGTTACTTGGCATGTGCCAAAACTACTGCATTTTCTTGATGATGTGAACCACTCCTATTCTTGCTATGTTTCAGTACAATTAACAGGTGACTGATGCCCTATACCATGAAAAAATTATTTTCTAATGTGACAATCACTTTTCAAATGAAATGTGTTGGTTTTCACATAATTGCATCAATGCTATTGTCAAAAAAATGGACAACAGAGGGTGTTCATGAGAGGCAGCTGATGAAGAATTTTTATTCAAAGTTCAAATCCTTTTTGCTTTTTTTTTTTTAATTTGCTGACTGCCCATTAAGCTAATATGCAGTTTAACCAGGAAACTAAATTGATGACATGGATTAAGAGGAATGTAAGAAACAAAATAATAGACAGGTATGGTCCTTACTCTGTTATTTCATTCTTTAGTTAGATTTCTTGTGACTCATTTTTTTCCATAAAAAGGCTTTTAATATGACTGTTTTTACTTTGTGATGTTCAGGTTCACTGCAAACTGTTTTCTGCTTACAAGTGTATCTAAGGTTGTTTGTTTGTTTTTACATTTTATGGATTTTAAAACAAGAACTGTATTTTTTTCTGCTGAAAAAACAGCAACATCTGAATAAAGCATCTCATGAATTAATTTTCCTATTTTGGGTGAACACAAGCATAAAAATACTGTGAAATATTTTGGTTTGAAACAAAATGGAATTAGTTCTTTACTTAAGTATAAACTTATTTTCCATTCTAAGATTACTTTTTTCTCCTTTAGTAGTGAAAACACTCAAAATATTTTGTGTTTATTAAAAATCTTTACTGAGCTGAAATAATACTTTAATTTTTTGATTTAATGGACAAAGTTTTGATTTAATAGACAAAAAAATCTTATCTTTTGGAAATGCTACTATTAATCTTTAGTAAGGAATTGGATGCTTTAATTTACTTTTCTATTCATTTTAGGCTTTTATGTACTTGGAAAATATGTATATTATATCATCTTAAGATCAAATATGTTCAGTGGGTGTGTGCAAAAAGTTATTCAGTCTTTGCATTATTAAGGTCAATTGTATTAAACTAGTAGTAATAGTAGTATATTTTTCTGTTTCAGTTAATACTGGTTATCAACTATATTACAGATGAAAAGAATAAAGAATGTGTATACATACCTAATAACAGGTATGCTTTCCAAAGCATATTTCCTGATCAGTTTAGCTTGCTTTGAATTCAGGTGCACGAGAAAGCACAAACTGGATTCATTCCGTATGATACAAAGATGGAACACTTTACAGTACCAGAATTGTATTTAATCCAAAGTGGAAATGGACAAACAAAATATCTGAAATGCGTCTACTATGAATTCCAGACCTTCAGCACCAAGTGTTTCTCTATACAGGTCAGAGCTGGTTGACATAGTTGGTGGCGTAGATGTGCTCTCAGTGTTAGCATGGACCACTAATGTAGGCAACTAAACACTGCCAGTCTGCCAGTATACAGAAAGCTGAGGAGATGTTGTCACTGAGGGCCAAAACCCAAAAGAACTAAACAGCAAATCCTTAGTTTTGTTCTACTGAGAACCATTGAGAATGGTCTCAGTGGACTTGTCCCGCTGTTGTACAAACAGGTGTATGTCAAATGAAGTGAACAAAGGTTAATGCTTCTCCTGCTAGTAATCCAGGCAGACAGTTTATCAATCCAATGGAGAGAGTCTGTTTGGGAAATAAAGTCCTTTCAGTCACCCTCCAAAGTATTCACTGAGGACATAAACCCCCATATTTTACTCTATATAGAGAGAGAATTTTCATGTATCTGTACAAATAACTAATACCAGCAAGGTCAGTGGTACAAAAGCCTTTTAATGGAGAATAATGCCTTCAGATATGCAATTTTAGATACCTTATGGTCTCCATATTATGTCTTTTGTTTAGTTTTTAAAGCAATAGTTAAAACTTTGTTAAAAAATCAGGTGGGATATAAAATCTTAAAAATCATTTTCCTGTAATTAATTACAGTACAGGTAATGATTTTTTATTTTTCTTTCCAAATTTGTCAGTATAAAGAGAAGGAAAACTAGTAGGAAGAATAAATTAGAAATAAGAGAACGAGCTTGTCTTGGACTAATTGAAAGGAGAAAGTGTAATGACAGTAAATAGGCCTTATTTTCTAAAAGCAAATATGGCTGTTTATTTTCTATGTAATTTTTTGTTGTTGTTGTTTTTTTTTTTTTTTTTTTTGGGGGGGGGGGGGAGGTTTGTTTTTGTTTTTTAAAGCAGCATTTAACCTAAAACTTTCTATTTGGGTTTTCCTGATTTTATTTGTTAAATTTTGTGGCATATGAAATGTGACATATTTGTAACATGATAATGTTACCAATGTGAAGTAAAATGTGAATTGTAAGAGTTATCTATTGGTTCACTTAGACATTGATGGGGAAAGGCCTAAAGCTACATTAGAAATGCCTAAATCCCACTGAAAAATTTGGTAACAGTGGTTCTACTCCTGCTTATTCTTTGTCTGTTTGACGGCTCATGCATATTTGGCATGCACAGAAATGCTGGACATTTGTCTAAAGGAAATAGCATTGTGAGCCCCTACAAATAAAGAGTGCAAAAGTGGCATCTATTTACTTGTGCTACCATATGTTTTTCATACACATTAATATTTATGATGATAAGATTCTACCTCTGAGGCCATATCCATATATTTTGAAGCAGAAAGGATTTTTTTCAAACATCTTTTGATAACATGGATGTTTATATTTATACTTTGTTCTTTGACAAAATTTCTTCTTAATTTGTTATTATTTAAATTATGTAAGGAAATAGGGATAAAGACAGGTACTATTAGATTTCATTTTCATACCTAATGTATAATGCAAATCAGACATATAATTGCTATATAAAGTTTTCAGTGTATCTCAGAATACCAACTCATTGCTTGGGAAGTCTATTATGTGTAGGCAAAAGCCTCTGGAATATCCTACACTATTTTCAACACTTTATTTTTCTCTTTCTGTCTGTGGAAACTGATCTTTATAGATAAAATGCTAGGTTTGCTAGAACTCATGTCAGAAACGAATGTAAACATTAATGGGCTGAGAATTTTCATTTTTACTTAGTGCTTTGTTGTGTATGTGTTCATATGAGTATGAACTGATTGAAGGATCATGGGCACTGCTAATTTACTACAGCTGTGAAGTGATATTCTTGTTTTACCAGCAGGACAGGTGCAACATGATCAAAATCAGACAGTGCTTCCTTGCACAGGTACAAAAAAACGAGGAATCATCCATGTACTGTGAATTTAGCTGATTTGTCATCAGCTGTGGATTCTGTTTTAGGTTTTAAATTTCAGACCATGAAATGTAGTCCTGTAGCAGTTTGTTGTCAATGCTTTTGCTGTTCTTTTCAGTGAAGGAGTGTGAAAGTTCTGCTATTAAGTTCTGTTTGCCCATAGATCATTCCTAATGGGTGAAACAAATTCAACTTACACAAAATAAATACTGATTCATTGAAAAGAAATATAATGCAATGTAATCTTCTTTATTATATGTTTATATTTAATCAGGCTTTAAACTTGCAATCATGTTAATGCAATTTAATAGTGTATAATAATCTATGAATAAAACAAGTGACATTATAGGACTGTAGCAATGAGTTTGCATGTCAAGAAAAGCCTTTACATATTAGTAAATACATATTAGTTTTGCTTATGAAAAAACTTCCCATGTACTTCATCAAGCATACTTGTGCTCCACCAGTTCACCTTGATTCAGGATGTTATGCTTTCCTACAGTAGGTAAAAAAATGACCAAACAAGAGCACAGATATCCAAATTTTAGAAACAAGAGAATTGCAGTGACCTTCTTCCTTCCCTGCTTAGCACTGTGGAAGGAATACATTTCAGGATCTTCATGGCCACAGTGTTAATCTAGTTCAAGAATGTAAGAATGTAAAATTCTCATTGCAGACATAACAACAATGCAATTTTGTAATAAAAAAAAAAAAAAGCTGGTAACAGTTTGCAATAAGTGGCTAATCGTTGCTTCTTTGATACCTATTGGGATAATATTATTTCTGAGAAAATCATTTGGCATTTCCATTTCGTATGGAAAATATAGAACAGCTTAAAAGTCACATTTTTATTATTATATTCCTTATTGGATATTTTTTAAAAATTGAGGAGAAGTCATCTGCTGACTCAAGAAGAGAGACATTATTCATAAAAATGGTGTACCATATTATTAAATAAAACAAATAATTTGTTTTATGACTTGAATAAGCAGTGCTAAAATCAGTAGGAAGAAAATGACAATGACAGTATTTGTTAACAGCAAGATTTCATGTAGTGTACACTGACTGAGTCATAATGGTAGGACACAGAACTGATGTATTTAAGAATAATAGCATGTTATGCTAAAAAGTAATTCAATATGTTTAGTCTTTCTAGGTTAATAACTCTACTGTTTTGGTATTCATGTCTGTATTATTTGGATTATGGCTATCATTCTATCAGAGATTATTAACATAGTTTAAAGAAAAAGAAACAGGTATCCCAAAGATAAAGAATATGTACATTGGCATAATATTAAATAGAAATATCTGTAGACAAATTTTTTAAGAGCTTCAGAAATTGTTACAAGACTCAAGAAGGGTGATATGTGAATATTCAGTAAGAACAAAAACATAATTGGCCTACTCATGCAAGTAGTTCTACTGAAATCAATAAGATTATTCATGTAAATCAGACCAATTACCCTTGTCCTTATTAGATTGACATTGGACTACAGAACTATTTTAAAGGTTCCCAGAACAGTAAAATCCTTTTGCACAGTAATTTGAGCTTAATTTTTCTGGCATGCAGAACAATAATTCTTTGTTTCTGATTTAAAAACAAAACAGATGTATATTTTTTCATCCTCCTCTCCTCCTTTATTTCCCAGTTAATTTCAGTACAGATTGCCCTGTGAATAGCACTGACTGTAGAAAAATTGCCTAACAGATGCTACAGACCTGATTTTAGTTGACTGTTTCTTATGGTTACTTCAAGATCAACCTGTTCTATGTGCTGTGAAAGTGTTCAGAGTTATGCCTCTTGGGGTATGTTTAACAGATCTTCTGTTGCTGCAGGTTCAGATAGATTTGATTTACTTTGCCAGCCTGCCTCCCAGTTAGTGACAGCCTTTTGCTCCATTTGTTCTTGCAGCCAGGTGTGGAAGACCTGACTGTGACATGCACTTTCACATGCAACTCCTCACCAAAAATGCAGCTCCTTGCAGGATTTTTGCTGTCAAATTATAGCCTCTCCTCTCTAAATATATATTTTCCTGTAATAACTTGTGCTTACAATGTGCAGTAGGGAAAAAACATGCTGAATGCTGAAAAGTGTAGTTTTTAAAAATGGTTTTTCAACTAAAAGCAAAAAAAAAGAAAAAAAAAGAAGAAGAAGAAACATAGTTTTCCAGTATTATCTCTGGAATGAAAAATGGCTCAAATGAGACTAAGTTTTCCACAGCACCAGAATACCAACCTGATAGAGTTTCCATTTTAATTTTGACAAAAGAAGCATGTAATTGCATTTCCCAGCTGCAACTGGCAGGACATTACATGTTCCTAAAAGCATGACTTAAGACTAGATGGAGTAATTTCAGGCATAATAAAGACTGTAAAGACTGACATATCTGGAACCAGCATGACCAAAAAAAAAAAAAGAAGAAAACCGAAAAAGGAAAAAAGCATAAGATCTATTTCTATTAAGAAAAATGAAAAACTAGAAGTTAAAGGAAAAAAAACAAAACTAAAAAACAAAAAACCAAAACCTTTAAATTCTGCATGAGAAAGAGATCTTATGAATAGGATATTTTCCTAGAGCTATTTTAAAATTCACTTCAGTATGAGGAAAATTGTTTATTATATTTCTCTTCTTTTTTGGTTAATAGTGGAATGCAATATCTTTTTTTTTTTTTTAAAGAACAGTGTGTGCTTTTTAAAATAACCTTTAATCTTATTTTTTTTTATTGCATTGTTAACATATTCCACAATCTCTTTTTGCACCTCTTTTTTTCCCTTCCTGTCTATATTTTGATAGTAGGTCAAGTGTTTTTGAAATACTTATAATTTCTTTTTATTTTTCAATTGCCTGTGTCTTCCTGAAGTCTCTTTCATCTTTGGAAAATCTACAGATTCCTCCTCTCCTTTTTAAGGGAGAGAAAGAGTGTGGAGCTTTTATATCAGAATTGTATCATCTATATGAATATTACATTTGTTATAAGATTTGCAATGGGAATGGTTATTTCTTCTCAGATATTCAGATCACTTCATTTCACATTATTCGATGATTTAGATCAAATCCATCCATGGCTTTTAAATAGAAATAGAATTATTTTGGCTGATTTGTTGTCTTGTAATAGTTTAGTGCCCAAAGGAAGAAGAAAGGATAGCCATAACACTGCAGTTTTTATTGAAGTTTAATTTCTATAACAACCTTTTAAAGAATTATTTTCTTCTAGAATGTTAAATTTATTTGCCTTGTCTTGTATAACACTATGCAAATTCTGCTAATAAGCTGACTATATAAAAATATTTCCTTTTCCCTGCATCTAATAGTTCTGTCAAGGGCTCCTTGTCTTGTCATATTTCTTTGAGATATTAAAAGATTTTTACCCAGAAAAATAGTTGTTCAAACATCTGTTTTGTCAGATTTTATGTCATCACTCTCTAATACAAATATTGGCTATACAGAAGTGTATTAAGAGTACACTGGATGACCTTTTTCTCCAATCTTTGCTGATACAATTTGAGATTCAGAGATAACTAGGACCTATACATGCTTATGTACAGGTATAATAAGAGTCTGAACATTATGCCTGTCTCTGAAAATAAGCAAGTAAGAATGATGTTTAAGATTAATACCTTTCTTTAAATTTCTGACTCCTCTGTGTTACAGGATAGTCTTAAACAGGTGTGCAGATATAAATAATATGACAATGTGAATTCATCTTGCAGTGAACACAATCTGGGGTTCATTTCTTCTTTGCCATCCTAGTCTGACTCTAAAGCAGTTCAGAAGTCTACTCTTACTCATACTAATATCTGTATTAAAATTCCAAGCTTACATTTAAGTTTAGACATATTTTTCATATTTATCCATAATGCTAAATCCACTTTTGGATTTGGTTTTGGGGTTGTTGGGTTTTTTTTTCACTTAACATGCTGTAATAATTCTACCTCTTCAATTTGATACATCTTCCCAAGTTTTTTACCAGCATTTAGTTTACATTACACATCTTCTATAAAAACTGATGTCATATTTCTTACCTAGTTTTAGTTTTTCAATGATACTCTTAATTAGTTTCATTATAATAGTCAGCTAAGATCCATGATGTATTTTTCTATCTTTAACTCATGAAGTGGCAGCATTGCTACAAGAATGATTATATAGTGAAGGACAGTTTGCAATTTTCTTGAATATCTATGTCTAAGTTTTCTATTTTTGTGATTTTAGTTTTCTTTTTTTCCTGTACTGTGAGCTATATTTAAATACAGTGGAATTTTTATGTCTTTGGGTTCTCATATAATAAGTAATCCATTTTTTGTATCATACCTTCATAAATGTAATTAATTATTTCATTTACTGTATTTCTGCTGTTAGTTTGCTTTTCGTTTATGTGCTTTTTAAAGTCATATTCAGAATTTCAAACTGGATCGGCTCTAGGGATATTCTTTGTATCATGCTATTTACATGTAGGCTTTGTGTTAGTTGAGAAATTCATCAGTAATCAGGTAATCAATTCATCAGGTATCAGTAATCAATTCATCAGGTAATCACCTGCTGCTGTGATACTTCTATAGCCTCCTCTATTCCTCTGCTGTGTGTGAGCTATCTTTGACCACAGTTGACCTTCTATGAAAACAGTGATTATCTGATTGGATTTTAGTTCAGTCACATTGCTGACTGAAAGGCTTCCTTTACTTACTCAAATAACTTGAGCTTGCAGGTTAGCAGTGTAAAAACATAATACAAAACATACCATAACAATATTAAGAGCACTTAAAAGGTTGTGTAAGAAATCCCCAAAAGATTAGCATACTTGATAAAGATACAACCTTCAGAACAATATTTTTTCATAGGAAATATATTGAAGGTATGTAAACCTTCATAAGGAACATCTACATTTTATTACCTGAGGAAACATCAACTTATTTCTTCCCCTTAGTATGGATTTGCACATAACCAGTACGTATGTGTTTGTAAGGCCTGCTTGAGGATTCTGGGATTTACAAGAGAGTGAAATGCTTCCAAACTTTTTTTAATGATGCTTCTTTACTAACAAACCCCCCCAAATAAGCAGTTTGACCTAAGCCATATCCTTGCCACAAGCCAAAAGACAAGCTGTGAATGATCAGACTTAGAAATTATATTCAGTGAAGAATGATTCTAGACACATAGAAGCCAAAGTCAGCCCCAATTTTTTATAAAGCAAGGTAGAGAAATGTTCCTTTTCTGCTTATGAAATGTAAATGTGCAAAGGTGCTGAAAATAGCTTGAGAAAAGTGCAGATAGTAGGTCAGTACTGTTTCTTTGAATATATAACTATTTCCATCATTATAGTGCATCTTAAACCAGTTCTAGCTCTAAAAAATAAATGCTCAGCATTTATATATAGAAACTGCAGTCCTATCCATTTTATTTCTGTAAGTGATGTCATTAAATCAATGGTGGAAGGTAAGCACATACAGCCCTTTGTGTGTCTTTTAAAAAGATGCACATTTATCAGAGAGATTCATTATTAAAATGTGATGGTGGAGAGATAAATCAGTGCTGGTTTTTAAAGGTTAGATCAGTTATATGGGTCTTCAAAGCATGTGCTGGTTTTTATCATAATTAAGATAAATTAAGCGCTCTTCTTAACAAGATAATCTTTTTTCTGCTTTAAATGTATATTTTAATGTTGGGTCTGACTTTATGGCTCCTGTATCCTATAAAAAGAGCTCTCTGGAGGATGAGTTTCTTCCGTCATGGAAACTTTTGAACTTTCAGGAGTTTTGCTGCATAAACAAAACTCATTGAATGCATTTGGGAGACCAAAATGTGTAGAGATTTAACTAATTCTTGTACTGATTCACTGCTCAACAGGACAGTAAATAATCATATTGACATAAGAGTATTTTGGCATCTTATAAAATAAAGGTAAAATAATTGGTAAAATATTTCATATTGGCAGTACTGCTGAAATACAGAGTAACCCTAGGAATGCCCAGTATCTATTAATAGGATATCACAATCTGTGAGAAAAACTTTTATGAAATTAAATGAACATCAATTCAAAGAAATCGAAATATAATGGAAACAGATGACAAGTTTCAGTTTTGCTCATTTAAAAAAACCAGAAAATGTCTACATAGTTAAAACAACAAAGCAATTAAAATAATTAAGTAATTAATTTACAAAGTAATTAAGACAATTTCTTTCTAGGTATGAGGTAGAGAGAGTGGAGTACTAGAAAGTATGAAGTATATGGGAATATTCAATGGAAAAAAAATCAATATGAACAACAGGACACTGTTATTGTAGGAAGTAACTTATTGTCCATGATTGGAATTTGCATAGAATAAAATGAATCAGAGAATCTAATAGTTGTTACATTTGGAAGGGACCTCTGGAGATATCTAGACTAACTCTGCTGCAAAACAGGATCATCTAAAGTGAGTTACACAGGAACACATCCAGGTGGGTTTTGAAAGTCTCCAGAAGAGGAGAGTGAGTCCATGACCTCCCCAGGCAGCTTGTCCTGGAGCGACACCACTCTCCACGTAAAGTTCTTCCTCATGTTGAAGTAGAACTTTGTATTTAAATTTATTGCCACTGCTACTCTTCTGTCCTGGGCGCCATTGAAAAGAGTCTGGCACCATCCCATGCTCACCTGCCTTTGAGATATTTATTAGCACTAGTGAGATCCCCTCTCAGTCTAGACTAAAAAGGCCCAGTCTCCTTAAGAAGAGAAGCTCCAGACCCCTGATCATCCTTGTGGCCCTCCACTGGACCCTCTCCAGTAGCTCCTTGTCTCCCTTGTGCTGAGGAGCCCAGAACTGGACACAGCACTTCAGGTGTGGCCTCACTAGGGCTGAGCAGAGGGGGAGGATCACCTCCCTCGACCTGCTGGCCACACTCTTGCCAATGCACCCCAGGATGACATTGGCCCTCCTGGCCACCGGGACACTGATGGCTCATGGACAGCTTGTGATCCACCAGGAGCCCCAGGTCCTTTTCCACAGAGCTGCTCTGCAGGAGGTCAGCCCCAGCCTGTGCTGGCACTTGGGGCTGTTCCTCCCCAGCTGCAGGATCTGGCACCTGCCCTTGCTGAGCCTCACCAGGTTTCTCTCTGCCCAACCCTCCAGCTGATCAAGGTGTATCAGCCATTGCCCCCAGTTTGAAGTCACCAGCAAACTTGCTGAGGGTGCATTTCATCCCTTCCTCCAGATAATTTCATAAAAGTGATAAATCTTTGATAACAGAAACTTGGAAAAATTCTGGAACAATATTGTCACGAAATCCAAAACCCACCTCGGTGTTATGATGATGATATATTTTTTTAAATTATTCTATTTTGTGGTTGCATTTGTTTCTAGGGGGTTGACTTTTTGAACCAAAGATCATTGGAAGTCTAATTTATTTTGTTTTAATTCACTTTATTCCCCCCTACTTTATTTCCCCATTTGGATTTGATATTGTCCCAAGATGTCCAATTAATTTTTCCATTTGAAATCACAGTCATTAAGACATATTCCTGGGCACACATATGTTCCACTTCAACAAGGTTTGTAGCAAGACCTAGCAGAATATTGACTCCTCTTGCTTTTTAAGTTCAATTTTAATTCTTAATAGAGTGAAACTAATATAATTACTTATTACTAAATTCTTCAAATTGTAAATATTGACCCTTTCTTGACTTCTCAATACCAATGCTTCCTTGAATTTTATTTTCGTAAAGAGTTTGTCTATTTTCTCTTACAAAGTAAATCTCATCAACTGTAACCTCAGGCTGCAGCATATATTGACAGATTGTAATCAGTTTCCAGAAAAATACCTGAATGGTACTTTTCCTAGAGCAAACCAGTCATATATATTTGGACAATAGCACAGTGTTTTTAATCCTCTGGAAGTATTCCCACAAAGAGTAGTTGTGAGATAGGCAATGACTTCAAGTGGTTATATCTAAAAATGGATTATTGCTCTAAAGCATTGTAATTTTTTATATGAAGGTGTTAGTTAGACATACTCACAATTTGTCATAAATGACTGGAAAATGTGCCGATAAGAATTTCAGATAAATCATTCTCACAGTTTTCACTTTTGTATGTAAGTCTTCACTTAGGCATCTATTAGGGATGACACATGATCTCATACCCGTCTGAGCCTATTGATTCCTTTCCCATTACTGTAACTTTGAACAGATAAAACTAAATCATAATTGCCATGTTGGATGCATCTCTGCATATATCATCAATAAACTAATGTATACTCTATTTAAAAATAAAATTTTAATTCAAATACTGTTCTTGGTAATCAAGAATATCTGGGGCCTGATATTGAAAACCAGTTTCTGGGTCTGAGGAACGATTCAATTTCAGGATGAAAATAAAAGTGACAAACTTCCAGTTTTATAAAATTGAAAACAAAAACCAAAAACAAATTGAAATGATTGTTGGAAACTAAATTTTTTTTTGATTCTCAGCTTGAAGGAAAGATGAATTGATTTAAGACATCTGCACATTTCTATAGGATTTTAATAAAACATGTTTCCTGTTTGAAGACATACATTTTTTGTGATATTAAGAAGTATGAGGTGAATTAATACTTTAGACCTCATGCTGCAGAAGCATAACAGAATATAATTTTTCTTCACATTAGGGAAATTGTAATAGAAGGCCCCAGGATTACACTATACAGAAGATCTGTCTTGACATATTTTAGTGTCATACATATTTATAAATGCAGGCAACTGCTAAACAAAACCCTCAAAATCATTGATTTCTAAGCAATATACTGAACGGGTTAGAATTAGATGTTACTAAACAGAATTGAATGTCTAATTTTAAGGAATTAACTTCAGCTATAACTAAGGAAAACAACAAAGGCAACAAATGGGTTGAGAGACAGGAAATGAGAAATCAGAACTAATATTCCATCTGTAAGTGTTTATATGCATCAGAATTCCATATATGTGCAAGTAAGGGTGGTCATAGGAAGATATATTGCAGGTACACAATTGACTAAGTAAGAGATTAGAGATTAGAGACTGATTTAGTGCCTGAAATGTGGCCTGACTGCTCAAGGCATTGTTGTGCTGGGTTGTTACAAGGAATGAAGCTGCAGGATGTAACAGCAGGGATACTCAATAAGTCTGAGCTTTAGAACTTTAAGATCAGCCTTTATTTTTGGATGTAGGCCTTGAAATCAATCAGACTATTTGTCTGGTGAAAATTACAGTATCTTGGATTGTATATGATGTTCACACTAAATAAAAGATGTACCTTTTTGCACAGAAATTTTACTATTTCTTCCCTATTTAGTATGTGATTATTTGAATATAAACTCTTTACTTAATATACAAGTGAAAGTAGACCTGAAGCGTAGTATTTTATAAACTGGACAGTATTTTGCAATAAATCAGGTTTGCTCATTCCTCTTAATCTAAAGAAGTCATAGAATCATAGAAGGTCAAGGGTTGGAAGGGAGATTAAAAATCATCTAATCCAAACCCTCCTGTCATGGGTAGGGACACCTCTCAGTAGGCCAGATTGCCAAAGACCTTACCCAGCCTGGTTTTGAACACTGCCAGGACTGGGCCATCCACAACTTCCTTTGGCAATGTATTTCAGTATCACACCACCCTCACAGTAAAAAAATTATTTTAATAGACATCATAAACATCCATGATAATGAACACATAATAAAAAGTTGTGACATGTTTTTATGGAAGTGGAATTGGCTTGAAAGCTTTCACTGCTAGTTGTCAAAATATTTTAAGTTCTCAAGCATTGAAAATTAGCTAACTGTCATCAGAGAAATCTGCTGCAGTAAGACCCATTATTTTAATTTCTTACTGAAGTTCTGTTGAGAAATCAGCTAGGGAGACTGTTGTTTTATGTAAACAAAACATGGTTATAGGTGTCTCCTCTAATATGACAGGAATGACTAATATCAGAAATCTAAAATTATTTAGGTATCTTTTTATCTTGATACATTCAACCCATTATAGAAGGCAAAGTTCAGGTTTTCCATTAATGGAAATTGTTTCTGATGGAATATGAAATATTATAAGCTCCTTTGACAGAAGTCAAGCAGGATCTCATGCCCTATATAATGAAAAAAACAAACAAACAAAAAAGGCGAGGAAGACGGGAATCCTAAATAATATGTGGAATGTGATACAAGTGTCAGCTCAGGAATTATCAGCTGAGTTCACTGACAGGTCTGTCATATTCTTACACAGTCATAGATTGATTATGTGTGGAAAAGACCTCCAAGATCCAATCAGTCTGAATTTTCTTACCTATTTGGCATCATCCTGCCTGCAGGGTTCTGAGTCATAGAGAATCTATTACTTTAATCTCCTTGTTGGGGTATATGTAGTCTGCATGTTTCTGCATGTTTGCTTAACTACACTTAATACTAAGCTGTAGCTGAAGCAATAAGATTTATCAGGCCAAGCTGTGATGCACTGAGTCAGTCACACAGCACAATTGGTTTCCAAAATGCAACCTGTTTGCTGCAGGTAACTGGAAACTAAATAATCCTGGTTTATTTTATTTTTGGCATGTGGTGGAGTATACCATATGTTACACAGAAAACTGATTTGCAAATGGTAGTTTAAACTTGAAAATAAATATACACTTTTTTTGTTGTTGTTCCCTAACAAGTGATAAATATCATCATTGATTTTTATAAAGTTCTGATTTTTTTGTAGCCACACTTTAGGTATTGGAATGCTGTAATCAGTTTCACCTCGAATTTTCTCTTCTACAGGCACCGATCTAACTCCTTTAGTCTTCCCCCCTAGGGCAGATTCTCCAGCTGTTTGATTATTATTGTGGTTCTCCTTTGGAGCCCCTCCAGTCTTTCTTGAACTGTGGGGTTGAGAACTGAATATAGCATATTCCAGGCATGGTCTGACAAGCACTGAGTGGGATGATCATGATATCTGTGCTAGTAATGCCCCTGGGGATGCAGTACAGGATCTTATTTACCTTTTTTGACTCCTGTTCAGCTTGTTGTCCACTATTTTGTGGCAAGGCTTCTCCCCAGCCCCACACTTTTTAGTCTGGACTGGGGTCTCTGGTAATGTCATGCCAGGACTTTGCATTTGGCTTTGTTAAATACAAATTTGAATTTTGCACAGTTATTGATAGCACCCTCTTCCAACCTGTCCAGGCTTTCTTTCAAGATTGCTCTTCATTCTGATAAGTTCATGTGACCATGCAGTTCGCTGTCATCAGCTCTTGAGTCTTAATCACTCTGCTACTTGCTTTTTAAATTCTAGAAAGTGTCTGAACTACTAGGTCTAACAAGATAGCTGGAAAATAAATAGGCATTTATAGAAGAGGATTCTATCTGTTTTTAGTACTTTTTTGCTAAGCATAAATATTGGTTCAAAATTATGTTGCCCCAATGTGCTTCCTTGTGAAACAGACCTGTGGAAAATCCTGAATTTTCATTTATTTTTTCATGGGAATATTTACATTTGACAAAATTAATTAAAGTTAATTTCTATCTCCCGTCAGCTATGCCTCCATTCAGTACCCAAACTATGAGACAGCAGTGTCTTATTGCTTCCAATGCGTGCTCACAGCTTACTTTGTAAGCAAAAATTAAAAAAAAAAAAAAAGTTGGTAAATGTTGTTATTACTTCCAGTAGCCAAGCAGACAGAAATTTTTCCTGCTGCTGTTTATAAAACTTACCTTTACTCTGTAAGCTAACTCCTCTGGACAAAGTGGACACTTTCCTCATGCATCTTGTATCTAGAGTTTAGTTTTGAAAGCTCCTGTATAATGAGGAGTAACTAGTGTATATTTTAGTAATAAAGTTTTCATTAAACAAAATTAATTAGTAATATAATCTCTGTTATGCAAATTACATTGCTGTGTGACTAATGGGAAACCGAGAGAAAAGTTCAGGTCAATGTTTATTAAAAAATTAGTAATAAACTAATCTGTAAATTTGTCTCACTACTAATATGTTGATTTAGGTCAATAAATATTTGAAATCTTATGGTAAAAGGTATTTTTATTTTCTGTCCACAGAAATTCTCTTCTTCCTGAAATTGAAATATGAATAGAGTAAAAAAAATTTAAGTGATTTGGAAGGAATGATTATCTGTTCCTATGTTATATGTCTATCCAATTAAAATTCTGTTTATTTTAAAAGATCTTTGAGAAAATTTTCCTAAACTTATTGTTTACATCATGACTCACTTTTAAAACTTTCTATAAAATATCAAAATATATTTTTTCTACCCCTGAGCACCTTCTGGGAAATCATCAGGGATGCATGTCTGAAGTACCTGTATTGTAACACATATATAATGGGGAACAAATATGATAAATCTGTGTAGAGTAGCAGAACTTTGATCTAGTTGGAATCATGTTGATGCAGTGGAACAGCTTACTATTGGAGTACTTCAACCTGAGTTATTAGGGATATTTTTTAGGATGGATAGAACAGGAAGATGAGAAGGTAGATGCCCTTTATTTAAGAGAGCAGCTGAAAGGCATGGAGTTTTTCCTGGAGATGGATGATGAGCAAACTGAGAGATTTTGGTGTAACATTGGGTGTCTATTGTAGACCACCTGACCAAGAAGAACAAGGTAAGACCTTCTACAGAGAGCTGGAAGGAGCTTCATTAACAGGTCCTGATCCTCATGGCAGACATCATTCACACCAGTATCTTCTGGAACAGGGACATCAGAAAATGCCATAAACCATATAGGACATTCCTGAAGTGATAATTTCCTGACTCAAGTGAGAAACGAACCAGAGTGTAGAGGTGCTTTGCTGGACTTCATACTCTCACACAAGGAAGGATTGTGAAAGTCAAAGGCAGCTTTGAGTACCATTGCCATGAGATGGTGGAGTTCAGGATCATGAAAGGAGGAAGCAGAGCAACAAGAAAGTTACAACACTGACTTCAAGAGAGCAACAATTGGCTTGAGCTTTGACGCTCATCTTGAAACAATCCCATTACATAAAGCCTTGGCTGGAAGGAAGCCCCAGGAGAAATGGTTGATGTTCAGAACTCATGTCCTGCAAGCTCAGAGCAGTCTGTTCCAACAAGCAGAAAGACAAGCAAAATATCTGTGGGCTTGGATGTTCCAACAAAACTCAGACATAAAAATATATGAAGGCTGGAAATAGGGACAGGTAATCTGGTAGGAATAAAAAGACACTATTTAAGCATGGAGCCATACAGGTAGGAAAATCAAAGCCCAGAGAGAGTGTCCGATGAAATGGAGTCTGATGTCAAAGGCAAGAAAAAGGTATCTATGAACATATTAACAGGTACAGGAAACCTAAGGAAAATATGGTCCTACTGCTGAATGAGTTGGGAACCTTGCTGTAACGACATGCAACAGGCTGAGGGTACTGAATTCCTCTTTTTGCTGACATCTTTACTAGCAAAATTGGGGTCTAAAAGTCCCAGATATCTAAATCCAGGAACAACATCTGAAGTAGGAAAGTTATGTAATTGGTGAAAGAGAAGCAGGCTAGGGAAAACTTGAACAGCCTTTGCATACATAAAGCCATGGACATGGACATGAGTTGACCCAAGAGTGAGGCCTGATATTACTGAAAAGCCTCTCTTGATTATCTTCAAGAGAGCATGGTGATTAAAAGAGGTGTCTGAGGACTTCAGGAAATAAGTGTCATTTCTATCTTCAAGAACATCAGTAAGAAAGACCCAGAGAGCTACAGGCCTCTTCATCTGTGGAAAGGATCCTGAAAATCATTTCCAGCCAACTGACCAAGAAGAAGACTACCAGAAGCAGTAAGTATGAATTTACCAGGAGGGAGTCAAGGGAGTAATGTTTAACAAACTTGATAACCAATGTTGAAAGGATAGGTTTGGCACATGAGAACAGTGGATACTGTCTTCATAGATTTCACTGTCTTTTGACACAGCCTATTTCACCTGACATTAAAGACACAGTTTCTTTCAGGAATTCTTTACAGAATGATGGTAACAACATTACCAGGGGTCAGAAGAAGGTGGTACCAGTCATACCCTCCCATGATGTCGGCACAGACAAGCTGTTGATAAGTTTTGGAGGTGGGCAGTGAGATTATTTGAAGGGCAGCTGAATAGACAAGGCCAGAATGTGGTAGTGAGTGAAAAAAAATCTGCTTGGAAACCAGTAGCTAGTGATATACACTAAATACCTGGAGAATGGGGGAAGAATATAGCGTCAGCAGTTTTGTAAATGACACAGAAGTGGCAGGGGTAACTGATAGACCAGAGCTTTGTGCTGTCATGAAAAGCGACTTCAGTAACCTGGAGAAATAGTCTGACACCAACCTAATGAGGTTAAGAAAATGTTGAAACTGGCACCTGGAAGCAAAGGAAGAAGATCACGCTGGGCTCATCCATCTGGGAAATGGTTTTGAAGAGAAAGTTATGGAGGTATCAAAGTTGAAAATCATCTACCACTGGGTACTTGAAACCAAGATGACCAACAGCTTCTTAGGCTAGGAGAAGGACTGTCAGTAGATCAAACATGACCTTCCTTTTTACTGGACACTGGTGAAGCCACTTGACTACTATATACCAGCACATTGTGTTCACTTTGGGGTTCCTCAGTATCAGAGAGCTACGGACATGTTAGAGAGAGTACAATAAAGGCCACAAAAATTATTTATGGGCTGGAGAAACTCTGGGTGTTAGGGAATACTTAGACAAACAGGCCTGTTCAGCTTGGCATAGGGGAAAACTCAGGGTGATCTCTTCAATGTGTGCAAATATCTGAAGGCAGATTGAAAGGAAATAAAACCAGGATCTTCTCGATGGTGGCTAATGACACAGAAAAAGGCAATGGGCTTAGACTGAGACACGGTACTGTCCACATTAGCAAAGCTTTCTTTTTACTTTGGGCTGACTGAGCACAAGAATAGGTTGCTCAGGGAGGTTGTGGAGTCTCCATCCTTGGAAATAATACAAAATCCCAAACATTCAGTGGTGCCCACAGATGACCAGTAATCCCAGTTTTGGGACATGAAGCAATGCACATTAACTGAATCATGGGAACTTCCATCTGAACATCAGGGAACACTTTCTCAATGTGAGGGTGACTGAGAACTGGCACAGGGTGCACAGAGGAAGTGTGGACTCTCCATCCTTTGAGGAATACAAGAGCTGCCTGGACAAGGTCCTTATCTTATTTGAGGAGGTAGGTTAGACAGGATAACCCTTCCAAATGTAACTATTCTGTGATACTCTGCTCTACAACATTGATATTGAAAGATACTAACCACCCCTGGCAGCTAAACAAAACTTGAACTAAGAAGCTATTCATCCAGTACTAGATACCTTGGAAAATCTTCATGTATGGGACAAGGAGTCAAAATTACAGTAGAAGCGTTAGATAATTTTTAATGGATGATAAATCTTAATTGCTAAATGATAGAATTTACTTCTTCCTTCATATAAATCCACTTTTATGTCCAAAAAATGCCTACCTGCTAGTTTAAAATATTTATAAAATTATAATTATTTCTAAGTATTTTTGTGTTCTAATGATTAAAAATCAATTTTTTAATAGTAGCAGTTTACAGATAAGGTCATTAACCCTTTGTTGAACCAGGACATTTTTCTCTTCAAATCCACACAGCTCTAGAGAATACTAGTTTCAAAATAAATTTAAAAAAACATTGAAAATCTTTAAAAGTTAAACCAATTTTGATACAGGGTACAGAACTCTAATTATGATACTCTAGAAAGATATATCTAATGTCAATTTTGTTTAACAAGCCGTAAAATATAGTGCTTGACCAAAAACTACAATATACAATTTCAGTTTTTTCAATTCTAGCTACAACAACATTTTGAAAATTGATTTAGAGATCAGACATAGCTTTTTCTGGCTTAGTTTCTCAGTATCAGTATTACTATTAAATTATCAATAACTGCCAAAAATTCAAACAAATTCAAAAAGCAGAATTGTTATATTAAGAAAAAATAAACTAAGAAAAAATTAGAGGAAATTTTGCCTGCCTTTTTCTTATTATACAGATGTTTTATGTATCAACTAAATTAAGGAATTTAACATGCTGTAAATCACTAAAGATAATGCATTTTTAGATTTTATGCTTCATTCTTATTCAGTCAAGTTAGTAATTCAATATGAGGTCCTACATTGCATCTCATTCTGTCAACGAATTGTATTATGCAGTCTTCAAAGTAGGGAAATCTTTGATTACTGAGATAATATTTAAATATTAACTCAGATGAAAGCACCCCACACCAGCTGTTTCTATTTAAGTATCTTGTGTTCACTTTAAAATTGTGAACAAACAGCTTGTTGAAAAGATGTTTGATTGGATCATGATGTTCCTAGTATTTTCTTTTCATGACTTTTAGGCCAATAGTCTTCACAGAAATTAGTTAATTTTCCCTGAAATTACTTGACTTCATGATCATATAGAACTAAGTTTGTTAGTGTTTAGAAGACATAGCCGTACTTTAGACGTTTGTGAGAAATCCATTACTAGATCCAGGCAGACTAAGGTCCAATAGCTTGTTACCTCCTCTGTAATTCTGCAATTCTGTGAACTGCTCTCCTTCTGTTTAATTTTTGTTTTGTTTTCAAATTTTAGTATTGCTCAAGAAGTAAAATGCCTGCCATTCAAGAAACCAATTTTGTAAGGATATGAAAGTAATAGCACTTTAATGTGTGATTTTATCCTCAGTGAAACATTTATCAATAAATTATATTTATTGCTGCAAACAGTTTGCTTACTGGAAATCCTTTTAACTTCAGCTAGTCACAGAGTATAAATTAAAAAGTATAGAATTTTTCCCTGAATACACATGCAGTAAATATAGGAAAAGTGTTCTATTGCTGCTGTTGATATTGAACAGTTTTTCTGAATTCTTTTACTTGCTCATGGAGACAGTAGGATAGATTCTTCTTTTAATGACATTTGTGCTTTTTAAGAATGTGATTATTTTGTAACTGTAATAGACATAGGATTTTTTTTTTTTCAGAATTAGATCAAGGGAGATTTTTAGAATCCTTTCAATGTAGTCAGAATTTCAAATTAAAACAAAACTGCTTGTAAGCCTGGGGAACATGATGCATATCATGATTTTATTTCCACCTCTGAATTCAGACTACTGGATTTTTGGGAATTTTTGCCTTTTCTTCCCCCGAACCCACCCACAAAGTAATTTATTGTTTTAATGCCAACTTCTATCAGTTCATACTTTGTTATAAGCAGGATTCAAGTGACTAATGCTTTATGCATATGAAGATGATTCAAATCCTATTAATTGGTAGGGAATCATATCAGATTGTACAGTTAACAATGTACCTGACTTCCTATATTGCCTCACTTTTATATAGCTTTCTCTGATTTAATGGAAACAAAACTCTTAAATCTCAACAGAATTGTAAATAGGTTAATTTTTCACTAATTGCTTTTATGGCTGGAAGTAGTCTGTAAGACTTTTGCTCAGATTTTATATCTATTCAGCACTCTTTAGATGCTTAGCATGCAGACAAGAAGACAAGTAGAGACATAGATTCTAATTTGTGCATCAAAGTTCTTTGAGAATGCCTGTTAAATTGGGAAATGGTATAGATACAAAGCAAGGCAAGAAAGCAAATAAGCTTTTCCAAGCAAAATTCTATTTCTTAGTTTTGTCTTTTCTGAACTTATTTGGTCAGAGTCTGGTAGCAGGCACAAAAATAATTTTTAACTCCCTTCCTTATCTCCACCCTCACTCTTTCAAAAGTGAGTACTCATTATCAATTCTGTTCACTTTCTGTGGTTGTCTTTTGTGTTCTTGCAAAGCAGGGATGTAAGTAGATTATTTCTTGGTGAACAAGGAAGAAGGGAGGAGGTTCTCCTGTGAAACAGGCTTGTTCATTTCAAGGTCTTATTGAGGTACTCGCATAAAGGAGAATACATGTTCTTATTAAGAATATGAAAAAGAATATGGAAAATCCACCCTAGGGATTAGGGATATTTTGTGTTGTATGTTTTAACACAGTCTTGATTCCACTAAAGGTACAGGAGGTGTGACCACAAAAATATTACCACATTGTGATAAAAATTATGAAGTTGTTCTTTGTGGTTAGAATAATGGGGGCTAATAGTTATAATGTTACTTTAAGTGTAAAGCTGCTGAAGATGTGTATCTTCACGAAGCATTAAATGACTATTGGCTGAATATAAATAGAAAGCATTCTGTATTATCTGTGTCTGTTTCTGTGGGAACAGTAGGAATGCTGAGTGCTGTGATTTGAACTAACGACATGTTACCTATATGATTGTGTGTGCAGAATAGATTATAAATGGTAGCAGAAGAAGATTCTCTTTTCTGAATAACCACAAATCATATTGGGAGACAAAAAGAACCCTAAACCCCAAACACCCAGGAAGGTATGGAAATATGTCACACATTTTGAAAATTTTGTTGGACTTTTTAGGCATTGTATTAAACAATAAGCTTTTTTTTTTTTTTTTTTTTTTTTTTTCCTTGAGGTACAGAAGACACAAAAAAAGAATACTTCAATATGTACAGCTTAGAATTTTTTCAGTGATTTGCTAGGGACAATGAGCAGCTTGTGATATCTTGTGTTCAGGAAACATTTGATGTTCCAGTAAGAGGAAAAAAAGGAAAGAGCACCGATTTCTTGAGAATCAATGATTTTCCATTGATGCCTTCAAAGAGTAATTAGCTCTTCTGAAAATTCTTCTGTGGGAGTATCCAAGTTATAGAGAGTGTTTTAGTGAAAGTTTCTGACCCAAGAAACCATGAAAATATCAGTAGGTTGTAAACAAAGTAGATGCTATTCATATCTGCTTGTGTGAGTAAAGCCATAAAAAATCTGTCTGCTTAAATGCGTAGTGTCATGAAGAGAGGAAGCAGACTCTTATTTACCATAAAAAAATCAAGCTCTCCAGAAACAAATAAATTTATTTTTGAAATAAATACCTTAATTTTATTCCAAAACTGATCTGTCAAGTGATTAGTTAAAACTGATTAAGGTTTCTGAAACAAGGTATCTTCTAAAAATAAACTTTATAGTAAAATTACTACTATTTCCTGGTGATCATTAGAAACTAAATAATATCAGTTTGATGATATCCATGTTTTAGTAGGAATTATTGGGGAAAAACAAAGAAAATAAATATAGGTAGATTTTAGCAAGAACCTGTGTGGTTTTAGACACTTCACAAAAGCAGGTACAGGAGTATAAATTTGGGCGTTTTATTGGCTGTTAGGTAGATGTGAAAAAAAAATTACTAGTAAAATTAATGCAGGTTTTGTTGTGGGATTCTTTTTTTTGTAAATGCTATGCCAAAAGGTATGTATCTAAAATATGTGAATAGTAATAAAATGCTTAGGTGGTTCAAGATGGAAGACACTTCACTTTGTGAAAACAATTTGCATGTTGAGAAATTAGCAGCTAGTTCTGCTGATAAAACTGTCTCTACTATTGCAAGAAAATTGCATTTCTCATTAATAATTTCCATTATTTGTTTACAACTGTAATTGTTGATGGTGAAATATGGTTTTTTTGCCTTGTCAATACTCATAAATCTATGAAGAAAGAACTTTTCCCAATTTCCTCTGAAATTCATTATACTTTGCAATATCACATGTTTTAAGACTTTTTCCTTTAAGTGTCTCTACCATTAGCAAATATTTAATAATCTGAATTGTCTTTAGAAAAATCTTGGGCTAAAGGATCAAGGAAATTGTTAAACAACCAGGGAAAAAATTACTAACCTTTCCTTCAATGACTTTTTGATGAAATAACATTGTTGAGCTTGCTGTATTGTCTCAAGACTCACTGCACTTGTATCTTTAGAATAGCTAGAAAATTTTCTGAAAATAGCCCCTCCTCATAGAATTTCATATGCACTCTAAGTCCACAAGCCTAAGAAAAATAGAGACTGAGAATATTTTCACACAAAGGCTCAGAGTAACTTCATGGCAGATCCAGATAATTTGAAGTATAAATGAAAATGTTATGGATGATAAAAGCACTTAGGAGAAATAGAACTACATAATAAAATGATAAACGATGTTCATCTTCATTGCTGATGTCTTGTCTACTCACACTTGAAACAGTTTCACACCATCAGTATTCAGTCTAATATTTGGGGTTTTTTCTTATCCTTGTACTTAATAAAAAGCCATTAGTATCCTCTGATAGTACTGAAGTGTATAGAGCATCTGTCCACTACTTAATGATCATACTTTTTTTCCACATGTATCATAATTTTAAGCTGCTTGTGACATGACCTTGCTTACATTTCACTGTCAGTTTCAGGACAATCCAAAGGGAGAATTTCTTAGAGACACAGCATTTTGTTCTACAATGATGAATTTATAAATCTCTGAAGGTTTTCAGGTTTTTTTAAGGTAATTATTTGCTTTGAGTAAAGCAAATAAAAGTGAAAGAAAAGTATAGCAGATGCAAATTGTCTTTATAAAGATCCTGTACTAGTTTTTAAAGATTATATGTCAATTTAAAACAACAGTATCAAACTCTGTAAATGACAGCTATAGAAAAAATTGCAGTGCACGTGATATAAAGTTATGCTTTCCTGTCTTTCTTTAGAAGAAAAGAAAAAATCATTGGAACTTATGATGAGGTGAAGCAATTTACTCTAAAGTGATTGTTCAAAGTATTCTCAGGAAATGTCACCTTTCAATTAGCAGAATCAAAGATGATATACTTTTAGTGCTATCTCTGAGATGTAGCTTGGATACTGTGAACATAGCTGTAAAATTCCTGAGTATTTAGGTAGTAGAACATTTGCTGCAATAAGTGCTAGATATTGGATGCAGGACTTGAAGTCTGGCTGCCAACAACAATAAAATGGAAGCAGATGTCCACTCCTTCAAGGGCAGGGAGGCCCTGCAGAGATAAATTAGAGAGATGGTCAACCACCAACCAGCAGGTTCTGGATTCTACACCTGGGACAGACAACTCTGGTTGTGTGGATAGACTGGGGAATGAGATGCTGAAGAGCGGCATTGAGGAAAGGACCTGCGGGTCTTGACTTTCAGAAAGCGGAACACAGGTCAGCAGAGCCCTGGCAGCCAGGAGGACCACCCATGTCCTGCAAGAGCACAGTGTCACAGCCGGGTAAATGAGGGGATTGTCCTGCTCGGCTCTGCACTGAGGCAGCCTTTCCTTGAGTGCTGGGAGCAGTTTTGGGTACTATAATATAAAAAAGAAATTAAGCTATTAAAGACCTTCCAGAGTCTTCCAGAGGAGAGCCATGAGAACAGTGAAGAGTCTGGACGTCCCTTATGAGCACTAGCTGATGTCACTTGGTTTATTCAATCTGGAGAGAGTGAAAATGAGACCTCACTGAAATCGTCAATGTCCTTGTGAGGGGAAGTGGATGGATAGACACTGATCTCTTTACTCTTGTAACCAATGACAGGTTCTGAAGGAATGGCATGAAGCTGAGTTGGGAGGTTTAGGTTAGATATTAATAAAAGGCTTCTCACACACTGGTGTTTGTGCAGTGGAACAGAGAAGAGGCCACAGCACCAGTGTGATAGAGTTAGAGAAGCATTTGGACAATGCCCTCAGATACATTGTGTTAATCTTCGGGTGTCGTGTGTAGGGCCAGGAGTTGGGCTTAATGATCCTGATGGGCCCCTTCCAACTCAGTATATTCTATGATTCTGTGATTCTAAATAATCAGTGCTTTGGTTCAATTTCTATGTCATCCTCTTTTTACTATAATAATATCTAATTTCTGTGAAAAGCAGGCATCAGCTATATTTCTACTGTCTGTAAACAGATGTAAGGTACACGTTAGCTCTCATCTGGAATTTATTTCAATTTTCCTTATATATTTTAAAGCTTAAAGCACAAAGTAGTCATATTATTTTAGTGAACAAATCTATACGTCTGTGTTTTCTCTCTTCCTTTTCTTTTCTTTATTTTAGTTTGCATCCTCTTTTTTACAGAGTGGTGAAGGACCATAACATGATAAGATTGTTTTGGGTTTTTTAACACAGATGATCACCACTGACATTAAAAATAATAATGAAGTGAAGTGAATAATGAACTACAAGTGAAGTAGTTATCACATAAATTCGCAAGCTGTAGATAACTGGAAAATTGTTCTGTGTATCTATAATGTAATTAGAAGATAGTTCAGAATGCCTATAATGTTCATATATGGGAAAAAAGAATGATTTTGTAACAGTAAAGTACATAGAAGTTGAAATAGTAAATCTGATACAGAAGAGCGAAGATCACTATTAGAACATTTATAAAAGAATTATGAAGATTGGGATGTATAAGCAGTATGTCCCTTGAAAAAGATAAGGAAACTGCTGTTTCACTGGTAGTGCAGGAAGTGATTAAAATTTCTCAGTGTAACACAAGAATTTAATAAGTTGTTCTCAAGAAAAAGAAAGAACGCAATAGAAAAGAGGAATTAAGGCTATAATTAAGAATAATTATATTTTTATATTATGGCTACAGTACAATAGTGTGAAATCAGCAGTGCACCACAGCAGAAGAGTCCAAAAATATACTGGGCTTTGTTAACAGGGGCATCAAGGGAAGAGATTATATTCTTCTATGTCACATTCATTAGACCATATCTGGATATTTCATTCAGTTTTGATCCCTAAAATATGTGAAGGCCATGGACATAGTGGAGTGGATTCAGGGACTGCAATTAGGATGATGAGGCCTAGAGCCCTTGCCCTGTGAGAAGAGGCTGTGGTACCAGGGTTGGCTCAGCTGGAAGAAAGGGTGGCTTCAGTGGGCTCAACAGTATTGCCAGCACCACTAAAAGGGGAAGAAGAGGTACAGTCAAGCTTTTCACAGTGGTGTGTGTGGCAGGAAGTTGAAAGGCAGTGAAACAAGCTACAACATGAGAGGCTTAGGCTGGAAAGAAGGAGAAGCCTTTTCTCCAGGAGGACAGTCTAGCAGTGAAACAGGTTGTCCAGAGGTATTATACTGCTTCCATTCTTGGAGGTTTTCAAGACTCAGCTGGAGAAAACTCTGAGCAAATTTGTCTGAATTAAGGATCAGCCCTGCTATGAACCGGAGATTGTGCTGCAGGCCTCCCAAAGTCTCTTCCAACTGAAATTATTTAATTGTTCTGAGTGTTAACTAAGAAAATAAATGATCATGGCTATTTTTATTCTTCCATTATTCCCCTCACAAAGCAAATATTTTTATATTAAGCATTTTTCCTGGGTTTTCTGTGCTACACATTCTCTATATTGACAAAGTAATCATTGTAGATTTGTTACAAAAGCTTGTGTATTCTGGGCACATAACACATATTAGTAAGAAAAGGCAAGTATTTTTCACTTCATCCTGACGAAAAGAAGGAAAGGTGTTAAAAAATTTTAAGAAGCTGGAACAAATGGACAAAAAGGAATAAAGGAGGGGGAAAGGAATTAATATTGCAAGAGATTTAGAAGCTGTTAACCACCAGACTCCAATTCTGTTAATGTGACCAGGACTTCAGCATTTAATGCTGTATTAGTTTTGCACTGCAGACACAGGTGTAACAGAAAAGAACGGTAATGATAAAGGAAGAATTGAATTTTAATCTACACTATAGGGACCAAGTCCAGAGTTGAGTTCCTGTGCCACAAGTACAAGGTCAGTTTCTACCTGCTGAGGATCTTTCTTAGCCCTAGTTTTATTTAAATTGTCCAGACAAGTGGAAGTAATGTTCATCTGACCAAAAAAAAAAAAAAAAAAAAAAAAAAAAAACCCCAAAAAACCAAAATCAGCATAGAACGTTGTAAAATTTATATAATTTATTATGCTGCATTGAGCTGAACAAACAAAAACTTGTTTGCATTATATTATTGCCAACTATACAACTGCTGCTATGCACCTGTTCTGGGCATTGGACAGGGAGCTGTTTCCACAGTAAGAAAGATGTATTTTTCTGATCTATCAAGCTGAACCCTTTTTTTTTTTTTTTTTTTTTTTTTTTTGTTGAAGACTTACTGGACAACTGCAAAGACACATATGCCTGCTTGCAGCTCTAAGACTTCAATCCTAAAACTGTCCATTCTAGCTCCTGACATCATTACTCCAATTTCTTTATATCTCAGTCCTTTGCGGAAGCCTTCCTAACAGCAGTTTCCAGAAAGCAAAATTTGGAATCTTGGTCTCAGCAAAACATGTAGTATTTTTGCTCTTTGAGAGAGAGATCAGTGCTTTATCTCCATTTCTGCCTTTCACCAGTTTGATTTTTGACATCAATTTCCTGTTGCTATGGTTCTCCATACAGCTTTTGTGTTCTGGATTATATTGTGAATCCTACTGTAAATAAATATTACACCTATGGTTTATAATGCTTTTTTAGGGAACCTTGCAATATCTGTAACTTTACAGAAACAGATTTAATGTCTCTCTCTCACATCTAAGTACTAACTAAAAATCTACTTTTTCATTTTAATTCTTGTAACAAAATGGAGAAAAAACGTGTTAATGGAGTGGGAAGTTTAGTGAAGATGGAGGATTTCTTTTTTGCTAATGAGGCTTGAGGGCAGAGTATGATGATAGAATACACATGTTCATTCTTGTGGCCAGAAATGTGTTCTTCCTCTTCTTTGCCCCCATTCCCTGCTCTGGGGGCATTGTGAAAGGCATAAAACGCATTTTGAATATATTAAAAAAACTTTCCTAAAACTACCAATTACTATCAAGAACTGGAAACTCGGCTTGAAAATCAATAGTCACTATTAAAGATAAATAAATAATAGAATGACATGCTAATTTCTTAAGACCCTGGCTCTGCCACTGTAGATGGGTAGATGCCTTGGCGAAACAGAGAAATTACTTGAGTCAGCCAGAGAAATTCAACCAATGTGACCAGCATACAGCAAACCTGTAATTAGTAAAATTTGCTTGGGAAATCTGTCAGGATTTTAGATGTATTTTGCATGTAACACTTTATTATCACACAGTAGATTACTCAGAAGCATGCCTCTAATTTAGGATTACACAGGTTGTCAAAGCAAACAAAATTGGTACTCTGTGACCAGTTCTTACTTTGCTCTTCTACAGCACAGTAGGTCCTGACCTTGTACAGATGGTTACTTCAGAGGAAACTGAGGGGTCTGAGGCCTCATTGTGCTGAGTCCTTATAAATCCAGTAACTTCACACCTGTCAAGTTTACATACATTAAAGCTTTAGTATTTAAACCCTTCAAAAACTGTATGAAACTAATATCCAAGCCCTTTTAAAAGAGCGGTGGTATATACTGTGTGTTAAACCTGGATGGATGACAAGTGCTCACCAAAGCCGCTCTGTCCCTCCCCTCTTCAGCTGTACATGGGAGAGAAAATACAACAAAATGCTTATGGGTTGAGATGAGTGCAGGGAGAGATCACTCAGTGATTATCATCACAGTCAAAACACAGTTGACCTTGAGGAAATGAATTTATTTTATTTTCAATAAAACCAGAATACAGCAATGAGAAATAACTCCAAATCTTTCCTCCCTGCTTCCTGGGTCCAACTAAATTTCTAACTTCTCTGCCTCCTCCTCCTAAGTGGTACAGAAGGACAGGAAGGGGGTGTTGCTGCAAGTTTATCACACCTTGTCTCTGCCACTCCTTCCTCCTAATACCCTCACCTACACCAATGTGGGGTGTCTCCCACTGAAGACAGTCCTTCATGAAATTTCTGAATATCACTCCTCCCCACAGTCTGCAGTTCTTCTTTAACTGCTCTAGCATGGTTCCCTTCCATTTTGGTCAGTCCTTGAGGAGCAGGCTGCTGCAGTGTGGGACCCCCATGGGGTCACAAGTCCTGCTAGCAAAGCTGCTCCAGTATGGGCTCCTCTCTCCATATGGTTATGGTCCTGCGTAGAGCCTGCTTTAGTATGGGTTTCTTATGGGATACATTTGGGCACATTCACCTGCTTCAGCATGGGATCCTCCAGGAGCTCCTGGTGGGTATGTGCTTCCATAATCTGAGGGTTCATATTCCTGTAAAGCAGTGAACACATGAACATGAAAGTGAAGGCAAAATTATTCTCCCCAGGACTAAACTCACTAAAGTAAAGTTTAATTTTGAGATTAAGCAAATCAGAATGCTTGAACCAAGGCATCAATTGTTTTTTAGCTTTCAAAAAATACAGTGCAAAGACCTGGTGTTCTTCCTACATGACCCAAAACTTTTCCTTTTACTGTTTCGCTTCACTTCAGATCCACTCCAGTGGCGGACTTGGCTTTCCTCATAGTAAGCTACAAAAGTATGCTTATGTCTTGTCACACTTGCAACTAAGTCTAGAAAAAAATAGCAAACTATCTTACCTACAGCAAACAGCTTTCTAATAGCTGCAATATGTAATTATAACTATTGAATTTTGAATTTTTTTTTTAGAAAACTCATTATAAAATATACAATATAAGTTGCAATAACACACTTGTGGTCAGATCAGTAGGCTAGATTATAGTTCAGAAAATCAATTTATTTCTATAGAATTTTTAGGCTGGAAGGAGTGTGAATCTTGCCTTGCAAACCTGGGAGTGGAGTCTTTCACAAGGGTTAGACTAGAGCATATATATATGAATTCAAAGTAGATAGAGAATATTTCCAGCATGACATATTTAAGGTTAATGATTCTTGTGTAGTTAAAGTTCCCCATGGACTGACATTTCTGCCTAATGTTGGAACTGGATTATATAAAGACTGTGAGAGTTCCTGCCATAAAATTGAATCAGGAAAAGAGATAGACTGGGATTTGTGCTTTTGACTGTTCCATTAGAGTCTCTGAATAAATCAGAACTTTAAAGCCTGTAATTATTTTTTTTCTTTTTCTTTTTAACGATAAGTATATTTCAAATTTAACCCTGTGAATGGTAACTATAATGAACATATAGATAAAAGGACATAGAAAAATTCATGCATTGTTTAATTGCAGATTTTTTAGAATGGAAATATACTTCCTGTAAGTGTAGTATTTGAATAAGGCTGCTAAATAACGGATGGTATGCAAATTATATGCAATTTAAGTCTGGACTGACACTCAAAATCAGATTTCTGCTATGAAATGTTTAAACACTTCTCATGTGACATTCAGCAATGTATGGGTAGTAAAACAACCATGGAAACAAACTGTCCATGGATATTTTAAATTGAATTATCCACTTTAATAAATACTTGATCTGCTGATTGCCTGCAAATGCTTTAGGTTTCTTGCCTGAAATATGAACTTATTAAACTTCTGAAGGTAAGGATCTGTGTGTCAGGAAGGACTGTAGTCCTGAAAAAGGAAAAAAGAGAATTGCACAGTATATATTAACTTTAACTGGATAGACAGTCCAGAATTGTAGACTTCTGGTGACATTTTCTTTTGACAAGGAATCTAAATGATGACGTGACAAAAAGTCTAATTGTCCTACTTAAATTGCAAACATCCAATGAGCACACATATTTTCCAGGACTACTATCTTAAAAGTTATAGATACTTTTGGTTTTTAAAGGATAAAAATAAAAATAAACTACCTAATTTATACTCTTAGAATGTTTTACAGACAGAGTAACTTATACGGGAACTGGGAATAGTTATAGAGTATAGATATAGTAGACAAGAAAGGATTATCTTTAGCTGCTGGTAAACATATTACTTGCAGAGATAATAAAAGAAAATTTTGAAGGCTGCCCATTCTGTGAAGTTGTTTACAGGTGTCATCAGCAAAGAATTTACCATATGGTAGCATATAAAATTCATGTTTTTATTTAGAAAGAAGGTTATTTATTTCACATTTATAATTTTATGGTGCCTTATTTTATAATATAGTTAATATAAGTCCTTAAGAATAAAAGGAAAGGCTAAAGAAAAAAGTCACATTAACAAAAATAGTCCATAGTCTCCATTACAAATCTGTTCCTAAAATGTAGCAAGAATCAGTTTGCAGCTTGTGAATAGACACAAAATATAAGAAAATAAAGAATCTCTCACTTGGGTATTAGTACAGCAAGGGTATCAATAATATTTTTATCTTTGGGACAAGTTTTTCTTCCTCTGCCCCTTAAACTATTGGTATAATGGAAGAAAATTTCCATAAGATTAACACCCATTTGAAGCCTTAGCTCAATCATTAAGCAGCCTTCCTATTGCATATTTGAATTTTTAGAGTTCCTAGCTTGAAGATTTTCCTGCTAGTCTAATACATATATATATTTTTTACTTCTAGTAAAATATTAAAATAGAATTAAAGCAGTGATGCTTTGAATATGATACGCTTTCTAATTCAATATTTTCATTATATAGAAGATAGTGGACAATAAAAGATAAAACTCATCCAAACTGTTTATAGGTGCTACCTAATGGCACAAAAACATGCTTATGGAAATGATTACAATTCTAATTGTAAGGAATTGACTTAAAACAGATTTCTAATACAACAGCACAGACTAGTGGCTTTTAGCAAGGCAGCAAGTTTGCCTTTTCTCTTACACAGTATTAAATTAAGATGGCTAAGACCAGAGGGTATAGAAAGTCTGAGTGTTTCTGTTTTTCTAATTCACACATGGCTTCTGTTAGTAATGCATACTTTCAACTAAATAAAAAGGTTTTTACAAAGAGATAAGTTTTTTACTTTTTTTTATGCTGTAAGAGATTGAACCTGTATTGCATATTTTTTCACATGTATTTACAAGGAACAACTTCGTCCAGACTGAGTAGTTTCTCAATTTCTTGCAAAAGTGTGTCACAAATTCACAGCAGCATTACAAAAAATTGCACAAACATGTTATTCAAACCTCTTGATCTTGACATTTCTAGACAAAATATTTGCATAATAAGTTATGCCTTGAAACTGAGTGTGACTCTGACATTTAAACTTTTTGTAAGTCTTCTAGACTTCTGAAAACATATAGTTACAATTAAGGTTAGTAACATAACCTGAATGTAGGAATTTTAAACATAATGATTACACAGAGGTCTCCTTGCCTCATTTCTTATGCATCTTCCTATGTCTGCTTTTCATATCTTTCTCTCTAGTTAGCCCATGTACAGTATCACACTGACACCGGTGTAGTTGATTCAGGTAGCTGGGATATCCCTTAATCAATATTGTCCTACATTTCCCATTAAGATGTACCCCACTCCTTGAGAAATTATTTTCTTTGTAATTATCCAAATAACTCCTACAAAACCTAGTGTGGTCCTGTAGAGAGATGAGAATATGGTGTGAATACAATAAGTACATGGGAAGGTGCCAACTATGGAAGTACACCTGCAAATTTTCTCCTTACCAAAACCTAGCTCATGAAGATGGAAAATATACTGTCCCTGCTCATCAGAATAAATTGATAAAATGGGTGGAGGTGTGCCTTTATGAGTACATTTAAAAAATTATCTTCCAGTACATTTCATCTGTTGGCCACTTTTAAGCTCTCAGTATCAAGGTAATGAACACTGGACCTAAAGACAAAGTTAACGGTAGGGCACTGTAAATAATCATTAGATTGAAATCCAGTGGGCTGAATTTAACAGCTGGTATTTGTAACTTAGTAATGAGATGTAAAAGACATGAAATGTAAAGTTCAGATTAGCAGGAAATAAATGATTCACCATGCAGTTTAAATTACAATATAATTTGGTGTAAGTTTTCTTGGGAAAAAAATACTTCAGGCTTGATAACCTGATATCAGTCTATCATTTCTCTATGTATTCAGAATTCCTCTCACCATACTCCTCCACTGTGTATTTATATTATTGTAAGTGGTTCAACTGGCTTGATTTCCTCATTCTAGTTGGTGTCATTTCCATTCCATCTTACCATGAAATTACCATGTAAGCAATTTCTTCCCAGCATCAAAGAGATTACTCAGGAATATTTTTTTTTTTTTTTTTTTTTTTTTAGGAATATGTATGCCTATATGTATTTTGGCTAAAACTTGCAAATCTGCAAGGTTGTGTACTCACATGTAAATCACAAATCTGTCTAAATCATGCAACGTCTAACTTGGCTGTCTTGAAATCCTCACCAGGCAGATATAAAATTAACATTTACAGGCATTTAGCTGGGAAGAAATACCGAGTGTTGTCTAAATAGATGAAACTGAACTGAGAAGGAAGACAGAAAAGCTCTTCAAAAATGTCCAGGACCCTGTAAGGTACCTAGTACTACTTATTCTAATATGCAGTGTCAAACTTCTTTGCAGTCCTAACCACTCTGTGCGTGTTGGGACCTAAAGTGCAGTCTCCTGGCAGGTGGACAAAACTAGTGTGTCTTGATTTTGTTTATATATGTTTGTTTTTTATTTTCTGAAACTGCCAACTCTTAGAGAATTCTGGGTATTCACTGTGAGGTTCCTGCTACCTATCCATAGCATCGGAATTTTAGACATCATAACGAATAAAAATGTAGCACCGATATTTATACTATAAAATTAAACAAATGGTTGTCTGCAAAAGCCTCTTTGCTTTTAATTTCCCTTTCTTTTTACATCTTCTAGTGTCCCCATTTTGGAAGGATTTGTGCTCTCTAGTTCATATTTATGAATACGGCTTAATTAAAAAGTTCTCCATTCAGACCTTGAATTGCAAGGAGATTTAGGTCCACATTTTGATAATTTTACACTCTTAATACCATTAGAATAATGATCATTTAGATATCTACACAGGTGTTAAGCACCCAAATTTCATCAACGGTGATAGTTTAGTAATCTTGCATTAGGTTACTCATAAAAAAACTCTCCAATTTTATTTAAAGTCAGAAAGTAAATCCTTCCAGCAGATGGCAGCAGCTCTCCACCTACCCCAATTCAGCCTCTAAACATGCATATTAAGCACAAACTCTAATAAGAAACTATTTTTTCCCCCCCAGCTGATGGCTGAATTGCTTACACAGACTATTCTTCTCCAGTTTTAATTTTCAAGATGACCAAACACAACTGGTGTCACTAAGTTGTCTGAAACCAGCCAAGCCAGGAGGCATATGTTACATTGCAATTATTTTGCTATATTGACAATTTAGATAAAGGAAGGTAGACCAAAGCTGTAGTTAAATTTGTATTTAGGTGACAGAATGCACTGCTTAAACTAAACTTAAACTAAACTTGCCTAAACAGCTGCAAGATTCTGAAGGTGTTCTGGCTTTTACTGACAGATTTCCTTGGATTTCCTTGCAGTGGACTTGTCATTCATAGTCATTCTTCTTATTTGGCACATTTGTAGTGTAAGTGGTATTGGACAGGATATACACAGCCTCCCTAAAGATCAGACTTACTCAGGCATTATTCTCTATTCACAGAAGATCATAAGGTCTTCCTGTTCAAGGGATACTGTCAAACAGCATATTTAAAAGTAATGCAATTAAGTGTATGCTGCAGCTTCCTATAAATAATTAACTAATTTTATTTTAAATCTGTCTATAAAAAAGGAGTGTTACAGTGACTCTTCTGCTGAAAAAAACCCCATGAACTACTGAGACAGCAACTGCCTATGACACTATCCCACAGTTTATTCAGCTATGCATAGGCTTAACTTGATCATGCAAATAATCCGTCTTTTGTGGAGCTTCTTGTTTAACTATACCTTAATACATGCATAAGCCACTCTAGGATTCAGATGTAGCTGACTACAATTATACTACACTTATACATAAAAAGCTGGATCAAAAAGATACATATGTAGTCCAAGGATTACATATATATAATTCTTCCACTGCCACCAGCTTCCTTGGGTTTTTTTTATATTTAAAGGACTTGTAAGTAAAGCTAAAGCTTGTTAATTATGCAGAAGGTTAAAAGAATCCCATCATATTCTGTTTTTTTGACAAATATGAGAGGTAAAAAATATTTTGCTTACTTTAAAACAATGCAACTGTAAACCATATTTCAATATAATACTACAAAACATTTAATTTGCTCCACAAATTTGGTTTTGTTTAGCCTAAAAAGGAGTGTTGCATTTTTGAACCAAATTCTATGAAAGGACTTCCATTAGAAAAAATGAATTTGTATAAAAATAGAACTAAATAGCTTTCAACTAACTAGCTTACAATTTATTGTACTTTGTATGTAAAATGGATATACCAGGGGAAGTGTTACACTGGTAACCATTGTAAGCTTTTCTGACTTTGTGGCCTAAGCATTACTGTTTAGCTGTTAGGGTATTTTTTTTTTCTTTCTCTTTTCTTTTTCTTTTCATTCTTCTCCTCTCCCTCTCCTCTCCCTCTCCTCCCCTCTCCTTTCTCTTTTTTAAAATTTCCACAAAGTTGTTCTTTTCTTGCCACATAGATTCAGATGACTTTGGATGATTCTTTGCCCATTTCCTTTCAACCCCAATTTGCTATCATTTGTGGTGTAAGATCATCTGTATCAACTGTCTGTAGAAATATTTTTTATTTTAAAAGGTTTAGAGAGATAGGGTACAATTGTGAGATTATGTGAGAAGAGAGGAATAAATAAAAAAGAGGAGAAAAATAACACTGGCTTTTATTTGCCAACCTGTCTTGGTAACTTTGGTTTCACTCAGACAGTACTGGACCACACAATCACTTAAAGGACTTAAAATAGGGTCCTCAATTTTCAAAAACTCATCAAGAATTTTTGCAGTGGGGAATTCTATTAATGTATTTAAATTTTTTGGAAAGTGCACTCTATAACTGTAGTATATCTAATAAATACATAATTTTTTTTCCCTACTAAACATAACTTTCTGATATATACAAATTTTAAATCTTCCATACTATGTCAGACGTTTTATTTACACAATAGAAAAAGAAGAAAAAAGACCCCTCCAAAACCGGAATCAAAACAACCAACAATAAAAATTGGAATCATTGCACAAAAGTGAAAAATTTCCTGCAGTCCTGTTCCAGGATATATTTTAGAACTTCTTGGTGTATGACCAGAAGAAATAATGGCAGAATTTCCAGGGATTTTTTTGTGGTTTCTCTCCACCCACCAATAATTTTTTATCTTTTTGTGAATTCATTTCACCAATACCTGCTTTGTAGATTTTGGGTAATATATAAGTTGACCCATTAGTAGCAGATTTTCTTTATTATTTTATAGGCATTGCTGAACAGTTTCTGTATGATAATATGCTGTTTTCATAAACGCCAAATGTTGTTGAGTACTATTTGTATTCATTAGATATATAAAGGAAACAAAACAACACAGAAATATTTAAACGAAAGCCATTGAAAACAAAAATAGCCAAAAAACCAAAATATTTTTAAATGGATAAAAACAAGTAGGGGCAGTAACAGAAGGAAATTTTAAAATTATTTACAAAATTCTTATTTTTACCAAGAAGATTGGTGGGTTTCATAAAAGAACAACTATCAGCTGTATTTCAAATACAGAGCATTGCCCCTACCATAGTTTCTCCAAAGCAAGTCAGCTCACAAAAAAGTTATTTTAGCTGTGATGTCTTCTATGCCTAGAACTATGAGAAAGTGTTTCTCAACAGTTTTCATGTCATAAAGTTTACTGACTAGGCAATATATTAATCTTGAGGCTCTGTAAAAAAAAAAAAAAAAAAAAAAAAAGAGAATTTATTTGATAGTGCTTTAATAATAGAACAATTAAGAGACAAGTTGATGTTAATGCCCCCAGATCATTTGCAATAATTTTTCATCTACAAAAAGCCACCCAAACCCCACCCCCCTCAGATAAATTTCTTACTGTAGAAGCAAGACCATGATTAAACTTTTAAAATATTGGAAAATTCAATTTTTTTTCAAAGGGTCTAGCAAGTTAAATTTTTGGCAAAGAAGAAATACTTCTTCCACATTTACAAAAGAAGAACAGCACTTTTAAATTAATTTTTTTCTATTTTGTGGTGGGACCTGAAAACAGAGCAGGAGCAGGGGCCTATGACAAAGTCACAAAAGCCAGGACCAGGTTATGGAATTAAGGTGAAACACAGAGGCAAGAGGAGGTCCTGGAGGCAGCAGGGACTTGGACAGATATGGTTCAGCCCAGAGTTTCCCAGTGAGAGGGTCTGGGAGAAAAGTTGAGCAGATGACGAGCTCAGCTGCAGCTGCGGGCACAGCCCCAGGCTCTTGGCCAGGCACCACTGCAGCTGGCTTGAGAGGAATCACGGTGTTGTATTGCATTAAATAATTTATTAAGTTGTCGTTTTGCACTGGGTGATTGGAGATTTGCACTGTAGTAGCCTATATTGCACTGAATAGTTTATATCACATGGTTTGTTCTTCCCCTCACCTATCACATGGTCTTTCCCTCCCCCACCCCTCTCCCCAGTTTCTCCTGGTGGTCTCTTCCTGGGTCAGTCCCTCCCCTCGCCTCTCCTCACTAGTGTCCCATTGGTTGCAATCCTCTTCCTCCGCCCCTATTCCCTGTGTATAAGTTTCCCGCCATCAAGCTAAGCCCTCTTTCTTCCATGTGTTTGTTCATCTGGTGGTTCTCAAGTTAGTAACGGAGGACATTTGTCCCCACGTGGAGAAGAATACTTCTCATCTTTTGCTTTTGTCCTTGTAAGATCGTGTGGGCTGGGGTCCATAGCTAGCCAGATGGGACCCAAACAGCCGGTCCAGACATGGATTCTTACATCACAGTGGAAGGCACATCATGTGGCAAGGCCTTATAGTGTCTGACTGTAGCTTCCAGTCCTGCTGTGAGTCCTGACCCATGGCTCCCGGCTGGGTGGGCTGCAGGGCAGCCTCCTGCACAGCTGTGGTGCCTTGCACCATAGTTTGGCCTTAGGAAGCAGCCCCCACACACAGGTAGGGGCTTAGGAAGGTGTGAGCACCCTGGAAAGATGATGTGGGAGTTGCAGACACACCAGGCCTGATACAGTGCGCCTGTGGAGTGCATTCACCTAGCAGGAGAAGGAGCCGCAGTGGTGGTGGGGAAGCCACAGTGTTCTGCAGCAGTGATATGAGGGAATGCGCAGGACAGGTGTGGGCACTCGGATGTGGGGAGGACCCCGGCCCCACATCAGCGGAACGAGGCAGAAACAGCAACTAGCAACAGCAACTAGCCAGGCCTTAAGGGCTGCCCAAGCCCTTGACATCCTTGGTTGGCCATTGCAGCTGCTTTCACCTCAGCCTGTGATAACTCTGACAGGAACTTCTGCCTCATGAAGAGCAAATGCTAGTTATTACTGGCAGATACTTTCTTAGAGGAGATCTGCCCTACGAATTTTTTTCTTGTGATTTAGGAGCTCTTTTACTGCTTGGGTTTGCTGCAGCACTGGAATAGAGATTGTCAAACTTTGTGAAATGCAAGGTAAAACAACAGTGATGCTATTCTAATAGGTGAAAAAATGTTAAACACATTTTCCCTTTATCTCTCTGCAGGGTCCTGTTTACTAGGGCTTAAATCTCTTGTAAATAGCAGCCTGAAACCCCTCTATTTTGTTTCCTACTACATTCCCACTGGGGCAATACTGTGTTTCTTGATATTATTCTTCATCGTGCTACCTCTTAATAGCAATGAGAATACTACTGAGAATGACTTTACAGGAGAAGAAACACTGATTTACTTGGCTGTAAAATCATTCCTGGAAGAGTGCCTACTTGTGCTGTACCGTTAAGAGGGAGACTGCGTTTCAGTCTCTTTGTGAAAACAAGGTTAGGCAAGTGAGAGGTCTTAATAGGCCTCGTTTAGCGCCATCATCTGCTATTGTCTTTCTGGACTAAATACACAGGTGACATTGAAAGGCCAGGATTAATCATGATTGAGGGATCAGGAAAATATTTAGAAAATGTTTAAGGGCAAAATATCTTTTATTCTCAAAAACCACATCAGATACAATATTCTTAATCAACTTTTTTTCATTATCCTTCATGTGCATGTATACTGTTGTCTCTAGAAGTGGGACGTACTCTGGCTTTTTTAGATCAATATTCGTTTCTCCTGGTTTATCTAGTCTTCTTGAAAGACTTTGCACTTTTGTTCTCTAAGGAAACTAATTAAATTAGGTACCAGATTTTCTGAATATTGAAAATCCTGATTTTGATATAATTCTTCACACTTCCATGTTTTAATTTGAGAGGTGTATATTTTTCCTCCTCTTTCATGTTGCTGCTTAGAGCCAAAGACACATCTCTTGATGTTCTTTCATGATTGAAAGCAAATGGTTAGGTAAGGAATATTTTACTCTAAACTTTATTTGAGAAATAAGTGTTTTTCACACTTCATATTTGCAAGGATGACAATAAACAGGTTATACTCATACATTCTGAGAATGACTGTCAGATGTTGATGGCAGTTATTGTATCAGCAAGGGGAAAATTGCTCTTAATAAGAAAACTATTTTTGACAGTATAATCTCTTTGTCAAAACCAAAAAATCTTAAATATGAATAACTTTCAATTCTAGGAGGGAAAATAAATTACTGCAAAATGAGAATTTAGAGTATATACCAACATCTTTCATCCTTTTAAACACTTTTAGTAAAATGATAGAAGCATGGAATCTACTCTTTGACACTAATTCTAAATCAGACTAAGTACCTCCAACCTGTAGAAGGTTCAACTTCTAGCTTACCTTTCCTGCTTATAATGAAGCTAACATTCTATTTTTTCAGTGCTTCCATCTTTAAAGATTTTCTACGCACTTTTTATAATCCAAATCTGAAGTTATCTGTTGTTACAGACAGTGTTATGTTAGTGCAAGTTTCCAGCATCTAAATGATGTTACTCAGAACTAGGCTATCCCAACATGACAGTTGTTTGCATTGAGTTAATATTAAGTCATTTACTTAATTTCCTCTCTTCTCTCAATTTTTTGGATTTGGGTGTTTCTTTCCTTTCAAGAGCACTGAAGTGATTTCTTGGTCATCAGTCCATAGAGGATCTCATTTTCTATTCTGTGCCACATCCACATATACAACCAGTTTCCCTAAAAATAAAAAAAAAAAAAAAAACCAGAAAAAAAAAAAAAAAAAAAAAACCAAAAAAAAAAAAAACTTGACTAGGATGTCATTTTTCCTACAGGCTTTTTTCAGCTGTTTAAAGAACTTAAAGAATTTTGTCTGTCCCTTGCTGTGACCTTCAGGTGCCTGAGAGAGGTTTTCCTTCTCAAAAAAAACAAGCTACAATCTAGTTACCGCAAAAAGTACCAATTCATATGCTTCTGCCCCTTTTTTCTGTCCAGGTGTAACATTTATTGGACTGCCATCAAAAAGATAAACTTGTAGAAAATGAAACTCTTTTTTCCTAAGTAATAGTTCTTTAGATTCATGGACTCTGTCAAGGGAGAAACAGTGGACAGGGCAGAAAAGCATGACACAATGGAAGATACTGTCTGTTCCATGCTAGCTGTTAGTTTTGCTTGCCTAAGGTATGGAATACAATGAATGCCCATTTTCATTATTTCAATACTAAGTGATTAAAAAGAAGACTAAAGGACAACTGCAAGAGAATTAACTTTAATTAGGTCAAATTTAAATGAGTTGCCTTCATTCCCATAGATTCACATGCTTTCACAGTATTCTTCAATGAACTTATTTGCATGGCATGTCAGTGACATAGCAGAAGACTGCCAACTCAATTTACCAGTGACAAACCTGAGAGAGGCCTGGCTATGGTCATACAGAGTCTAACAGCAATGTCTGCCCCCAAAGTCCACTGACAGCCACTCAAAACAGACCATGTCTTTTCTCTCAAGAGCTTTTAGCCTTGTGTGACACAGAAACAAAGTTTGGGAACAGTGACATCTGCTTTCTTATATTTTATATTTAAATACAGGGAATAATGATTCTGGAGACACAAAAGATTTTTTAGGGGAAGAAGTATTTTTGTAAAAAAAAAAAAAAAAGTCATTTTATAAGTAATTTTATAAGTTATTTTTTAGGCAGGGACTAGCCTAATGATCTTGTGGGTCTGTATAGCAACATTATTCCCTTGATACTTTTATCAGTGTAACCCACCATCCTCTTCATTTTTTTCCTATCTTTTAAATAAACAGTAGCCAGTGATGGAGATTTTTCTGTTTTGGCAAATTTAGGAAACCAAATAGATGAGTTTCCAGAGCTACTCTATGATATTCAGATGTGCTGGTTATTTTGTCAGTTTTTGCAGTTTAATCATCTCTGATTTAAGCTCAAAGCTATGCTGATACACTGATATCTTTGATACTGAGATGAAAACTGAATAAGGCCTAACTGTAGAACTACAAAAGAAGTTGAGTAAGAATAGAAAGGAGCCATGGAATGGTAGGTAGAGAAAAACAGTGCAGGGGAAGAGAGAGGTGAAAGTTACCCGTGCCTCCAAAGATAGGAAAAAGTCTTACTCAACTTCTGTCCCTCTACTACAACTCTGAAATAGTTCTTCCTCTTTTTAAATGTACACAGAATGTGTTTTTTATTCTTCAAGAAAATGACCATAAATTAATCTACATAAACTGTGCTTAACAAATTAGCACAGGCAATATTTTTATGTTTTGTGGTTGGAATTTCTGGCTTTTTTTAAGCAAAAGCTGATGAAAAACAGTACTATTAATAGAAAGGTAAGTACTGAATGTGAAAACAGTCTTTCAGTGAACAGAATAGGTTCATAATTTTCAAGTCTTGAAAGACCATGTAATTGGACCAAACAAATTTAATACAGGCAACTAAAATACATAGTATAGAGTAACAAAGGGAACTGATAAAAGAATGGAAGTATCTTATATTTGCATACAGTTTTATGAAAAAGGAACAATGCATAGTGCACCAGTTTTCATGACATTTTTTATGAATTTATACTGCTTAATCAGCATTCCTATGATGTGATGTTTAGTTAAGCAACTTAGGTTAAAAAAAAAATTATGCTTTATTGACATAAAGAAAATACTAACTGGTGTTAGTATCAGCTTAATAAATATCTGCCATAAACACAGCAATGTTCCAATGTAATAAAATATGTATTGAAAGTAGTAATTTGAACCATGTCATTGAGCTTTCTGCACTGACAACATTACTATTTGTGTGTTTCTGTTCACTCTGCTTCCGGTCTGACTGTGGAAAAAAAAGCAGATAGTGAAATACTTCTGACATAAAAATGATTGACTCAGTCCATTGTCATGTACAACACATCTGAAATCCCTGCAAGATCATATTAAATAAATCCTCCAAACATGAGTTCCCCTTGTATTTTATACTACTTAACATTTACTTATAACAAGTTTTCTACCTGCCTGTTTTCAACAGTTGTCTTTGTGTTGCATTTGCAGCAAATTAAAAAAAAACATAACAAAACAAAACAACAACACCACTGAAACTGTTACTCTATTATGACAAAAATAGAATAGTTTCAGGGAAGAGAGTTTTTAGGATGAAACATTCTTGAACATTGGTGGTCATTTATTGGTATTTACTTCTATTCCCTCCTAAATCATTTAGGAATATTGTGATTTCTGAATGGCATGACTGAGATATATAAAACAGTGGAAGGTGGTTATCAATCCCAGACTGCTGAGTGAGTGGATAGAACACAAAATTATGAGTGTTGTGTAAAATATATCACAGTATCACAGAGTAGTCAAGGTTGGATCTGGGCCCACCTCCCTGCTCAAGCAGAGCTACTGAAAGCAGGTTACCTAAGACCATGTCCAGAAGGCTTTCCAGTATTTCTAAGATGAATATTCCACAGTCATTTCTTGGTAAACTGCTTCAGTATTTAGTTACAGTAAAAAAAGCTGTTCCAACAGGTCCATATATTTTGCTGAGTGCCTCAGCCTCGATTACAGCACTCCAGGTGGGGTCACACAAGAGCAGAGTAGAAGGAGACAGTCACCTCCACTGACCTGCTGGGAACACTACTTGTGATGTCACCCAGGCTGAAGTTGGCTTTCTGAGCTGCAAGTGCACATTACTGGGTTGTGTTTTCCTTCTCATTGACCAATGCCCCTGAATCTTTCCCCTCATAATCCATTCTCCACCCAGCCTGTATTTATGTTTGGGTTTCTCCAGTCAGGATGCAGGACCTTGCATTTGGCCTTGTTGAACATCACAGGGTTTTCACAGACCCACCTCTTAAACTTGACTGATAGCTAAATGAGTGCATTGAATGGATATCCATATGGTAGAGGTTGTCACAGGTTTGTGATATGTGAAAAGATAACTTTACTATTGAAAAGGCTACAGGTCTGTTTTCATGTGCCTAAGGTAATTTACCAAGTTGGTGCAAGTACTGCTGGTTTTAGTGATATGTTTGGTGCATTTAAAGAGCTAATAGCATAAGCTCAGTTACGAAACTATTTTTGTACAAAACAGTACATTGAGAAAGGGCTGGTCTGGTGCAGTGACAAAGAAAGAAAGAAAGTGTTTATGACTAGGACAATGTATTTGGAACACAATTGTTTCATAACCACTTCAATCAAGTATAGGTAATTTCAATATAAATAATTGTGTATGAATATTATTTATATTCTTTTGCATCATAGTTACTCTAGAAATTCCACTTTGTTTTGCTGCTTTTCAATGATTACTGTTTGCAGAAGTTATTTATTTTCAGTGTATTTAATATTTCTGTTTCTTGAATCCTTCAGAATTTATTGCTGTTGCTGTAGAAAAGCAAATGAAACATGTTTGATTTTCTATTTCAGGGAAATCTTGAAGAGTCGTACACTTTTAATCCTCCAGTCGTTAACTGTGCTGTGAGGACATTCTGGTGAGGCGGTAAGTTGGTGTAGTTCTTTGATCTACTTTGATCAGCTGAATTGTCATTTCAGATTTAACTTCTTTAACAATGTCCTTCAGTGTCTATCTGACAAACTTTTCTTCCAGGCTCTCTTGGCAAATTTCCAAAACTGTAAATCTGTGATTGATTTCATATGTAGGAATCCTGAATCACAGAGGCATCAGATTATTTCTGTATTTACAGAAATATATATCATATAAACAGAGCTCAGTTCCTATTTTCCAGAAATCCTATCTTCCTACACATCTGGAAATCTGGGTGATTATTGTAATTAGTTCAGTAGAGCACGAGTCACTCAGGAATGTTAAATACTGTCAGGTTTCCAAATTTCAGTAATCTGTTTATCAACTACTTGTCAGACTCCATCCAGAATATTCCATATCCACACCCATATGAGTATGACAAAACTCTAAAGGCTTTTATTGTTCTGACTGCAAAGAAGGCTTGTAGATTTTTTAAGAGGTCACTGCAACCTGTCAATGTTCTTGGATGAGCAATTTATACAAAACTAATAAATTACATCATAGCTTCTCTTGATTTTAGCAACACTCTAGTAACTCATATAATACTCTCTAACTGGGAATTTTCATCTGAAATAGGATTATTTTAAATTTTTTTATTTAAATACTGAGTAGAGAAAACAGACACAATCGTTACTTATTTCCAGGTGTTAAAAAAGTTCTGAACACTGAAGGGCCCAATGATTGTGGGTCATGTTTTAGACAATTGTGTCCCATGTGTATCAGCCTTAATATACCATGCTCATTCTTTTTCTTTCAGTCAAAGTTTGTGCTACTGTTGGAGCTCAAGTGCTGGAAAAAAAATCTTCATCTTTCAGTGAAACACCATGTGGGTTTTGCTAAGCTAGATACCATGTACAAAGAACTGTTTTATAATTTCAGTTATATATAATTGTTATATGAAAATCATTCGAGAATTTAATGAGTGCAAGAAAACCTTTCAAAATTCTAGATCCTAAGAAGAATAAAGTTTTATGTTATTTCATATTCTACAGACATAGAGATGGTCATTACATTTTGTACATCTATTGCAGAGGTAGGATCACTGATGCAGCCTAGAGTATTCTCTGCTCTCTTGTTGTTGAAATATGGAGAATTTACAAAGTAAACAAGAAAAAATATTTCTGGTTTTAATTTATGTAGTTCTCCCATAGTCTGTTACTTTTAAACCGTGCAGATATTTGCTCTTATCAGTCCTCTGAGTGACTTTTTTTTGTGATATCATTGTCACTAGCTACACTGTTATCTAAAAGAAGTAATGTCACACAAGCAGTGTCTATTTATTGGAGTGAATGCCAACAATGAAATTCCATTTTGATACTAAGTTTCCTTTCCAAGGACTTTTTTCCTTGACTTTGAATATGTGCTACGATTACAGTGTGATCTAAATCATGCCATTTGGTCATCCTCTTATCGCATTTTATTAGCTAAAATATAAATTACTTTTATTGGAAGTAATAAAATTATCCCCTTGTGTTGATGTTTCCTACTGTAAAAATAGAAGTAGTTCAGAGGCAATAATGTATTTTACCCAAATTAATAAGCACATTCTTAGAACAAATTCACATTCTTAAAGTAAAATTTAATAAATACAAATCTAATTTATTTCTGTACTCTCTTGCACCAGATTGAGGGTTTTTTTAAATAAATGTGAACTATTTATTAATACTTATATTTCAAAGTAAAGAATTCTTGATTGTCTGTGGCTTGATTCCCATTTCAAAGTAAAGAATTCTTGGTTTTCTGTGGCTAGATTCCCATTTCTTCAAGATTGTAAATGTGAAATAAATTAAATTTCCTAAAATTATGTTACTTCATCAAATGTAAGACATTTTCTTGAAGAAATTAATAGCAATGGAAAAACAGTGGAAAATTAAAAATGGAAAAAAAAAACCCTGCCAAATTTACAGCATAGTCTCAGTGGTTTAATAATCGTGTTAGTTTAAGAATTCTGTATTTGTGGCATATATATACAATAATGTACAATTTTTTAACTTTCATTAATTTTCATTTCAGATGTTATGGAAACAAATAAATCTGAGTTGTGCAAACTATCTCTTACAGGAAGTACTTTAGCAAAATTTCATAAGCATAGAAAAGCCAGCTGAAAATTGAATAGAGGTTGCCTCTTTTATGTATTGATTTCTCTTAAACAGAAATTCAGTGATTTGTTTTCCTCTGCTTGGTGAGCACAGTATCGGCCCAGAAAATGTCAACATAATATTCCCCTTAAGGGTGAAATTTTGATAATGCAGAAATAAAAAGCATATCCCTTAAACTTCATTGTGTCTCAGATTCCGTATTTAAACTTGGATGAACAGAGATATGTCTGCAGCACTTTCATGATAATTAAGATACATGCAAAAGGAGACCATACATCTTCGTTATTTAGAACAAATTTGTTGTGATTGATGAAAAAGATGAAAACTCCAGATACAGGCATATAAGATGTGGTCTGTTACTTTTTTTGATCATAGATTTAAAGGAGGCAATTACTATTTTTTAAGCATTTTATGATGGAATTAATATTATTATTAATAATATATAAGTATTAAAATTCTTAACACTGACTATCAGTTCAATAGCTTGGCAAGCTAGAATAAGTATATTCAAGCTTTAACCTCTAGGCCATATTATTGAAGCCAATTTAGATTTGTTCAGTTTGAACATTCTTTTAGTTTGATAGTTATTTGGCTAGCTGAAATGTGATGATAGAATGAGTTCAAATGCTGAGGAGAAAGAATTACTTTACAAAAAAATTGTGCATTTTGACAATAGTTCACATCTCACAATCACAACACAAAGGTCAAAGATGAGACATCTGTGCAGAGTCAATTACTCCTTAAGTCAATAAGCAGTTTTGAGTCTTGTGGCTAAAGATGGATGAGGAGTCCTGGGAAAAAAGTGAACACTCCCACACTCAGGCAATACTGTAGCTATGGCTAAAAAAATTCTGATTCATTTATCTACTTAGCATCAACACAAAATTCACTTAACCACTTAGTCAACCTTAAAATTATGAAAAAAGAACCTCCTTTTTTGATAAAAAATCTATATTGTTCATAAATATATTTTTACTGACACTGATAATAAAATAAGGCAAGGTGTAATTTCTAATGAAGGAATAGTGATTAAGAAAGCAACCTAACAGAATTGCAAAAAAAACCCCAAAAAAGCAATACATCATAGATACATTACCAATGAAAATATTTTTGTCCACAAAATTATATGTATTTCAAGTAATTTAGTTCTTCCAGAGTTCTTTGTGTGGATAGAAACTGGAATAAACAAAATCTTCATGAACTAGTTAGGCATTTATTGAAAGTACTCGATTCTTTTCTTCATACTTATCTATTACAGAAGATTTTCAGTAAAATGAAAGGAAAAACATTTTCCATCTGTATTTTTCTGTCCAAGAAAATATTGGTATTTTGGTACTCCCAAATATGCAACATACAGCAAGTAGTAGTTAATATAGCAATATTAATATAATACAGGTCAGTATTTCGCAGTATCTGCATGCTAATCATAGTAGATGAGTCACAAAAGGCAATCTACAGTTAGAATACAGAGGCTGTAATAATATAATCTGAATAAAAAATAAAATGTTGCTTCTTTCCAACTATAATTTTACTTTTCACAACCAGGTGGTACAGGATCTTGGAGCACAGGATCTGTGGTCTAATTTTAGCATAGTAGTAGTACTTAGTCTTTTATCATAAGTCAGTTCATTGAGAGACAGAACTTTTTAAAGAACATTTTTAGTGCAACCTGTTGATATACTTATATATCAATCTTCTGTTATAAATATGTATATTGTATAATCATGAGTTTAAAATTAGTTAATATATTCATCAATTTTCCTATAAGTTAGGATTATTTAAAGAAGTATTGATTGTTTCACAAAAGGCATTTTAAGAATTCACAAAAGGATTTTAAGATCCTGTATAGTTTTGAGATATTTCGTTGCCTGGTTAGGGTTCCGTATAACTAAAAGTTAATAAATAATTCATAAGGAACACCTTTTTGTCTGTAATGTTTTTTTGTGGAATTGACCAAAACTTCTTAGCAAAAGAGCCTATTTTCCCTCCATGTATTCTTGGCAGAGAACAATATAGTTTAGAAAAAAAAAGCAAAACCAACCAAAAAAGAAACAACCAACCCCAAAAAAACCCCAAAACCTAGTAAAAATCCTTTTGCTTGGAAAACTGGAATTTTTTTGTTGTTATTGTTCTGGTTTTAATTCTCAAATTTCTATAATATTAGAATTCTTACATTAAAAAAAGAAATGTTTTTCACTGTCTTAAAGTAGCAGTGATTACATGCAACTGTGTAAAATCAGCATCCTTCTAAATCAGGTTGATTTTTATTAATGTTCATGTGTTTGATAATCACAGAATCACAGAATGGGTGATAAGAGTGATAAGTGATAAGTGATAAGCCTCTTATCACCTTATCACTCTTATCAACAAGGTCCCCTCAGTTGTCTCTTTGAGATTGAACAGGCCCAACTCTCAGCCTTTCTTTGTAAGGGAGATGCTCCAGTCCCTTAATCATCCACTGGACCCTCTTCAGGATTTCTCATGTCTCCCCTGCACTGAGGAGCCCAGAAATGGACACAGCACTCCAGATGTGCCTCACCACACCTGAATAGAGGGGCAGAATCACCTTCTTCGACCAGCTGGCAATGTTCTCCTAATGCACCCCAAGACACCACTGGCCTTCTTGGCCACCAGGACACATTGCTGTCTTTTGGACAGTTTTTTGTCCACCAGGACCTCCAGGTCCTTGTCTGCAGAGCTCCTTCCCAGCAGATCAGCTTCCAGCCTGTTGTGGTGCCCAGGTTATTCTTTCCCAGGTGCAGAACCCTGCATTTGCCTTTGTTGAATTTCAGACAGTTCTTCTCTGCCCATTTCTCCACCCTGACAAGGCCCTTCTGAAGGGCTGCATGGCCCTCTGTGGTATTGGCCACTGCTCCCAGCTCTGTGTCATCAGGGAACTTGCTGAGGAGGCATCTGCCCCTTGCATCAATAACTTGCATCCAAGTTACTGATGAACAACTTAAACAATACTGGATCAGTATTGAACCTTGGGGACACCAGTGACAGGCCTCCAGCCAGACCCTACACTACTGATTACAACCCCCTGGGATCTCCCATTCAGCTGGTTCTTAATCCACCTCCCTGTCCACTCACCTAATCCACACTTCTGAGTTTGCTTGTGAGGATGTTGTGAGAGACAGTGTTGAAAGCCTTGCTGAGGTCCTGGTAGACAATATCCACTGCTCTCTCCTCATTCATCTGTTTACTTGTTTCATTATGAAAGGCAGTGAGGTTGTTCAAACATGACTTGTCTTTACTGAATCCATGCTGACTCCTGATCAGCTTCTTGCCTCCCATGTGGACTCCAGAATGAGGCACTCACTCCATCATCTTTCCAGTGATTGTGGTGAGGCTGGCTGGGCAATAGTTCCCTGGCTCCTCCTTCATGCCCTTTTGGAAGAGCAGGGTGACATTTGCTGTATTCCAGTCCTCAGGTACCTCTCCTGATCTTCATGACCTTTTAAAGATGGTCATGAGCATCCTGTCTGAGATGTCCAACAGCTTTCTCAGCACTTGTGGATTCATCCCATCAGGGCCCCTGGAACTGTGGATATCATGTTTTCCTGACTCTAACCCAATCCTCTGTGACCAAGAGGAAATTTTCTGTCCAACATTAATTTACCCTGGTGTCCTGGGTCAGATATTCCTGGAGGCTGGTCTCATCAGTGTAGACTGATGCAAAGAAGGCATTCTATAACTCTGTCTTCTTTACATTCTGTTACCAGAGTCTCCTCTCTATTTACCAATGGACCTATATTCTCTTTTACTTTTCTTTTGTAATTGACGTATTTGAAAAGCCTTTTTTGTTATCCTTCACATCCTTGGCCATATTTAATTCTAGATGTGCCTTGGCCTTTCTAGTCTCATTTCTACTTTGATTACCTCTTTATATTCACTCCAAGTGACTTAACTCACTTCCATCTCCTGTGTGTTTCCTGTTTACTCCTGAATAATGATAGGAGGTTTTTTTTATTAATCCATGGAGGTTTCTTGCCCTTTCCCACTGATTTCTTTCTCATTGGCATGCATCACTCTTGAGCCTGGAGGAACTGATCCTTGGAAATCTACCAACTCTATTGGAACCCTCTTCCATGCAGGGCCTGTTTCTCGGGGACTCTTCCACGGAGATCCCCAAAGAGGCTAAAACTAGCTCTCCTGCAGTCGATGGCTGTAATTTTATTCACTGTCCTGATGCCTCTTCAGTAGTGAACTGCACAATCTCATGGTTGCTACAGCTAAGACTGCACCCAACCTTCACATCATCAACAAGGCCTTTCTTATTTGTTAGTATGAGGTTGAACAGCAAACCACTGCTTTTGGGATCACTCACTACCTTGTACAGGAAGTCATAATCGATGTCTTCCAGGAATGTGCTGGAAGTGTATTTATAATGCATTTTTTTATAGATTAGTACAGTTGATCTTTATGAAAGTAGGCTTGACTTGTAAAACTAATTAATTACCATGCAATCTAGGACAGTGATAAACTTTCCATAGACAAAGGGTGAAATTCTGTTATACCTTATGCAAGTTATGAAATACAATATGAAGCTTCTCAAGAAAAGTCATCCAGAGTAATTTTTTTCATTTTATCTTTCCAATTTTTAATTCAAATGCATCTTCACTACAACTATAATGCTCAGTGTTGTTATTTTGATTATTCAGAGCATTGCATCTGTTGAGAATTAGTGAACAAGGTTGTGCAGTTACTTTCCCACATTTTCTTTTCTTATTATTTCCTGGTCAGATCCTGAGAGAAAACTTACTTTCTTTAGAGGATTTCTCATTTAGACTGTGTTTTCCATGCACATTTGAAGCAGATGTTTGAGGCAGAACTTTAGTAAAGGCAGGCATTCAAAAATACAAAAGCAGGAAAATTACTTACAGTCCACTGAAGATATTAAACTTTGTTTTAAATTTTCGAGTATTGTAATACAATTCTGAATAACATATATGCCATTCTGAAACATTATAATGCAGAATACTGTGTATTCTTTTCTTTTTATGTTAGTGAATATATAATAGATGTAATCAACTTTTCTGTTTTGTAAACCACTCAAAACAAATTTAAGATGACTGCATATTTTCTCTAGTCTTTCAGTAAACATGAATAGCAACATTGATTGACCCAATAGTTGACAACATATATGTTAAAAAGATAAGACAGCTCTGACCTTTTTCTGAAATCTTGTCTGAAAAATCTGTACATAATATCTTTACAATTGACTTGATATTCAAGATTTCAAAAAGGCAAAAATCCTTTTCTTTGTCTGCCTGCACTGTGCTTTCAACATGCTTTGATGTTATAAACAACAATACTTATTTTGTTTTGTTGAATTCATGATTGTAGTTCTGATTTCCTATAGCAATATGGATGACATCTTGTAAGTAAAAAAATGCCTTTTTAGTGCTTAAAAATAAGCAGGTTGCTGTTACATCTGAATCCTCTCACAATACCATAATGATGTTGTACTAGAAATCATGAACAGTGGATTTTTATATTTTTACTTATTTTGGGGGAAGAATAATATCAGTACTTGGCAAAAGTAATTTCTTCAATGTGGTTGTCTTCACACGCTTTCATCTTTACAGGTGAATGGAAATATGTTTCTGATAAGGAACATGCTATCATATAGAAGGGATTTAAATTAATTATGTCACTATGATGTACTACATGACTTGTATCAAGAAATTCACAACCATAGTACAAAGCAAAGCTCCTAACAGGTTGATGTTATGCCATCACAATGCCTGGCTTCCTGCATAGGTTTTTAAAATCTATAGTTTCCAAATTTTCATTACACAACAATTACTGGTAGAAATTGATTTTTGAAAATACCTGCAGAATAGAAAATGTTTTATTATAGCTACTCTAATACAAGATGCATTATTCAAATATATCAGGAAAATACAACTTTTAAATTTGTTAAAAACCTTTTAAAATTTCTGAATGGCTGCAAAGAATACACTGACATCAACTTTTTACTTAGATTATTATTATTATTTGCATTTTCTATTTACAGAATCAGATTTCTACTCTTTTTCTGTGTTTGTTCTTCTGTGATAATTCATGGCTTAAAATCTCATAAATTTCTTTTGTCCACAAGAAGCACAGCATCTTGTCAGATATGGTGTTCTCTCAAAATGTAAAACAAACAAACAAACAAAACAAACGCAAAACCAAAAGTAAAACCAAACCAACCAACCAAATAAAAAAACCCAACCAAAAAAAAAGCCCACCCAAATCCAGATGTTTTGTATACTTATAACAAAATACCTTTTATACATAAACTTTTATTTCATAGGCAGTAGCACATAACCCTATGTCCCTGAAACAGGATGTTCTCAAATTAGGAGAAATTGATCATAAGATAGGTTCGCAATTATGGTGACAGTTCTAAAACTGGAATACAATAGAACGTTTTTTCAGCCCCACAGCTGAATGTGTTTACCTAATTTGTTGCAATATATTAAACAAAATACAAGATTTATAACTCCAGAAGTATGAGAGAGAGAAGAATTACTTTAGATAGAGAGTTCTGCTCTAAAAATTTTTGTCATTAATTGTGTACCGCTTTATATAATTCATTCATATGGACTAGTGGAGCCATGAAAGAGATTTGTTGAAAGTAGGCTGACTGGTACTTAATTTGAATGCTTCTGATAAGTCTCATATTATCCAAATACAGTAAACAGATTTTTCCCAATAGTATACAGTGCTTTTATGTCTCAACATCCAGATTTCAACTATACATTAAGTTGCAAAGGGAAGAGTTGCAGTAAGGACAATAGGAAAAAGAATCATACCTAGGAAAATCAGAAGGCGTGATTCTGAATTCATTTTGGTATGAGTTGGAGTTAGAATTTCAAATGCATTCAATTCCCTTGGTGAATGTCATGTTTCCTCAAATATTTTTTCTTTAGAAATAACATATCAAATTTCCTTTACTTCTATGTCAGGAATTTAGGCAAAACACCATTAAAAAGAAACTATGAAAAAGTTTGTCTGATGGGATGAAAAAAACAGTGCACTTGAAGGAAACTTCTGTTTTATTCTCCAAAAATTGTTTCAGACTAGAAGACAGTGATACATTTCATTCCTCTCTTTGCAACATGACTTAATGACAAAGAGATACTTTAAAAACAAGCAAACATACAAAAACCCCTAGAACTCCCTCCTCAAAAATTAATGCCAAGTTGTTTTTTTTTTAAATATTGAGAGGTGAGAACTTAGTTATCTGAAAATAGATTTCATTTTTTGATATAGTGTGTATACAAATTCAGCTATCTGGTTGTTTTGTTCTATTTTAATTAGAGTTTTTTGGAATATCTCAACAAAACAGATATTGATGTTACTCCTATAATTCACTGTATAAAGAAGAGGTCTGTATTTCATAGAATCATAGAATGGTTTGGGTTGGAAGGGACCTCAAATGTGATCTCTTTCCAACTCCCTGCCATGGACAGGGACACATTTCACTAGACCAGCTTTCTCAGGGTTCCAGCCTGGCTGTGAACACCTCCAGAAACAGGCATTCACAACTTCTCTGGGGTCTGGGTTCCAGTGCCTCACCAGCCTCAGAGTAAAGAATTTTTCCCTAATATCTAATCTATACCTACTCTCTTTAAAGCCATTCCTACTTGCCCTGTGACTATATGGTGGTGTGAATAATTTTTCTACCTCTCCTTTGTAGGTTCCCTTCAGGTACTGGAAGGCTTCAATTAGGTCACTGCAAAGCCTTCCCTTTTCCAGGCTGAACAATTTCAGTTCTCTCAGCCTTTCCTTGTAGAAGTGCTCCATTCCTCTGCTCATCTTGGTGGCCTCCTTCTGGACTCACTCCAAAAAGTCCATGTCCCTCTTGTGCCAGGTACCCCAGAGCTGTGTGCAGCACTCCAGGTGGTGTCTTACAAGGCAGAGCACAGAGACAGAATCAAATAACCTCCCTTAACCTTTTGGCCATGCCAGTTTTGATACAGACCAGAAATGGGCTGCAAGTTCATTTCTCATCCAAGAGAATCTCCAAGTCCTCCTCAGCAAGGCTGCTCTCAATCTGTTCACTCCCCCAGCCTGTGTTGATTCTAGGGATTGCCCAGACCCTTGTGTAGCACCTTGCAAAAAGCATTTCTGAAATAGTAAGCAAGAGCTAAGATTTGTAGAATTTAAGACTGAACTTCAAAGTGTTTTTTCTGATGACATTATGAAGATTTGGCTAAGGAAATAACATACATATAATAATTTTTTACACACATCATCTCTTATATATCTTGTGATTTTTTTCACTAAGTGAAAAATATTTGTCACAATTTGTTCTAATGCAGAAATATATTTCTAAAGAAGCGATAAGTATTAAAACTTCTTCATTGAGACATTCTGTAAATAGTACACTAGGTGACTAGCGTAGGTGACTTTGTTCTACTCCCCTTTTTTTTTTTGCCTACTTAAATTTTTATCTAAGGTAATAACAATAATTATAAAATTTAAGTCAGCAGCTGTTAGCACACATATTTTTGTTGCTGACAAATTCAATTAAAGACATTGCTAGCTAAACCAATCAAGTAACAGGTAGCTCAAAAAAGGTCAACTATAAATTATTGTTTCCCATAATAATTTCCCAAACCATTAAGTTTGTAAAATTAATTTGAAATTGAAACTCATAAAAGTAAATTATGGAGAATGCCTTGCTAGTTTGTGGGTATTCCAGAGCATAAAACTGTATGTCTTCCATGCATAATGCTCCTCCTAATATTGTCCAGGTTGCAGCACAAGTACAGAAGGTTCTAGCAGTATTTGCATTAAAAAAACCTGTTTTACAGGAATGCTAATTCTGGTCAGGAAGATTTTTTTCTACTCCCCTAGAAATGACAAACCAAATCTTCTTCTTTTATTTTGTTTTGAACCATGTTTTGGGACATTTAAAAAAGACAACAAAGAAGGTCTGGTTCATAGTAACAAGCAAAGATTAAAATAACCATAGTATCTTTAGAAGTTGAATAAGTCAACAGGGAATTAAATTTCCAAAATTATAGTGTGAATTTGAACTTCACCATGAATTAAAATGCAAATGAGAATTAAAAAACCTAACCCCAGAAGAACTTAAGACTAAGATAGGATGAATCAGTTATTTATACAGCTGCATTAAACTTTTAGTTACTGTAAACCAATCCCATTAAAAGTAATATTTACCAATAATTCTACAAAACTGAGGTTTCATGTTACCTGATTTGTTTCTTCTAGAAATTGCAACAGCTTGTTAAAAAAAAAGTTAAGAAGAGCTTGAAAAGCTACAGTGGTAGGAAACTGAACATGATCACAGCTGTTTTTAAACAGTATTTTAACAGTGAATACTGGTTAAAGACAGAATAAGGCTTTTCCTGAGAATATCAACTAACAAAACATAAAATTCAGTAAAAACTGGTCACAAAGAGGAATAAAACAAATACGTATACAGGGTTTATAAAGGAAATGACTGCTAAGCACCTGAGGTTAGTCTGGTAGGCACCATAATGGTTTCAGTCATCACTCGAATTAAAATGTCTGTCCTTCTTTATTTCACAATATTTTTTATGGAGAAATTAAATATGTGTCTCCTGAAGTATTTCATGGATAACTCATGTGCACTAGAGCTAAAACACAAAACAAACAAAAACCAAACAGAAAAAACCAAACAAAAAACCCCCCAGAATCATCAGGATTAATCAGCCCATGAATATCTCTTAGAAAGAAAAGAGTTTTGGGGAATCAACAGGTGCTGCCACAACACATCCCCCGCTTCTACAAAAATGTGAAAGCAGTTGATTTATAATTACTCCAGAACAGTAGTTTAGCTCATATTAGGCAAAAGGGCTTCACAGTTCACTGTAGATGCTTATTGACATGAAGTGTGAATCTATAGCCTTCTTCAAAGAAGGCAGCCATTCATATTGTTTTAATAGACTTAGGTGATGCTGCTTATTTTGCTTACTCTTGTCTGGGGTGCCCTTTATAAAAGCTTTGTTTTACTAGTAGGAAATTGTTATTCAGATTTTATATATGAAAGCATTTTTTTTTTATTAATTGCTATCTCAAAGGGAATAAAAGCTTCTGGCACATTAAAGCCACCATGTAGTTAAATAGTACCACACTGAGAGACCACGGGATTGATTTTGAATATATATTTTATTCTAGTATATAAATATAAAGAATTTTAGATTTTTATCCTTGGTAGTTGTGATTTATTTCCTTTTTAGACAGAAATTATGTCTTTGACAAATTTCAGCAGTGTCAGATTCCTAAGTGCAAAAGTTCAGGTGTTTTTTTTTCTATTCTGTAGGTTTTTGTTTTTTGTTTTTCCCAACTTGTAGCTACACATTTGGCTTACTTAGAAAAGTGATTGTTTGGTAGTCTTCTTGTTGTAAGAGGCTAGGTGCAATTTGATTTGGCATGAAAAAAGAGGAATTTCGTTTCCTTCTTGTCAATCTTTATTAGTGCATAGCAGCTGAAGGCTTCACATGAAAATGTAAGTGCCCAGCTGTCAGTTTCTAACATTAATTAATTGTGGCAAAAGAACACAATTCACACGTAAGTTTTAATGCATAAAGTTGAGAACCTATATGCTCATATTCAAAATATATCACTGCCTCAGACATACATATAATTTTTGTCTGTTATTATACAAGCTAAAATAACATTTTGAATAAAACTCAATATGCAAAGTTTAAGTAAACTGTGGAACGGGATAAAATATTTGAATTTATTTGATATATACAAACTAGTCAATAGAACTGTATCTTTTTGAAGAGTGCTTCTAGTTAGACCAGTGAAAGCTGTATAAAATAGATAAGCAACTTATTTTCTCTAACTGATTCCATACAAACTGATGAGAAACCTCTCAATTTCAATGGGAATGAAACACCTGCTGACACCTGCCAAGAGAGTTTTGAGAAGTTATTTCATCCAATTCTCAATGTGAAAAATATTTGATTGTATGTTTTACCACAAGGAATATAAGAAATGTAATATTAATTATATATTTTGACTTTTCTCAGTATCAGAAGTTTAAAAACATTAATTTGCAAATAAAATTAACTGAAGTTACCTCATGCATTATTCATGCACATGTGATGTATAATTATTTGATATGTTGATATTAATCAGTTTTAAATAAAAGCATAGGTAACTTTCAAGCAAGAAAACAAATGCCCAGTTACCAATCTTTGTACTTTACATCCTTATACTGAACCTTCCATTTACTTTAGGTTTACAATTACAGAAGACAGAAGAATAGAGTAGTAGTGATTACAATGATTGCTCTGCTGGGTTCCTTGGACTGAAAGATTTTCTGGTGTGAGATTTGAGCATTTGGCCGATTTGTACATGATCTCCCAACATCCAGCAGTAGACCAGAAGTCTAGCCAGAACTATTAGTTCCAGCTAATCTGCATATATTGGGAAATAGAGAACAAAGACCAGCTGTGTATTTGTAGATCAAAGGAAAAACAGCTAGCTGGGAAATGAAAATGAGATCAAACCAGTGCCTTCAGTTGTGTAAAACTGAAAAACTCGTTTAATTGTTGCATGTGATAAGTTCAAGCAGATGCTGTACCTGATAAATGGACTTGAGTGTTTTTTAAAATTCTAAAATAACCTAGAGACTTCATTTACAGGATTATCTGAGCCCCAAATACTCATTACAGAAAGGATTACTATTGAAGTTTTTCTATTACAAACCATAGACCTGTAAAGAAAAGGGAAATACTTAGGATATCATTTAGATAATTTTTGCTAATGATCATGTTCATGAAGTGAAGCATCTTTCCTATGCTTTGGAAACTGAAAAATGTCTCAACTGAACTGTGATGTCTTAGCAGGGGTTCAAACAGGAATAAAGCAGCCATAGAGATATTAGTTATATGCCTATGAAAGAATTCATAGATACAATTGGGACATAAATCTAGGTAGCTGACTATCAGGATAGGAATAAATTGAGTGTTTCAAATCAGTGATTTATTTTTCCAGACCAAATCACACTGAAAGCTTAAAACAATTCCATTAATTATATACCTTCCTTTTAAGTATCTATCCAATTGCTGCAGTAAGGGTAATCATCCATTTTGCTTGGTTTAATTATTCAGGAGATTTCTATGGGTATATCTAGATACATTTTCTACCTACTGGGAAAACACCTTGATACTTCTTTGGAAGTTCTTAGATCTGGTGAAGAGTTTCATGCATAAGACAGGGAAATCGATTGTCTTCACTACTTGGAGTTGGCCCATTTGTACTGGTAATATAATCCTTCTTCAACAGGGAAAAAAGTGAAAGCTATTACTCCCCTTGTCCTTCTCTCCTTCTTCACGATAATTTGTTGTTTGTGAAGAACAGTGTTCAACACAGCCTCTCCACTTTGTGGGCTTTTTGTCCTCAACTTCTCTGTTATCTGCAGTGTCAGAACATCCTCATCTTCTCAATCCTTTTCAATATTAGAGTGACTTCCTCAATAGTCATCAAGCTCCTGCAGTAATTTATTGGTATGTCTAACTTTGCTGCTTAATTGAATACTGTTCATAACATAAAATATCAGAAAAAAAAACCCTACTAAATGGCTATCCCTTGACACCACTTTGCATGTATAAAATAGGATGCTCTTTAGATCTTTTAAAACTAATTTTCAGAGATATTTTTATGATGTTGCCATGTCTCATTATCTCATTTCTGTTGCTCCTTGAGGCATGCTTTACCAGGTCAACCATGGTGATATAGATCTGTCAGCCTCTGCCACTACCAGGTTCATGCCCCAGTCCTCTCAGCAGCCACTGTGGAAAAAAAAAAACCAAAAAAACAAAAACCAAGATTATATGCAGCTTACTTTATGCAGATAACCCCATCATGACTCAACACAAATCCCTGTCCTATTCTGTAGTTCTAGACCGCTTATAAGGGAAGTAAAGGATCTGTGGGGAGAAAAAGGCTGCTTTATATTCAGCCTTTTTACCAGATTTAATGATTGTTCCTAGGAAGGGGAAAAAAAATAATTAGTAAATTTTCATAAATGTGTGAGAATTCTGGATTGTAATAAAATACTGTAAAGAAAACTACCTTAAGCCCATTTTGGAAGTGTTCATTCTTCAATTTTCTACTTAATGCAAACTACAATATATGTTATCATAGGCATCTTTGTGATGCTACAAGATAAACCTCCTATCTCCTGTAAAGTAGTTCTAGATTGTCAAACTGACAAAAGCTAAATTCAAAGCAATTTAACAAATTAAATAGGTGACAATATTTCTTTTGCTCCAAATAACAAGAAAATTGGAAACAAGTTAAAATTAATCCACTCAAAGACAATTTTTTTTGCAAATATGAGCCTCTTAGTGAAGTTAGCTTCTTGCCTGCAGGATCTAAAACAAAAGCTAACAGCTTGAAATACTGACATTGATTAGTTTGTCTTCTTTCAAAACAAAACCATATAAAATAAAACCTAATATATATTCTTTTTCCTCTGTAGTATTATCTAGATTTCTGATGGCGGTTCTATCTAATGTTCTAAATAGACTGTTTTTCAAGGATTGTATCCTTCAATTTATTTACTACTTTTTTCATGAGAATTCACATTAACTATAGAAAACATAATTTCTTCACCAGAGAGTCTTCTTCTGTAATTTATTTGTAGCGAACTATAAGTATTACATAAAAAATTAAATGTCCTGAACTTTCATATATAATTTTGAACTATGAATTTTTAAGCTGGAAATTCATTTTTCATATTTCTTACTGTTTACCTTCCTTTTGCACGCTTTGCTGTCACTTGCAGGATTCAAGATAATACCACCTGGATCGCAGTGTCCTAGTTATTTCTTCCAGAACTCTGTAGTCACAACTGTTATGCTCCAGGTTGCCTCATTTAGTAGAACTGGTTCAAACAAGGAAGAACAGCAAGGGTTCACAGTCAGGGAGACAGGCAAGCTTTGACTATCTCCCCACCACATCCTGCATGTGAATCCCCATGAAGTAACTAACTTCTGTAGACAAAAAAACTAGTCAGCTCTTGAGTGCCTTCATCCCCCACAGCAAGTGACCTGCTGGTATAATTTCCTTTTCCTTTTAATGCTCCTACCTGGGTCAAGGTCATTTGTCCTGGATGATTTGTTTGAAAGTAAAATTTTATGGATGTATAAAAACTGATCTGTTTTAAGAACCAACAATAATCAAAAATAAATTTGGAAATATTTGAGGTGTTTTCCTTTTTTCATATCAAATTAAAAATATGATATGCAATCATATTAAAAAGAGAAAGTTTCAAAAGATGCAGTAATTTAAGCTAAGTTAAGCCTAGATGATTCTTTGCTTTGTAAGTGCACAACATAAAAGACAATCATACTGTTTATGGAAGTCACTAATCTACTTCCATCCTGATGTTAGAACACATCTCCTTCTTAAAATCTGAGTGAAAAATGAAGATTATATTGTTTTTCTGGGTTGATCTGAGATGGGAAATAGTGAGAAATATGTACAAAGTTACCACGTGAATATATGAGAAGACTTTTATGTCTTTCTTACTAGTGATCCAGATCACTTATTGAAAGGTGAATCAAGATCAGAAGACATTAGGAGTTTATGAAAAGAGATTGAGACAACTTACAAGTCAAGAGGGAGAAAATCTCTTTAGAAGGAAGATCCTGAATATTAAAATGTCATGAAGAAGAGGTACCAAGGTATAGGAGAAGTGAAAGACAAAGATTATAACATTAGTGCTAAAGTAAAGTGCAATTATATTTGTTCAGCTTTTCATACGTGTAAAGTGCCAGTGACCTTCCTAGTATCCTTTTGTCTTTTGCTACTTATTGGGAGAAACAAAATGAAGTAAAATATAGACTTACATAGGAATAGAAATATCTAAATGAGAAATGTCATTTACAGAACACTTCTATAAACATCCGCATATATAAATGAGATAGGTCACCGACAGGCACAGACAGAAAAACCTAAGCACAGTGCAACATACTGTATTGGAAGATCAGAATCAAATGAAAATTATCTACAGCAGCTCCTGTTTTCAATCCCATTAACAGCTTCTGCTTCAGGACAAGAAGCTCTTGGCCCTTAAATTGATTGCAGTAGTTCACAGAATCATTGAATGTGCTGGAAGGGACCTTAGAAATCACCTACTTCCAACCCACCTTTGACATAGACGTGGATGCCACTCACTAGATTAGATTGCCCAAGGCTGCATCCAACCTGGCTGAACAGTTCCAACAATGCGATGGATAATCTTGACTTGGTCAAAGATGGAGACTATTAATTATTTACGTTTGATTGTGATACTTTCCCACTGATTTGGTAGCTGTCACAAAATTATATTTGGCTAAACTCCCAGACATCAAAATACGAGGTGGACCAAAGAGATTGAAATCCCTCCATATATCAGCATGATTTTATCACTTTTAACACAGCATATTTCAGTTCCATGCTGCATAAAAGTAACTAATTTTACTGAAATCAGTTAAGTTTTCTCCTAGTATTAGTAAGGTCTATTATTGACAGCTCCCAGGCCATTTGGAGTATTTTACTCTAAGAAACCCAGTTTCACAGACACTGCTTTTTGCTCAGTTTCTCATTAATAATTATGTCTTTGGAGTTATCTGAGAACTCATCACAAGTGTGTAATGAAAATAACAGAGACTGGTTATTTTAGGGGATCCTTCTGTTTAGTGCTACAGTTGTAATTTGCAATTGCTCCTAAAGAGAAGCACACAATCTTTTGAGACTTTGTGTTGCTTTAAACTTTTCTTTAAGCAAACAAATATTTCAGTCAATATGCAGATTAGAATAATGTTTCTGATACAAATTAGCACATGACAATATGAAAAGATATTAAAGTCCCTCCTTTTTTAGCAAAAATATTATCTCTTTTTACAGATATCATCAAATAAACTGAAAATTTGTAAAGAATATGTGCAGGGAGAGCCCCAGTATGTACCTTGAGAATAGCTGTTCATCCGATTAGAACTGTTTCCTGATGGTTCCCTTCACTTCTACAGTCTATATCCTTTGTGTAAGAGCTATGCCCCTGTTGTGATTTGAACAGTGTCTGAAACAAGCACACCATATATTCAAAGATACAGTTGATTTCTTTTAACTGTCGTTTTTGTGCGAGCTTGTGTGTATGGGCTACCTTTTTCAGCTCTTACAGGTAGTTGCAGGCATACTACCTATTGTAAAATATATACATTGTAACAGAATGAACAGTGCTGTTTATAAGTGACCTGCTTTCAAAATTTCTTGCAGATTTCATATTTTCACTTCATGGAATCAGATTCAGACTAATAAAATGACCAATTGTAAAACTTAGCTGATTATAGATTTTGAAATTTCTCGCTGATTTTCTCTCCTTCTCAGAAGTTATAAATACCTAATGTGGTAGACTTGGTTTTGACTGTTCAGCTTTACAGGCATGTCCATTCTGTACAAATCCATTGATATGAAGAAGTGAACTGTGATGTAAAACTAAAAAATTAGGATGGAGAATGAGGTTATGAGTTACTATTATCTATAAACCCTATAAGGAAGAAGTAGCATATTTTTCACTAGCAGTCTGGTTTGCTTTTTGTGGGCCTTACCTGATGTATTAAATTAATTTAACTATATATTTCTTTTGAAACTTGTGATTGCCATAAGAAGTTTATATAATTAAAATGATAAGAAACAGAAAAAGAAAAATATAGGGCAAATGCCACAAAATACTTCTGAGAGGAAGTATCTGGTCCTGCTTAGTTTTATTCATATGTGTGTATATATATATTTATCTATAATATATGTTCTCTGCAGGAAAGACATACAAAAAAAAAATCTCACTATGGTTAACCAGGGAAAAATGTACAGGTATACACAGAAATGTACAGGTTGAAAAAAATACATGTGTACATATTCACAGAAAACATAGCTATACTTTATAGCTGTATTATAATTGGAGATCAATTTTTTTATTAGAAACCCAAATTCAAATTGTCATTTTGATCAAATGGTTTAATCCTTTAAGTTTTCAGGTATTATACAAAAAAATGCATACTATTGTCCTGAATGATCCCCATCATTCACAGAGTGTGAATTGTCTCTGGCAGTAGGGAATGTTAGGGGCAATTGTTTATAGAGAATTAGAAGTGACAGCAGGAGGATAACTGGTGTCAGTAAGTCAACTATGCCAAGTCAGTTTTCCTCAGTGTACTATGAAATTATTTAATTCCTTCGAATTACAGACTGATGCAGTCTTTGACTATCATAAATGAGCAGCAGGAATTTATTAAATTTCTGTCAGCTAATCTGCATTTTTAAAAATGGATTATACTGCAATTATATGTGTAAATAACATCCTACTTTTTTGCCATATCTTCTTTTTGCACATCTCTCCAACATTTACGATAATTTCTGCACATATGCAGGAAAAACTTTTTTTTTTTTTAGGTAAGCAGGACAACAGGTGTGGGATAGAAAGCAAAAATTATCAAAGCAGTAGGGATGCTGAGTGGTGATGGATTTGTAGTCCTACGAATATAGGAATTTTCACCTCAAAATGTAAAGCAATAATACAGTTAAGTACAGAGATGCAGCTTGTTCATATTAATGTTCAGATCTTTTGACTGGCTAAATTCAACTGAAGTACTGAAGTCTGTTAGTGCTCAAGCAGGCTTCTGTTGATCCTGTAAGAGAAGATAGGAGACCATTTTTTCACTCCTGTAAATCCATGAATCTTGATGTTGTATACCAGATAAATCTCTTAAGATCTAGTGGCAGATCCTTCTGCAGTACTTATTTTATTTACGTACACAAGGAATTGGTTTAGATAAAATTTTTGATAAAAATTTTATACCAATAGCCACCTGAAATTCCAAAGCACTAGGGTTTTCAGTTCTCCCTTCCCAGGGAAAATTGATTCAAATGTCTGGTGTTCCTAATAGTAATACAGTTATTAATATGAGTACATTTTATTTCTAACCTAATATGTTAGATTATAAGAGAGAATAGTTTCAACAGTACCTAACTGATTTTTTTGGAGTATTTTTTTCCCTGATGGATCTGCAGTTATGTCAAGAGCTAGGCATATTTTATGTTAAGTAAGAGGTCACCAGTGAGCAATGTGACTATTCTAACAGCTGGCAAAGTTGTTGTTGCCCAGGGTGATACTTCCCTGAGACTGGGCTCTTTATTTGTGTGTGTAGGGGGTTTATATCTCTCACTATATATTTCTTCCTTGTGCATGAACAAAATTTCTTTTCTTTTTTTTTAATTGCATTTTTATACTCAAAAGGCAAATCCATTTATTTTTACTTCAGGAAATGAAACATCTGTTTCCTAGTAGTTGTTAAAAGATATTCTCATACTATGTGAGACATAAGTAATTATGAATAAGTAGTGTAAATAAATTCTTGTCCTAGAGAATGTGCTCGTCAATGGTAAGATGAAACATTTAAGCTATTGACTGTTTTGATGATATAGCTCTTTAGAATATTGATACAAAACCCATGATGTCAGATGATTGAATTCTGCATAATATGCATTAGCAATGACAAAGTGTAATGATGACTAGGTTTGAAAAATCTTTATGTTAATATAATCAGAAACAGAGAGGAGAGAGAATATTTCAGTGCCATTTACAGTGTTGTAGTATACAGTTAGATGCTATATGTGTATAATTCAGTGCACTGCACGGATTCTTGGTGAGGTTCAGATCTAGCTCTGTGTTAATGAACTTTGTTGTTTGGGGTTTTATGTTTATTTTTTATTTATCTCAAAAGAAATTACCAATTTAGGTGCTGAGATATGCAGACATTTAGAAAATGGTAGGTGTTATTATTAGACCAGAGATGTCCACACTAGGTTACAAAGCTTCAAAAATAAGGTATAATGTTGGTGCAAGCAAATAGCCATATTAAAAAACCAAACTAATAACAAAAAAAGCAACCATTATAGTAACAAACCCAAAATACCTAATTTGTAACACTTAATTCTCTTGTTTTAGTGTTATGCAGAAAAGCAAGACAGTGGAACTTGAATATACTAAGGTTCCATTTCGGGCAAGCTAAAAACTGTAGTTGCTTCTCTGCTAACTGACATAAAGATCACTATAGACTCTGGCACAAATTATTTTAGTAAGATTACTACCATGCCAAATTTTCAAAACAATATACCACTATGAATCATGCAGAACCATTGCGTACTTTTAAAAAACACTGTCAGTGTTTTTTAATGTCAGTGACATATAATCAAAGTTGTGTTCAGCAATAAAAGTATGCTTAGTAAATAAAATATAATGAATAAAAAAATATATCAATTAGATACGTTCCGTAACAAAGTTCACAATAGAACAGTCCTTTTTTTTACACATATAACTATATTATGAACAGCAAAGCTTTCTGTAGTCTCTGAAAAATATCCTTTTGGAAAACAAATTCTTCCAGATCTAATGAATCTGTGATTGATTAACTTTTTATGAATTCTACCATCACAAGTAAAATATACTTACCATTATCCTTTTTTTCTGTAACCCCTAATGGTGGCCTCAATAATTGTTTATAAACAAGAACAAACAAAAATAAAATGACCAATATTTGCCTCTGCAAAAAATTCTACTTTAAGCTCTACTTTAAGTGGTTTGAAATTTAGTGTTTCCAACTTTCTACAGGTCCAATTAGAGCACCCAAAAAATATAAAAAGTTCTCTCAAAGCACCATAAAGAAGCCCCTGTAATGTGCTTATAATTTTGCTTGCCAGAAAATGCTTCTTAGAGAAGCCTAGTAGGGGACAAACCACTGTTAACTGAAATAGTGGGTTAAGAGATAAACTGATAGTGTAAAACAGTTCCTTTTTATGGAAAGTGATCTTTTACTCTGTGTAACAGTGGGGCTTAGGCAAATGAATTACTAGGGCAAATGAAATGTGATTGCTCAGCAGATTACACTGTCTGGATGCCAGATACCTATCAAAGCTGCTCTATCATTCTCCTCCTCAGGTGGACTGCAGAAGAGAAAAGTAAAGGCTCATGAGTTAAGATAAGGACGGGGAGAGATGACACACAGCAACTACCATCATGGGAAAACCAAAATCCACTTAGTTTATTTTATTACCCCTTAAATCAGAGTAGGATAATGAGAAATAAAACAAAAACCTAAAAATGTCTTGCCTTCCCCAGTTTAACTTTGCTCTCCACCTCCTCCTCTCTCCAGTGGCACAGGGGATGGGGAGTGGGTATTGGGGTTAATTCATCTCACATCTCTGCTGCTACTTCCTCCTCACACTCTTCTTGTGCTTCAGTGTGGGGTCCTACCAAAATGCTTCAAGAACTGCTCCAGCATGGATTCCCCATGGGGTCACAACTCCTGCCAGAAAAGCTGCTTCAGTGTGGGTTTCTTTCTTCACGTGGCAACAGGTCCTCCCAGGAGCCTGCTCCAATACAGGCGTCACACATGGCTCCACAGGTGGTCACAGTCTTCGCTCAGGCACACCTACCTGCTACAGCAAGGATCTCCATGGGCTGCAGAGACAGTCTGGCTCACAATGGGCTTCACCAGGGGCTGCAGGGAAATCTGCTCTGGCACCTCTAGCAGCTTCTCCCACTCCTTGGTGTCTGAAGGGCTGTTTCTCTTTTATGACCTCATGCCTCTCTACTTTGGCCACAATTTCTTCTGCACAATAACTTTTCCTCCCTACTTAAATATGTTATCCCAGGGTGCAGTGGTTTCAGTTTGAAACCAGGCAGAAATACTAATTTTGAGATTTCCTCGGCTAATGTATTAAAGAACGTGGTGGGTTTGGTGTTGGCTATCACTAAGAAACTCACTTCTTGCTGTGAGATAGGATTAGGAGAAAGGCAAAGCATGCTCAAAACTTTAAGAGGATATAAAGAAAATTTTATTGAAAGTAAATAGAAGGAAAAAAGTATTAAGAATAAAAACAATCTTTTCAGAACACTTCTCCTCCTCCCACAAATTTTTCTTTCTTATTGACAATGTAAAGAAACTAAACTTAAGATTTCTAGTCAGTTTACTACTTCTGAAATAGTCTTTGTTCAGTTTACTGAGGTAGAGAAGTCCTTCTTGTAAAGTAATGGAGACTTCTCTATAAGAGGAAAAACAGTTCTCCTGTGGCTCTCAATTTCATAATGAATAGCAGTGACCAGGGGACCCTGCTATTGTGAAGTCCTTCCCATTTCTACAAGCCTTCCCACAGCTTGTTGATGGGCTATGTCGACTTACGGAGTATTGTTTTAAAGACGAGTTGTTCAAAAGCAAAAGTTTTCATTCTCTATTTCTAAAATCATCTTCATCCCTGGGAACAGAGATCTTCTCCTGGAAGCACAGGACTACTCTTCTCTGTCCAAACTTCTCGTGGGATCACAGCTATTTCAACATCTGCTTATTTTAACCAATTATTTTTATTGGAGGCTTTTGCTTAGTATCAATTTTAATACTTTCAGCTCCCCATAGTTTCATGTGTTATAAAGGAAAAGAGTCCTTTCTCTACAGCTTACAAGAGGATTTCAACTCTTAAAAACAAGGCCTCTCCTCCTCCCTCCCCTCTGACACTAAATTTCTTCACTGACACTGATGTCTTCACGCTGTTCTTTTACATGCTTGCATCTTGTTCCTTTCACTCGAGGGAGGCTTGAAGCACTGAAAGGGTTAACATCATACCTGAGACCTACCTGACCAGGGTAACTTGAGACAGGAGCTGCTGGCTAGGCTGTGTTACAGTTGGTCATTGGTTTCCTTCATAGGCTGCAGAGATCTCTGGTCCCAGCTGCGCCTGGGGAAGGGGATTTGACGATAAGATCTTCACAGCGGCGGCCAGACCTGCTCCTCCCAGGGCTCTACAGCCTCCCCCGCCTTCTTACCCAGCGGCTGCTGGGGCCCAGCCCGGCTAGGGTAGAGCAGATGTGGGTGGTGGCGGGCGGCCTGGGGACGGGGAAAGGGCCCATCCCACCGCCTGACCACCAGGCCCAGCCTGGCCGAGACGGGGGACCTGACCGGGGCCCGCCACCTCCTCACCGACCGGAAAGGAAAGAGTTCCTGCAGTTTTTTTTAACTTTAACATGTGTGTTTCAGTATCCAGCTTCTCAGTGCTTCAACAGACTGTCACTTACACAGAAACCTTTGCATCACTTCTCTGAATTTCCTCTCATTCCAAACTACGACACAGGGATACTACCAGCATTGTTGATGGGCTCTGTCTTGGTCAGTGGTAGGTCCATCTTGGAGTCAAGTGGTACTTAGGAAGATTCTAGAAGCTACTCATTGGAGCCATCCCAGTAGCTGCCTTTCCAGACTCCCCAAAACCTTACCGTGCAAACACAATAATAAAGGGTGTAATGGCATCACAGAATTAAAACGTATTTTTGAAAATTGTTTTCATAAATAACTTCCACTGTTTTCACCAAACTCTAGTAAAAGCCTTATAAATCATTGTCTAAACAGCAAAGAGTTGTAAAATGTTTGTGTGGTAAATGTCAGAGAATATATTTAGGTTCCATCAATGTGATACAATAGTTTGTGAAAGACTGTATTGGACCAAAAAGAGCTCAGGGTTTTTTTGGCCACTATATAAAAAGAATGAGAATTTGTAAATTGCAGCCTTGAATTTCATAAGTGACTGCCAGACAGATACCTGGTTGTTTTTTGGGTTTTGTTTTGTTTTTTTTTTTTTTTTTTTCCATACCAAAAGACAAGGGGGGGTATAAAAAATGAGGGGAGGGCTAGGGACGGGGGATGACCCCCAAACCATATTTTCCTGCTTACACTTTTCAAGTATAAGGTAAATTGCTTTGAATCATCACCACCCGCAGTTAATGAAGGAAATTTGAGGCCCTAAGTTTAGATCCAAACTCTATTAAATGCAAAACATTAGGTCTGAAATGTGACCTTTACAAAATAATTCCTTTAAAAAATCTGTGTGCTCATATGTAAATGCTCATTATAAATGTGTTTTGATTTTTATTTTAAAACTTCTATATTTTTCTAATTATAATAATAATTTCCCCCCCCTTTGTGTTAGAAAACCTTTTATGGCATTCAGTTTTTGAGATTCAAATTTGCTTTTTATCACTGGTCTATCTGGAAATAGAAACCTTCAAAAAGCAAACATCCAGAAAAACACAATGACAAAATATCTGTAGTATCTTCCCACTAGTTTTCTAGCCTTGATTTTTCTTATATGGGAATTTAGGTGCATAACTGAATGTTGTGCTTCTTATTTGCTACTGAAATTGACTTTAGGAATCTTTATCATCATTAATGTCTTCAAAGCTTTCAAAAGTTGCTTTATAATAAACACAGTTAACGATGTTTATTGTAAACAGCTGTCCTCTTAGGTATGAATATATTTTTCATAAAGAGTAAGACCTGAAGGAATGTTTTTGAAAAATGGGTAGAAACACACTATTACCTCATGGCCCTTTTCAAATCTAGTATATTTCACTCATAAAAATGTAGAAATATTATGCAGTGTAAGAACATATGAGGTTTAGTGGTTTGGTTATTTTTAAGTGTCTGATTTCATAAAAATTAGATAAGAAAATATGGCAGTCTAAGAAAACATCTGTAAATGTTCAGGTCACACTGAAAAGAGTGAACTCATCTAAGATGTGTTTCCATTTAAGAACAAATAATTTAAATATTACAGACAAGACTTAAAAAATAACATATAACTAAACTTCCATGTAATTGCTGGAACCTGATTTAAGGGGAATATTTGACCTATGTGACCTATTTTTCAATACAATCTGAATTTTTTAATTTGACAAGAAGCAACTCCTGAATATCCAGGAATTACAGAAATGACAGTGCTGCAGTACCTTTCCTATTGTCTTCATTGGTATGCAATTATTTTAAGTCACATAAAATATTTTTTTTTCATGACAGGCAGAGGCACAGATTGACAAAAATTGCTATTATTTTCTTATCTTTTCTACCCTGCCAGTCATTTTGTTTTTCAGTCTTGTATATATGTATGGTTTTTTTGGTTTCCTATGTAGCAAGAGCAAATCACAAATTATTTTTGGGACTGAAAGCTGACTGGAGAAGAAATTACCTTTTTCTTTGGCTATGCTGGGCAGAAAGAGTTAAGATATAATTGTGGAATGGTAAAGGAGAAATCAGATGCAATCTTCAGAGCAATCCATTTCTGTAATTACTCTTCTGTAAAAATAGCAAAAAGTCCCTTCCAAAAAGAGATTAAGTTACACATTAGACAGCTGTTCATGTACCTTTTGAAAGCTAAAAAGTAGGGGTTTGGTCAGTACGGGGAGATAGTTCGGGGCTTAGAAGGAATTGGTGAACAACAGAACCCTTCCTTTTACTTAACAATCAGTGGCAAGATACTCAGTGCAGAAAGAAGAAGTATGCCTAGTATTCTCATGCCAGTTGTCTGTGTTTTCACCTTTTGAAGTAATTTCTGAAATCAGTATATCTGTTTATATATTTCTGTGCATTAAAAACTACTGTATGAGTTAATGGGTGCTGAAGTAGCCCTATAGAACTCCAGATTAATACTTACATATTTTCTGCAAAGCAAAACATTTCATTCTCATACAACAAGTTAACTTCTTCAGTATGACAATATTCTTTAGAACTGTTAAATACAAAATTATATTATGCATCAAAAATCAGCAAAAAGCCCCCATGCTAAACACCCTTCCCCCTGAAAATATGAGGGTTGTTTTTCATTATTTACCTAGGTATAAAACATATAATTAGATATAAGGCTCTCTCAGCATTGTTAGTAATAAATTTACAAAAAATTTAATACTTTACTATCCTTGATAGGTAGTTTTAATTTCATAAAATTAAAGAATCTTTATCTTGTGTATGATTTCTTTTATAATATATGTCTACAATTTAGGATTCTTAGATTCCTTAGATTCTATGAAGATATTTCTTAGTTAGCTGACAAGAATACTTTTCAAGGCTTTGGCTATATCTACTTGTGAAATAAAATATGTTTTGTGGGGTTTTTTTCTCAGATTTTTGTTTCAGCATTTTTTAAATGTCTAATAAAAATGTGTTCATTTTATTACTGCAGGTGTTACTTATGTTTGAGAAAGAGATTAGATGTAGATGCTTGAACTGTTATAGAATAAACATGGTTATTCAGGTGAATAACATTTTTGTAAATGTCATTAAATTTTATTTAGATAGAAAAAGAATGCCTTACATATGAAAAATTTATCAGTTTAAAGAAGGCTTACAGAATCTTCATGCTATCTTATTCTATTGCTACTCTTCATATACAGTGAATTCACTGTTCACTGTATGCTAAGTCTAAGGATAGTATCTGAAACTAGAATGTGGTCTTTGGAATACTCAGATATTTAAGCATTCTGGGATACTCAGGTTTGTTCAGAAAATCTTTAAAAAACGCTATTCAACCAGCATCAACATCTTCCCAGAAAATATATAACTTAGTCTTCCATAAGTATGGGCACAATTCTGTGATACTATAATGGTGAAAATTGGCAGCTGAAAATCTACTGATTAAAAATCAGGATACTTTAAGGCTTCTTTGGGAAGAATAGCTATGCTAGAGATGATCTACACTTTACATTATGCCCTTCTGTTAATACTAGTAACAAGATCCACATTCAACCCTCTCCCAAATATCTCTATATTTATTTTTCTTTTCCTAATCTTTTAGTTTAGAATCACATAATAAAAGCCCACAATATTGAAGCTAACTTAACAAAAAGCTACACACTGGAATGTAGATAGAGGAATTCCAATAGCATATTGGCTGGGCTTGATGAATGAGGAATGTGCCTCCTCTGTTTTCTGTCTTGGTGTTTCTGTCATGCTTTGGAGATAGAAGTTAATATTTTGAATTCTTAACTACTTCACAGATATCATTTTTTTGTAAAACTTATCTGTAAGATCAGCAGATATTTTTAGAGAAACATTTTAAACCTAGCATTGAAGATATTGGTGTGCAAAAATTTTTTGTGAGAACAGAGAATATTGTTCTAAGTTTCAGGTGACAACATTATGACCCCAGTATCAAATACAGTTCAAAATTTTCAGTAAAAAATGACTGGAAAACAGTTAATAGATCGAAGTTTTCCTTTCTATCAGTAAATATCACCCAACTCATTGTTTGCTGAGTGCAAACCTGTGAAAGTTTGCGAAGCAGCACAATTTTTTGTTTGTTTGTTTTGATTTTTGGGGAGATTTTTGTGATGTTTGTGTGTCTGTGCATGCATGTGTTTGGTCTTGTTAAATGTCTTCAGGCTATCTCCTGTGCTTTTTAACATAGATGTTCTTCTCAACACCAAATGGAGCTTTCTCATAAATTACATGGATATTTTTCAATATCTCTGTATATGGTTTCTTCTGAAAGTATTTGTAGATTGAAATTTGAGAAAGAAAAAAGGCACAGAAATTTGTCTGACTTTTTCTGGGGGTATGGAAAATAAGTATCCTGACACTGGAAATTCACACTAGCAATTAAACACTACATTTCAAAATTACAAAAGAGAAGTATTAAAAGCATCGAGCTTTCATTTTTAATGCAATTTTAATGCAAACTTTTAATATTTTTTAAAGGGGGGAGGATATTTTCTAATTAAAATCTCTGCTGTAGTATTCTGCCCAATTTTCATTAATAAAGCAGTATTTAAAGCAAGGGTGAGAAAACCTTATTTAAAGCAAGGGTGAGATCCATAATTCTGTATGGATCTCAAACATCTATTCCCATCTCTTGTGAAAGGAAGACTGCTTTCTTTTGTAAACTACAAATGGCAAAAAAATACTACAGCTTATTTAAAATATATATTTTCATAACAATAAATTATTTAGGTCTAAAAAAATGAAAATATTTTATGTATGTGCACCACAACAATACCAGCTGTATTCTTCATACAGCCACGAAACCCAGATGCTTTGATTTCTCATTCCTAAAAATGTGTTTTCACATTTTTTATCTTGTTTTTATATTTAGAAGGCAATATATTTATACTTCATATATTTATGAATTCATATGTATTTATACTTCATATAAATATATCAAGAAAAAACTTGATATAAATAAATATATCAAAAATACATATATCAATATATATATCTTGATATATATAAATATATCAAGAAAAAACTTGATATAAATAAATATATCAAAAATACATATATCAATATATATATCTTGATATATATAAATATATCAAGAAAAAACTTGATATAAATAAATATATCAAAAATACATATATCAATATATATATCTTGATATATATAAATATATCAAGAAAAAACTTGATATAAAGAAAATCACATGGGAGTTTTCTGAAAAGTTGGTGGGAGCAGCTGTAGTGTAGAGAAACGTATCATGGAATCACAGAATCAATTAGGCTGGAATAGATCTCTGAGATCATTGGGTCAATTGATCCTATGATCTAACACTATCCTGTCACCTAGGCCATGGCACTAAGTACCACATCCAGTTTTTTTAAATGCCTCCTGGGATGGTGACTCCATCATGTCCCTGGGCAGCCCATTCCAAGATATAATCACCCTTTTTGTAAAGAATTTTTTTCGTAATGTCTAACCTGAGCTTCCCTGATACAGCTTTAAGTCTATGTCCTCTAGTCCTGTTGCTGGTTGCCTGGGAAAAGAGGCAGACTCTCACCTGGCTACAGCCTTCTTTCAGGCAGTTGTAGAGCATGATAAAGCCTTCTCTTCTCCAGGCTAAACCATCCCAGCTCTCTCAGCTGCTCCTCACAGAACCTGCTTCCCAGACCACTCACAATTTTTTTGCCCTTCTCTCCAGCACCTCAATGTTATTTCTGAACTGCAGGGTCTGGAACTTGTCACAGTACTTGAGATGCAGCCTCACCAGTGCCAGGTACAGGGGGACAGTCCCTGACCTGGTCCTGCTGGCCTTGTGTGCTGATGCAGTCCAGGTTGCCATAAGTCTTCTTGGCCAACTCAGCACATGATGGATCAAGTTCAGCTGCTGTCAACCAGCATCACCTGGTCCTTTTCTGCCTATGGACAGTTCTCCAGCCACTCTGCCCTCATACTGTAGAGCTGCCTGCAATTGTTGTCTCCAAAATACAGGACTCAGCACTTGGCTTAATTGAACCACATCCCAGTGATCCTGGCCCATCTATCTAGCCTTTTCAGGTCCCACTGCAAAGATTTTCTATCCTGCAGCAGATTGACACTCCAACCCAACTTGGTGTTGTCCACAGATTTGCTGATTGTATTCCCTCGTCCAAATAATTGATAAAATACTTAAGAGCTGGGCCCAACACTGATCCCTGGGGAATGCCACTAGTGAGCAGCTGGATGCAGCACCCTTTCCCTCCACTCTCTGGGCCTGGCATCCAGCCAGTTCTGAACCCAGTGAAGGGTGCTCCTGTCCAAGCTGTAGGCTGCCAGGAGAGTGCTGTGGGAGACAGTGTCTGTGGGAGACAGTGTCAAAGGCTTTGCTGAACTCATGGTAGACAACATCCTTTCCTGCATCCACTAGGTGGGTCATCTGGTCATAAAAGCAGATCAGGTTGTTCAGGCAGGACCCACCCTTACTAAAACCCATCTGGGTCTGATGCTGTGGTTGTACTGTGAGTGTCATGTGATTATGCTGAAGACACCAAGGTCAGGCTGACAGGCCTGCAGTCCCTGGATCCTCTTTCCAGCCCCTCTTGTAGATGGGCATCACATTGGCCACTGTCCTGTCATCTGGGACCTATTTAGTTAGCCAGGATGATAAATAATGGAGTGCAGCTTCGCAAGCTCTTCTACCAGGTCCATCACACTAGGATGGATCCCATCTGGTCCCATAGACTTGTGAGGATTTAAGTGGCTCAGCAGTCACTAACAGCTTCCTCCGGGATTACAGGTCTATTTTGCTCCCTGTTCCTGTCTACCAGTTCAGGAGGCCAGTTGTCCTGAGGATGACTGGTTTTACTATTTACGACTGAGGCAAAGAATTGTTAAGTACCTCCATCTTTTCCTTTGGTGACTACATTCTTCTTCATGTCCAATGAAGCATGGAGGAGTTCTTTGCCTCTCCTTTTGCTATTAATGTATTTATAAAAACACTATTTTAGTATCCTTTACAGAAATAGCCAAATTAAGTTCTAATTGAGTTTTCACCTCTCTAATTTTCTTTCTGCATGATGTAATGGCATTCTTAAACTTCCTGAGTCATGGTAGACAACATGACTGCCTCTTTTTTCAAAATTGATGGAATTACCTGAGTTCCTGCAAAAGATCCAGATTAAGATAGGCTTGTCTTTTTACCTTTCAGCACATAGGGATGACCTGTTACTGCCTCAAGATTTCTTAAAGTATGTCCAACCTTCCAGGGCCTCTGTTTCTAAAGGCTGCTTCTCAAGGAACTTTCCAAATCAGTATCCTGAATAGGACAAAGTCTGCCCTCTGGAAGTTCAGGGTAGAGGTTTTATTGATGTCCATCCTTATTTCACCAACTATATGATTTCATGGTTGCTGCGCCCAACTACCACATCTCCCACCAGCCTTTCTCTGTTTTCAAACTGCAGGTCTAGCAGACCTCACTCCTGATAGGCTATTACCAGCTGTGTCGGGAAGTCGTTTTCCATGAATTTCAGGAAACTTCCTAGACTGCCTTATCTCTGCTGTGTTGAGTTTCCAGCATATGTCCATCAGGTTAAAGTCTCCCACAAGAACAAGGGTCGCTGTTGCTGATACATGAGCCAGCTGCTTGTAGAATAATTCATCCACATCTTTATCCTGATTGGGTGTTCTATAACAGACTGCCACCAGGATCTCTGCCTTGTTAGCTTTCCCCCTTTTTCATATCCTTAGTCTCTCAACCTTATCATCAGTAGCCTTGAGTGCTACACAGTCAAGAACCCTCCCTAATGTACAGAACCACCTCACCTCTTCCCTGTAACTTCTGAAGAGCTAGTAGCCATCCACTGTAGCACCCCAGTCATGTGAGTCATCCCACCACACTTCGATGATGGTGACTATATCATGTCTTACCTGCAGCACAATGGCATCCAGCTCCCTCTGTTTGTTACCCATACTGTGTGCATTAGAGTAGATGCACTTTGGCTGGACTATTGATTTTGCCCCTTTGGCTTGTCACTCACAGGATGTAGCAAGGTTCTGCTCATTACCTTCCCCCTTCAGACTTAACTGAAAGCCCTCTCAGCCCTGCCAATTCATAGGCTAGGATCCTTTTGCACTTTCTAGACAGGTTAACTCCATCCGTCTCCAGCAGACCTGGTAACATATAAACTGCCCCGTAGTTAAAAAACTTTCTTTAAGCCACTTACTGATCATATGAGTTTTTCTATTCCTTTTAGCATTCATCCATGCTAATAAAGAATCAAGGAGAACATTATCTGTGCTTCTGTCCCTTCACCCAGGCAGCTAAGAACCTTGAAGCCTTTTTTGGTTACCCTTTATTGACTTAGTTGCTGGTTAGCTGGACAACCAGCAGTGGGTAGAAATCTGTAACTGAACTCAGTAGTACAAAGTAACCTTGAAATCAATACAAAATGATGCTAACATTCTTCTTTGTATTAAATCATTGGGGAAAGAGCATAATTTAGGGACAAAAACCAGAATCAAATAAGATGAAGATCTTAATACTGTGATAGCACCTTTATTTCACTGAAACAAAAAAATCTGACTGATTTAGGCAAGTAAAATATGCAATTTCTGACTTTCTCTTTTCAGCATTTGTGAAAATAATACAATTTACTGCAAATATATCCTCTTGTGTTGATTAACCTTCACCAGGCTGGGCATATTAAAATCTGGATCTTGAATTCAAAGTCCCACCATCAAAACTATAACAGTTTATTTTAATCTGGTAAAAGCAATTAATCAAATCCCTGAATGTTGTATCCACTGGGAATCAAGGAAAAAAAAAATAAAGCTTAAGTTAATCTCAACAAAACATTCACCATTTTTTCTTTGAATTTACAAAGTATTTTAATGAAATTGATATTTTTTAAAAACTATCTCCTGTCCTCAATACTATATATTGCTATTTCCTAGTGGCAAAGTGTGTTCTGTCTTTCACCATAGACTTTTACTGCATTTTTTTTTCCCAGATGAAGTACTAAAAGTTATTATTTTTAAAATAATTTTAGTTAATAAGTTGTGTAGAAATATAACATCTTTTCCAAAATTAATCTGTGTGTCTGTCCTTACAGGAATTTTTTTTTCTTGAGTGGCCAGGAAACACAGTGAAAACATATGAACATTTACTAATAACTGTAAGTGTTCTCGTATAGAAAAAGTATATAACCACCAAGGTATAATGAGGCAATTTTGGAAAAGCAAATAAATGCTTTTGAAAATTATTTTCCCATGGAGATTGTTTCTATATTCTAATTGCTTATTGTTTAAATGAGATTCAGTATTCCCAGAAAGCTGGTAAAACTTTTAAAGATATGTGTATAAATAGTTCTGTATTTATGACTGGTAGACTCAGAAATCATATTTACTAACTCATGGAATTGTGCTCTTTGTGGCCTTATTAATGTAGTATGAAAAATGTAGGCTCTTATCTCTAACATAATTGAATTCCTTTTATCAACTGCTCTCAGAAAAGTAGCTTGACCTGCATCTTTCCAGGGTCAGTGATTTTTGAACCTAGTGATTCAACAAAGATTATCAAGCAGGAGTATGTAATAGCAGTGTTCACCTAAGATTTGCTTTCTGACACTGTCAGTTGGAAAAAAAATAGATTAAACATATTTGCATTAAAAAGATTTTTAGGTAGGTCAATGTCGAATAACTTCACAATTTGTTCCTACTTCTACTATTCATTCTTCAGCCTGTATTTTTATACTGTTTTAAGCATGAATATAAAATGAAATTTCATTATTTTTTCTCCATTGAGCAAGTTACATAAATTATCTGTAGCTACAAAATAACCAGTCAGGGGCCTTATTTGCAAAATTATTACTAATGTTATTAAGCAGCAGATATATTATAATCAGAAAGAGTTCCAAAATTGCGAGAAAGGCTGGTAAAAGCAGGTGATTGTTTTAGTCAGTTGCTGATTTCTCATGTGAGAAGTTGACATTTCTATAATGAAATGCTGTTAGTGCATATCTGTCAGTTAATGTTACTCCTGAGATGCATTGTTGAATTTTACTATGTATTACTATGTATTACAGTAAATAACATTTACTGTGAAAAAGTGTAAAATTAATATCAGTAGAGCAGTTTTCTTCTGCTTAGAAATAACTGTCTTAGAAAAAGATTCTACAGGGAAGATAAAATTTATTTCTCATTCTGGTATAGAACTAAACAATCTGTGCATGAAGAAGGAAATAGAATCAAAACTCAAGAGGTTTACTAAGTTGACTATAGCAATTGTATGATTAAAGAGAGGTAGTGCTTGATAGAGGAAGTTAGATTTTAGAGTAGAATGTCTGGACTAATTTAAGACAGCAGACTAAAAATCTTACGATTTTTTTTTCTACATGTGCTGGATATATTTGAACTTGGAAGGTCCACATGAACTACTTTTTTGCAGGAAGTCTTTGGCTGCAATTGGTTTCTCATACATTAATATACATTACATATGAACCCTTTTTTATAGATCATCGATGAAAGTCATAATTAGAACACACACTTAAATTACCACCTTAATTAATTAAGTAAGGGAAGGGAAGGGATTTCCAATGACAGCACTTATACTACCTTTTTGAGGCTAATAGGATGGTCTTCATAGTATAGTATATTATGGGGGAAAAAAAAGAATACCAAAAATGTTGAAAACAGGTTTGTCTATTTATACTAACACATAGCTTTCCTCCTTTTCCCTTTTTCAAATCAATTGCAAGAGTCAGTTATCTCAACAGTAATACTTAAGTAAAGTATAGAAATTATTTTTTATTGAAGATAAAAGATTTTTTTTCGGTTAATAGTGCTCTTGTGATTTTAAAAAGGAAATTTTGCTTACATTCAGTTTACTGCAATAACTATTTTTTTTTCAAAAAAATAAGGCAGCAAAAATCCTTAACAGGAAGAAATCATCACTCAGTATATAAATTCAAAACAGCAGTGAGAGATTAATCTGCATTTTCCATTAGATAATACTTTCATAAAAATTCATGGCAGTTGTATCAAGACAAGGACTGCTGAATTTATCCAGCCTTACCATATCTCAACAGTACAGCAAGAGTATTATTTAGAACACACTCAGTAGATTTTTTCTGATGAGTCCTAAAAAGATTTCCTGGCTTAATTCCCCAAAAACCTAACCACATATCAAATGCCAAGAATTTTCTGGCCCTGCTCCCAGTTATCAATTTCAGACATTTGGCTAACCTCCCTGACTAGCATGAAGCTTAGACACTGTGCTTTCCCACATGTTCTCATCTGGAATGCAGCCCACACAGATGATGGCAGACTGAGCAACCAACCATGTTTGTAGGAAACACTGAAATGTAGCACAGCTCTCTCCCGAGATTCTCTGTCAGGGAAGCATGCTTGGTAGTATTTCTTCCTTTGTTTAATATGTAGTCTGCCTCATCCTTGTTTATTTTTTCAGCATGATGAGAAGTCCTTTCATTGTTTTGGTTTTTTTTTTTTTTTTAAACAGACTTTTCCTTGGAAATCTCAGATTTTGATCTTCTACGTCGTCCAAGGAATTTTCCAATTCCAGCCTACCTAAATAATGGGATTTATTTAAGCAAGTATCTCATTATCAGGAGGGATTGCAGTACCAAAAGTTATTTTACATTAGTCATTTTTGCTACATGGAAAGAGGGTTCTACACTTCAAGACAGGAAACTGTCATGCTGAAGAGTGAGGTCCCGTTACCAGAAAAGACAGCTTTGGCATTACATGAGCTATAGTCCTTCAACCTGCATTGAATAATGTCTCCCATTTCCAATGCTGATAGTATAGATGGATTCCAAGCACATTTATTTCAGTGTTTAAGGAAAAATAGGATTATCAAACTATTTCATTTAATTTCTTCATAAATAAAAGCTTTGTTCTGACCTTTTGGCCTCCAAATACTATGTTTCAATCTTAAACTATTTTTGCATAATTTTAAAAATGATGAAGGTCTTTAAATGCAAAATTTTAAATACCTTACTTTGAAAGCTTTCGTTTAAGCCTTACTCCATATCTGATTTTGGGTTTGCAAACCATTATTCAAGATTCAGTTTCTCATCACAATCAGAGAAATAGAGTGTCTTGCTTGTGCATTCATACAGGGTAGTACAACGACACTGAATATCATCATACACAGATCTTCTTAATGAGAAGGTACAGTGAGGTTTTAGTTTCTAAATAAGTGTTTCCTGTTTGTTTTTTCAACTAAATCTTCTTTACCTGCAATAGAAATGCAATATTATCCAGCTTATTCAAGTCTAATTTGGAGTTTTAGGCACATATTTATTTTAAAAATCTCTTCCGAGAACAAACGAAGTTAGGCTAACATCCTTCCAGGAAATACGTTTCAAGTCTCCACTTTATTGGCTGCTGGGCTTTAGCTTCTTTCCCCGCTTTTTTCTCAGTGAAAGTAGCTTGTATGGCAGCCAAGGATCACCTGAACTGTAATAGTTTCTAATTTTTTTTATTTACTATACCTCCTTGTTAGTCACTCCTACATTTATGCGCCTTTCCATTCTGAGACCTTTCTTCATCTAACAGTGTTACTGGTCCACAGGCATTATGGTTGAAGGTTCTATACTTTGTAAACATTCATTGGTATTCCAGTGTTTTTAATTTCAGTGTTTTGGTTATTGAAAGTGTTTAAGTTTTGCTGCAGTGTGCTGTTGTACTTTTCTGTGTTCCTTAGAAAAGTAGTTTAGTGTTTTTCCTACTTAGGAAAATGAGAAAAAATACTTCTGTATATTTTTAATTGAAATCCTAATTGGCTAGGAATTTTATTTACTATTTAGTTCACTTGCAGAATTCAGAAGGGAAACAAAAGATTAAAAACATATTTCCATATGAAACTGACTCATTTTTAACTTAGCCCAAACTGATTTGAATCAGTAAAGCACATAGTCAATGTAGCCAAGAAAATGCTTTAGATATAAATCACAATAAATAGCCATGGATTACAGTAGCTCTCAGTGAAGATGAGATATTTCAATACAATAAACAAATAATCATGGTCTCAATATACAGGAATTTCTTTTATTTTTTTATCTTGGTTCTAGATAAGAACTTGTTGGCACCTAATTCATTCCAACAAAAAGGCAAAACTAGTGGACTCTGAACTTTTGTTTGCTGCAGAATATAATCAGTAGGTCTGAGAAGAACAAAATGAATTATCAGAATACTCATTAAATGCAGGGAAATTCCATAGTCCTTTCTTAGTTTACTATTATGAGCCCCCAAAACAGACAACTAGTACAATTTGTATCAAAATTTGTCCTTTACAGGTCAAGAGATCAAGACAGAAATAACGTTCTTTGTCGTGACAGTGCATTCTGGGAAAGTTCAACAGAATTTCTCAGATAACAAAAAAGGCTGTGGAAAATACAAATGATATATGAGTATCCTAGATTGGTCCGTGATTGCATGACTGGGTGGGATTAAAACTCCTTTGCCTGAAGTGAAATTTTTCAGCGACATATCTTTTGTTCATAGTAATGTGAATTAGTTATTTAACAGTAAGTTATTTCCGTACAGAGACTGACTGGCATACCGTGCTATAATTGCTAATTATAATAGTTCTCTGAATTTTCTCATCTTCTTCTTTTGACCCTTCTAGCTTATTAATTTGTTGCTTATTCAGGTGAAAAATATCCTTTTATTAAGCCAGAAGGTTATTTGCTTTTCCCAGCATTAAATTTTTCTTATAGACCACAAGCATATGGATCAGTAACTCTTCCAGACTGTGTAGGAATAAATTTTGGCTGTTCCTCCTAAAAGATACATCATTCTTGAGGCTTAAAGGGGCAAAATCTGTTTGTGCTGCTAGAATTTAACTTTTGTTTGTCCTATTGATTTTATTGTTTGGAGAATGTGTTGTATTGACAGCCCTTATTACTGAATTTCCTACTTGTTCATGCACCAGATTTGTATATCATCAGCAGAGATAAATTTTTCTTGCAGCCTTACCCATGCATGAGCCACTTCAGACTCTCAGACATTTTATCTTTGACTGCCCTTTAATAATTTAGCTAAAAATGTTGCTGGTGGAAAAATGCTAATCACACAATAAATTTGATTCTGTACTTGGACCCTGCAGTCATTTATGGTTTTCTGGATTTTTGACAAAACAATTACTCAGCTACTAACTTATTCAAGTCTGTAGTGCTTTTGACTTGTAGCCTTGTATCTATCTATGCTCAGTCCTTTCCACCCTATAACCTATAACAACACTGGGTGATCTTTGAATTCTGCCTCATTACCTCATGACACTGCTCTGCAGAGCACTGAGACAGCAGTACACTGGAGTGCATAAACGAGTTTCTACAATGGCCTAGTGGGGCCACAGATACCACCTATAGCTCTCCGTTTTTTTAGTTAAAATTTAGAAAAAGCATGCAATTTTAAGCAAGTATATTCAAGTAAGTTTTGTGATAAAAATATCAGGTGATGTTAACTATTGATTTTAAGACATCCTGTCTCATATCATAGGAACACATAATACAGATCTTTATACAGAATCTCAATATGAAATATCTATAACATAAGCAACACAGTAGAAATGAAACCTACTCTTCAAAGTCACTCCCAAGTTATTTTGAAGACCTTGACAAGAATCTTAAAAAAACCCAAACCAATATTTTAAAATCCTATATCAATGTTTACTTTTGGCATAAAAGTTTTCAAATAGGCCAACAGAAGTGAAAAAAGAACAAAACATCCCTGAAATCATTAGTTAAAATAATAGGTATTGCAAGAGATAGACTTCAAAGACATGAAAAATAATCCTAAGTACAGAAAAAAACTCCTAAGTACAGATTTCAAATATGTTTTTCCTGTAAACATATATATCTAGCTGTGTGTAGTTCTTTTTAGATTTGTAACTGAAATTGACTTTTGTATATGAAAATCATAGACATCATTCTCTGCACTGGGAAACTGAACATGTCAATGAGTTGTTGCAGAATTAGGATATGGCTGAATGAATAAGCCTGGAAAAACTATGAAGTATTTTTCAAGATGACAGAAGGAGCTATTGTTTTAAAATACCAGGAATAAGTATTAATAATACAATGGCACAAATTGCATTTCTTAGTTTTTGTACATACTCTTCAAGTTTAATAGACACAAATCCATAAATAAACTCACTCTTTAAATCTAGAAATGTAACTAGCTAAAATAACATTCAGTTAAAACTTTACCTAAGCAAAGTGAAATCAAAAAAGCTTTACTGGAAATGATTGACAGATGCCTTGACCTTTCGGTAAGGACCTTTCTGTAAAGCCCCCTTCCTAAAAGTTTACTGGGCTGAGTTAAGTTAGGGTGTTCAGTGGAATCAGTTAAGGTGCTAAGTGAAATGAATGAAGATATTTAGTCAAAGCTTGCCTCCACCACTGATGGGAAACCAGAAGTTTAGGGTGCCCTCCTTCTCTGGGAAACTCTTGTCCAGCAAAGTCTGTTTCTGCTGCCCTTGTCTGAGCTGTGTAGCAGATCAATACTGTACCTGTGCCCAGGGTCATATCGCCTCAGTCATAACCCAACATGAATCATGGTGTCTGATCCTGACCCTGACTCACTGCATCTGTGCTCTGGATCATTGTCACAGGGTGGCACTACTCTACAGCCTTGGAGTCACCTTTTACTCCTGGCTCTCTTTGTACGGGGAACAGCCAGAACTCTTCCCTGTCATTGTTTTTCATTGTCAAGGCTAAACATTCATCAAAACTAATTTCATACAAAAGATGCAATGAATTTGCTTTCATACCAGGAATTTAATTGTTCTATTAGCAGGGTGGTGGAGTTCTAATTTCTTTGAACTCACAAGTACCACTTCATTGATTCCTTCAAGCTGGTGAAAACAGGAATAATTTTCAATCCTTCTTGGCCTAATTTGAATAGACAATAGAAGTTTTTAACATCAAATAACTAGATTCCAGTAGCTCTTTTCTTAATGGTGGAGAAAACAACAGCCAACATCTTTGTGTTTGCTGACAGCACTATGACCAAAATGCTGACTGTCTTCAGCTTTTTTATTCTTGTTGTTGAATTACTTCTTACATATGAACTACTTTGTGTATTTTGCTACATATTACAGTAATTTTTTTTTAATTTCTAAAATCATCCTGTCACTACATAGGGTTCTATAATTAGATTCTGGTTTGTTTCCAATATTTTATCCCACTTTAATTTATTTTTCTTCTTTTTAAAAGAGAGTGTTTATCAAGAGTTGCTTGCTTTTTTGGTTATTTGTTTTCGTGAGAATTTGAGAGTGTAGTCCCAAGTACATCTCAAGAAAGAATCACTCATTAAGTGCAGCATAATCATATCTACCAAAAATAATGATTTGCTTTATAAAAGATCCCTTCTCTCATCCTTTTAAGATGCAAGTATTCGTGAGCGAAGTAGGCACTGGGATGTGACATAGACAGTGTTGTATTTGAGCTGGAGATAACTTGAGACTGCAAATAAGTAAATCAGCTGTAAATGGGCATCATGTTGGTAAACCTGATCAAAGTACAAGAAAAAATTTAAAACGTGAGACACCTGAAGTAGTCACAGACAGGACTGCACTCTGCTGAGACCAACATGTTATGTTTATGAACTCGATCAGTTCTTGATCAGAAATGCAATGTTCTGACATTGGGCTCTTGTGCATCAGACACTTGTTAAGGCGAATTAAAACAAGTGCAGATTTGGGCAGGCACATCAGGATCCTGACACCCTGCACTGCAAGGTCCGTAGAGAGCCTGTGGCCTTATACCAAACGTGACAAAAATCATGTATGCTGAACTACAGTTTCAGCTTGAACTAGGTGTCATTATGCAATCTGAAAAGAAAAAAGTTTATTGCACATGTACTGGTTTCTTAAAAAAACTATGCATTGGAAATAATATTAGTAGTATTAATGATAATAACAACAGCAATAACAATAATAAGCTCATAAAGTGTATTGATTATGATCTTTGCACTATTTACTTATGACAACTGGAATAAAGGGGATCTTGAAAGTTTTCCCATATGGCCTGCCTGACATATGCAGACAATTTCTTGCCTCATGAACAAATAAAATATTAAATTTGAAATAAATCAAAAATAGGTGTATTTGATCAAGACAGAAATGCAAAAGTAAAGCCATTTTTTAGTGACAGATTATTAAAACCATTAAGAAGGGCTAAAAAAATATGTGTATAGATAGCCTCATTACTGAAGTGAATGAAACTGGAGCAGATAAATGTACAGAAGAATCTGCTCATTGAAGAGTGGTTGTTTTGGTTTGGCTTGTCTTGATCTGGTTTGGTTTAGTTTTGTTCCCTCCCCAGCTCCTCACCCTCCTTTAGATTAATAATTTTGGATGCCAGGATTCTGAAAGGTGTGAGAGAGATTCTGAGAATGTAACTAATGTGATTAGGTTTGCAAAGTCCCAGCTGACTGTTTTCATTTCAATGGTACAGCCAACTGTGTAGGAATGTTGTAGGGTCTGATAACATTTTTATAGGAACGAGAAGAAGGAAATTGAACAGGAATCTGATTTATGATGAAAATTTGAACAAATCCATGAACAAATTTGTTCAGCATAAAGTGATTTGAGACTAAGACCTTGAGGAATATTTATTTTTTTTAGTTTTATGTAGTGAAGCAGATTTGAGTTTTAATTAACAAGCAGAATTGCATTTGAATTGCTTTAGGAAAAAAAAAATCAGGTTTGAACTCCTTATTACTAGTAATTTAATGTGTTCAGAAGTGAAGCAGTTCAGGAAGATAATGTTCAACACAGAAAGCTGAGTTTTGCATTGTGTAAGATATGGAGCTTATAGATTGGGAAAAGCCTAGGGCAAGTGTACTGTTTAGGATCTGCTATGGTAGAACATAGACCGAGCTTCTTTGCTGAATATCTGAATTTAGTATTAACAGTGTGTTTACTCTTTGGGTCTTGATTGTGTAAGCAGAAAGAATCTGCAATATGTAAGCGTAAGACTTCCATTATATTAAAAATTAATAGTAAGAATTACACCAATCTTCTATATTAAGTAAAAAGATTTAATTATGTGCCATTTGGATTACTAAGAATGTATTATGATAAGTGAGAAATTACTGAAATAATTGAATCAGCAGTCAGCTTTTTTACTGATTAAAGAACCACTGTCAAAATAAGGGAGGAGAAATATTGCACCTCTTTAAACTGTTTCAGTTATAGTTTCTCAATTTAATGAAAATATTTGACTTCTCACATTATTTTTCCTGTATGTTTGAATGCAAATTCTATGCAATTTGTAATAGCATAGCCATGATACATTGATAATTAGATTATGCATACCCAATACTCCTAAAGAATTATATTAGATACAAAACTAGATGTAGTTCAGAATCTTTATAGCTGAATAACTGCAAGCCTATAAAATCTAATACTATATTATCTGTTGTCTAAATTTTATTATATCTGACAAAAGGTTTTATCTCCTTTTTGTTTCTTCGTCTATTATTAAAAAATAAAATAAAAATATTTCATTTTTGGTTTTTGTAGATATTTTCTTGGCTTAGTAAACCTATATTAAGAATGTCAGTCTCACACTAACAACAAACCAGATTACTTGGATTCCATATATTGCAGTAATCTCCCATCTTCTAAATCAAACCTATAAAATATCTCAAGACTTTTTGCTGTATCTTCCTAAACAAGGAAGAGTAGGATCTGATGTTTGTGGCTATTCATCTAGTCTACTGACTATTCAATCTGCATCACAGCAAGTTCTTCCTTGCTGTATAAATGGCTTCAATTACTTTTGATCAAGTTATTACCAAATGACGCCATAAAGAAGGTTTTGAAAACAGTTTATTACACCTGCCATATTAGGAGAACCATAATATTGAAAACTAGTTTTTCCTTTAGTATAGAAGAAACCAAGGAAATAAATGGAAGTTATGATGTCAAAAGTTATTCCTGTCCAATGAGTATTCAGCCAGCGGGTATAAGGAAAGGTTGAAATCAGAATGAATTTCTGGATTACACCTAGTCAACAACTTCTGTTTATGCAGGGTCACCTAGACCAGGTTTCCAAGACACACGCCCAGAACAGATTTTAATCTACAAGGACAGAGGTCCCACAATCTTTCTGCTCTACCTTTTTCACCAGATACCTCTGAAAAGAGCCTGATTCCATCATCTTTGAATTTACTGTTCCTTCAGATTTGTAAATACTTTGATGGGATGTGCCTTTAGCCTTTTCTGTATCATCCAAATAATTAATGAAGGTGTTATATGTATTAAATGTGATCTGTCTTGTGTTTCTATGATCTAAGGTTCCACAATATATTTCAGGGTGCTGTGTGGGATAGGGGATTCCCTAGAGTAGCACCAGAACAGGACATCACCCAGCTGTGTAGGGATAAAGGCAGACTGAGTTCTAGCTGTCATATCAGACTGCAGGTGACTGTTGGGATTGGGCCTGGTGATTGTAGCAGGGTCAAACACAGGCCCATGATGATGTGATGACTGGAAAAAACTTCATCAATACTTCATTATTAACAAAGAAGGAAGTGTCACTTAAGTAAATCTGCTCTTTATGTAGTATTGTGAGAGAAAGTTTTAGGTTTAGGAGGACATTATCTTTTCTTGTCCTTTCCAGCAAATTTTTATATTCAAGGTAAATTATAAAGGACTGCTAAGTGAGTCTAGTTGTCAGTTCCCTGATGATAGAAAACATAACAGTTATTTGAACAGGTGTTAACTCCAGATCACATCTTCGATACAGCTTCTGAGTGGGTAACACATTCACCATTACCTAGTTCTTGGAAGCAGACAGTAGGTATTCTGATTCCTGATATAAACTACTGTAGCTTTTTACAGTCTTTGTATGTGTTCCCAATAGCCAGGTTTGATTCCCAGATTCATTCACAGGAACAGAGAAAGTAGGATAACTAATACCAAAGAATGCTTGAAGTAAGCCAGAGACCATTATGCCTATGGTTATTGAATAAATTAGAATCTCTCCAATCATATCTTTTGTTAAAGTAGATTTTTTTTTTTTCAGAAGGAAAGGCAAGAAAGATAGTCTTAAATTTATAAATTGCAGATCTTTTGTTTGGATTTCTGTATTTTTTTTCTGCAGCTATGACAAAAATAATCAGTGATGTGCGAAGCTTAAAAATGAGATCCATCTATGTGATTTTTGAACATGAATGTATGCCACTCTTTAAAATTGTTTAAATAGCATAACCATTTTTTGTCCAGGGATTACAGATGCAGGGTGAAGGATTTCTGAAATCAAACCAGAATGTATTAGTAATCACATCCTTTCTCCATAATGCCTTTCATTTCTATTGAATAAGCCTTTCACAATATTTATCAAACAAAAGGGAAGTTAGAGCACACCTGATACATTTGGCCGATTGCACTAGTACATTTCAGACACATGCTTTATAAACTAAAGACAATGGTAAGCAGATTGTATTGAATTGGTTTGGATGAACAGTGAGTGGATGATGAACAGTATATTCAGGAGAACAGTAAAGTTTTTATAGATTCTATCCTTGCACAATGAACTTGGTCTCTTTCCCTGACATTCACTAAGTTTACTTGTTTGAATTATCTTGGCATATATTTTCAAAAGCACCGGAGTTGAATTTTACATGAAACTTTAAGCACAATCCGTAGGAAATCCCAGAAAACCCAAACACATTATTTGTTTGAAGCCAAATAAATAAAAAAGGAATAAATTAGGAATTTAGAACTTCTAAAGCCTAAAACTGTATTTTCAAATCCCAAAACTTAGTCAGTATTATTTTTGCCAATGTTGATTGACAGAAAGTTTTAGATCAATCCTACAGTGCAGAGTTTTAGGATCTGTTAGATTTGCCTTGACTCAGGCTGATTTTATCTTGTTTTAACAAGTGTCTAGAAGCCAAGAAATGATTGGCAAACATTTTGGAGCTGCAGCTCTGTGAGTTTCTTCAGATCAAGGTCTGATGCTTTATATTATCATCATCATCATCATCACTCGAATTTCTGAAAATTTGCCAGTTTGATATCTTCATTTAGATAATGAAATATTTTTTAAAAGTTGTTTGTTTGAAGTATCTATCTTAAACTTATGCAACGTCACAAGGAGTTATCGGGAATATTTACTGAGATTAACTTTTTTGTCATCTTATGTGGCTTACAATTACTAAATTATTCTCTGTCAATGTCTGGTGGTCTTCTTAAACAAACCTTTAATTAATAGTGTTGCTATAGTAATTAATAAAATTTTATATATATGCATATATGCTAATATTCCTCACTTTAAATTCTTTCCTGCTTGAATTTTACATATGCCTCAGAAGAACCACATATTCATATACCTCATACCCATATATCCTTTGTTTCTTACAATGGTAGATCTAGAACAGAAAGAGCATGTGTTGTATTTGATAGCAGAAAAAATCAGAAAACATGATCCTCTTTAAAGCAGTCAGCATTGCATAGGAAATGTAGAGAATTAGTACATTATTCCATTTTTAAATGAAAGGTGCAACTTTTATGTTTAAACAGGAAAAAACCTTCAGCTTTCAAAACTTAATAGTGATTTGAAGTTTAGTAGTATCTTTCCCTTATTAAGCTGTGCTTGCTAGGGTTTACAGGGTAACAGCTTCTAGAAGAATCAAGGAAACCCTACTAAATACATGACTTTTCTGGTAATCAGACTCTGTGAACTTGAGTTGTTTTTATTGCATCCATTCCAAATTTGACAAAATGCAATTTTCAAAAACATGAGAAAAATAGGCAGTTGTCTCTAAGTGGAGAACTGAACTAGGAAAATCACTCCCATGTTCCCTGTCTAAATTATTCATGATTCTCTGGCTTTGTGATAGAAAAAAAATTTACAGTAAGTTTTGTCTGAGAATTCATCCCCAGCTGTCCTTGCCTCATGTCATGATACTGCATATCAGCACATCAGAAGATAATTTGCTCAAAGAGTTCCTCCAAGTGCGCAATATATCTTCTTTTTCACCTCTGTAATTAACTTACATTTTGCAGTGTGTTTTTTTGGGTTTTTTTTTTTGTTTGTTTGTTTGTTTTTTTGTTTTTTTTTGTTATTGAGGGTCTTTTGGTTGATTTGTTTGCTTTTAAATTTAATGGACATGATCTTAATAATCACATATAGAAAATAAGTGTGATGTAAGTAGGGATGTGGCAGTATGCTGAAACTATATGTGAAGTTTCTCTTTTTTCCCTTCTTCCTCTCATTTGGAAGTATTTGTGGTCTCTGCAGCTACCTTATCTACTGTATTTTTCACAGACTTCATTGCTTATAAACCCTGAGTCTGGCTCTAAGGTTACAGTTTAAGATTGCTAGAGAAATTTCTGGATCTGCTCCTTTTTACCCTGAGAAGAATTTATAAGCAGTTTGGTCACCATTATGATTGTAATAATAAGGCTCTGTAGTATCAAAATGAAGTAAAGTTGTATTTTATTTTAGCATCTAGCAGTTTCCAGTCTTTTCTGTCATTTTCCTGCCATATGCGTTAACTTCTCTATGTCCTATTAAAAAATAGGACAATTAATTTAAGAAATACCAAACTGCAGTATACGTGAATGATGATTATTCACTCAGCCATGAGTTTTAAGGATAGATCTGTTTGTCAGGGATGGAAGACAGAGCTTTCATTCTGAAAATAGAATCAAGCGACCCTTAAAATTCAAGACCTCTGAAGATTAAGTTGTCTAGCTTAATCAGAGAGATGATTCAGGGATGAATTCTATATGAATATATATGTGTATGCACACTACTGTAATTGAAAGGAGAGGACAGCTGTTTAGCTTTGAAGACAAAATGATGACATAAAACCAGTTATTGATACCCAACTTTTAGACAGGTATTAAAATTAGAAATAAATATTCTAGTTGAGATATTTAAATAATATCAGAGTAATGCCACTTTCAATCCTTTGATAACACAACTATTTCAAATGTATACTTCACTCCAGAAAATTTTATAACCTCTGTGCATGGTTTTAATAAATATGGGACTGCTTTTGTTCATTTGGACAATGATGTATTTAAATCTCTGATTCCTCATTTTCATCCTCCTCCTCCTCTCATCGTGTTCATCATCATCATCATCATCATTCTCATCATCATCATCTTTCAAGACTATTGGGGAAAACAAAATTTAATACATTGACATTTTAATGTTCTTTGAATTTGCATCTATACATTAAACCAGTAACAAAATCAAATTTCATGCTTCAAAGCTTTAGCCAGTCATCAGCAAAGTGAAGGAGTATATTGTCTTGATGAGTAATTGGTTAGATATATTATTTCAGCTCCTCCTCTAGAGAATCAGAGGCTATAGCTGCAACTATAGACTGGAAGAAAAGATAGATAAAAAGACACTTTAAAAATATTTTTAGCTGCTGACATAATCAAGGTCATGCTAATCACCAGATTTTTATGCGAGTAGCAAATTTTCCGTGATAAATCTGATGGGGAGTTTAGGAGATTTTTGTCAACTTTTTAATTTTCTTTACAGCAAATGAGTAGTTGGAGGTCTTGAAATGACATAATGTGAAAATTATTTTTAAGCTTCTAAATTTTATGATCAGAATAAATAACTTCTGGACAAGAAATGGCAAAACTTAGCTGAGTTTTGTTTGAATTATCTGTGTATATTTCAGATAACAAAATCCTTTCAATATTTAAAACCTGGATAACAACACATATGGCCTCCCTATGATGTCATGACCTGCTCAGGGAAAAATGAATACAATCATTATCCCTATGTACTATAACAACGGGAAGTTACCAACTCTGGCAACACTCAGATCAAAAGGCTGACCGTTGTCGTGGTTGACCTTTGATTGCTGCCATATCCCCACCCATCACTCACTCACTTCCCCTCCTCATCAGGAGAGGAAGATTGAAAATTCTTGTCTCTACACTCTTTATGGGAATAGCAATATAGCACGGTAGAAAATGACCTGGTTAAAATTAGATAAAGAAAATAAACCAACAAGGTCCAGAATAATGATTATGCATTTAAGATAAAAATAAAAAAATGTGGAAAATCTGTACCATTAGCTACAGTGTAGTAAACACTGTAACTGTGAAGCTGAATAAAAGAATAACTTCATAGTTCTAGTTAGATAAGAACATGATGAACCTCAATGAAATCTTAGTAGTTCACTTTACCTAGCATCCTGCATTTATAACACAGCTCCAGCATGGGTCATTTCCATGGAGTACAGTCCTTCAGGAGCAGACTGGTCCAACATGAGTCCCCCATAGTCTGTAGCTTTTGTGAGAAAATATGTTGCCACTTGGGCTCCTCTTCACATTCTCCTTTGTGGACTTTCTACAATCCACAACTTCCATTAGGAAGTTTTCCTATAGTGTCAAGAGGTCTATGGCTTACAGTGTTAATGTCTTCTCCAACATGGTCTTCTGTGGGCTGCAGGACAATCTGATTCTCCATGGTCTGCCCAGGCTGCAGAGGAATCCCTGCTTCAGTGCCAGGAGCAGGTCTTCCTGGTCTTAGTGTCTGTAACTTGTTTCTCTCACATTTTTTCCCATTCCTGTCTCTCACAGCTGCTATAAGGTATATGTTGCCCTTTCTGAGATACATGTTATCAGAGAAGCAGAATCCTTGTTGATGCATTAAGCATCCTGCAGTGGATCTATTTTGGATCTGCCTGGAATTTTCTCTGTCTCATGTTGTGAAAGTCCCTACTCTCACAGAAACCACCACTGCTGCTGCTCTCCTCTCCAGTATCTTGCATTATAAGCATTCACAATCAGGAAATATTTATAATTAGAACTTGCATTATCATGAAAAAAATATTTTAAAACATTATCAGAATCTCTATAAACCCATAGTTGATTATGATTTCAAGCAGTTAGTAGATTCCTACAATCTTGGAACAGGCAGAGATGTTAGAATCCATACTCAGAAATCATCTCTTATATTTCTACAATGCTTTAGAAGATGTTTTTGCTTTTGTTTTTTCATAGGAAAGCCATTACTTTTGTAGCATAAATCAGAATGTGAGTATCACAGTCACTTTTAGTTCTGAAGTCAGGATCAATGCCTTTATTAACACTTTGCAGCCTGTGAACATCTGTGAGATTTGCTGTCTCTGCATTTGCCCTGTATTTTTGTGAAACTTCTTCTTATTTCAAGCATGTCATCCCTTATAGTATAAGGACTTGCAGTCTTACTATAACAACTTGCAATCTTGCCTAAAAGATACTGCAGCTGATGAAAATGTTCCTGTTAGGTTAAGAAAGCCTGGAAAATTTGTTTTGAGAGGCCAGTAAAAGAGGTAGTATGATGCAGAACTTACAACTTTGAGAACAGCAGGAGACAAGTATGTTTATTCTCTCTTGAAAACGTGATAGGGTAAAATAGATTTCCTATGATTTTTTCCACAAGGAGAATCAAAGTATTAAGGTATATGATTTTTTGCTGATAAATAGAGTTTTTATAAAGGAACAGTGATTAATAATATAAAGACAAAATAGGAAATTGGGTCATGGATTGCACTGTTTTGAAATGCAAATATCATAAACTGATGTTATGAATTAAAATTTTTAAATTCATGTGACATCTAAAGATAATAGATTTATGTTTCTGTTCTTTGTGTGTGTGTGTGTGTGTTATGTTGTCAGATAAAATTTATGTCGTACAATTAGAAACAGAAATGTGATGCTCAAGTACTGGCAGAAATTAAGTGTATTTTAATATTGTTTTAGCCTCTGTACTTCTTTTGTGCCATGCTTTTAATTTAGTTATGTTCTTGCTAAAAACTTAAAAATGTAATTACACAAATCTTGAAGAACTAAAAGGGCTTCATTTGAGAACACACTTTTATCTTTTCCCTCATTTTTTTCTTGTTTTATTTGTTTCTAAATTGTATGGCTATGTCTGTAGGAAATTATTCAATGGAAAATGTTTTGACATCTTTAACTAAAGAGAGAAATTAAGCTCTCAAATGCAAAAATATTCCATCACTGGGAAAGCAAAAATTACTCTAAAATGGTATCACATTCAGGGATGGAAATGGTATGTAATATATATGTTCATTAATTGTCTTTATTAATTTGATGTTATTTTTTGTATTAATTTGATAATGTTTCCATATTTATAATAAAATATAATAGAAACATGAACTGTCTCCACATAAATATATCTGCGAATCACAAATGAAGGTAAAATATGTGGACTAGATGAAATTTCAGAGTTAGAAAGGCTCATGTAACTGTAAATGTTGATTAGTTGCTAAAACAGACAGACTGTATAAGGTAGGGTCATATCCCGAAAGTGTGAATGAAAGGACATAGAAAAAGGATTTAATTATATAAAGGGACGTTATCATCATCTCATGTAGCCACCTTTTTCTGTCCAAAGAAATAAGCAAAGGCTTACTGAACTCTGTTATTTATGGTAGCTAAAACAATATAATGGAATTTTTATAAATCATTTGCCTTTTAATCTAATTTACACTACTAAGGATAACTTGTGTACAATTTTCCTTTTTCAAAAATTACGAATATCACATAAACATTGGGAATGTTCACTGATGTGTTGTTTCTGTGGTGTCTGAGGCAGGACTTCATATTATGTCTTGTGATTTTAAAAAAAAATTTTCAAACAAGGTATAATATCCATGTCCCAACTGGCATCTAGCATATCTGACATGTTCTATCCTATATTCCTTTGAACAAGGGCTTTTGTGCCAGAATCTTGTATTTTTTTTTTTCTATCAACTGATCTAATAAGACATTTTACTGCTCTTCATAAGCTTTCCTTTAATATGTAGCTTTTGTCTTTGGAGAGCAATGTCATAGGTCTGCATTAAACACATTGAAATTAATTGTGACCAGAAGCAGATATGTAAACATCAGTGCTGAAGCTTAACCTTTTTTCTAACACTGTCAACTATATATTGACATCTGGCTTTCTCAATCTGTTTTCTAAGAAAATGTAAATATTTCGGGCCTGCTAGCAGGGGATTTCAACATACATCATAGAAGAGAGAGGAAGTAATGCTCTGTGCTCTGTTACTGGCTAAGAGAAGTAGCAGACAGCCCAAAGCGTCATGCTTATCTGTTTCTTTCATTCAGGAGCCAAAGTGATAATTCCTTCTGTTCCCAACTGATAACAAGTGCAAAATACAGGCAAAAAATAACTTCACACTAACTGCGTCCCTATTAAAAAAAAAAAAAAAACAAAAAAAAAAAAAAAACCACAACTGCTGAGCTGATTGGCAAGAAGCTGTTGAAAAGGTTCATAGGTTTGCTGACACTGAAATGTGTAGAAGTGCAACTAAGGGAAGGGGAAACTGAGTTCTGGGAAAAAAAGAGGGGAAGAGGAGACAAGAAAAGATGTAGGAAAATATTAAGTACATTGAAAGAAATAAATTTTAATTTAAAATTTAACAAGGAAAGTATATTCTGAGAGAAAGTATCTTTTGCTTCAATGGAACTGAAAATGTGTACCCAGTTTGTTTCCCTACAGCAGATGAAGTGTGGGAGAAAAATCTCGTGATGCTGCTGCACAAGTTTGTTTCCCAATTTCAAGTTAGGAGTAACAAAAGAGAAGAGGTTTTTACCTCTCAGCCTCTGGTGATGACTCAGTCTCCTGTGCTCCTCTGCCTTGGAGAATTCCAGACTAGAGTTGTTTGAAAATTCACCATTAGAATAATTTCTGTTAAAAAATTATTAATTGTTTTCAAGATGCAACTTGTAATGGCATATACAGCAAAGTGGATTTATCTTTGAAAGACTTTGGAGAGATTTAATTCTCAGTTGCACATTCTACTAATTTACCCTTGCAGGCTAAAAGTATCAAGAAGACATGGTATTTTTCTTTTAGAAATGTACTTTTCTTTTAGAAAAATTGTTGGTTTCTGACAAAGTATTCAAATACTTTTGGAATTCTGCCTGTGAATAAATGTTTTGAAATCCAAAAATAATACAGGAGTTGTAACAAAAGCCCTTTTTCAGTTCTGTACTGATAGTTATTTATGGTCAAATCTATAAGCATTTTAGATTAAATTTGTCTGAAGAGAGGATTTCTGTATAAACAACACTCACTAAAGCTTGTATTGAAGGGGCAACTACAAAGGGCTTCTGAGAGAATTCTGAGTTTACGAATGGTGTAAGTCTAGAGCTGCAAGAGCTGCAAAGTTTTCTTAGAATAATGTAGACTTTTTATTTCTTGAAATTATGTATATGTCTATATGTATATACATATTTATATGTCTATATGTCTGGGAATTTGTTTCTTTATATTAGAATTAGAACATAGTAAAAGGATGTTTCAGCTGTTAGGAAATCACATATTAATTTTATTAGATTATTTCAATTGTTTTGAAATAATTATTTAAGCAATTTGACAACAGGAAAAGCATTACTGAATGTTTTTTTAAGTTAGAGCATAGTTATTTTTCTGATGAAATAAAAATGTGCAATTTGCTTTCAGTAAAATAATATTAATTTGTAAAATAATGTCAGTATGTGACAAGGTCTAGTTCTCCTAAACGTTTACACTCCAAATGAAAGGCCATAAATTTGTCAGATGTGCAGTGCCTCTCCAACCAATATTTATATACAGCATTGAATAACTAACTATATACTATTCATCCATCTTCTTGCAGAGTCTTTTTATAACCTATCATTTCCTCATAAGCTGTATATCCTTTACAGCAAGGAATATTGATAGATAAAGATTTGAAATTTTCCAAGCCACCTGTGATTTTCTGAACACCGCTGTTCTGTCCATATTGCTACCATTGCATGAAAGATCACTATTAAGTTGTTTTAAGTCAGTGAGTTTCTGAAAAATTTGTCTGCTGTAGAAATCTATTCCTTGTATTGTGATACAGCTGAGAGTTGTAATATGTTTGGTTTTCTTTTGGTTGGAAGGACAGGAATATCGTATGGTCACAAGACAACAAAATTACTGAATATTTACATCTTCCAGGCGTAATAAATGTCTGGTTTTCCCACTGTGTTTTTTCCACATATTTTCATTAATATCTCTGTCCCTTCAGATATCACTGTTGCCATGCTGCTACTAGTTGACCTTCTGCCTGCAAATAGCTTTCATGAAGACTGATAGTATATAATTTTTTTCCCCAGGAACTTAAGTTAAACTTATTGCGCTATGATTTTCAGAACCTTCTTTTCCCCATCTTCTTGTAGATTGATATTATATTATATTATATTATATTATATTATATTAGTTTCTCTTTTAGTCAGTTAGGATTTCTTATCTCCATTTCCTTCCGAAGGTGATAGAGGGCAATTTAAAATTGAGGACCTTTTCTTTAACCTTTTGTTTTATAAATAATTTTGTCATAAATATGAAGTTTATAGTCTGTGATAAGAAGAAACTTGGAAATGGTACTTCAAGATCAAAATAAAACTGAAACTTTGTTATTTAGATATCTACATTAAACTACTTTGTTCTGAAACACTTCTATTTGCTACTGCTAAATTTTCTGACTAATTTCTTCAGCATCAACATTTCAAAATGCATCGTTATATGACTAAATATATATATGAATGAAATTGCACAAAATAAATTATTATTTAGAGCCCTTATGTATAGGTATATGTATCACACCGTCAAGGAGAAATTCAAAGAGTGAAACTGTTTATGCTTCTATCCTTTGTGTAACTGTTTTGATGACCCCCTAATGAGACAGACTAAGATTATAAATGTCTTCTTGCACTTGGAAGATAGGGAAGAAAAATAGTAACTGACACTATTTCGTTCCAGGTGGGAGTAAAAAGCAACTGGTTTCCTCCCCGTTTACAACCCAGTTAAGAATTTGACTGACAGAATGTTGGCACCAGCTGTGGTAGAACTGATCAGCCTCAACTCCAAGTAAGTGATGTCTTACACATTTGGTGATTAATTTCAGACTAAATTTACAAAGTCTGCTGAATTTTATCAACAAACACAAATTTAAAATACACTTTCTATGGCACTGTAGAGAACTTTGATTTCACTTGTTGTAGAATTCTTAAACACATCTTTAAATCAGTGTTCAACTTCATCTGTTCATAATGTTATTTTGCAAGTTTCATACCATCTCATTCTGATTCCTCTTCCTTTCTAGACAATGAAAAACACTATCTGAAAGTAATGATTATTATAAAACATAAATATAAATGTGAACATGGGGGAAATATTCAATGATCAAGAAAATCCAGACAAACAATAGTCTGTTGACGTAGAAGAAACACTGGTGGAAAAAAAACCTAAGTAAGAATATTGGGGTGCTAAATAAATTAACCTTACTTGCCACTGCATTTCTCATGGGAGACAATTGTGGGAAAAGGACAGAGTAAGAAGCAGGTGAACAGGTTTTCCTTCACATAGTGAAGGTGACAGCAATACTACAGTCATGCACACAGGAATTATGTACACACATTAAAGTGCACATCTCATCCTTCTAGTCATAGATTTTTAATATTCATAGACACCAGTATCTCAGTTATATTTACAATTTTGTTTTCTTTCATGATAGATGTTGAATTATTTCATTTTTCTTATAGCTAGTAGGAAACTGTGGAGAAGATAAAGGCGGAGTGGTTTTCAGTTTGTCAGATCTGCTTTTTACTCACAATATAATTTCTCAGTGAAATCTGTTTTCCTTTTTGAAAACTGCTAAGAAACCTAGATGATACTAGCCTGGGAAAGGAAGAAAAGGGTGAAAAAGAGAAAGGGAAGAAGAAACAAAGAGGTTGTAAAGGCAGAGTATTAATACAATATGTTCATTTATCAGAGAGAAAGACAAGATACACTACTGTAAAATTGTTGAATGTCTGAAAACATGTTGGTGTCACTGCAAAACAAACAACTAGTTCACATTATTAAAATAATTGAAAGTTTGAAAACTGCTCAAAATATTTAGAGCTATTTGCATAGACATAGCCTCAGAGAAGCTAAATTCTTTTCATTGCCAGAATATGGCTTGGATCAAAAATTGCTTTACTGATTATTAGAAATACTGACAAGCTTGAATGTGTGTTTGTATTCTTGGTCCACTGCTAGCCAAACCAAGGTAGGTTATCACTCATATAGAGTATTTGCTACATTGAAGAAAAGAAATAGGACTCTTGACAAGTTTTCAAATGTATTGAATAAAGTGTGTTAATATTTGTTAGCAGCTACTCAAAAAGATGAATCCTAGCAAGAACACACTCAAAAACCCTGAGACTTTGAGAAGGAGGGTTCTTTGTAATTATTTAATTAAAGACAAGGTGTTCAATTAAAGACAAGATGAAGCAATTAATGAGCAATATCCCATATGATTTAGACATATCTTTGCCAAAAGCCACTCTTGAATAGGATATATACTTACAGAGGGGAAAGATCTCAAGCTAGAGTATAATTACCTTGTGACCATTGCCTAGGTATCCTGGAGACTGCTAGATATACATATATGATGTAGACATAATTTTTCTGGTTGCCACCTTATTCATTTTTTGTTAACACTTTTCAGTTCTTTGAATGGAGCAGATTGGGTTTTTTAAAAAACTGTGTTAAAAGTGGACTATTAGAAACAAATAATTTTCTTCTGTTTTCTGGCACAAATCAGTCATTAGTGGTATAAAAAATAAGAATATTTTTTAAAGTTATTTACCCAATATTTCAATATTCTAAGGTCAGACAAAGAAATCAAAAATTTATCCAGTTCTTAAACAGCAAAAATATTTTACTTCTTAGACACATATATAATAAGCAGAAGCAATGTGGAAGTACAATGGATGTTACCTATTTCTTCAATCATATGCAAGGTGAAATTAGCACCAGTACTTCTTTATCTACACACTAAACTTTATTGAATATTTAATTCATTACTACCTCATTCCAAAATTCTGTGTCTCACAAACTCAAAATATTTCTCAAGTGTGAGAAAAATTTATGGACTTGTCAGAGTTAATAAACAAAATTATGAATAATTTCATAACAACATTCTGATGAGGAATTTGAATGGTAAACATTTCCCTTTGATTCATAGTTACTTATTACAGCTTTATTTTTCTTATTTGCTATTTTAAATTGAAATTATTAATTTAGAACTATCACAATAATCACATATGACAGATAAGTAGCATCCTATATTTTAACACCTGCTATGTGAACTGAAGAACAGAGGTAGCTCTAGATCAAAGATTCATTACTTAACAAGTTTGGTCAAATCTAGCTCTGTGCAAATCATACCTATCCAATGTGATAGCCTTGATGAGAAGATAGTAGATAGGAAAAGATGCCTGGACATGATTACCCTGACTTCACAAAGTCCTTTGATGCAGCTTTCATAGTACCTTTGTTACCAGGTAGGTGATAATATGAACCAGATAAACAACCTACAGTGTGAAAGTGGCTTGGACTGCTGGATCACTTACTGTTGTGATCCATAATACAAAGCCCAGCTAGTGACCAGAAAGCTGTACTTTCTGTCTAGGATACATACCACCACTGATAATGTTTAATGTTCTTCATTAATAGCCTCAAAAATGGTGCAGCTTTTCACTGTTATCATGCTTGCAGAAGATCCAAAATGTTCATGAAGAGATCAACATAGTAGAAGTTAGGGCTTCTGCAGAGACAAATTATCTGACAGGAACTCCATGGAAATGGATGTGAAATGCTGCATCTTGGAAGCAAGAGTATAGGCTGATGCTGGCCGTCTGGGAAGCTGCTCTGCAGTAATGGCTCTGGGACCTCTGGAGCCACTAGGCTGTTCCCAAGGCAGCAGTAGACTCAGAAAAAGCAGTTTTCATACCCTGGACTACATTAGCAAGGATGAAGCCAGCAGATATGGGAAGTGATTTTGCACTGCTCTTCATACTGTGGCATCACATCTGGCAGGCTTTGCATACCAGAGGATGAGACAGGCACTGATGTAATGGAGTTAGACCTGACCTTTGTTGTCTGGGGGTAGAGACTAATTCCAAGAAAGGCTGTGAGATGTTGAGATAGCTTTCTACCATAACATATGGACCTCTCTTTTTTTTTTATGTCAAGGTAACCTTCTTGACGCAAAATATGAAGAGTAGGTGAAAATATCAGAAATTCAGGCTTGACTGGGGACATGATGCCTATTGTAGCAGACCACAGCTAAGAGTATGCTGGGTTCATTTTTACATTGGTACATATATACAGTATGTAACATTCAAATTGCTCCCAAATATTGACTGGCATGTGATGAAAAAAATTCAGAATGAAGTGAGTGTGATGAGAGTGTGACTAAATTGTTTAGGATATTTATGTATTCTGTAACACAAAAAAAAAGTCAGATGAAAAATGAGGGTGTTAAGTTATATATTTTACAAGTACTTCTAGCGAGCAAAGTACAAGAGCTAAAGCAAGAGACTACTTTTGAATAAAAATATAATATGTGTATATTAATCAATTTAGCTTAACACTTACGAAATGAGTGACAAAAAATACAACCCAGAAAAATGAAGGATATAAAGCTTACACCTATTGCTGCTTAAGTTGCAGCAGTTTAAAATACCCTGACACCAAAATACTCAGTCTCTTTCTAGGCCATCCTTGTCCCAGTGATAGAGTAAAAGGCAAGGAAAAGAAACAGTGTTGTATTCATTGCACATTTGGGAACAAGGTCACAGCAAAGTGAACATTTGACATTAGGAATCTGCTATTGGGCCAAAAATGGAACCTTTTTATCTTGACCCTTGTTCCAGGGTTTCAGACTTCATCTCTATGAAAGGTTAACACTTTGCATCTGGATAACATCAGGATCAGATTTTCACAAGCTTTTAGTACCCTCACTGGACGAGGTCTTCTATTCTTTCCACAGAGAGCACTTAACTGATTATCAGCTGATAGTCCCTGATTTTAATATATGCTGAAGGTCAAGGTTAACATTTTAGCAGCTTTCCTGTGTGATGACAAAATTTGACAAGGTCTAATTGGTTGTGGTTTGTCTTTTAATCTTGTAATCTCTTATTATTGTTCCATTTATATTTCTGAAGATAACAGAATTTAGAGACATATTGAACTGACATTTCCCTTAGACACGGGAAAAAAGAAACTGTGCATGTGCTGATGACATTTCTCTCTTGGATTGATTCAAGTCATAAATAAGGGCAAGAAAGAAGCTTAACTTCTCCCTCTTTTTTAGTGCTTTGAATTGGCAGGTCATGAGTAGGGGTGACAGTTCTTGTTACCAGTTTTGGAACTATTGTTTACATGGTATTGTGAGCAGGGTAAGAAATTTTGTTTAGTATTTGTTCATCAATAATGAGTCTAAAAGTTATATTTAGACAAAAAAGGAAACTGATTCCCTTTAAACATGATGAAAATTCTGTCTGCAGTTATTAAACTAAGGTCTGTTAATATATTAGTTAAGTCTTGAGAGCATTTTACATAAGTTTAAAAACATCTTCTGAATAGTAGAATATTTATGTAAATAGCATATTCTTAAAAGTCTTTGAAACAAGAGCATCTACAAAGATAGAATTTTAAGTACTTTTGCATATTTATAAGTGCAGAATTTGCTGATGGCTAATGTACTGTATGTGCAATATACATACAAACTACTCAATAAATGAAGAAATTCAAGAGCAGACCCAACAGAGATGGCATGCGAATATAATAACATGAATATCACTGCATGTGGAATCCTGACATCTTCCAGTTTTATAATTCCTGTGAGTGAAACTACTACTCTTCTTTTTATGCAAATGTGAAATTCAGGTGAGAAAAAGCAATTAATTTCCTCAATCTATTATAGGAAATACATGGAAGTCTAGAGAGATAGATACTTTTCAAGATCCTATGTTAGGATCTTGGAAATGAAGCTGCCCTTTGTGCAGGGCTGTCAGTAACGCAGAAACAAGTAGTCCATTTTCACTTTCACATACAAATATTTGTATTTTAAAAGGGCAACAATTTTTGGAAACAATTTATAGCATTGGGAATACTGCTATTTTTTTGTCATATTGTACAAACTGGTGTTACAAGAAAGGTGTCATACATCTCTATTTCAATATGATACACACATCTTATCATAGGAATTTTTATGTGTCTTTTAAATCAGGCAATATCCTTGACTGAGTTCTGGGATGGTGTGCGCTTGTTTATGTGTGATATGAATTTGGGCAGATCCTATCTGTTCATGCTAAGTTGATCTCAGTAGAGCTTTGTGCAGACATTCGAGCTGACTATTTTCATGCAAATTTATTTGCCTTCAGTTGAACATTAAAGTTGCAGCTAAAACTGTTCAGTCATATCCTAGGTGAAACTTGGATAAAATATCTTGTTATGTCCATTTTTTTTTTAAGTATACAGCTTTTACTCAAGATAAACTATTGCTTCTTTCACTAGAAATCAAAGTAATTATTGACAAGACCGTAGTGTACTTCAATTTCTAGCAAAGATTGCCACATTTTGCAAGGTGATGTACCTCTGGAAATATCTTTGTACATATTCTCTATAAAAACTTCCTAGAAGTTTTTGTCTGCACTGAGGATACCCCAATATCACACAGCTCCTACATGAGATTATATGTAGTCTTTTTTGCCCATGTGCTAAGATGATTAAATCTTATTAAGTGCAAAAAGGTATCAATTAAATATGTAAAAAATAATTTACTAGTAGTATAATTGAAATATTGAAAGTCTAAATAAAATACTATTGCCAGTTCAGATGTTATTATTATGCATAACGAAAGAAAATAAGTTTGCTGATGACACCAAATTGAGAGGTTCTGTTGACTCTTGAGGAACAAGAATGTTTGCAGAGGTATCTGGGTAGGTTGGAGCAGTTCTGGGTCCCACAATTTAAAAGGTTTTTAACATCTTTGAATATATCCAGAGGAGGACAACAAAGCTTATGAATAAGCTGGGAAACATGTCCTGTGAAGGATGGCTAAGGATTTTGGGCTTGTCCAGTTTGTAGGAAAAGAGGCTCAGAAGTGACTTAATTTCTCTGTGCAGCTTCCTGAGGAGAAGTGGAGATGAAGGTGCTGACTCTTTTCTCTGGGATCCAGTGATAAGACAAGAGGGGATGGTTCCAAACTGTGACAGGGGAATTTCAGACTGGACATTAGGAAGCAATTTTTTGCCTAGAGGGTGGTCAAAGCCTGGAAAGTACAGTGGTGGTTGATGTTGTGTCAGTATTTAGAGGTGTTTGGACAATGCCATTAGCAACAGGCTTCAATTTTGGATCAGCCTTGAAGTGGCTCAGCAGTTTGAGTACATTTGTAGACCCCTTCCAACTAAAGTATTTTATTCTGCTCTAAAGAATAAACAAAATGTATATTACTGGATATCTCTCAATAATCATAATAGAATTATAAAACACCAGATTAGAAGGGGACCTCAAAGGTCATCTGGCCGAAACTTTCTTGTCAAAAGCATGGTCTAGACAAGATTGAGTAGCACCCTGTCCATCTGAATTTTAAGTATCCAACTGTGTGGAATCTACCATTTCCCTGGAGAGATTATTCAGAAGTCTGATTGTTTTGAAAAAACTTTCCTCTTGTATATAATCAGATTATCCCTGGAAGAAACTTGTACCCATTACCCCATATCTTTTCCAAATGACTCCTTCTGAAAAGGGAGTCTCCAACTTCTTTATGGTCACTCTTTCCCTGGGTGCATGTTGTCAGGGCCCAACAATTTGCAGGGGTGAAGTTGCTGTAAAATTTACTCACCAACTCTTCCTTCAGTGAAAGTGGAATTTGTGTTTATTTCAACCTAGACTTTTGTTCTCAGGGTCAAACAGTGCTGGTGCAGACAGAGGTGAATGAAGTACTGAGAACCTCTCCATTTTCAGCATTTTTGGTGACTGATTCACCTCTCCTGTTTAACAGAAGGATGGTATTTTCCTTCTGTTTCTGCTTGTCATTGAACAGTTTCTTGTAGTTTTTGACATCTCTGGTCAATACCAGTTTTAGCCAAGCTTTTACTTTTGTAACTGCATCTCTGTACACCTTGGAAATGCTCTTGTGTTTCTCAATGGTCTTCACCTGTTTTGACATTTTTGATATGCTTCTCTTTTGGTTGTGATCAGACTCAAAAGCCTGTAGTTCAGCCAAGGGGATCTCTTGCTCTGCCTACTTCCCTTATCTTTAAAGGGGATTAACTGGTTTTTTGCTTCCAGAAGTGCATTCTTGAAAAACTCTCAGCATTCAACAGCTCCTTTTTCCTCCAGGGAAGCTTCCACAGAATACCTCCCAGTCGTGTTCTGAGCATGTTGAAGTTTGCTCTTCTAAAATCTTTGTCTTTAAAATCTTTAAAATCTCGTGTGCTCCCTTTGACCCAAAGCTTCACAGTACTGCAGCTAAGGCTGTGACTAACCAAGATAATTGCATAGCAGGTTCTCTTGGTTTGTGAGCAACAAGTCCAGCTGTGCCTTATTCCTTTTTGATGCATCTAACTTTTGTATAAAGGAACAGTCCCATTCCAGGAACTTGCTGAATTTCATGTGAGCTGCTGTATTCTTCTGACAAATGTCTGGGTTCTTAAAATGCCCCATAAGAATCAAGTTTTGTTAATCCAAAGCTTGATAAGTTCTTTATAACTGTAGAGACTACAGTACAATCTGAACCACTTTTTTTTTGTCATTTACGTGCTTTGTTCCTCTACACTCTATTATTCACCCCATTTCCAAACAGCTTCTGTTTTCGTACCAGCAAGATGCCTTGACCAAAACATATGAAAACCCCATAGATGTTGCATACAGACTTCACATATTTGTTATTAAACTCTCTTTAAAATTATGGTTATTCACCAAAAAAACCAAAACTAAACAAAACAACCCCCTCCCACTTGCACGTACAAAAAGAGAAAAATCCCAAAGCAATCAACCAACCAAAAGCCATCCAAAAACTCAACAAAGACTCCAAGTAAAACAAAACAGAGACAGGCAGGTCAGGAGAAAAGATTATATTTTAAAATGTTTAAGCACAACTTCAGGCAGCTGAAGGCTGTTCCAGACAAAGTGAGACTGATGAACTTCATTTAGGAAAGTTTGCAAAATGCAGTAGTTAATTTTTTTTTTATTGCAGTGAGCATTGTTCAGTCTGTAAGTACTTGTCCTAAGTTCTGAAGACTGATATATTGTCATTATGAGAAAGAAATCTTCTCTATGCCGCCAGTGTTATCTATGTGATTTGTGGATATTGCAGAACAGGACTTAGTAAAAAAAAAAAATCTATCATAAAATTTTAGCTACTCATTAAATAAGCATTATCTCTTACCTTAATTTCTTACATGTGAGTCTTAAAAATGCCAGAACTGGTAGAAATAGCAAAATTTACTCATTTAAAGCATTTTTAAATATTTTACTTTGCTGACATATCCACATTTACTATGAAAGGTAACCTTCCCTTACCTCTGAAAATATCTGGATTTTTATTAGGTTTTACATTTTGCATATCCTCTTCTGCAACTTTTCTGTAATTTGCTTTACCCAAATTCAGAAGTAAACATTTAAGCTTAAAGAGTTAGTTCATTTCCTCTCAGTGTAGGAGCAGGCACAAAAAATTGTGTTGTTTTCACCTAAATAAGTTGAAATAAAATATGTACTAATTGTAGCAAAATTATTTGGATTTTCTAGAACAGAAAATAAGAGGAAACATTCTTGTCTCTATATCTCATCTTCCTCCATCTCCTTCTGACTCAAACCGTAAATTAAATAGATAATAAAATCTAAAAGTGACATCCTCAGAAAGCTATTAGGTTTCTTATTTATTTCCTTTCTGCTCTTGATTTTTTTTTTTTACCGTATGTGAATAAATGCATTATCCACAGCATTATAGCTGCTGACTGAATTATTTCTAAAGAAAAGTCTGATTCCTTCACTCAGGAATATTTGCATATTCATAGGAAAGAAGTTCTGAATTAATTGTTAACATTGCATATCAAACATACAAACAGATATTTTGCAAAAACAAACCACTCTGGATTTCATCTGTGGTCAGTCCAAACTTCACAAACTATTATAATTTGATGATGTATGTCCTTTTTTTAAAAATCAGTTTCAATCTAGTTTGCTGTTCTCTGTAAATCATTAGCATTCAAATAGTGTCAGTCAGATTGTCAAGCAGCCTACATGCACACAGACACATCACTGCTTATTACAGCAAAAAAATAATGTTTAAAACTTTACAGCTTCAAAGCATTTTGGCAGTAAATGTAACACTTCATCCCTCCATCTCTACATGTTTAGTGAGGTTGTGAAAAATTCAGCAATGCTCCAAGAGGGCAGCTAATGCATCTAGTTTTTTTTCATCTTGTGTTTGGAGATCCCTTCTGAAATCTGTGTGAAACTTGTTTCAGACCTGGTGTGTTTCAGTGTTCCCCATGAAACTCAGTCCTTGTAGGGCTGATCACTTCAGTGTTGACCAATTGTATCATCACTGAAAGAGCACATGTAAACTGAACTTTTAATTTGCAGTGGACCACAATCGAGTTCTTAGACAGATATAGAGTTATTAACTTAGAATGCCAAATGTGGGCACTCAGATTCAGCAAAAAGACTGAACAGTGGTGATTAAATAATAGACTCATAGATTACATCTGCATTCACACATTTTGGCTTCATTGTCTGTAACCAATTCTTCAGACTGAAATTATAGTTTTTTCTCTCTTCACTCCAACTATTCTCCTCTGCTCCTCAGGGCTGTGAAGGGCATATGGCGTGGAACCACTATATATGTGAATTCAGCTTAGACTGTAAAAATGTACAGGTAGTATATATCTGTCTCCTGTCTGACCAGAAAGGTTGTATACTGCTGGCTGGAAAGATAGCAGATATTCACACAAAATCACTGATAAAATAATTAAGATTTTCTGATTTTATGTAATTGTTACTTTAATTGCAATTTCCTTTTTTACTATAGAATACATGGAAAAATTATTCTGCTATAATTATTCTATTAAATATGGCTGAACAGAGAAGAGGTGCTGGTCTAGCTAGATGAGCAGGAAAATCTTCAATGAGAAGGAAATCCTTCAATTTGTACTTCCTTTGAAGTGTTTAAGGTAGTCCTTGTAGAGGGCAGGAGAATCAGCCGGGACAGAACACTGGCATTCTTCCCATTGTAATGGACAGCTGGATCATGATGGACAGGTTTCCAGCAGTAGTATGACATTTCTGGAGGATTTGTGTATGACAGATGGGATACCACCTGCTGACAAATTGAAGGGGCTATATTAACATTATTGAAAATAAGAAACTCTAAAACATGAGTAAATTAAGGGTGTCACATCTTTTGCTCCTAATATGTCAGGAAATATCAAGATTTATAAAGAGGTGAAACACAGAGGACAACTGACTCATTTGAAACTTATTCCAAAGTTTTGAATATGTAGAATGTAGAGGATATTGGGGGTATGTATAGATTATTAGGCTGGACAAAGGTCTTTAAGGACAGATTGATCATAGCTGTCACTATTAAACAAAATATTTATACACCTGGCTCTATAACTTCATGAATAATACCTTCACCACACTTGCAGTATTGTAACTATATTACTACCTTTTTTAAGACCCTTCCTGTCATGCAGGAGAATTTCTATGCTTTTTAGTTTCAGTTGTCATGTGAATGCATCCGGTGTAGTGTAACATTAAGCAACAAATTAAATTAATCTTAACCAAATTTTAGCCATTTTATTTCTGAATATCTGTAGAGGAATAAAATGCACTTTGAGTTTATCTTTTTTTGCAGTATTTAAATTATTTTTAAGTGTCTTTATACAGAAAGGCTCCATCAGAATGATTATACAAGGTCAGCCTACACATATACTTTGATTATGTAAGGCATAGTTCTAACTAATAAGAATTTCTATGTTTTATGTATGATTACTCTTTTGTTTAAATAAAGGTTAAAAAAACCTAAAAACCTGTCAAACATTTCTTTAAATGAGTAAAAACAATAAGTGAGGAACTAGCAGCAGCAGGTAATTTCTGAAACTGAAGGCAGTATAAATTTTGGCCCATGTGAAAGAAAACAGAAAAAAAATTTAAAATACCTGAGATGCAAAAGTAATGAGGATTCCTGGCAAATAAGAAGATAAATGCTTTGGCAAAGAGATAGAAAGTTTACAATTTAAATGTTTTCTAGAAAATAAGTGTTCTAAATTAATTCTAAGCTCCTAGAACTGCATGACAAACTACCTCTAATTCTCCATTTGTATTCAATAGGCAAAAAAAAACCCTATGCCACATTTTGCCCATATTTTCCATAATGAATGTATCCCTACTGTAAAAGGATTTTCACTGGAGACAGTGTTACTGTCTCCAGAACCAAGAACTTGTCAACTCAGAAAGGATGTCGAAATTCTTTTCTATAGTATTTGGAAGAGTATTATATTTTTTTAAGCCTCGCTGCCCATGGAAGACAGGACAAGCAGCTGATCCATTAAACAGTAAAAAGGAGTACTTTGTTTTAAGAACAAAGTCCTGCCTGTTTCAGGAATTTAAGGGCTGTAGCTGTAAACAATCTAATGTTTCCCATTACTCAAAGTTATGATAATGAATTTTTCTTTGGTCTACACTTTTTTCTTGGTAAATTTGTACTAAAAATAGAAATTTGTTTCAGAAGACATTGAAGTTAATCTCAAGCTTTTAGTATAATTTGTAGTGCAAAGATTATAAATGCTCTGTTTTGTTTTATATTATTTACTTATTCTTCTGTTGCTCTAAATAATTAAGATGTGTGAAAATTATAGTCACATAAGCTATAGTTCACAAACTGCTGACTAATTCATTGATTACTGCTGTTTTGAAATATGACTACCATTTCTGCTGACAACTTACAAGTAAGATGATTTACAGACAACACTTTCCCAATTAACATTATAATGCATAACTTTATTTAAAAATCATATTACTATGTTAAACACATTAAATAGGCAATGGACTTCCTATCACTAAGGCCCAGATATTTATGTTATAGAAATTCACAGTTATTTAAATATTTATAAAATGAGAGTTGAGTGCAGCATTTTGAAAAGCAGTTAATAATGAACAGACATCAAGGGAGCCATCATTATAACAGCAAAATGCTATGCAATTCCAATAACTTCCCTGGTGCAGAAGCAGGCCATCAAATTTAATTAAAAGCAGTCAAAAATAAACTGAAAAATTGAACTGCAAAAGCCTATCCTTTGCCAGCAGCTGAAGGCAAAGAGAAAGAGAAGGGAGAACCTTGAAAGTAGTAATGAATTGATAAGCCTTTCTGCCTGCAACTTGTAATTTGTTCTGTCAGATTTTAGTATCAGTTAAACTAGATTAATAGAACAACCACTGTCTCTCTATCTTCAATCCTATGCCCTGTCCTTTTCTTATGGGTTTTGATGGTAAATGAAAGCCTGAGAGGGTCAAAATTTAAATTAATTTCCTTGTTTGCTGATTTCTGTTAAGTAATTCTGTCATGTACATTAGTCAGACACAGCCAAAATAAAACCAATTTAGAGACAGAAATAAACATTTCTATTGAATATGTTTTCTGGTTCTTCCAGAGGGGTTTCATATCTTTTTATCCAACAAAGGTAGATATCACCTGCAAAGTTCACCTGCCACTACAGGCTCCCATGGGGAAATGAAAGATAAGAAGAATCATTTGTAATGTACTAGGACTAGCAAATTTATTGCTACTTTATATGCTCAGATTAATGTGGATATATTCAAACTGTACCACAAGGACAAAACCAATTTACTTTAGATCATTTTATTTTTTATAATAATAATGTTTTAATGAAGCTAAATCTTCCCTGCTGTGACCTTATTATGTTTTTCAACATCAGTGAGAAATAGATTATGTTGAATATTAACAGAGCTCATGAAACAGCAGGAATTTGGAGGCAGAAGATCAATTATATTTTAGTGGTCAATGCAGAATTAGGAGAGGAAAAAGCCAAGTGGATTCTGGGAAATAAACTGCTTAAAAAGAAAAAAGAAAAAAGAAAAAAAAGTAAATAACTTTCATGCTAATCAACATTACACACTACAATTCTGTTGGGGTTATGAAGACACAGTAGTTTCCTAAGATGGAAATATCCACTCTAGTAAATATTTTAGGAGGATTGACATTAACATAAAACAAAACAAAGTAAATAGGAAGTGTGATGTTGAAAGACTGCAAAAAATTGATAGCAATATGACTGATTATTAATTCACTCTTTGATAATAAATCAACCCTTATGGAATTAAAAGAAGTGGCCTAAGTTAAGAAATTTATTGCGTGCCATTCAATTTTCATCAGTTGTCATAATTTGAAAGGTAAGTAATAATTAATTCAAAATAGGAATTAAACTTTTCCCTCATTCTAATTTCTCTCTATCACCAGTCAAAGTTTGTGCTCTTGAGTTCAGAAGTAAGCAAATTTTCAAGAAAGATTAGCCTATAATTCACTAGATATTGAAAAAAAAAGTGTTCCTCAACTCACTTACTCTTGCTGAAATTCCTGGTTATTTTTGATGATATATTCAATTTAAATACCCTTTACACTAAAATAATGTTAAAAAAAACACCTCCAAAAGACATAAAAGGAGCATAAATGCATAAAAACGATCTTCTTTTAGGCATTATGTAGGAAGACTTTCTTGGATCACCTACAAAGCAATAAGAATAATATTCATGTACAATACTTCCTTGTACTTCTGATATCCAGAAGCCCTGCTTATTGTTAATGAATATTAATTATAATTCTTTAAACTTATTCTGCATGATTCACAGTGAGACAGAAAATACTGACAGGTACATGGTATTCTAAACAAGTGAGTGAAAGAATTACTTGATTTTCAAACCTTGAAGGTATTCTTTGCAATGAGGTTAGGATACCCCAGTACACTGTCAGCCTGATGTGGCTGACATTTAAGATTGCTCTGGTGCAGTCATATGATAGTATAGTCAAAAGTCTTGGAAATAAATACAGGAAACCTGATAACTTCAGCCAGTCTGAATAGCATTTATCACCTGAGGTACTCAGGCTGAAGAAATATCCAGCATGATGTTAGAACTGAATCTGAAGCAAATATGTGCCAAGTTTGGTCTGTAATATTTGCTTTCCCACTAGCCCCACCTGGAAAACAAGTCACAGAGGATATGAATGTCCCCACATATCAGCCACCTAAATCAGGACCCTTGAATTTCAAAGAAAGAAGTAAAATGGATACAATATGTCAGTCATCAGTGTTCTCACATTTGTCCTTAAAGAGGAGGTCGTCTTGACTTGCACTTATGGGGAGAGGTGGAGAAATTCCCTTATGACTCAGTGAAGCAGCGGCAACTGTGTCTGTTCTATTTCTTGAAGGTTATCAAGAATTGGTTTGAGAGAAATGACTGGTGCATACATTTTTCAGATGGTTGGAAGGTCCCTGTTCTCATCACAAGTCATTTATTTCCATGAGCATGTAGCCATGCTTTCACATCTGTATGTAGTCACATTCAACCTGGAAAACAAAAGAGAGGCTCTCAAGTTCCCTCACCTATTTACAGTGTGAAATCCTAAATATAAACTTTGGCCTAGAGTGATCATGCAAATGCCTTTTCTCTGTGGCAAGATTAGACATGAAAGGGATTACAAATGCCATTCTGCTGTAAGCCAAAACTCTTTTTTTCTCCAGGTCTGTTGCCAGTTCATTAAAAAAAAAAAAAAAAAAAAAAAAAAAAAAAAAAAAAAAAAAAAAAAAAAAAAGTTTATTCACCTTAGAGAAGTCTTAAAATACTTTTGAAATGAAATCTAAAAACAACAAAAGAATAGAGAGCTTGTATTTGAACAACAATTATGTATGGAAAATATTAATAGTCAATGCCTATGCAAAGATTGTACTTTTTAACTGAATTTCAGTCTTGTGTATGTACCTTGATTTTGTTTCTTCAAAGAAAATGTTTGACTATGGAAATTAAGTTAACAGTAGGGGAAGTCAGATTAAAGATAGTGGAGTTATGCTTCTAAATAACACACTTCTTTTCATAAGGTGGAAGTCTTTTAGTTTTTATTTGTTTTTCCTCTTCCTCCTTGTTTTTATTCTTAAATGAGTGATTTTTCTAAGCATAAATTTAAAATACAAATCAGCTTTATCCCACAAGTCTCTGGCATGCAGATCTGTGTCCAGAGCTGCATAAAATCAATAAAATGTAAATACAACTTATAGAGAATATGTTGATTATATAACTCAGCTTTATTATCAGCGGGGTACTGACTCTAACACAATTAAATTGATTATTAGGTACTATTCTTTAATCAAAACAGCTTTTAAGTAATTAACCAGCCAGTGCAATTTCATTCTTTCTTTGATCTTCTGCTTGATCAAGGAAACTTCTTCAGTTGTACCTCATACTTAACTAAGTTCAAGTCAGCTTTTTCGATGTGATTTAATTAAAAGATATGACCATGTCTAAAATTTATTATATTAATGGGATTTTTTGTAATCATTTTCTAGCTGAAATATTGCTTTTTACAACTGCATACTGAAATGTCACAAAAAGTATTATACTCCAGTATTTCCAAATAAATTTTAAAGGTCCAGGGAAGAAACAGTCCTTTTAAAACCACTTACATGCATATTTTAAAGCCTAGTTCAACAACGTACCAATAAAATAGACATATAGCAAACTGATAGACATTTTTCTCCTGCTTTATCAAAGTACTAAAAATGTTTGTAACTTAGGAAGGAAAAACTTGAATGTAAACAAATTTGTAAGGACAGTGGTACCTGACAGTTTTGAATGATGAGCGAATTGATTCTAAGCAGTTTTGACTTTACAAACACTAACTAATCCTTGCCTTTCCCTTGATAAGAAATGTTTGACACATCAATTAACATATAAATAAAAAATCATGTTGAGGATTTTGCCTTTCATGTTACTATTTCCTTCTGTAAAGGCTGAGCTATTACTGTGCTTTACGTACTGTTAGATTTCCATATTTTCAACTGAAAAATGGTTCCATTCATATTGAGCTAGTGCTAAAAACTGTCATTCAACCTGCACCTTTACATTCCAGTTTGAAGGCTACCTATATTATGATTAATTTGTATAAGCATATGATTTTATTACGTTTGTCCACCACATTAAAGATACATTTCTGAGGCCTCAGATTTATATGTGATCATTTGTCTAGTCCCTCTCTTTGCACACATTATTATTAAAAGTCGTAGAAAGCATCAAGTGATTTTCTTTTCTGTGTTGCAATAGTCAATGTTTCAATAAGGAGTGTGCAATTATCAATAAAAATTTCTTGGGGCATGACCAAAAAAATTTCCAGATGCACAGAACTGTATGCTTTCTAACTTTTACCTAGGATATTTAAAGAATTTTATTTGGAATTGTATTATGGTAGGATGTTACTATCCCAAATAATAATGAAATATATATTTTGAAATATGTTTTTAAAAAGACTACAAGGGGAAAAGTCACTTGTTCTGTATAATAGTGCTGGAAAAATAAATTGCTATAGTTTTTCAACACATTTCTGTGTAACCGAAACCTGATTGCCTCACTTTCTATATAGACAGTAAATACAACACAATAGTCCCAGGAAAGACATAAAATAAATACTTGTTTGGATGTTTTCCTGTGGATTTTTTTTTAATCACAACTAATTAATAAAGCCATTATTATGATTGCATACTTTTCTCAGGGTGGAAACAGTTTCCCAATTTACACTATTTATAAAACACATAATTATCAAGAAATAGAACATTAATGAATATTATTCAAACTAACTTCCATTATGATTTTAGGTTGTATTTTTGCAGGGAAAAAGTATAAAATAACATAATTTGGTTTTATTATTGTAAAAAAGCATATAGCTGGCAGAAAATTTCAGCTAATACGGCCCTTCCGGGTAAATCAATGCTTTGTCAATTTATGTGTGTTTTGTTGTACTGGCTAATATTTTCATATCATGAATTTTCTCCATTTATGGAAAAGTATCAAATATTATTTGCTATGCTGTCAAATTATCTGTGGTCTCACAGTAAATATTAATATTGTATTACATATGCAGGCTAGTTATTCTGTGTTCCCAAAGACTTTGTTCCAACTTCTAAACAGTAAGAGTTACTAAGGTGTTCCCAGTAGTGAGAAGAAATGATTTTCAGTTTAGGAACAGTGGGCAAGAAGAAATTAATCTCCAGCTGTGAGCAGTGGGTTCTTGAAAGTACTTCTTTTCAAGTTTGTTCAGATTCACTGCGCTATAGCTCCTCAGCAGGCTTATGTGAAGTGCCTGAAGCAGAGACATGATTAAAATTGAGGAAGAACCCTTGACCTGCCATTTTCTCCTCTGTCTTGAAATGTTCTCTTGATAAACAATGATTTCTTATCAAAATGGTTTAAATATTTTCTATGGTTACAGTTACTCTGAGTTTTCTGGCTCTTCCTTTGAAGGATTTGGTAAATCAATATTAGGTATAAGATTTACCCCATTTAAAACATTATAATAATTTGAGAGCGATTAAACTGTTGATGCATTGGTAGGAGGAGGGAAACAGAATATTGATTCTTGAATGAATCAAAATGCTGTTAACAAATAACAATAAGAATAATCGGTCAGTATCTTTGTCCTCCTAAAAGTCCACATCAGGAATTTCTGTATAGGTTTGAATAAGAGTCACAGTGCAGTGGGTAAGGAACAGTTGAAGCCTACTTGAAAAAAACACAGGCTTTTTCAAATATTTGACATATTTATGCATTCATTAACACTTATCTTTGAGAACATCCAGAGAACAGACCAGGTTCCTGAAGAGTGAAAAATGTTGAATATATTTTCAGGCTCTCAGAGGAAGCCACTGAAGAATTATGGGCATGCAACAATAAGTTTAGTTTTCAGAAAAACATGGGGACAGCTAATAAAATAAACTGTATTTGCACATATGGAGGAAAAAAGTAGAAGAGAAATAGCCAACTTGAATTTATTCTAGCCATATCAAAACAACTTTATTTCCTTCTAGAGCAGGCTAACAAAACTTACAGAGGAAGATATATGTCATTATCACTACCCAACTAAGACTTTTGTCATTGTTTTGTATGATGTTCCACAAGTCAGTTTGGGAAGTGTGGACGCCTAAGTGAAAATTTCACAAGAAAGATGAAAATCTATTCAGGTAGCCTTACCAAAAGAATAGCTATTATCATCTTACTGTTAAAAGATATATAAAGTGTCACTCCCTGTGAGTTGCCATAAATTAAACAATCTTATCTCAGTTAACTAAAAATTATAAGAAAAATAGGTTTTTACTTGTTTTATGTGTTTTTGAATACAGTAGCAAATATTGAATTTAGCCTATATACATTTAAAAAATTACATTTATAAATAAAGAGTTCTAGAAACACATGGTGAGGAATAACTGTCTTCATAGATGAATTCCTGGCATAAGTTCTGGAGACTGACCTTTTGGAAAAGGCTAAGATCTGTGCAAAGCCAAGAGAAGCACATTGGGAAGACTAGAACTCCAAAAAATTCTGGAAAACTTAAATAACAAGAACAGATTGGTACACCTGGAGATGTGTTATCTAAAAGAAGGGCTGGTTAGGAACTAGTAACACTCTCCAAGACCAGGTAGCCTGCTTCAAAAAGAAAAACCTGCTTTTTCCTCTCCACGATGGCTAAAAGATATAATAAGATTGCATGTGAGACTTCTATTGGACCATAAATATAGCTGCAATAATGATTATATACTGAGCAGCTTGTAGTATCTTTATAATTTAAGACCTTAGGAAAAAAAAAAATTAAGCTGGGAGTACATGATTATTAATTTCCTAGGGCAAGCAACATCTTAAAAATTCACATCTAGATTTGTTTTCTGTTGTTGGGTCCTATAGCTTGCAATAGACTACGCTTTGCTTATCATTTCAGATGGATAGTTTAGCAGACTTTGCTCTTTTTTTTTTTAGAATTTTAACTGATAGAAAAATTATATAATACTATAATATTATCAAACAGTAAGGGTTTTTTTTCAATAATTCACGGGTATTTTAATGGATTGGACAAATATACTTTTGGTTTTGCCTGGGAATTTAAGATTTTCATTTATGTGCCATTATATTTACATGCATAATATATATAAGAGATAATACATTTTGAGTGAGTGGGTCATGAAATTTATTTAATTTAATGCTAGACTACCTTCTGTACCAGTTGTCATTTATTAATATATTAATATACCAACTCTAAATGAATGTGCATGTATTTGTAGGATGAAAAAATCTTTACAATTTTTTGAATGTTAAATTGGAAAGAGTACATATCCTTCAAAACTGCAACTCGTTCCTAAAATCCATTAATCAGCATGTTAGCCATCCATAGCAGAATTTTATGAAAAACACCATGCTAACCACACATTTGACAGACATGCTTCTTCAGGTAGAAATCTGCCTCCTTTTTTTAATTTATAATGAGCAAAGTGTGTGCATCAGCAATCAAAGACTGCTAAAGCCTGTAGGAGAAGCTGAACTTTATGTCTGGGTCTCCTGTTTATGCCTGAAAGATAGATAAAGAGGAAAATTATTGGTTCCAGAATATTTGTTGCAAAAAATGCTGTCAGAAAAGGCCTTCTTTCTTTGATAGTGCAGCCTTGTGTTGACTGTGTAATTTACAGGATGGGAATTTACCTGAAATGATTCTTGATTCCTGTTATGGAGAATGGACTACCAGTTGACATAGGAAAGTTGTTTTCAATCTCTTTGGGAGTTTCTCTGTTCCTTAAATGGATAAAATAATTTTGTACTGTGTTTTTTTAGGATTACCAAGCTTCCCTGATTTATTTTGACATTTGCCAGTCTAGAAGTAAACGTAATATCACTAGGTCAACATCTTTTTAATGGCCACCAGTTAGGCAATGTATACAATATCTTCTGAAATTTTTTTGCTTATAAGTTGATATATCTTGACAACCAATTTGCAATAATTTCTAGGCTAATTTGATTTGCTATTAGTCTTCTCTTTTATAATACGGAGAGTATCAACCCTAATTCTATATTTCTACTTTTGTCCATCTCAAAAACTGTTCCTAAAACAAATCCTAGTGTCTGAATTAGAATGTACTGGAGTTTTGAAAACTGACTTATATGTAAATCTTGTGTTTCAATAGGAAATCTGTTACCTAGACCACTAGACCATCTTGAAAACAATTTCAATGAGAGCATTCCTATCTTTTATATATATATATATATATATATATATATATATATATATATATATGTGAAGTAGATAGTACAGTCAAAAGTGTTGATGTAAGTACAGTGCAGGAGGAAATCATAAAGAATTTGGCACATTTTAAAGTACCTTATAGTTCTTGTACTGGTGTGAAAACCTCATATGATTTGTACATACTGTAAGAGAGAGACATAGGATTCACTTCTAGGAAAAACAGTCTTGAGATATTGAGGTGAAAATAATCAAGAACAATAGGCTTTACATGTGGTTACTTTTGCAGGCATTGAATATTTTAAGGCTTAAATTTACACTTTTAATATGTACCTTAAATAACACAAGGAATAAACTTAACTGAATCACTTTCAGTGGGAACAAAACTGTACAGAAATCCAAAATCTTGATTTTAACCTGGCATAGTTTTTGTATGCATTGTTTTCGCTTATAATTTTATTGTTCTACTTGAAGAAGAATAGTCTTTAATTATTATCTGTTAAGCAGGTTTTATTTTTGACAAATCTGTCCTCTCCAGCCCTTCCTAAAATAATAATTAAAAAAAGTTTTATATACTGGATACAGAATAGATTATTTCACTTTTATTGATTCTATAATCTAGATTGGATGTTTACAATCAAGCACTTCACTGAATCTGTGCCTAGCTAAATAATGACTTGAGTTTTTGAAGTTCAGAACAATGAATGTCTTAAATACAGTTAAGACTGTCGTTGATGGCTGAGAGAGAGCAAAGTTGAAAATAAGCCATATGTCTAGAGGACAAAGCATGGTGAGTACATTGCTGTTTCTCTCTGCCACTCCATTCTATAGCATGGGGAACAGCAAAATTTCTTATTTTCTCATGTAGGGGAACTGTCTACAAAATGTTAGTTTCTGAAAGCAAACATACATACAAAAATTAAACAGACTTTAGTGATTTTTTTTCTAATTAATTTGGGAAGTGAATGTCTTCAAAGTTCCAATGTGGTTTGAGGAAAGAAAAAAATTTAAGAGATTTGAACTTGTGTGTGTTTAATATTGAATTATAATTCAATTGGATAAAGCCAGAATACACCTACAGGACACAGGCTGAGTTAATCTTTCCCCATATTTGTACTCTTTTTTCATGCACACTACTGGGAGATATAACTGTTAGAGTGGGACCTTTTGTTTTCATCATTCATGCATTTCAGACCACATTGTTGACTTAGTATTTCTTTTCTACTTATTTTATAACAGTTAGGTCTTTTAATATAGAAGCAAATATCTTGAGCTGACAGAAATAATTTGCTTACTACTGCTTAGGGAAAATCAAAAAAAGGAAAGCTGAACTGGGCTGAAACACAGTTACTAAATGCTGTTGATTTAATATACAGAATAAACTGATGTAGATGTTTACGTATACAAGTTATACATCTTCATTTTTTGTAAAGAAAGCTCAGAAAGTTGGGTTTGGTTTTTTTGTAAAAATTGTGTGTAGTATGCAGACCATTGAAAAGGACTTAAAATTGCTATTCATACAGAATTCACTTTGAGAACCACACTTGCAGTTATGATTCTGCCTGTAAATCAGTTAATGCATGCTTTAACTGACTCCATGATTTATGTTCAGGTTTCTTTTTAGTTTTAAAATTACATTAATTTAGTGCTCAAATTTGTGAGCAATTTTCCTTCAGTTTAGCTGTGTTCCTTGCATTAGATTCCCATGTTAGAAAAAGAAACTAAAAAATTAGTTTAGAGGGAAAAAAAGTGAAAGCAAAAAAGAAGTCATAATGCTGAAATTTATTTCTATTCACTTACATGTGTGCATTTTTCATTTGTCTACTTTTATAACTTCTTCCAGACCATCATGGCGCAAAAGTTCTCCCAATTATTTATTCATGTCCATTACTAGAAAGCAAATGGAACTTAGGTATCAAGATATTTTTAAATTTTTTATTTAAAAAAATGTTTTTAGACACCCATACACTTTTTAAAGTGTCAGTCCACTGTATCTTTCCCATTTTTAAATTTATAAAGGGAATTTGACTGCATATGCTTAGTGAATTTTTGTTTATGCATAAGTTAGACTGTAGTTAATAATAGGCTGACACTCATCCTTAATGGCTTGAATGCTTAGGACTAATATTTATTATTTTTATCATAGCATCTTTCTGCTTGTATTTCATTATTCCAAACATATACCCCTGATTTTGTTTCTATACTTGGAGTTTTTTTTTAATTCCCCAGAAAAATGTGAAACCTTACAGCTTTCCATTCCATTCAAACTAGTTTTGATTTTTTTTTACCAAAATACAGATCTAGTAGGATTGACTATATTTAAAGAATTTTAATGAATTATGAGTTATCATTGCATATGATGTTTTCCTGTAGCTTTGCATATGACACTAGGGATTTACCATATTATTAAATATGTCTTACAATGCTACAGATTTATTAGCTATAAAGCTAATAAAAAGCATAACAAAAAGAAACTTTTTTTTTTTTGGTGTAGAATATTCCTGTAATCTTAAAAAAGTTGAGCAGCCATCCCACATGACATAGCATGATATGACCAAGATCTCTGCTTCACAAAGGGCTGCAGGGCCCAGCTTTAGTTGTATGAAAAATAGATTTGTAGACCCTTATGATCCGGTTATTAAAGCTATTAGAAATGGCTCTGCCTGAATTAAGGTGCAAACAAGACCATATTCCAAAGTCAGTAGTATGGGTTGCAACACACTGAGGTTTCATCCCCTCACTTTTGTTGAGGGGGAAACTCTGTGCAAACGTGCTCCCAGCAAATGGGTCTGTGGGCTATGGCCTCCCCCACCTCAAAGCAATGATTCTTAGCACAGTTACTGGGTTTGGCTTGCATTATTTAACTTTTTTACTTGCTTGCTTCTCCCCAGGCCTGAGATGATAGAAGAATGGGTTTCCCTTTATCTAATCTCAGGAGTCTGACTTTCAGTCCAAAATTCCTGTCAGGAATTCTTTTGGGAGCAGTGGGCTTTGATGGCCCCTTTATACAGTTTTGCTATAATGAGAAAAAATTTATATCAATGTTTAAGGCATGAACTATTACAGTCTCTGACACAGACTAAAAAATGTCTGCTTGTAACTATAATGGTATGTTTGATCTACATTTATGTGATTTCCTAATGATAAGGTGCAGAACAATGTGATGAAGTATATTTATCATGTAATTTTGCCCTAAACTAAAATTTAGGAATTATATCAACCTTCTGACTTTCAGAACATCTTTGACTAATCTCTATTTCTCTATGTTTTAAGAAAGGAAAATTGTGGTAAATTAAGCTGAGGATAGGCTTTCTCCCATAGCCTTTGAAAGACAAGCTGAATGTTCAAACTCTTACAACTTTCAAAAAATTTTAAATCTTAAAATTCTTCTCAAAGACATTTCTGTGTACTGTATGAGTACTCAAACACTTAGAAATAAATAGATTGCAGGGAGGTATAAATTCTTTTTAAAATTATAGAATGGATAAGTAAATGTTATCTTTTTAAAAAACTTGATAGTTGTGTTAAAAGAAGAATCTTATTGTACTTTCAAATGTAAGAAAGCCACATGAAAGCAAAATATTAGCAACTTTATATATTTTCTTAACCATGGTTCTATTGAACATGTAGGAAAATGCATTATAATTTTTATTACCCATTTGTGTTAGGATGGCAATGGGAGATCCCAAGTGTAAGATCATAGTCACATTTTCTTAAGTGCAGAATTAAAACATAATAATAAGCAGACTGCACTGAAAAAAATATTAATTTGAAATGAACATTGCAGATTGGACAAAATGTTTAGTACTGGAAATGTGAGCCCAATAAAGAGTAACTTTAAAAGATCAGTCTAGTAAATTACTTGGTAAATAAATAAATTAGGCTGTATGTTTAGTTTATAGCTTCCAGATCATTAAACCCCTAAATGTGATAATAGCAAGGGTTTTGAAATTTGTTTAATAATGACCTAACTCAACTATGTCTTCAGAACTTTTTTTCTCTCATTATTAAGTGTCTTAAAATAGCCAGGAGTATCAAGGATTTTACAGAACTGTGTTTGAAATAATCCTCCCTTACCAATTTTTTAGTAGATATCCTAATATGTGATGATATAGGTGGATCACTGACCATAGGTGCAACTACAATATGACATCCTATGTGTAACAGAGACCTGGTAATCAAAGCAAATTTTCAAATTCCTAAGACACTAAGCTTGATAAATATATTGAGGTAGAGGACTCTCTTTTATAGACCACACATTTCTTTTATCTATGTTGTTGGAGAGACAATACAGATTTAAACAGATATTGGAACACAAGTTTCATTATGAGTGGGAAGGCTGTGTAGAACTTTGATCAATACTTTGATCATAGCCTGGAAGTTTGACATAGAATACTCAAAATACAATGTTTTTTTGGTTTTTTTTTTCTAGGTGAAAATGTAAACATTGGAAACATTGCTTTATATCTGTTTAGGGTTTTTACCAAAATTTCATTATAATGCTTGATCTACATGATTAGTTTTCCTTCACTGAGATGAACTGCAAGGTGATTTGGCAATCTACAAAATTATTATTTTTCTGAATGTATGACAGCCATAGAAAATCACTAGGTATGTACAACCATAAAGACACTTTTGTCCCTCAATCCTTTAAACAGCCAAAATGAAATCTGGCTCAGACTGATACTAGTTCCTAATTTTCATAATTGTTCCAAATGAAAGTAGTTGAAATAAAAAGTTAATTGTGAGTTATTGTTATTCTGGTTAAATCACACGAATGTTTAACTGCATGTGTCTCTCCTTTTTTTTTTTTTTTTTTTTTTTTCTTTTAAAGAGGCATTTGCTGCTACTTGATGGAGAGCTTCCGTCTTTTAGGTGATAATCATTAATAGATTTCAAGTGCATGTGGCAACGTTTTAGGTGAAGTCATAGAATTCCATCATATCGCCAGATTTCTGAAAATATTTTGTTTTATTTTAAACCAGTACTTTGTCTTAGAAAATGAAAGATTATCTCAGAACAGAATACATTTGAGAAGTTTGATAAGTACTCTTCCTGTTAGATATAGAACCACTTAAACCTGGCTGATGCTAAATAAATGGTATGGTATGGAGTGTCTTGCAGAATCAGTTTTTCGAAGAGCATATTTTGTCACTGTGATAGGTGTTACATATGTGTCAGAGAAGACCTGTATGAATGACCAAATTAGTCTCTAATGGCGCTCCTAGTAGGCTTTTGTAAAGATACTGGGAAAAAAGTAAGAACATTATCAGCACAAATCTTAGAGAATGTTGAGGTTATTTATAGTCTGGTAATTTGTGCATAAATAAAAAATGGCAACAATTAATGCATTGTCTGTTCAATTCTACTGGAAACAAATTTTAACAAATTTTGATTTAAAAAATCAATTAAATACTCAAATTTATTTTAGAGTTTACAGTTAGTTTGGCAGATCAGACCAAAGTGCTTAGCATCTAGTTAAATTATCAATTAAGTTTGTGATTACTAAGAAAACAAGTAGCTATAACAACACACAGGACAGCACTTGGAATAAGATTTATTGGTTCCAGTGACTCCAGTCCCAGGTGAATAGGCTAAGGCAAATCAAACATTGTCCTTTATTTCAAAGTAAATATAGACAGAATGAAATACAGTTATGCAATTTAAATACCTGATAGTAAATCTCATTATCATATTCCATGTGATTCTGGTCCTTCCCTGTCCTTTGTATAAAAACAGAGAGAGAATTATCAAAGTAATTTGAATACAAATTAATGAGAGAATAAAGACAATACACCATTCAAGGTAAAACAAGATAACTGAAGGAATTATGATAGAACTCTACATAAACACATGGAAACATGGAAAAAGTGAATGAAGTACTATTAATCTTTGTCTGTTTGTTTATTTGTCTGGTTTTTTTTGTTTTTTTTTTTTGGTTTTTTTTAAGGTTTCTTTATATAAAAAACAATTAAATAGGGAACTGGTTGCACATGATGCTATGGAGGCTGAAACTGTAAATGCATCCAAGCAGCTTTAGGCAGTGCAAATACAAAGGGACTGAAGTCAGTCTTGCAATCCTTAACACATGATAGTAGGAAAAGGACAATTAACAAACCTCCAAAATAAAACTGAACTCTGTGGACTACTATTTACTTTAGGATTTGCTGTGTTTTGGCTGGCCACTAATGCATATGGACTGTTGAGAAAATTTGCCATCTTGTGGCCTTTAAGAAAATGCTATGTTTCTCCAAACTGGGCATCCATTTGTGCTAAACTGACCTCTGAAACTTGTGCTATATGCAGAGAGAAAAAGTGAGCATTTGGCATTTAAACTATATCAGATTCCCCTCTAATGAAAACTAGTGTCTAGAACAAGAAAGTCAAAACATTTTTGTATTGTAAAACTAATAGGAGGTGGTTTTTTGGTTTTTTTTACTAAGTTATACATTAATAAATGCATTTCCAGTGCATTTATTACTTCCAGTTAGAACAACCTTACAACCCTTCAATGGAAAAAAAGCAGGAAAAAGTTGGATATTCTTCACGTTGAATTTCTGAACTAGCGGCTTTTGAAGATCTTATTAATGATTGATATAAAAATCATGGAAAACTTCATGAAGAATTCATGTCTTTGGGTTTTCCCGTTATCACAGATTATACCATTGGAATTATTAAACTTTTTGTTTATCTGAAAATGCCTACAATACTCGATCTACAATGTACAATATTAAAAAATATTTTCTTTCTCTTACAAAAATTTAATTTTTTTATTTGTGTATCTCTATCATTATATCTTCCTGATAGATATTCATAGGTACTATTAGCAAATAGTATTTCACATTATTTGATTACAAAGAAGCAACCAAAATCTTTATGCTTACAGTTCTTAATATACCTTGTTGTATTATATAAGGAATATCAGTGTACAATGCAGCTTCATGAATGCAGCATATCTGTTACCCTCTGTGACTGCAAGTAGAGGAACAAACATGGCTAAATAACATTGTAGGTTTTGGGTAATGTTTTTCTTCACTGATAAAGTAAACCATCATAAGACATCATGAAGTTTGAAATACATCATTGGGATATGTATTTTATTTTTGTCTCAGTGAAAACCAGGTAACAATACCAACCAAAGTTGTGGTTGCTTTTGCGTACAGCCTCACTGTTAAGCTTTGGAGTTGAAATACCAGCTAGGTGAAGAATAAATAATTGAATTTAGTTACTAGGAATAAATCACATCATGAAAGCTGTAATAATATTTAGGAAGGATGTTTTCATCTAATAACTGGTCCTGCGTCTTTTCAGATTTTCTTTAATTTTACTAAATTCCAATCTTTTTGTAGAAGTTTCAGAACTGTATTTTCCAAACAAGAAAATATTTTTTTATTGTTTTAGTTATGAGTGTTCCCAGAAAAGAGCATTCTGGAAGTGAATATTGTTTAAATTTTTCCATTATGAATTCAAGAGTTTCTGTTACAATTTTAGGTACAGAAATATTTGAAGAGGAAAGTAGGAGAAAGAGATAATGAGAACTGTGCTTGTATTTAGTGTTGAGGCACTTAGGTTGGTTTTCTCCCTGAAAATACTGATTGTACGCATATCACAATTGTGCATGTACTAATTGCACATGTATCACGTGCACATATCTCTGTTAGAATTTAGCCTGTTGACCCACTGAGTGGAGTTGAGTGAAGACATCCACCCTAGAATAAGGATACAAAGTTTGGTTTTCCAAACCAATCTATTCCTACATACATATGGATGAAACAGTAATTTTCTTTCTTCTCCTAGACTGCCTGCATACTTTTCTCCTCCTATACCCTGCTGCATGCAGACCACTATTACTAGTCAAAGAAAAAGACCAATAAAAGCAGTCTATTTTAGATGGAGCTCTTCACAAACTTGAACTACATGTACAAGTGTGTATGCACAATTAATACAACCAAAGAAATTACTTGTGCTCCCTGACAGGTGAAGAGGAGGGAGGAAAACAAAGCATAAAAGTGTATGCTGTTATTGAGCTTATTGTGCCACGTGGGATACTGCTTTGAGCAAACTCTGTGCCAGATGTCATTGCGATAAATTAAACACAGAGTGTGGACACTCTTGTGATGACATTTTAAGGTCATGAGAGACCTATGGAAAGGGCAAAAGTTCATCTTTAAAAAAGGTTGTTTCTTGTGATATGATGGTAAACATGCAGGTTTCTCTGAGCTGATTTATTCTGCAGTTACTTGTCATAATGTTTTCCTTGACTGTAAAGTCATTGGGAGTTTACATCCACTGAACACTGATTCAGCTGAAGTGATAATGTAAAGTGTTTGGCAAAAAAGACATGAACAGATCACTATTCACAAACAAATTTTTTTGCAGATATGTATGTTAAAAATACCCTTGAATCTAAACAAAAATATGAAACTAACCTGAACATGCTATTTATTTATCAAATCTATGTAACAAATATTTGCATTATTGTTGGTATTCTGAAAAAATTCTGAAAATATTAGGCTTTTAAAAGAAGCATATGAATGTCTTATGTTTTCTTAAAAACATATTCTGAAACATCAAAACTTTCCATCCATGCATGATTTTTGTAGGGTCTGAGTGTTGTCCTGCTATTAATTTAAATTCTTTCACATCCATTTTCCTATTATTTCTATTCATTGAATATTTTGAGGCAGAAATGTGGAAAGCAGAAACTGTATAGCCTTGCCTTTCTCCACAGTAGAAATTCAAAGGTAGTGAAATACCCACAATGGGTGCGATGTCAGTTTTGATTCAATATCTATATATAGAAAACCCCAGTGATAGGGAGTTTGTTTGATTCATTATCTGAATTATTATTAAAAAATACTATTTTTTTTTTGTTTCTTGGAAGACACTGAAATAATATGGAAAAAAACCAACTTCTGTTGATATTGTAGGCACAGATATCTTGATAATATTTAACTAAATTTAATATCTTTTATTAAACAAAAAGAAAATGAAACAAATAGTGCTCTACAGAGGGATAAAATTGCTGGGGTTTTTTTTTCTGTGTAGGAGAAAAAGTAGAGTTGACTAGTATTCACAGAATAGGATCTCACCATGTTTTCCAGTAAAACTTAAGAGTTGCTGAACTTCAGTATCATCCCTTGATTTAAAAACCAAACCAAACCCAAAAAAAAACCCAAAAAAACCCCAAAAAACCCCAAAAAACAACAACAACAACAACAAAAAACAAACCAACAAAAAAAAAAAAAAAAAAAAAAACCCAAAAAACCCCAAAAAAACCCAAAAAAAAAAAAAAAAAAAAAAAAAAAAAAAAACAAAAAAAAAAAAAAAAAAAAAAAAACAAAAAAAACCACCAAAACCTAAGCTTTAAATCTAATTTTTTTAAAACATAAAATTGAAGATACATGTATATCTCTCCTGCACTTAGTGACTTCAAATCTTATGCACAGTTTAAAAATTCTGTAACATGCAGAGAAAGTGACCCATTCATCCGGTATTAAAGACAGTGAAATTAAAAATATTGTTCAAGACAGTGATCGTGTATTTATGTTGTTTGTTTTGGGTTTTTTTAGCCAAAAAACGGTAGTGTATTTTCTTGGGACTTTTTGTTTGTTTGGATTTTTTCACTTATTTTTTCTGAAAGGAAGCAAATACCTTTATATTTCATGTTCAGCAAAATGTGACAAACTTTGTCTCTGCAATTGTCATGTTAAGAAAAACGACCACGCTGCTTCTCAAAAGTACATTAAAATGCTGAAGTGTTACCTTAAAAGCAGGATTTATCAGCTGTGAAATAATTTCAATTTTAAGACATAATCAGATATAGCATACACTTATTCTGTTTCAGTCTTTCATTCTGCACTCAAAAGACAGAAAAAAAGGTGAAAAATAAAGTAGTTCATTTTTTTGCCAATAGCATCATCTAGCTACTTGTGTGTAATTCTTCTGTGTTCTTTAAAAATGAGAACTAGCAGCTGCAGTTTCTTTTTTTGTTTGCTTCAAAGTATAAATATTTAATGGAAACCTGAATCTGTCTTTGCATGAAAAAGAGACAGAAGCCTTTTATCTACCTTGTTTGCAGCATGCAGCATGTGACAAAGATGCTTTTTAGGCTCCTATCAGTGATTTTAGAAGGAAGATAGTACTTATATTCTCTTTCCACATAACTATATGTCAAGTCAGTATTCCATTACTGACAAAACTTCTGGATCCATCAGCTGGTTTTCTGTACTACAGCATTTCTTTTATTTTTCTCACATACTGGCAAAAAAGGCAGTAATGTGAAATCCAACCTTATTTAATAGTGCAGTTGAGGGTGTGAAAGGGAATGGAACCCTGCAAATAATGAAAACTAAAATAATTCCACTTATTTCTTCATTTATATTTACTAAAGAAATCTTAGAGGAACTCAATAAAACCATGCAAAATATTTAAAATATTTAGACTTATTGAGTGGAAAAAATTCCATTCTTTTCACTCCTGCTCATCCCCTGCCCCACTCTCCAATCCATGAACAGTTTGGATTTTTTGTTTTTAATGTCTCATATAGATGCAACACATAAATAGTTTCAAAATATAGTGTGAAAAATTCTGAGGTTTTTCAGTGTCTAATAAGAGAGACAGAGTACTACAATAAAAAAATTATTATTATTGAAATTCACTCAATACAATTTATTTGCTTCATGTACTTATGTTAAATTTAATTTTGCTGTGTCATAACAGTATTATGAAATACTTACTGGTTTTAGTCATGTCATCTTAGCAAACTTTATTTCAAGGCAAACTAACTTCTTCTATCGTGATTATTACATCTATCATTCATAGATGCCACAGGTCTCTGCAATCGCTACTGCCTCTACTCCATAGCACTAGGAGAAGAGAAATAAAGAAAATTTTTACCTATTTAGAATTTTCTTCATTTGCAATTCAAAAAATTCAAGAATACTTCTACAGCAATGACAATGAAATGATATCAAAACAGACTGGTCATACTGAAGGATTAAAAATACAGTCAGTTTGTAGAAAGCTGAAAGAAAGGAATTTGTGGATCCTTTTTTGGTTGAGAGACATTTTGCAGATGTTTATGTTACTAGAGTGTTTCAAAGACACGTGCACAGGGTTCAAAGGAGTAAAACTTGGTAAAGCCACATGCAATTTTTCTTGCTACTTGTCATGGTTCCACCCCATCCATCCATTGAGCCCCACACAGTGGCTCACTCTCTCTCCCAGAAGCAGGATCAGGAAGAAAACCAGAAGGGTAAAAGATAGAAAACCCATGGGTTGAGATAAAGACAGTTTTATAGGGAAAGCAAACCTATGCACAAAGGCAAAGCAAAACAAGGAATTAATTTAACAAGTGCTTCCCTTGAGCAGGCAGGTCTTCAACCATTCCAGGAGAGCAGGGCCCCATCACACATAATGGTCACTCGGGAAGACAAATGCCATCACTCCAAATATCCCCTCCTTCCTCCTTCCCCCCCCCCCCTCATTTTATATACTGATGTTGTGCCACATGGTTTGGAATATCCTTTTGGTCATTTGGGGTCACCTGTCCTAGCTCTGTCTCCTCTCAGCCTCCCAGGCACCCCCAAATTCCTTGCCAGTGGGGCAGTACAAGAAGCAGAGAAGGCCTTGGCTCTGTGCAAGCCCTGCTCAGCAATAACACAAATGTCTCTCTATTATTAACCCTGTGTTCAGCACAAATCCAAAACATAGCCCCATACCAGCCTCTGAAGAATACTAACCTTACTGCAGTGAAAACCAGCACACTAGATGGAGTGATGATTCAAGGACCATTCTAAGTGCAGTATCAAGAAAATAAGCTTTATTACTTGTATTTGCTTCAAAATAAACATTTCAAAAAGGAAAATAGTTAAATCTTACTGAGTATATTTAAATTTTATCACAAAGTGATGGACAGAGGTCCCAAGCCAAGTGATCCTATGATATATGATAGTGTACATTTAACACTTTCTTTTACACAGACTCACTGACAGGACTAATTAAGAATTCCCACATATTAACAGAAGTTTAAAGATCTTCGAGGACAAAAAGTTGTAAATACATATTAAAAGTGATTTTATATTTTTCGTTCTTGTGTAACATTTTGTCTATTTTATAAACTGTTAATTTTGTTTTCTTGTGAAATCAAGATAATATTACCATTATAAATATTGTTTCACCAAGAAAAATAACTGGCATCAGAATAAAAGTATGATGAAGATCTCGTGTAGCTTACCTATTACTATCTGAGTTATTCTATTAAATTTTATCTGTGACATATATTCTGCTAGATTTTCTTCAATTAAAGAAAACTTTATTCCTTTTCTACCCAGACAGATTTTTGTACAGCAAGATGTAAAGTATTTTAAAATAAGCCTTTTTATTATGCTCTTTTATGTTACATTATACATTCTGTTTTCTTCTGTTCATTAAAAACCAATTCAGCAGTCACCTACGATAACAATTCCAGTGTCTTGTAAGTAGGAATGAGAAAACAACAGGACCTTCTCGTTGATGATTGAAGAGACAGGGACTTCACTGCTTGTATGCAAGAAGCCAATTTATTGATTACAGACCTCAGTATACATACCTTTACAGCTGTAGCTAAAATTAGCAGCAATCACAACATTTTACAATTCCTAGTAACACTGCTTAATCATGGCTTTGCACAGACCTGCACAGGCATGTATGCTCTTGCATGGTTTCTCATAAACAAAGCACACCAAGAACACCCAAGCACACCATTATCTTTGCTTCCTCCTTCAGGGTTCTGCTTTCAGTTGACAAGGTTTGCAGCCTACCAAAGTTAGCACGTCTGTGTCAGTAACCTGATCAGTACTCTCAGTCTTGCTTTTTAGCTGTTTTCCCATACCTTCTTATTCTGCATTGCTTACATGCCGTCTCTGGTTTTGCTGGGAATTTTATGTATGGAATGGAAAAAGGACTTCTTCAATGAGGCTGGTGAAGAGTCTGAAGTACAAGCCCTGTGAAAAACAGCTGAGGGAATTAGGTTTCTTTAACATGGAGAAAAGTGGTCTAAGAGAAGATCCTATTGCTCTCTTCAACTACCTAACAAGAGGTTGTGGTGAGTCTTGGTTCTTTTCCCAAGCAACAAGTTATAGCATGAGTAAAAATGGCTTTAAATTGTCTCAGGGAAGGTTTAGATTAAATATTATTAAAAATGTTCTCATTAAAAGGGTTGTCAAGCTTTGCAACAGGCTGCCCAGAGAAGTAGCTGAGTTGCTATCCCTAGAGACATTTCAAAGAGGCATAGATGTGGTGATTAAGGGCATGGTGGGCTTTGCAGTTCTGGTTTAATGGTTGGATTCATTGATTTTAAAGGTCTGTTCTAAAGTAAGGGCGGTCTGTGGGTCTGTATGTGTTCTGTGACCTTCAAACCTGTACCATTCTCCTTTTTTTTATTCTCTCCCTTCATGTGTAAAAACTTGCCACTGTGACACTGTTCTGCTACAGCTGTAGCTCTGAAGTTATATCACTTTATATAAAATGCTGTTAGATAGTATAGGTACATTTTGAAACCCTCCAATAGGTCAGATGTGACTTTATAACCTTTTCAGCCAAAGACGGTTTTGTACAAAGATGTTATAATTTATTTTCCTACATTTATTGCAGTAGGAAGAGAAGAAAAGACAGTCTCTGTTTGCTTTTAGTTGTTGTTTTCCTTTGTTGTTGTTTTTTAGATGTTTTGTTTTGTTTCTGGAAGCACTGCAATGTGTAGGCACCAGTAAAATGCTAGCAGTAAAAGTGAGGAACCAGATATCAAGTTCAGCCAATTGGTGAATTCTAGGATTTCTCAGCATAGTCAAGAAAGTAACCCAAATACTCGTTAGAGAAGCAAAAGAGAAAATGCTCACGGTAAAGGTCATTGAATCATCAGTAGACTGAGCAATTTTTGCTAATCGATCCACAGAAACACTTACATGCATGGCTGCCTTTAATAGCTGTTTCAGCACTAAATAGCATCTGCTTAAAATGATAGCCAACCACAGAAATGGACTGCAGTAATAACCATTGTTCTTATGTATATGAAGGAATGTCTCTCACAAGAAAGGACCCAGAAAAATAATGTAAATAATCTTCTATAAATTTGACAAAGTCAGCTACATACAAATGTTTGGTAATGTTAGTTTTGTGATTACACTATTTTATAATATATTAAGGAAGCTCTGCAATCCCAAAGAGAAGAGGTTGGCACAGGCTATAGCCCTGATCTCTCTAACCTTTTCTTTCTTTTTTTCTTGTATGAGACATCTTGGACATTCGTAAAGACTGAAGGACACTAGATTGTGCAGTCTACAATGAATGAAAATCTTAGTATATTTAAGCAATAAAATGCTTTGTACATATTGGTGCAGTCCATTAGGCTTGACACTAAAGTTTTTAGTCGTCTTTTCATTTGGAAAAGACTAAAGAGAGGAAAGTTCTGGGAAGTTTATTTGTACCTTTGTAATCTAACTTATTACTGTGACAAGAAGATAACATGATTATAAATATGTATGAAAATTCATGAATTTTTAATATGTTTCCATAGTCAAGAAAGCATGGAAGAAAATCACTAATACTCAGAGCTTGTAGATACTTGCCATATATTAGTGGTGATCAGACATTCTGCATAACTTTTGGAACAACACAAGTTTTACATGCTGCAGATAGCATCTTCCACTTGCCTGGTTTACATTATTTGACTGCTTCTCTATGGGGAAGTTTGTCCCTGTGAGATGGCACACCCTTTTCTGCTGGGGATATTTTTCATATTATCAGATAACATAAGGTGCTCTTTCAAAGTTAGTTCCGACAAAATAATGTGTTGTAGCTACTAATACTTATTTTCAGACAGAATAAAGTGAATTCTGCATTATTGTTTGTATATTTGCTTATTTTATGCATCAGAGTGATTTTTTTCACATTTAAAAGCGAGTATTGTACATTCAAAACATAAATTCAACTGAGATATGATCTCAGAAAAACCAAGAGCAGCAACAAACCTAGCAAAATAATTTTAAATATCATCAGTCTTTACCCTCTTTATGAATCTTTTTGATTCCTGGAATCATGAAATATAACCTGCAATTAGCTGACTATTATAAAATGCTTCCATCAGTAGTTATGAAGTTGTTTGCTGTTTGTCAAGGTGAATAAGCTTTGCACTATTATGTCTTCATAGTTGTCTTGCACAATGCTGGGGGTTACACTATGCAAAAAGAAGACAACTCTTCTTTCAGCAAGCTAGTAACTTTAGTTAGTTAATTAGTTTTTTCACTTATCAGCAACAATTCCTGAAAACAACTAACCTCACCTTTGTTTCTCCATGAAATTTTTTTAGAAATCCTGAAACAACAGTGAATGAGAATCTTGTATTTGGTTGATTTCTCTAATATCATGTATATATTTCACATCTTACTTCCATGTTACATTTACATTTGTAAATATGTAACACTTAAGTAAGCAATATTAGGCATTACTTACAAAATTATATCTATAAAAAGATATAAATATTTAAAAAAGCCCAACCCAACTCATATCTCTGCTTAGAGGATGTGGTATCCACTGCAATGAGTTATAGGACATGCAGTGATCTCATATTTATCCCACTGCTGAAGAATATCAGTGCCTTAATAAATATAATCACCTCAGAACTGCTTTATTTTATGATCTTTTATACTTAAATAATTTTGAAAGCTTAAAGTAGAATTTTAGTGTCCTGTAGAAGTATGGACTTTTTCTTTCTACAAGTAATTGAAAGGCTTTTCTACAAGTAACTGAAAGTATTGAGGTGAAATTTAGTCTCTACTTCCAAATATCAAGGGATAAGATGTAAGAAAATGGCCTCAAATTTCACCAGGGAAGGTTTAGATTGTATATTAGGAAAGAATTCTTCACCAAAAGGATTATCAAGCATTGGAATAGTCTGCCCCAGGAAGTGGTTGAGTACCCATACCTGCAATTTTTTTTAAATGACCCAGAGATGTAGCAATTAGGGATATGGTTTACTGGGCTTGGTTGTGGTGTCAGGTTATGGTTGAGCTCAGTGATCTCAGGGATCTTTGCCAGCCTAAATGATTCTAAATTCACTAGTCAAATGCAAGCTAACTCTCATAAGAATTAATTAGTAGTTTCCAGGATTTATTGTATTTTGAAATTTTGGGAACAGAACTTGTGTATCTTCTAAAAAATACTGGTCCGATTTATTTGAAGCTATTAGAAATTATTACCCTTGATCAATTTTTATGAAAACAGATAATTCAATAAACACTTTTAAAGGCCTAGCATTTATAGCAAAATGCCTGCAATTTTTTTTAAAGAAGGGTTGGTGTTTATCTTAGTTTCAGAATTAAGAAGCAATGCAATAGAAGAAAATTCAGCAATGTTGGCTATCAGTGACAAAACCTGGTTATAGTTTTAGCAAATTCCAATCATTTTCTTGGCCACAGATATTGAAGATAACTTCTCTACCCCTCATGTAAAGCATTGTAAACCATGTTAGAAAGTAAGAACCACTTAAGGGAAAGAAGAAAAAAGAAAGCACTGATAGAATACATACATGAAGTTCTTTTATTTTAATTCTATTGTAATGTATATTTTTCTGTAGCACATTTCATACAATTTTTTTTAAACTAAGTTAGTGGTTTCCAGATCAACAGGAGTAGTGACTTCTCTGGGGAGCTAGACCTCCTATTAGAAAAATTATCTGGGGTTCTTGCTCAGAACTCTTTATATCTGCCTTTGTGACCATAAGACTACATATCAGAAAACACCTGAATGTTTTAGGATGATAATGTGTAATGTGTATAATGTGTATGAAAACAGTTTAAATATCTCTCTCCTTTTTTTTTTTTTTTTTTTTTTTTTTTTTTTTTTTTTTTTTCAAAATAGGATATTTTTTTTTTTTTTTTTCTGAAAGTAGGTAATTACTTTCTAATTCTTGACCTTTCTTAGGGGTTCTTTTTGTAGTCCATTAGCTGGAAGTTGTATCACAAGCAACACAGACATTAAGTTGAAATGGTATTCACTGTCAAGTAGTCTCTGTATGCTTATTTAGTATCTGTAGTGAAACTTAACATCCTGAAAGGGGAGCAGATTTCATTCACCCAGATACTGTGAAAAGATAATAGCAAGAAAAGACATCAAATTGTGGAAGTAAACCTTTGATATCACCAGGCACACTGAGACATTGAAAAAAACTAAGTCATGTATCCAGAAATAGTTAGTGTGTTTCATATCTGGAAGGAGAAAAAGTAGTACTGGTCAGAAGCTCTACTCTCTAAAGAATCAAGTTGGTAACTTTGACCCTTCATGTCCATCCATTGTTCTTCTGACTTGATCCCATTTCCTTGTGATCAGTGAAACGTTCTCAAGGCAAAGACTTCAGCTTCTGCAGATGTAAGGCTCTAACACAGTGCAAAATGCAGTGCTTGTGTCTCTGCCTCTTTGACTCTGGCTCATACTGGTGTGTCCATACAAATGGACTCTGCACATTGTGCTGGGGTTGATCTTTTTTGACTGACGTCCTTAAACTTCTCTGCAGCAAGACTACACATAGCCCTAGATGAAAATTTTGTCCAGGGAGGTGGGCCCTGAGAGGATATTTTACCAACACTGATCAATTCCTCTCAGTCCATGTTGGTCTTTTCAGATGAGAAAATCTAGTTTTAACAAACATGACTGATTGCTGTAGCTAATGACAGCTGACAAATTAATGGATTTTGGTATTCATGTGTTCTTACCTTGCAAAATAAATGTCACAGAAAAACACTGATCATTTTTAAAAATTAAGACTTTTTTAAGAAAAAGAATAGAACTTTGATATACAAAAGATAGCTTGTCTTACAAAAACTATCACAAAGTTTTTTTTCTTCCTCCTCTTTTTTTTAATCTGGTCTTGATAGTTTGAGGGTTTTTTGTTCTTAATATGACATTGAGTTCTCTCTGAAGCTGGCAGATATCTATGTGTAATATCATCACTAAATATTAATTTCTTATGATAACTCACTCCTTATGAGTTCCTCTACTGAGGAAGTTGACACAGATAGTGTGAAAGAGCATCATGTAGTTGTCTGTGTAATTCATATCACAAAGTACTTTGAAAAGTGTTTTGTCACAAATGCAGTAAGAATGTTTTTGAAGAACTGGATTCATTCATGGAATGTGATAATATGGGATTTGGCACTGTGTTGGGTGCAGCATTGATTGAAGCATGATGAATACTCATTTCTTATTGAATTAATTTGCCTAAAGAAATATTCTTCAGCTTGAGATTTTATGTATTTTTTTTCCATTTACCTTTCTGTACTTCAGTCTGCTACTCAACTACCATCAACATGGCTGATGTGTCAGGACATTTCATTCATATCTTTGAGAATTCTTTGCAATCTGTACAATGGGACAAACAATTTAAAGTGTTTGCTAAACTCTCTATGGTTTATTTTGTAACTCAAGCACTTATACTCTGTTTGCTCCAATTTCTTATCCAATGCAATGCTTATGGTATTTTCTGGAGATAGAATATTTACAATAGAAAGTACAGTAATGCTTAAAAACCACAGAAATACTTAGGTCATCTGCTTTCAGTTAGGATGATTGCTGCCATGGTTATTTTCTTACAAGTGAACATCATCTTAACTGAACAACTAATCACTGTTTTGGTTAAAAGACCAATTTCCCAGAGCTTTCAGGGTTAGGGCTTAAAATGTCACAGGATGGGAAGCATCTCAGATACCCTGATTAAGTCACCAAGAAAAGCTTGAGAGTCTGTCTTCCTCCAGATTAAAACACAAATCTATGGTCCTGCAACTAACTGATGAGGTCATAAAGACACTGGCATTGAGATCAGTAATTTTGTGCTTTATACATCTGGTCAGCCATTACAGTTAATGCAGTCACTTTAAAATTAGTCTTGAATTCTTCTAGCATGAGTGTTGATGCAGCAAAGAGATTGTCTTTGGCTCGCTATTGAATATTTTGTCAGTTTCAAAGGTTTTGAAGCCCATGATGAGTTCTGTGGTGCCACAGATATATTACTGACCTTTTTATTGTCCTTGATGTCCTTGATTTATTGAGATAGTAAATGTCAGAATTAATGAGTGTAAAATGATATTGATGTTTCTAAAACAGGAGAAGGTGCAGTAATTGTATTAGAAGGTGTTCTTAATGGGCAATAATGCTAAAAACAAGTAAAAGGTAAACTCATTAGGGAAATTCAGTTTAATCAAAGTTCAATAGCTGCTAGAAATAATTATACCATTTCTTACTCCAAGAGTGCATAAGTTGGCTAAGGTACTTAATTCCTTATCAAACTATTGTCACAGACAGGTCTAAATGCAAACCTGAATTTCATATATTCTATTCAGGTCTACTCCCATATAATTCAAGATTCCTCACAAATAGCAAAAAATTTTCAAAATGTGGCACACATTCATTTTAAGACAGAGGTGAAATGCAAAATGGAAATGTTGAACTGGTAATTCTATCTATTGAAATAAATTTTCAAATTTTGTGTTTCTGCTATAAACAATATTTCATTACATTTCATTTAATATGTTTTATTTTGCCCTGACTTAAATATATGGAATATTTTAAATATTATAAATGAAAAAAGGGGGAAAATTTTATGCCCACAAAAGAAAAGAACCATCATTCATTAAATAAGATGGAAAGGAATACATGCCATTAACTCTACTAGTTAGAGTTTTTCATAGTTAAACCTATGAAAAAGATAATTTATTTGAAGCAGAATCTCAGTAGGCAAAAAACCAACCAAACAACCAACCAACCCATATACCAAACCAAACCAAACCAAAAGAAAACAGAAGAAAACAAGCCAAAGCAATTATAATGGTGAGAAGTACTTTCTACTCTATTGAAAGGAGCAAGAATTGAGAATATATATGTCTTATCTTGAAAGTGGTCTTTAGGGGTCATGATAAGAATGTTTTTGATGAAATAGCACAGACTAGTACATAGCAGGGCTTCAGAATGTGTATCCTGTGTCTTTTAATATTTTCAGTACGAAGTTTTTTTAGAACTTCGTCTATATTTTTTAATTTGAAATGTTATCTTTAGAACACATTTCTTTTTCTTTTCTGTCCCTCTTGGAAAAGAGCTCATTTTTCTTGACTGGCATAACAGTCTGTGCTATGAATTCCAGAAAAGCAGACAGAGATGGGTTTTAACTGCAACACATTGTCACTGGAGCATTCTTCATGCCTTTGAAAAATAGGTAAGTAAAAGATGTATCACTTAACTTGCAATTGGAAACACAGGTGACATCGATGAAAACTTGTGCTCTATTATATCAGATTAAGGATTTGGTACATTAAAGACAAAACCCAGAACTATGTGGCTAATGTTTGAATTTAAAAGTTATACATTGTAGATCAAATGATATAATCTTTGGGATAGATTTCAGTCATAAACTCTCAGTTAAAGTTAAAATTGGATCATTGTTTTGGTTCAAAAAAATCCATATATTTAAATGTGTAAGTGACCCTGCACAGCATGAATATAGTTAACACTACATTCAACAGCTGTATTCTTTGACAACAACTCTATTTTATGGTAGCAGAAACATTTTCCTTGAAATAACTGTTTTTCAATGTTTTGATTTTAAGTGTGAACAAAACGAAAAGAATGTTTAAATGCTGCCCTACTGAATTTTCAGACTTGGTATAATGTATGTAGAAAGAATTTTTCACTTTTTAAAAAAACTCAGTTCACAGTCTCTCCCTGATATTTATTTCATGTTACTATTTTATCAGAATGCTCTCATCCTGTGAGATAGCAGTTTTGAAATCCTCTGTGCATTCACAGCTGCAGGGTGCAATTATAGGTACAGGCAGAGGAATAAAGCCATCTGAAACAAACCCAAAAGCATTTACCTTACTTTCAAAAAGAATATTCAAGCTGATTTGGTCATTCTTAGCTTATGTGGAATTTTATTACTACAACTTTCAGAAAATGTAAGCTATGTTTTATTATCTAAGGTTTAGATAGATGCAGAGTGAATTTGTGAATTGTGGAATCTGAAACCTTCTGTGGGAGCATATGATTTTTAAAAGTACATGCTGGGAAAGAGCTCTCCAAAACAGTTTATCTGATAAAGAAATAGGGAGACCAACATGTAGCTCTATATAGGATGCTCACTAGGCTGAAGAATGTCAAAATAGAAGCTGCTACTTCATTTGAAACTGAAGAAGCCATGCTCAAGAGAGAACCCTAAGTGTTTAAAAACAATTGTTCTCTCTTACTTTATTTGTATGAATTTACACTAAAACTTCTAAGAGTCTCTCTTCTAATCAATATGAATCTATTTTTAGGTTATCAGCAAAAGTATTTGTTGTCCATCTTGATGATATATCACTTAATTATTTAATACTTTATTCTGTAATGAAGAAGTGAGACAGTAGGATTTAAATACACCGTCATTCCATTTTCATGATGCATTTCTAAAACTGTAATGTATAGCAAGCATATAGGACCTGGGGAACCCATGTCCTAGAGAATCACAGTTATTATTGGTCAGTCTTTAGATGACTTACCAAATTCAGTGAATTTCATAAAAGAAAATGCTTAATATCTGCTCTATGTTGGAAAACACCTAATACACTGTAAAACACCTAAAACATCTAATACATATAATGAAAACTACAGACAAAAACAACGGCTTAAATTAACTCTGCATCACAGTGAAAAGATTAGTCTTTAATATTTGAGTTAAGAAAATTTTATTCATGAAAGTACCGGGTAGTACTTTGTTAAGACAAGAGAAAGTTTTTAGTTGTTCTTAGATTGAAGGATGAACTTAAAAAAAACCCCAAAAGCAAGAAAATAAAAGGTATGAGGCTTTCACTTTGCATTACATGTTGCATTAGAACATACTATGGGCTCTGTTCTAGACTTTTTTAAATTCAAAAGCATGAGAAACTTTCACCAGCTAAGCATAGTCCTCATAAGCATGATGCAGAACTTTAACATATCCACTAAATAACATAATCTTTAAAAAGTCTTTTGAGGTAGAGGATCACCTTTTTCTTGCCTTCGAGAAACACACCATGCTAATCACTGTTTTGCCATTGGAGACTTTTTGAAATTAATTATTATCCCTGTTCTCTGTTTAACCCAAATGAGTTTAATTTCTTCCATTTCCAGATTACATACCTTTATCTATAGTTCCACCATATAGTTCCACCATATGATACCAAACACTGACTGTTTAGGAGGTAGTGTAATGGCCTGCTCTTGGTAGCACAAAGGTGTTGGCAGAATATGTCAGGTTGTCCCGTTCAAATGGATAGAAATATTTTCTTCAGAGCTGGCACCTCTCAAGAGATAAGAAAAAAATTAATGAAAAGTAATGTCTTTTGCAGATGAAAAAATCCCCATAAGCACATACCACATCACTGTCTGTCAGCTTATTCCCAGGAATAATCCAAATGATTTTGAGTGTCTTTCAAAAACTGAAAGATAATTCACAAAATCTTATTGTAGGAGAGAGGTAGCATGTTAATTGCAGAGATGGGTGATTCTAACATAGTCTGATTAACTGCTGTAAGGACACTTATGCATGAGAAGTCCATACTGAGTGTCCAATAAATTCATATTCTAGTTTATTGTGTAGTGGCTCACACTGGCAGACAACTGTCAGTGTCAACTGATTTACTTGGTATTTTTCTGTAGATGTGTTAGCCCAAAAGTGGGGTTATTTTGCTTGTGGCTTTTGTCAGGTTTGTTTTGGTGTGATATGGTGTATTTTGGGCTTTTTTGTGTTTTCTTTTTCTTGTTGAGTGGGTGTGTTTGTAGCTGTATGGGGTTTTTTTTCTTGTTATTGTTTTTCTTTTTTGAGGGGTTATTTCTTTTTTTTGTTGGCTGGTTTGGTTTTTTACATTAGGGGTCTTTTCATTCAAATTCACTGAAATTATAACGAGACTAGATTTTTTTTTTTTTACTGTGTTTGATGTTAGTCTTATGAGATAGTAGAAGTTGATCAAATGTGTCATAACAAACCATTTGTAGTACTCTCAGAGAAACTTGACACAAATTATATAAGTCTCCCTGTGGCACTAAACAGCATTTTACATGGTTGAAATACTGCAGATGGTGCTCAAGAAGGAGAGGGGGAAAAAAGCCTAAATAAACTGTATAATATTGCAAATTAAGAAAAATGCATGTTGATAGTGTTTCTTCTCTTATTTTTGTCTGTTTAGACCAACATCAACAAAGCCATACTAAGTTACCACTTTATATATAATCTTTAAAAAAGTTACTTATGAAGTGAATGTGGACAAGGAAATTAAGATTATGTATCAATTTGACAGAAAAGAAATGGAAAGAAAACTGTAGAATATATAAAAATAAATGTTTCAAATGTAATTAGGGGCTCTTTGTTCTCAGTATTAATAAGCAAGAAGGAGCTTGAAGTACATAGATTATGAAAAGTGTCAAGTATTTGAAAAGCTAAGTCTTAAAGAATTAAATCTGAAGAATGACTGACATAATGGTAGTGTGTTCTTTCTGAATTCCATCATGGAATTGACTAAATTTATCTTACTATGATTAGTTTTACTGTGTTATAGTTTTTGCTATTTTCATACATCACAGCACTGTCATGCCGTTTGTATTTTCCCTCTGACTTACACCTGCAGAATTCCTTCTTTTGCTTAGCAGGCAAAATGTACCATCAACTCCAAGGGTGCTGATAATGCTACTCCCGTTTATCAGCTACTAAGGAACTCCTATGGGAATGCATCCCACATCCAGCCCAAAAAGCTCTAATTAAAAGTCCCCCCAGGACACCTGATCTCCCTTGAGCCAATTGTTACAGTATGTAGTTAACCTCCTGCATCTCCTCACCTATCAGGCTGAGCCTTACTTATGGCATTTGTGTTTAGTGGCTTCTTTAGCTAAAGATATATAATTTGGTATGATTGGTAAGACTTGAAATGACAGTCCCTGACTGTCCTTCTTACTAATATTTTCCTAGCTATATGCTTACTGTTGTATAACTATGCTATTTTATTTTCTCAGCTTCTCTGCAGATTAAGTAGTAAAAATGCCCTTCGCATTCTGCTTACTTGGTTATTAATAGGGAAGGGATGAAAATGTTTTAACTACATGCATCTCGTATAAAGGGCTGTCAAAATTACAGTCTTTTGTTTATGAATTCTCATAGCCCAACTTACTCCTACAGTTTTGCTTTAATAATGGAAAGAAGTCAAATTTCTTCTGTGTTTGTTGATGCTTGGGAAAGTTGTCTTTCAATATAAGGTTAAGTTTTTTAATATTTCCTGGCAACAACTGATTGAGCTGCTCAGGATAGTGTGATACTGATAACCATTTTCTCAAGTTGTGTGCAATTGTCACTTAAATCTAATGATAATACCCAGGCAGTTACCATCTATCTGGCTGGACCTTTCAGGCTTTTTTTCCCTATGTTTCCCTTTCAACTGAATTCTGTTCTCTCTTGTGGTGAATATTAATCTTCCTCAGGGCTGTCCCATCTCTGCTATGTCTGCCCTGAATACCTGCTGCATTCATGTTTTACTGCTGTATAATATAGCTGTTTGTTTAGAATTCCTTCTGCAAACTTTCATTGACATAATATAATTAGCATAATGTAAAATAGCATTGTATCTAGTAATCTAGTGTCGTGTGATGTGTCATGGTGCAGTATGGCATAGCCTGATACAATGTAACATTGCAGACTCAAACATTTGGATTTTTTTAAGTGTTGGCTGAAAGTTATAGAGTTTTGTTGATCTTATTACTGGACTAGTTTTCCTTCTCCATAAAGGACAACAGTATTCTTCAAACAGAAATTATTATTCTGTTTCTTAGATATGCAATATAGAATTATTATGCCAGCATTACAAAGCTTCATCCAATAATGATTACCCAAGGAAAAAAAAATTATCCTAATATATTATAAAATAGCTATTATGTTACACCATGAAATTTCTGCAGCAATGAAGTTTCTGCAGCAGGGAAACACATGAAATGATCTGGTACTTATCCACAGAAACCTGAAAATTAGCAAAACCAATGTATAAGTGTACAACTAATAGGTGCCTTTCATGTTGCCTTTGATGTTTTTTGCCTTTGCTGTTCTTACCACCCAAAATTAGGACCAGAAAGCTGGTCTGATAAGATCCTCATCACTAAGTCATGCTGCTTTCATTGATTCAGGCTTCACTAAAAGGCAGATTTCTTTGGTGGATAATGCTGGGTTTATTTCAGTCTCACATTAAACTGTGCTTTGTTCCAATGAACAGTCACCAATATTTCTCCAAAATCCTCTTCCCTGTGTTTTAATTCTGCATGACATCTCTTTCCAAAGAAACCCTTTTGCATGTTCTTACAGGTACTTCCTGACAATGTTTGTAAAACATTACTAAAATGTGTTGATAACAATACAGCTCCATAAATGCCTACAATGCTTCTCCACAAGACACTAAAAAAATCTTCAGTCATAAACACAGTCTTTGTTAGAGGTTTATTAATAGTTCTTCAAAAAGTCTATTTCTCTTTGTGTATTGGAAATTATCTGTTTCTCATATAACAAAAAATTGCTGGTTTTATCCCTTCTTATATTAGCTTTGCTTTCCTGATAAGAAATAGAACATTCAAAGGCTTTTGCTTGAAAAAGAGAAATATTGTATAATTTTTCCCTGAAGAGATATTTGTGGATAATTTGTGAAGAGGACTCCTGCTTTTCTGCCCTTCCTTTTCCTTTCAACAACCTTTTTTTGCAATTAGGCAAATACAATTTTAAAAGAAATTAAAATAATGTACTGTTTAGACTGTAATCCTAGATAGCAGTAAGAATAGTTGCTCACAATCTTTATTTCTTTTTTTTTTTTTTTCTCAATGTACCTAGCTTTTTCAAAGAATAAGTAAACTTTTTATAAAGCCTATGATTGGCTGGACTCTATGTCAATTCATGGATATGATCTGTTTAAGTTATTGTCCTTTAAGTATTTGTGTCAACATAGTAGAATTCTAAAGACATGCACTTTCATTCTGTTCTATGACTGAAATTCTGTTTAAAAATAGTATAAAATTTAAAACTTGTTTAATGTATGTATTCTTAAAGCATAATAATGCATGCTGTAACATAATTCAAAGAGGTAATACTTGAGGACTTATTAAAATACAGGAAATAAGTTCAGAGACCTTTTATTTTTTAAGTAAGTATACACAGTAATTGCTTCAGCTCTTATGAATATCATACAAACAATGGAGCAAAAGTAGAAGAATTTTTGTGATTTCATAGAGTATTAACTGTGAAACATAGAATATTAAATGTGTAGTAGAATTCCATGTTCCCAAAAATGTAAAATTATGTGTTTTTAAGATATGGTTGACAAACAAGCTTTGAGTTTACCCTTTGAGAATATCACATGATTCTGCATTAAACCCAGTAGAGAGAGCTGTGTTTCACAGCAGTCCCAGATAAGCCTGTGGCTTTGTAAATCTTTCATATAGTTTATTATAAATGCTTAATAGCCTCTGGATAAGCCCTGACTTAACTTATTTGGCTGCATGTTTTTGTTTACCACATTTTTATGTGCAGAGATCAGTAAGCTTTATTATTTTGTACTGTAAATAAACATTATAATCAGGTATAATCACCAGAAGCAAAATGTTACTAATGTTTGCTTCATTGAGAGATATGTTGTAGAAATAATTTACTCTAAAACTGTTTTTTATAATGCTATTTTTGTTTCTCTTGGGCCATTTGCTTCAGTAGAAAATACGAAAAATGCTGCTTTTTTTTAAAAAATTTCTTTTAATAAGCTTCAGGAATTTATTTATTTTTTACAAGATTCTCCAGAGGGATAGAACATTTTCAAATATCCTTCAAAGAAAAACTAATGTAAAAATCTAGTGTGTCCTAAAAATAACAGATAAACACTTTTGACAGCATTCTGTTGCACTGAATAATGAAATAAGTAACGTACTTCTCAAAATATAACTCTGTACTACAAATATCTTGTAGTAGAGGAACAAACATTTCTAATTTGTGCACAAATCTTCATGTAGACTGCAAATTTGTTTAGGATATATCATAATTACACTACTTCATAAGCCACTGGAAACTTTTCTGAGAGCTTCCTTCAGAGAAGAATCAGTGTATAAATTCATAGTACAAATCAGCATTGGTGCTTTGCAATGCTATTCTCCAAAACAGCAATGATATTGTTACTGTTTGTGCAGGTCCAAAGACCAGAGTCAGCATATCCTAGAAAACACAATTCTAGTGAAGTTTTGACTTGTGCAGTTGACTGAAGTGTGAAAGTGGAGATTGCTTCAAGTTTGTCTTTCTGCACTCCTTCCAACTTTTTTCCACTAAAGCTTTGACTTTTTAGTTATTTCACTCTCAGAACTATAATTTTGTTCTGTGGCTCAGAAAAATGCCATTCCAGTAATTATTAATTAGCCTTTGGTAAGAAGTATTTTATTGACTGCCTGGAAGCTGAGCAATGGCCATGGAAACTGAACATGCCTAGTATGTCCTGGATTAGTTTGCAGTGTAGAAGCACTTCATTAGCACAATAATAATTATATTTCTAACACTTTAGCCAGTACTGGAATATAAGTGTTGGTACAAGGAACTAAAAAGGACAAATTACATTTTTCTTCTTTTTTCCTCCAATGAAAAATGACAATATCCACTGTCATGAAAATCAGGAATATAAAGCCTTTCATTTGTAAGAAACCTACTCATTATGTTTGTAAAGTTAAAGAACTGATGTGGAACTAAAAAAAACCTTTTCTTTTGGACTGCTTTAACTCTTTATTATATGTATTCTGCAGTTATTTTTTAAAATATGGCAGTTCACTAAAGATTGTGATGATGATAAGCTCATGGCATTTTGTCCATACAAAGTTTGTACTTTGATACATTTCTGATATATTCTTTGATATACTTTTCCTCTGATTTTTTTCCCAAAGAGATCATGAAGTGATACAAATACACTACATATGAATCATGTAACTTTTGCATTTGTGTATAAACTCCATTTTCATAACCTAATATTTTGTGAAAATGCAAGGGGTTTTTTTGTCTCCAGATAGTTTTCTGAATTGTAGACAAAATGTGACAACATAGTGGCAATTAACAGTGAATAAATTCCTCCTTTTTGTGACCTGCCTTAGGTCTCTGTGCAGTGCAGCATTTCCCTCTGTGGGCTTAGAAGTTTAATAGGTGTTAACAGCAGTGTCTTCTCTCTTCTCTCATTTGGACTCTGTAGACATCCCCAAAAGGGCATAATGTAAACAGGTGCATTTACAGGGTGTCCCTTTCTGGGCAGTAAAACACATCTAGCAGAACCTCTTATGACTTACAGAGGACAAACTCTGGTTTCAGTCACTAAGGTCGTCTCTGAGACAGATTTTTTTTGAGCAATTGACCAAGGTTACCTCTCTGAGTTGACATCTTGTACAGTATACAAACACAAATCAAGAGTAGCTTTTATCTGCCTCGTATTCATGATAAAAAGCTTTACAGTTTGACCTTCACAAGACACATATGTTCTAACCAAATTCCATAATATAAAAGTCACCTTTTAAGAAAGAAAGGGGACAAACAGAATAACAAGAATTTGTTTAATCATGTATCCTACAGGGAGGCCACTCATGATGACGTTTATTCTTATAAACAAAGTTCCTTGGCAATGAAAGTTTATTTTTATATTAGTAAGAACATGGAAAATGAACTTTGAAATTCATTAACTGTTTATTTATGCATTTTTCTATTCTAGAATTAGCCTGCAGGCTAACAAAATGTTAGCTTGCCTAAAGGATGTTTATTTAAATTAATAGTGAAAATTTTTCTGACAGCTGGTAATTTGCTTATTTACAGCTTCTATATTATATCTTCAAATATAGTAGATACAAATTAATAACCTTCATCTGAAGGGCCCTTGTTCGCCTTTGAATATTCCAGTTTTGTTTTTTCTGTTTCCAATACTCATCTTGTGACACACCATCCTGTTTTCTTCCTTTCATGTAATGTTCAGATATATTGTTATAAAGAGGAGATAATTAGTTAGAGGCCAAGTTTATACATAATTCTGAATTACTTAGTTGTGGACTGAAACTATTATACACTGGATTCCCTCTATTTTCTTCCTAAGAGTGATTGTTTTCATGCACCTTTCATTTCATACCACAGGCATAAAGCTAAAGTATGTGATTGGGTTATTGCAAACACCTAAAAGCTCACACAAACATGAAAAGGGTGCATAGGTCCTGTTGCTAAGGAAGCTGTAATTTTTGGATGTCATTTTGGTTTTCAATTTTTAATGTAATCTTCTTTATGTTATCCATGCATTTTATAATTGTCTACATTAAAGTACTGCATCTACCATGGCTGAGGTATTTGTTCAAGAATTGTGCTTATTGCTCTTTCTTAGGGGAAACACAAAATCAGTGCTTTTGTAGTCCCCACTATCTCCTGATCATCCTGAAATGCAATTGCTCAGTTGAAACCCTACCCCTTAATAAATTAAAATTCTCACAAATAGCTGAAATCATCCCATTGGTGTATGCACATGGCCAGGCAAAGCAAAAGACAGGAAAGCTGTACATCTGTAACATGCACCATAACCTGAGTAAGGGATGTAGCAGCATGTAAGAGTAAAATGGTGACAGGATGTACCAGAATATTGATGATTCAAGGAAGAGACTGCTACATTTGGTGATGTTGTCTTTTCAGTATTATTTTTATTTTTACAGCTGGGATTCACACAAAATACATTCATCCATGCAAATGGTATGGCATCTGCCGGGTACTTTTAATGAACCCCCCTAAATTCTTAAATTTAACCCAATGACTGAACACATGTTTGAACTAATTGACTGTGTTTGTATATAGGATAATTCACGTTTGTCTAGCAAGTAATTTTGAAAAGTAATACCACCAAAATTTCTTCCCAGGGCAACAAAGGCACTTTATTCCAAATCCGTTAAAGGAGATACAAGATGCAGTAATAATTTTTTGTGCTTTTTTATTAATGTGATACATATTATAAGAAGAAACATTAACTCTGTCTAAAAATTTAGTAAAATAAAAAGAATCCAAAAATGGGGAATTAGTTGGCCTGGGGAAGCCAATGGAGTTAGTGGCAGAACACAGGAAAACACAATCAAGATTAAGTGGTCAGCAAAGATATTTGGTATTTACTTTCTTACAAAACAGCTTGAGGATATGCTGAGTTTGAGAGTTTAGCTATTGATACTAGTATTGAGAAAACTGACAGTCAAAACATTATTTGATAATATTTTTCCAATTTACTTTTTAGAGTTCTACCTTGAAAGTATATATTTTCTTCATTAAAAATAAAAAATTCTACCATAGAACGATAGAATAGGTTGATTGAAAAGGTCCTGAAAGATCGTTCCTGTAGCAGAGATCTTTCCCCTGAACAAGCTTATCCGGAGCCCCATCCAGACTGGTCTTTACCATCTCTATGAACAGTAGCTCACAACCTCTCTGGGAAACCTGTTACAGTTCCTCACCATCCTCACAGTAAAGAATTTCTTTCTAATATCAAATCTGAACTTCGCTTTGAGTCCAGTCCCCTTTGTCCTATCACTACAAGGTCGTAAAAAAGTTCCTCTTATGGGTCTTCTGCAAGATAATAGTGTTAAGGTGTTAAGGAACACTGTAGGGAGAAGCAAAATTTTTCCCATGTGTTCCAATCTGCTATAAGGTAAAAACCCAAAATCTTCTTGAGTTCTGCCCACATCAGCTGTATGCAAAAGTATCTACTTCAGTCTTGATCTAAACTTTATTAGTCACACCATTTTACATTCTCTTTTACTCCTAAAATCTATATTTGTAATGGAAAAATTAACTACATTATTTATAAAAAATGTGTATAGTGGAATGATACTGTGTTTTCCTGTGTTTGGGGGAATGTAGTACATTTTATTTCTGTTTTGGGTACCTTACTTGAAACTCCTTGTATGTGATTTTAAGGACCCTTGGATCTTCACATGGCAAATAGAAAAGTCCACCCCCTTTTAATCTCTAAATTTGTCTTCTATTCTATCTTTTATTTTTTTTATTACATTCAGCAGTTGCTTTGGGCTGGATTTGGGGGGATTTTTTTTGTTTTTTTGTTTGTTTGTTTGTTTGCATTCTCATACACTTCTAACTACATCTGAATCAATATTGAAGGAAAAAAAAAAACCCAAACCCAAAAATTATCTAAAACCAAACTACCATTTATCTCTGTTAAAATTTTTTTTGTATTTTCTTACAGTATTTCAGCCACAGATGCTTCTAAGAGAATACAATTTAAGCAAATGTCCAAGAATATTGACTAACAGTGAATTCCAGACAAGAAACTGTGAAAAATCACATATGATACCTGATACAAAGTTTTTCAATCTTATAAGTTAAGAAAATGGATATATAATTATTGACAGCACTTAGATGCTTTTTCATCAAATGTTGTATTCCTGCAAAGTATTTCTTATTAAAGCTTATGTGGTTCACTATCTTCAGTGTACTTCTGTCATTTGTGATTCCTCACTTTTTCAGATGGGATCTTTTCATTGCCAAGAACTCATTTAAAAGAATTTTATTTTGAAAGTTAAAGAGCAAAAAGATTGGGTAATTTGTCTGAGTTTATTATTATTTGACATAGGGATGATCTGATATAGTTCTTAATGTTTTGTTAAAGGTAAATTGCTTACTTTCAGTTTTGAATTTGTCAGGCATTGTGGGTTTTTTAATTGTTTAAATAACAGAGTGTTGCAGAATTTTACTTCTAGACATTTTTCCCACACCTGAGTTTTTGGAATTACACATTCTATGTATTACAAAGTACAATGTATTACATTTATCTTTTCATTTGGCTTAATCAAAATATTTGTCCGGCTTGCACATACAGTTGGTTAAATGTATGCCACAATTTCATTTCCCTTTACTGATAGATCCAATGGAAAAAGAAAAAAGGCATATGGATTTAGGTTCAATTTAGTTGTTTGTTTTTTTCATTCATAAGTCCTGTATAGTATACAGACTTGAACACAGTAGGGAAAACAGATGTTGATCAAAGACTTCCATACAGTTTCACCTGTGTCTAAACATAGGTTAGTGTTAATACTCATGGGTGCATTACCTTGTACTTTGTCCTTACACTTTGAGAGAAACAGTCAGGTAATGATGGTGCTGTTTAAACTTAAAGTTAATTTGCTTTATGAAATGAGTTGAAGTTTAAATTTTTTTATTAACACAGTGGAAAGCACAAAAAATGCCAAAAATGTCAAAACACAAGTTGGGTGAGGATGTTTTTACTTTTAAAATCCGTGTTAGCCATAAGGTGGCAGCATGGCAACTGTTTTTAACTGAAGAGGGGGAAAAAAAAAAAGAACTGAAACTCTTAGTCTAATTTTCAAGGTATAAAAAAAGTAACATGGCAACAGTTTCAGTGTTTAGGAGATATTTCCTTTTCCTTTTCCTTTTCCTTTCCTTTTCCTTTCCATTCCCTCTTTCCTTCTTTTTCTTTCCCTTTTCTTTTCTTTCATTTTTTCCCTTTTTCCTCCATTTTCTTTATATTTTTTCCCCCCTTTTTCTTTAAATTATATACCTGAAACAACTTAGATAGCTGAAAGACTGAAATTCCTAGAAATGAAATCTCACTTGCTAATACCTGACTTCTGGCAAGCTAGTGTAGAAATAATAAAAAAAAAGTTAAATATATTAAATATGTAGTCTGCAAAATATTAATCTGACTCAGGATGAGACATTTAGTTATCAATATGTTTTTATACACATTCCTTAATGGAAATTCATTCTTTTCTTAGAGAAATAACGGGTCATTAAAACATCAGGAGAACAATCGTGTGCATATGCATATAGTCACAGAGATATGCTGTCACATGAAAACAATTCCAAAAATGAAACACATTCAAGCAAACTGATCTTGTAAATTAACAAACACCATCCTTCTGCTTTCCTTCTCCTATATCCCCTAAGCATCTTTGCTAGGTAAACACTGAAGATTAGACAAAAGAGCTAGGAATTTATCATGGATTCTTCACTGGTTTGAAGTATGTATCATCCCAGAAACTTCTCAAAGTCTTGTAAAAATATTAAGTATATCACCAAAATACTTATGGAGGAGAACTCCATCCCTGTTTTTCTCAGATGTTTTCAGGATGTTTGATCTCATTTCTGCAGTAGAAGCACACATATAGAAAGCATTTGGCCATTCCCACTTAATTCTGAGCATGCAGATGGTTAATGAAAAATCTGGATCAATACCAAATGTGCTATTTAGATACAGACCATGTAGTCATTTGCGCTCTTTCCTTCTAAAAAATATTTTCTATAAAGGCATGCCTTACAAAGCTCATAGAATTTCAACACAGAAAAATCTCTTAATTTAAAGTTAAATTTGAATATATTAATTGAAAATAAATTAAGAGAAAGAAAAAGAGAGAGTAATTTAATGTTCAGAATGGAATGCTCTTTTTTTCATTCTCTAAAACACATTAGTAATACTCACTGACTTTACTGTTTGATGTAAAATTATCATGCTTAAAACCAAGTTCCAGTCCAACACTTGCAGTGAATTTTTGCTTTTTATCCTTTGGATTAGCAGTTCTCTTGAACAACAGTTCTATACAAATCAGACAGTTACTAAAAAAGCAAATAAAACCAGAAATTTGACTGTATTTAAGTAATTTACTGAAAGTTGGTAAAGACCAGCAGAATATAATTTTATTCTATTCTGCAAGGCTGCTAAGCATTTGTGATTTCAGAATTTCTTGTCATTTATATGAAGGGTTTTTTTCTAATTGGTAATATGAAAATGTAAGTGTTTGCAAATATACAAACTTTGCAGTTACCTTAAAACACAGAAGAAAAAAACAACAAAACAAGCAAACAAAAAACTCATGTGCTACCAGAGGAAAAATTACAGAAAGTACATGTTCCCAAGGATGTATTAATGTAGTCTTAAACTCTTAGAGTTATAAATTTTTATTTGACATGTTTTAGAAGAAAGACATCTAGATGTTTCATCTATAGAATACTGGTATAGTTTTAGTAAATAAAAATTACTTGTTTCACTAAGTGTTGAGCAGAACATTTTTGAAACTACTTAGCTACCAGTAAAACAGCTCAGGAGAAGGGGAAAATATTTTGAAATGAGATTAAGAACCATCAACCACCTATTCCACCTCTCAACCCCTACAAAAAACCCTCCAACTCAAAACCAACCAACCAACTGAACAGCTGCCTTTTTGCACATGCAGCATTAGAACTGATGAAATAAATTCAATCAAAAAAGAAGAATATAAGTCACCAATAATGAAATATTGCATAAGCCACTCAGTTCTTTAGATGTCTGAATAAATTTGAAAAATAGACCATTTTACTCTTAGGTTTGCACCAGGGTTTTTCACTGGAGCATTTCTCTCTTGAACCCTACAAATTACAGGTGCAGGCAGGTGGCAGCCTGCTTGGCTCCTTAAAGAAGCAGGTCCCCAGCCCATGAATATCCTACTTCACTGAGCTGTGTCACCTCACCACAAAAATGTATTCTCCTGCTGCAACCCCTCTTGCTGCAAGGCTGCTTGCATTTCCACATCCCTCCCTAGCAAGCAGCTCTTCACCCCATGCAGGTGCCCAGGCGGTGGCAGAGAGTGCTGCAGGAGTGGCCTCTGTGGAAGGAGCCTGAAGGGCTGTCCTGTGCTGGACACAGCTGGTTACAGCCACCTCCTGTGGACCTACCACATGACGCAGCTGCGCCCTGCTGAAAAGGTCATGGTACCTGGGGAATGAGTTTGTGGGGAAAATGCTTTCCAAAAAAGGAAAGGATGCTCTATAGTCAGAGGGGAAAAGGTAGTAGGAGACATGAGGGTGAATATTAAGGGCAGAGAGGGAAAGAGAGAAGCTACTACAGGTGCCACCACAGGTATTTCCCTGTAGCCGGTGGACAGATGCACACAGTGGAGGAGGGAAAAACAGGGAGATGCACCAGAGACAAATCACTGTCCTGACCACACCTCCCCCCTTCAAACATACCCTTCCAGCACATTGCCCAGCGCACCAAGAGGAATCAGGAATGAAAAGTGATTCCAGGAATGAAAACTGAAGTTTAACCTGAGAGAAAGGTGATAAAAGGTATTGTTTTAGTATTTGTATTTGTTTCTCATTACTTTAATCTATTTTATTGGGCAATAAATTAAACTTCTCCCCCCAACCAAGTCTCTTTTGTCAATAAGAGTAATTAGTGAGTGATCTTCCTGCCTTTTCCTTGACTTATGAGCTCTTTTCATCTTATTTTCTTCTCCTGTCCTGAAGAGGAGGGATGGTAAATGAGCAGCTGGGTGGACCCTGACTGCTTGCTAAGGCTTAACATCACAACAGCCTTCTCAAATAAAGTCTAAAACAGTCACTACTACTGGTTCATTTGCTTTCACAATTTTTCATCAGTTCAATCCTGTCTTTTGCCTCTCTTTTTCATTATAGGTAGAGGCATGTGTCCCAGGTCCTTGTGCAATATGATTTAAGCAGCACTGTGTAATCCTCTAAGTCTATATAAGAACATAATATTTCTCAGTAATTTTTTTCCTTCCAGTTGATGCACCTTTTTCTTCTCATATCATCCACATCTCTTGCTATCTTCTATATTCTTTATATAATGTCAGATCTTTCCTTATTTATCTTCTGTTTTGTAACATCTTAACTAGAAGCTCACTTTCCCACTGACAAACTACACAACCTCTACAAAAAAGATATAGTGGGACAAGCCTCATTATGTAAAAGAAAGTTATTGGGGGTGGGTGGGGGGAAGGAAGGAAGAAAAAAACTGAATTTTCTTGCAAGAGTTCACAAGGGAATTGAGCTGCAGTGAATAATGCTGCTTTCTTTGGCTTAGCTTTGGGGATCTTTTGTGCTTAATCTCTTAGAAATTAGTCTTTGAAAATTCTGTTCTCCCTCTATGGATTCCTAGGTACCCTGTTGACAATTCTCTTTCCAAGTCAGACAAAGAGAAAAAAACACTGGCTACAAGAGTATTTTTTGCTTTCTCACTTCACAGTAAATCTATGAGCAAAAAGCACAAGACTTTTTTTTATAGCACCATGTGTTTTGGGGACAAGTGTATCTCAGAACATAGAGATGATAATAGGTGAAGAGTGGGCCATGACAAAAGCAATAAAACTGAAAAGTTTCCAGGATATGATCTTTCACTTTTTTCTGTTTTGTCAACTCAACACATTAGTAATGAAATAAATCTGTTTCCTCAGCTTTTGTCACATGGACGAGAAGAATTCTGATGTGTGAGGCATCTTCAAACTTCCCAGTCTGGATTTCATGCCACTGATTTTGTTTAAACTATATAAGATATTAGTAAAGACGAACCATAAGCTGGACCATCTCTTCTTGATAGTCCACTGGCTTACAGACAAGAGCATTTTAAAACATAGCATAAGAAACCAAGCAAATGATTCTCAGTCTTAGTATGGTGAAGAAAGGAATAGGAATAATAAAATACATGAGTTTGAATAATGGTCTCAGACTATTTCTATTCTTTTTAGAAAAGGTAGACTTCCTTTCAGACCCCTTGCTGGCTTTTCTTCTTGTCTTCCCATTTAAGAAGAAAGAAACAAGCTCCTAGTGAATAATTTAGTAATCTGTTTGGAAAGTTATTCTGCATTCATCTACTAAAATACAGTGTAGAGAGAACTAGACCTATGCAAGTCCAATTGGCTTCTTGCTTTTTGCAAGTTATTCAGCCGTGAGTATGATATGTGCCAATCACCAATAAGACCATTCAAACATTTGGGGGTTTATTACATTCATAGTATGGCAGACTTAAAATATCTTAGGCTATTTAGTGATCAGTCATTAATTTACTCTGTATTCTTTGCTCCTTCCCTCTGCTCCTAAGTCTTTGTTTCTGCAAAACACATTTTTTAAGAAACTTAGCTATACTTGACTTTCAAATATGTGAGAAAGAATTGACAGCCATTTCCAAATCAGATTCTTCATGACACCCCTGGTCATGGAAAAAAATTTGAAACATATGCAAGGAAGATTGCAGATCTCCACATTCCCAGGAATTATTATTCCATTTCCGGTATTGGAATAGTGACTGTTATTGTTTTTTGTAGGAAAGCTCTTCTACTCCATTTTATATCCCCGGCTTGATTCAAAAAAAATCTCACCACACACACATATTTTGGTCTAAGTCAATCTTTAAGGAACCTTCTAAGCTCACAATTAATAACTGGTATCTGCCAGGCCCTGTTTTCATTGCTGCAAGATGGGGCTCACAAATTTACTTCTCCCCTAAGGGAGGTATTTGGTCAGTATTTCTGTGGAGTAACTATGAGTTCTTTATTAGTGTTTCAGAGAGTGAAATACAATGGCAGAAATTTCTCCTAGCAATGTCAACAGGAGAAAAACCTTACCTCTAACTGCAAAGAAAGAGGAGAGATGCCTTAGAATAATTGATAGCGGATCTGAAGGCTGTTATACATAAAAAAATCTTTAGTGAATCTGAACCATGCTAGTCCAAAAATGTGAACTGTCTCTCACTGTCCAAAATGTGAAGAAGCTATGCATCTTTACCAGCAAGACACTCATCTAGTTCTGCCAACTACTGATATATGAAAGTGAGCTCTCAGACTCAATAAACAAACTGCAGAAAGTCCTTCAAAAGTTTAAAAGATTTCTATTAGTTTGGTATTTTTACATAATCTTTTTTATGTGTTGAAAGGGTATATATAAAATGTAAGAAAAAGAAACCAGTGAAAACCGTCTTGACAAGTAGCTTACTTTTATGATCAGGACATCATATTACGCTTGAGCGGACTACGTGCTGTGAGCACATTATCATCATCTGAGTTAATCACACTAAATTTTAATTTTGTTGTGGGATGTTAATTTGGAATTTTATGGCCACCAAGCACATGTTTTGCCTGAGAAGACTTAATCGGATGATACTATTATTTAGCATATTATTTCCCATGGGCAAATTAAGATTAAGTGTTTATCTCTGTGGAACCTTGAGAACCTAGTAAACTACAGTGGGATCAGATAGAAGATAACAGTAATACAGAGTGAATCACATTTTAGTTTCTTCAAACAAAGAAATAAATTCTGATATTTGAGGAAAAGATCATTAGATGGACTTTCAAGTTTGACACTGAACCAGTTAAGTGTTTATGCGAGTATGTTTATAGAGAGCTTAGAACTACATTAATTTGAACTAGAAAGAAAAAAAGTACATTACCCATCTTTTGATTTGCAGCAGTGGTATTTATGCTGCTATTAGCTCTATTCCTCTGGTAATTCAATGCAATTTGGGATTTAGCTGATGCTATATTTTAAAAAATTAAAATGTTATCTCCTTCTGTTTTATCAAAATGTAATTGTTTCAAGCATGTTGATGAAAGGTATACTTTTTGATTTTATGAACATTTTAATTGTCAAATGAAGAAAACTTCCTTCTGAAGCCATTAGTTATGACATTTGTATGAAGACATGAAAATTTTGTGAAAGATGTAAAAGTCCCAATAAAATAATTCACCTGGTGTAATTTTTATGTTTTAGTGGGTACCTTCTACATTTGAGCTAACTTACCAAAGAAAAAAGCTTTTCCAAGGCTAATTCCCAATGCTTGGAATTATCAAGACATTTTCTCACTGTGATAACACACTGATCACTCATCGTGTCTCATCAGTCTTTTGCTGTCACTGAAAAAGTCATTCTCTGCAATTTCTTTATTTTTCCTCCAAAGACATAGAAGAAAATACAGACATAGGGATCATATCATGTCTTGCCTAATCACCAAAATCTAGCACTGTAAAATAATGTGTTAAAAAAATAGCAAATGTGGAAGAAATAAAGACCTTTGCAATGATAGATTTATTATTTAAAATGTTCTGTGTTGCTTCCTTTAAATAATTACTTGTATATTACATTTCAAATGTATTCTCTCACAGTCTGAAATAAATTTTAATAATACAGTCTAAGAACCATAATCTTATTTACCATAAGTTTTAAAATGATCCCTCTTCTACTTCCCAAATATTAAAAAAAATCAGAAATATTTTTTTAAAAAATAGTAAGCGGTGTTGAATTCTTGTCTGGATGTCTTTCAGAAAAAAATTTCAGGTTCTGGGCTGACAAAGACTACTCTTGCTTGATCCTTTTTGTGTTATATTCTGCTCTTCCACTGACTAAAATTAATTTTTAGCCTCTATTACTAGGACATTGAAGAGGATTAACTACACAACAGTTCACTGACTCCCACCCTGGTTAGGGAGGAGAGTCAAAACAAGCAACTCTATAACACACCTTTTCAGCTGGATAGCAGAGAGAAAATACAATGAAAGAACAGCTTGTGGTTCAAGATAAAAAGCAGGGAGATCACAAGGCCAGTACCATTATGAAAAAAAACAGACTCCGCTCAAGGAAATTAATTTATTACTAACCAAAGCAGAGCAGGATAACGAGAAATAAAACTAAACCTTAAAAACACCTTCCACTCACACTTTTCTTTTTCTCAGAATCAACTCTATTCCCAAATCCTCCACCTCCTCCTTGCCAGTGGTGCAGAAAGGGAAGTTGCAGTCATTACATCCTACACTGGCTCTGCCAGTCTTTCCTCCTCACACTCTTCCCCTAGTCCAGTGAGGGATCTCTCTTGTGGGAGACAATCTACCCTAATTTTCTATAATAAGAGTCCTTCCCTTGGGCTTCATTTCTTCATTAACTGCTCCAGCATGGGTCCTTTTCCAGAGGTCACAACTTTTGCCAGCAGACCTACTCCAGCACAAAAACCTCTCTCCATGAAGCCATAGGTCTAATCAGAAGCATGCTCTGGCATGAATTTGCCACTTTTTGGGCATTCCCCTACTCCAGCGCAGGATCCTGCAGGTGCAGCAGGTGAACCTCTGTTCTGTGGACCTCTACAGACTGTTGGGGCACAGCTGCCTCACCATGGTATTCACCAGATGCTGCCACCTGGAACACATTTTCCCCCTTCACTCTACTGTTCTTGGGAGTTGAAGAGCTCTTTCTCTCACATATTCTCACTCACTTCTCTGGTTGCAAATGCCCCAGTTACAGCAGCACCTCTTCCCTTCTCAAGTTTGTTTTCCTAGCAGCACTACTGCTGTCCCCTATGAACTTGGCCCTGACCAGCTGCAGGTCCATCTTGGATCTAGGTGGCACTGGCTCCTTCAGACATTGGAGAAGCTTCTTGCAGCTTCTCAGAGAAACCACTCCTGTTGCCCCCTGCTTCCAAAAGCTTGTCTTGCAAACCCAGTGATGATGATGTTAATTACTATTATTATTATTATTATTATTATTATTGTTATTATTATTACAATGAAAAGTAGAGAGAGAAGAATCAAACCTAAGAGAAACGAACAGTGCACATTACAGCTTATTACCACTGACCAATTTTCAACTTATCCTCAAGCAATGATCAGCTGTTCCTGGTCAGGTATATACTACACGTGACAATCTGTGGCATGGAATAGCCCTTTGGGCAGTATGGATCTCTTGTCCTGGCCATGCTCCATCCAAGATTCCTGTAGAGCTCCTCAGTGGCAGAAAATATGACACAAAGAAATCCTTGACTTAGGATAAACACAACTTAGCAAGAACCGAGACATTTTTGTGTTGTCAACATTCACATTCATACTAAATCCAAACCACGGCACTGCACCAGCTACAAGGAACAAAAATTAACTCAGTCCTGGCCTGTGAAAAATATAGAGCCTATGAAATGCAGATTTAGCAACAGTGCTTACATGGAAATTGGTTGTGAAAATTCTTGAGTTAAAATAAGTAAATCTCAGTTTAGATGATTATATGGCAATTCTGTAAAGTCAATAATTGTTTTTGAATATCATTTAGCAGCAAAATATGAATTGTGGAATAGATAATTTTTCTTTTTTAAAACTCAATGCTATTATAAATATGCTCCAAAAACAATCTTATGAACATTTTCTTGATATCCAGCATTTCTGTGAGCAGTATTTTACTAGTGTATCTCAGCAGTGAGCTTTGGCAGGAAGGAGAAAAAGAATTTCCTAGTGGTTAAGAATGCTTTAGTGAATCAGAAGCCCTACTTTGTATGATTTGCTAACCGTAAGACAGCTGTAATGAAGAGAAAATATACCAGTGTAATAACTTGACAGCCACATTTATCTGTAAAGAGGGTTGCTTCATATCAGATCCCACCTTCAGCTCTATGAAATGTACTATGATGGAAGGAATTCAAACACCAGGAGTGAAACCTCCAGAGCTCTTTTTTTTCCCTTTTTTTTTTTTTTTTTTTTTTTTTTTTTTTTTTTTTTGTTAGGTGTCCAGTTAACAGACAAAATTCTATATCATTTTCCAGTTGCATACTCACAAATCTTGTGAAGTAGCAGGATCAGTGGAACCGGGGAACATTTTATTTTCTTCAATTTTTATAAACATGTAGACAGACCCAAGAAGATCAGTGTAATATTTAAATAACCAAAGTCATATGTAAATGAACACATCGCTGAGTAAATACAGTGTTTATAATATTATCAAAACCATGCTGACCCATATAATATCAGCTGTTCCTTCCTATTTATTTTGTCTTTGGAAAATGCTAAATGCAAGATATTGAGAAAAGTAGCCCAAAAAATCCTGACCAAACTTTAGGCTTCCATACCAACAGTCTTTCATGGCTGCATACAAGATCCTTCTTAGCTGAAGGTTGCTTCTGTCCATTGTTGAATGAGTTTTTAAGTTTCTCAGAGTTTGGATTTTTTTTAATTTTCCATGGTTTAAGCTGCCTTGGGGTTTACCAGGATCCATTTACAGCAAGGACAACTCTGGTGTTTCCATTCACTTTCTCTCTGATTATTTTTTCTAGAGCCCCATTTATTTGTGAAGGTCACTGTTGTTCTTTTCTGTCAGTGAAAATCTGCCTATGTGGAGTATGTAGCCAAAGTAATCTACCATGAGACCTCAGCCCTTGATCTACATGCCTGAGCTCTTGATGGAGTTAGATAATACTGCCTCATAGCCAAGTAAAGAGAAAACCAGTAACTGGACAGAACAGTTTTCTGAACACCCTTATGTTTGTCTTCTTCTTGTATTCCTGAAAATTCCTTTTTTTTTTTTGTTTTTTTTTGTTTGTGTTTTTTTTTTTTTTTGTTTGTTTGTTTGGTTGGGGTTTTTTTTTGGTTTTTTTGGGTTTTTTTTTGTTTTGTTTAGTTTTGTTATGTATCCTTTTTAAACCAGATAAGAAAAGAGATAAAATAATCTGGAAGAAAAAAAAAAAACAAAACCAACTCAGAAACTCAGAACACAAAATAATCCAGAGCAGAATTTCAGGGTCTTTCCTTTCTCCCCCTCTCTATGTATTTTTTTTTAATTTCTGAAGGAGCATTTCTGTTTTCCTTTTCACTGCACATTCAGAATATATGGCTATGCATTAGGAGCTGATGATGAGACATTTCACTTTCTGGCAGAAACACAGAAAATTAGAAAGAGATTATGTAAATGTTAGGGAATGACTAAAAAATAAGCAAAATCTGAGGGTTTTTTTAATATATTGAACATGTTTACTATCTATGGTCAGTAGTCAAAATGCAGCAGTTCTCTTTCTCCAGGAAAAGAAGTGAACCTGCAGATATGAATGAGTTAATTTTAAACCATCCCTCAGTTATGTAAATGCACAAAATGTAGTGCCACTTTCTATTCTTATTACAATCGTGAGACTGTCACTATAATTGATTAATTTCGTGCCATTCTTTCCCAGTGATCTCTTTGTCACAAGAATGAGCTATCACAGAATTTTAATGCTGATTACATTTTAGTTTTCATAATGTATTCTCATTTTCATTCTAGTGACAAAGGTTGGCACAAAATCAGACCATATTCATAACAAAGACTGCAAAAAATAAAGCAGGAAACTGTATAGAATCCATCTTCATGACAATCTCAGAACAATGAGAACAGAAATAACACAAAACAAAACTCTTTGTTCTTGTGGCAGTCTTGTTATTGTAATATCACAATACTCTAAAATGCATTTCTGAACCTTTTGGATTGGATATATTAAACTCATTGCAGTGTAGATATCCTTCACAATATTCTAAAAGGAGAGAGTAGGAGCAAAAAAATCTTATAACAAAATGTGATCGTTATGGGTAATGTAAAACACCTTTTAGCTGTTTCTTAATTCCTAAGTCTTTCACTGAGCTACTGGCAGGAGGGAATGGGCACAAGCAGGAAAAAAGAAAAACAATGGTTTTCCATGGAACCTTTGTATCACAAGCTAGCTGTTTCTTCCTGGACTTAGGACAATTATTTGATAGACAGCTAATATGTGGCAAAACTGTATCAAGAAGAGGAGCATTCAGTGAGTTAGAGATAGCAGTCATTTATTGAAGTTATGTGTTGAGCAGTTATGAATTATGCATATCATCCAAGTTCTCATGTTTGTTTTTTCTGTGTATACTACTATCTGTTCTTGATGATCTCCTTTTAAACAGACGTTTGCCATGATAATTCTACCTAGTCCTACACCATGACTTCCTTGACTGTGCTGTCAATAGGATTTACTGTTGTCAATACAATTGTGAACTTGTGGACCTTGCTTTTCTGCACTATCTGAGTGACTGCACACAAGGAGATCATATGGTGTCTCTTCCTGAAGAGGAGCTCCTAATAAAGTCCTATGAAGAGAAATCCTTTACTTTTGTTTTATCATCTTTCTTCTTTACTGTAGGGCATGAGAACTTTCACACCTACCTACATTCTCTGAATATATGAGAGAGTATGACAAGTGACTTCTGCTTTCTTCACTGCAACCTCAACTGTGACACTGACTTGGCTACTGTGTCTTCATATCTTCCCCTTCCTGGCCAGTCCATCATTGTCCAAAGACAGCTCAAACAGTTCTGCTGTCTTTTCAGCTGGTGGCTTAATATACATGACAATGACACACTTCTCCTAACACTCACTGTCATTTAAGTCAGCATTAGTGTGTAACTGAATTGACTTGTTCACACAATAATCTTCACCAAAACTTTCTGAAACCTCTAGATGAGAACTTACTGTTACATGAACTTAACTCTTTTGAAATGGAACATGGCCTAGAGTTTCATAGCTCCAGGGGGATTGATCAATACCACCCAGAGATAAATGTGATTTAGTTCATGGAGGTACTATAATTGATGAGTCTCAACATCTCTCTTCAATGTACAATAGAGCTGGACAGTCATATTTGTCATGCTGATCATATGCTTATCATTTAAAAGGAGATACTGCAAGACTGACAAATTCAACTGAAGTATGGAGTTTCCATGTTATGGTGTTTTGTTAAGAAAATCTACAGCTGTCTAAGAGGACCAAAGAGCCTTTTCCTGAATGTCTAAGTATTCTTTAAAGTCATCTGCATCACAAATTCTGTGGAAAATGGACTAGAAATATTGGTTGCAGAGTGGGCATCATTCTTTGATTTTTGATCATTCCTGGGCAAAACAGACACAGAACCTGTAGACCTAGTGTTCTAGTAGCCAGTATTGTCAAATCTGCTCAGACAGATAAGGCCTCAGAAATAGGAGATGCCTGTATAAGAGACATCAAGTATATTGGCCTTGCCCAGAATAAATTTCTTCATAGCTTGTATGTTTTACAGTGCTAATAACTGCTGGAATGTTTTAGTTGTTGTTGAGCAGCATCTAGAGTCTCAAGGAACTTTCTGCTTCTCATACTACAAAATAGTCGGATGTGACAGGCCAACTGACCATAAATGACTACAGGGATATTCCATACCATATCACAACACACTTAGCAATAAAAGCTGTGAGAAGAAGAAGAAGAAGAAGAAGAAGAAGAAGAAGAAGAAGAAGAAGAAGAAGAAGAAGAAGAAGAAAGAAGAAGGAAGAAATGGGAAACCTTCTGAGTTATGACATTTGAAGCTTCATTCAAGTTCATCTACTTCCCAGTCAAATTACAAATTACTTCTCAATATCTATCAAAATTTCTCCTCTTTCAGTTGAAAACTATTACCCCTCATCCTGTCACTAAATAAAAAAACCCTGAATAAAGGGCTCCTAAATTCAGGCTTCTGGAAAATCTACCCAGAGCCTTCTCTTCAACAGGTTGAACAAGCCCAACTTTCTCAGCGTGTCATTACTTTCTCAGCTTGTCATTACTGGGAGGTGTTTGAGAGTCATCTCCATGACACTCCTCTCGGAAACCTATATGTTGGCATCTGGTCCAACTTGTATTAGCTTAGGGCAAAATGTTATTCACTACAAACTTTTAGCTGCTATGAAGTCATATTCAAAAGAAAGAGACAGAAAAATCATTATTCTTCCAGAGGGAAAATAAATTTAGGGTATAGACAAAGTAACCTGTAACAATTGCTTGAAGGTCTAAAAAGCAAACAGTAGCCAGCACTGAGAGAAGATCAAAAAAATAACACTATTTACTTTGCTTGGACTCTGGGAAAACACCTTACAAGTACAGGTATTGTGACTAAATTTTCCAATACAAAAAAGGAAGGACTCTGAAAAATATCCAGGCTTAGGAACTCTTCTTTCTAGAAAACCTACTCTAGCCAGTGTAGTAATCATCTGCCTTCTCTAACAAGAGTAAGACCATCTTTCTCATTTGTAGGTAGAGGTTCTCATTTGCAATACCACCTCTTTCAGGGGAAGGCAGTAGTCTGCCGGATCATGTATTCACAGAAGTCCTAAATCAGTTGTTCTCTTATGAATGCAGGCAAGGCAGAATCAGCAACTAGCAACTCTTACCCCCTCAAAAAACTGGTATTCATTCCATTTTTAGAAAGTCAGCCTTGACACTGATGTTTGTCCTTTCTGACTTCTAGAATGTATATTTTTGCTTTTTAGTTCTACATTGATCTTGTGCTACTGATCCTCTTTCTCCACTGTCCTGTTTCTCTTACACAATGTTCAGCAGCTGTGGTCTGTCTGTAGACTCTCTGGCATTAGGCATATCAACAACTGCCTGGAAGTGAATCTTCTGGGCAGTTCTCCTGGCAGTCAGAATCTGTAGCTTCTGTACTGCTTAAGCAATATCACAGTAAGAATCCAACTCCACAGAAGATTTATTGAAAATAAAGAAGAAAAACAATAGATGGACATAACAAGTCCTATGGTCAGAGGAGATGCAAATTGCAGTTTTAGGTGGAACTTGAATCATACTGGCATATGTGAAGACTAGAGGTGTCCTTGCTCTGTCTTCACCATTTTTAAATGAGTCAAATTGTTCAGTAAAATTCTGATTAATGTGTAATAAATATTTCCAGAAGAAACCAGTGCTTCCATATTAAAAATACAAGAGTTGTCTCTATAGAAAACAAAACAAAACAAACAAACAAACCTCCTCCTCCAAAAAAAAAAAAAACAAAAAACCCAAAATACCCCCCAAAAATAAAACAATGAAAAAGCCAAAACAAACAACCTAAAACAAAACAAAACAAAAAAAAAATCCCCCCACTAAGACAAAAAAAAAAAATCCCAACAAACAAAACCAACCAAGTATTTAATCTAAAGTACCAGTCTTAACATTCTTCTGACCCTGTCCTGTTCATATACAACCTGGATATACTATACTAAGCCAACCATACTGGCTACTGCTGCTGGACCACACAAAGAGATTCTTAGACTTGGTGACCTCCAGAGATGGTTTCTACCCTAAATTAGTCAATGGCTTAATAACTATAGCAGAAACAACCAGATGTCATTCCTACACTCATCCTCAGTTATACATTGCCTTTGAATGTAGTCAGACTACTAGGCTCTAACTCTAGCTATAAATCTATTTTAACCTTAATTTAGGTATCCGTATTAAACTCAGGAGTTAGGAGTTTGTAGAAATGAGCGACCAAGTCACACAAAATTCACTGAGCTGTCTTTTGCAACAAGTAAAGAACTGTGTGCTTAAAACTGGGCAAAAACTTTGACATACAGGCAAAAAATGCACATGGACACACAGGCACAGGCACACACACAGACAAAATCTGTGTTTGTCATTAGCAATGACTGCATCTAAAATGATGCATTCTGTTCTGTGTGTAATTTCCCCTGAATGACCCTTCATACAAGCATCACTGGAATGTCAAAACTTTGGAAAAACCTAACATGAAAAGCAGATACCACAAAAAGTGGGGTTGGCCCAGAAGATCTGTCTTTCGGGTTGCATTCTTCATATTTTAAGCAGCCAAGAATACAATTATATAGTAGCACTACATTTCAATTAAAAAAAATGTAGATTAAACCCTACCTAAATATTAGTATATATTTGGAAATGTAGGGGAGAGGCAAAGACATTTCCAAATTAGAAAAGAATCTTAAAACAACAGCAAAAGTGATATTTAAATTGAAATTGCACACATGCAAGATTTTAACATCCAAATGTTTATATTAATGACATATTTAAGCAGTCATAGGAATGAAATTTTCTCAGCCTTTCAAGCAAAACCCAAGATGCTATAGAAACATAATAATTTCTCTAATCTCTATTCTGTTTAAAAATCTTTAGCTTTCCTCTGGTAGAAACAGTCACTGTTACTTAACCCCATGATTTCTCTGTTTTCATATTTAAACTTAAGAATATATATAATACCTTCCTTTTATGATATCAGCATTGATTTTTAAATTCTTTTTATAAAACTTTATCATTCTGTAGTTTGTATAGCTATGTTTTAAGTAACATAATTGATGTGACTTATAAATTATGGATTAATTAAGACTATATTGTACATTCAACCTCAAATTCACTGTATTTCAGAGTAAACAGTATAAATTGTGAGTATGGATAAGTTATGAGAAACAAAATTATTTTGTGAAGTTCTGCTTTAACCTAGGTTACTTTTATGTACAAAAAAGTCTTTGATCTTGCAGGAATATAAAGAATATCTAATCCTTCAGTGAAGTCAGCAAAATCCCAACATGTGAGTCTCAGTTATACCTGTCATATTAACTCTTGGATACAATGACTGAAGGTTATTTTTCTGATAAAATGAAGACTTGATAAAAGATATAGATAGCAAATATTTTTTAATTTAAATGAATAAAAAAATAGAGAATATAAACACCATCTGGTGGTCTGGAAACATGATTGCTAGGTAAAGTAATATTCATATTTCCAATAATAGCTGCATAAAGAAACATGCTTCTACATTCTGAGACTTTCTTTTTACCAGAAACTGAAATTTGTCAAATTTATAATGGATTTTTTGTATGCAATATATTTTTTCCCCAGTGATTGTAGACATAGGATATTTATGAAATTTCGTAAAACTTTGGAGAAATTATAGGCCGTTGATAACTAATAAAAAAAATAAAAATAACCTTTTCATATATCTCTTTGAAAGATATAAAATTGAAATAAGAATTACTAAAATCTAATTTTTACAACCTGAAATTAAAACAGAGATAACAAAACTAAAACAAATCCAAAAAACCTAATAATTTTTTAAAATCTGAATGTGTCATTTCAATAATCTGAAATGTTAATGTCTCTTTAGTCTAAGGTCATTGTCCTTAAGATCTTAAGGGCATTTTAATTATTGTATTATTTTTATAACCTGATATTTACAATCCTTTTGTGCAGAAAAAACAAATCCTCGAAGGCAAATATTTTTTTGTAGACTGAGTGTAAATAACTACATGACTGAAGAATTTATGACATTATAATCACTATTCTTTTAAGAAGTTTGTTTTCAATATCCTTTTGGATAATTTTTTTACCTCTCTTTCTTGGTCTTTTAACAGCCTTTCTGATCGAATACTGATGCAAATTACATTGTTATGTTTTGTGACTTTTCTGCACTTATCACTCAACTATGGCCTAGATTCACAGATATTTATTTATTTTTTTAATTTTTTTCTAATTTTTAATCACTAATGGATTTGCAGGTAACCTATGGCTTCAGCCATGGAAAGTTGCCTTTGGTATCACTGATGTATGCATTATGCTGATAAGTACCATGGTTCATTTTCCTCTTGGGTAAGCACGGTTAAAAAAGAAAGAAAAAAGAAAGGCGGGGCGGTGGGGGGGAGAGAAAGAGAGAAACTCTAAGACTAATAATTACCTTAGCCTGAGACAAGGATGGCAAAACACGCTAGATTGCTTTCTAACATTCAGTTATGTGTAATGAAATATGGCTGCTTCAGGACAAAAAATGTGTGATAACTTCTGCCATTTTAATGTTATTTCACTGAATTCCTCAAAATTGCATTTCATTCAACATTATCAGTGTGGTAATGTTTTAATTAAAGGGCAAGTCTAGGCCTAATGATGAATTCTTTCCTGACATCAAAAGGACTGTGCCTTGTATTCTCAGTGTCATCATTTTATATTACATTTTAATTTGTTAGTTCATCAGTGTGAACTGAGTGTCCTAATATGTAAAGAATCATTTGTCATGATTCAGTGATCTAACAAGGCTTGTTGAAAGGTGAATAGCAAAAATAAAGAAGATTTCAACCTTATGGAACATATTAGGAAATAAATTTTATACAAAAGAGTATTTGTATCAAATAGGACAGGAACTACTGTTCTTTTGATATATATTTTGCTGTATCACAAATAATATTAAAAGGAAAAATATATACAAATATTTAATTTCTTGCTAGAGACTCTTTAGTTCAGATATAGTGGTTGGTGCTGTATCACAAGTAAATAGTTTCTGATTTTATTAAAAATGGATTATGAAGACCTAAGGTAGACCTGACCAGAAAAGTTAATAAGCTCAGAAATTGTGTATATCTCAAACTTCTCCAAGAAATATCTGGCTGCATGTCTACAAGTTTAAATAGTTTCTGTCTTTAGTATCCTACAATTCCTTTGGAGTTAAAAAGTTAAAAAGGAAATTAATCCACCAAAGTGGAGAAATATAGTGGCTGATTAAAACTATGACATTTTAATATATTTACAATTATTTTACCATAATTCAGTTTTAAGAAAATGACAGCTAATGTTTTCTTATCTTGCTAAACATTTATGTAGGTCTCTCTAAAAGTCCACCTGCTGTTGATGGTTTGCTGTATTAAATATTCGCTATATCACATCATCTGTTGGCATCACAAATATATCACAGATAGTTTTACAGCTAGTTTCATATGCAGATGTTTTTAAAAACTGTATACAACTGAGCATTTCAGAAATAGTAACATTCTAAAAATATTATTTGCTCAATCAGCTAGATCTTGGAATCAATATCTCCTCTACTTGTGTTTAATTTTTATTTGCATCATCCACAAATGTAAAATTGTATTTGTTTGCATTAAGATTTACAACTAAAGTGGGTTACAGTAAAACTCTGTTTTAAAAACACCATGTTCACACTGTTTAATTAGAGTTTGGACCAGGCTTTTTAAGTGAATCTTCTTCCACTGACCAGGTTTCAGTTCACTTAGTGTCCTAGGACTACAAAAAAGATGCCTTCCGGATGAAAATGAAGTGAAAGATCTGCTTCAGAAGTATGCAAAATATAATACAACTGTTAGTGAGCATTAAATACAGAATGACAGATAGGAGCTCATTTCAGTTAAAAGCCTTGAACTATGCGAATTTGGGTGCTGGGTCCTGTCACAGGCCGGGGACTACCTTGGTGTTTTACCACATGGCTCTTAATATGCTTTTGTTGTACCAGTTTTTAGCAAGTGACTTTGAATTTTGAATGTTGAGATCTGACTCTAGAATATATGAATACTTCTTTTATGTGCTCTGCATATTTGTGTGGGGAGCTAAGCAGTGAAATTCATGAATGCTGCACTAAGAAACTGTCTGTAACTGGACTATAATTATAAGAATAAATGTGTTTTTACAGTGGATTTTCTCCGATGTTTTAATGTCTTTACACTGATGTAGATCACTATCTTCAGTTTTTTGCTTTGAGCTTTCTCCCAAAAATTCCTGAGATGTTTCTCCTACTTATGGTAATTTTTTCACTCTAACAGCTAGGAATGACAATTGAGTTTCCACTCCAGCTATATCTAGGTAGAGAATATTAATTCCTGATACAACAAAGCTGTCCCAACTCTCTATGACTTCTAATTAAACTTATAAAACTTGTTTTCAGTGGAAGAAAAAAATGTGTTGATTACTGTGGACTGAGGTTCTGCTCAGTCTTCCCTATACAAACTGTCCCATTTTGCACAGAATTTAACAACAAAAAGCAGAGCTGTCCTTTTGGGTCTTGTAAGCTGGGTTCTGCATGAGTCATGAAATCAAAGTCAGTCTGCAGGCTCAGAAACACATCTCTTAAAGAGTAGTTTTACAAAATGATATAACATGAAAAGCAGGCATTGGATAGAAGGTTTTCCCTTCCTTGCAACAGGCTATTATGCTGTGTGTGGGAGAGAGAATATTTTGAAAGACTTTGTGTCTCTTTGTCATTTACTTATATTACTACTTATATGTTTGTTGAAGCAAGCCATTTTAGTCCGCTCTTTACTATATGTTCCTTCAAGTAAAAGTTTCTTAACTGATTTTTTTAAAGTTCATTATTATAAAGAACTAACTTTATTTCATCTTCTTATGGGGGCCCTCTCTTTCCTCTGTGTAAACTATGCCAAACAAGACAAACTTCCTATCCCACTGATATTAGCCATGTCTCAAGGTTCAGGTTGAGAAAAAACATACCTTGAAAATTATCATGCTTCAATCTACAATTCTACAGGAAGGAAAGCACTTGCAGCCAAGATATAGGGAAGAAAATTCCATTTCCTTCAGCTATCTGAGATTGTGGTTTCTGAGATACTTCTTCAGAAAGAAATAACACTAAAACTAGAACCAGAAAAGATAACTAGGTAGCAGGAAAATCTTCTTAATGTTCTGTACGTTGCCAGGGGCGTTTCAAATAGGGTGCGAACTGCATGATGAGAGAATTCCTGTCAAGTCACTCAGGGAAAATTCTAAATGTACATAAGCCAAAAAAAATGCATTCATGAAGAAGGACCATGCCTTTGGTGGTGAAGATACCACATTTATATGGCTTTTGTTATTAAATTTGGGAGACTGGAGAAAGACGCAAAACATAACTGGTTATGACTGGAAAGAAGGGGCAGAGGAGAGAAGAATAAAGTGAGGCATTTGGTGATAGGGATTTTTTTTTGAGAGGACAAAGTCATGTAAACACAGGGACATGTCTAGCATGAATGTTTGAATTACATGGAGTACCTCTTCTTGTGCATGGCATATCTTCTACATATACAGAAAATGGTAAAACTAAAAGATGGGAGCGTTTACACATTGCTTTTCTTGTTTGGTTGGTTAGTTGGTTGGTTTTGTTTGCTTGGCTTGGTTTGGTTTGGATTTTTTTGTAAGTTTTAGCACTAATTAGCAACCTTCCTTAGGTGGGATTAAGTATTTATGTGGGGCAGGCTTCACAAAAATCTAAAGTGAGATAAACAAGTTGATAACAGATGGAGATATTGCTTCTAGACCTATGCTAGAAGCTAGTATGCTGTAACTCTTGGAGATGTTATGATCTGAGATCCAGACTCAAAAAGAGAGAGGTGTTCAAAACAGTAGTGGAAGAACTTAGAAATGAGTGTAACATGGTGAAAATCGGAGGGCAAATCACATAGCTTGAATATGCTTATTGGATGAACAGTGCTGTCTGAGCATGCTACACATATTTTTGTTGTGTCTACACATCAGGTTTACATAAGGAAAAGCATAAAATAAGTCTAATAGAGAAAAAATTATAAAGCAGATGCATAAATATTGATGAGATATCTGTAGAAATCTTGCTCTTATGTTATTCAATGCTACATGTATTGCACAGAAAACATTTTGTCTGGTAAAAATTGAGCAGAAATCAAAGACTAATATTACCTTCCTATCCATGTAATAGTATAGTGGTGTGACAGGTTGATGTCAGAGCTGCAGTCTGATAATTTGGTACTATTGCGGCTACAATTTGGCTGGTTTTGAATTGTGCTGAATGCAGGCTTGATAATATAAAAATCTTTTTGTTGTTTGCTGAGCAGGACTTGCACAGAACTAAAACATTTTCTGCTTCTTGTACTGCCATGCTGGTGAGGAGACGGGGTTCTTGAGTGGATGGGAAGAGACACAACTGGGATGGGTGACCCCAACTGACCAAAGGGATATTCCAGACCCTGTGGCACCATGGCAGTATATTAAGTGGGGGGAAGAAGGAAGGAGAGTAGAACATTTGGAAAGATGATACTTGTCTTTCCAAGTAACTCTGCACATGATGGCCCCTGTTACCCTGGAGATAACTGAACACCTGCGTGCCTATGGGTAGCTCTGAATTAATTCCTGGTTTTGTTTTGCTTGTGTGCACAATTGCTCCTTTCCCTACTTAACTGCATTTTACTTTTCAGGTTCTCTCCCCATTGGTAGGTGATTGGGCAAGTGTCTGTGTGGGGCTTAGTTGTCGATTTGGGTTAAAATATGACGGTCCTTTTTCAGCACCCATAGTGAAGTTCAAAGGATTTGAGATAGTGGCAGATATGATTGGGATGTAATAGATTGAATTGATATCTGTTAGTGTTGTTTAGCTAAATAAGATATTACTATAACTACTATTTTTGGCAGTAATAGAGTCCTCTGGGATTTTGAAAGAATAATGTTAGGATGTACTTTTACAAAGTATGATGTAGAATGTATACCATGATGAGTTATTGCTTTTATTAGTATAACAATATTTATTAGCATTATCAGTATAACAATTAAGTGTAACTCTATCGTATGTATAAAAGCAGAATGGGAGTCAAGTACAGCATGAGCATGCAGATTCACTGTTGCTTAATTTTTTTACTTCCTTATGGAAGTAAAAGAACTCTTCACAAACTTAAAGAAAAGTACATAATCTCAGTAATTTGGGCCCAAACTACATGCTTCAATGGGCTTACTCACCACTGTACTATCATATTTGAGGAACACATCTAAATTTATGCTGAAATAGCATAATTTATACTGCTATTTAGCAATCACTTTAAAAAAATATCACTCACTGCTTCCCTTATAGAAGGATCTTGATACAAAAATAATTCTTTAGTTTACTTTCCCCATTCTGAGCCCTCTTGCTCTTCCAGGGTGTATATTTACCTATAATTGACAAGATGTTTTGAGCAATTAGATATTCCCTGGTTGGCTGGCCTTTGCAAAGAAAATTCTTGATGGAGATCAAGAAAATTATCTACCACATATTTCTTAGCTTGAAATTCCCAATAAAGCAATATAAAGCAAATATTTAGACATTAAAGATTAAGTACTTCAAGTCTTTTGACAGTAATTGAATGTATTTTCAAGAGAGGTTTAATTTTGATAGATTTTTTTCCATTTTACCACTGTTTGTCTCCTCTTTGTCTCAAATACAAATATTTTATACTACTGACTAACACTTTAGGGTTGGCACAACAGTCAGAGCCGCATTAAAGGTCTCCAGCTGCAAATTTAATAAGAAATACCACTCCATAAATAAAGTTAATTTTTACACAGTGATTTTATAAACACAGGAGTAATGTTCACACATATATCATCATAGTTGAGGTAGCAGATACCCTATGTCTCCCCTCAGTCCCAGTCCCAAAAGGATCAAATGATTTTGATTAAGCTGCCTATATAATAATCTCAGAATATCTGTTGGTGCATCTGTCTAGGCATTGTATCACCTCTTTCATTCTGGAATCTAAGATGACTTTCAGACTGAATTTTTGAAGGAATTAGCTGCTTGGAAAAGCACCTGAAGGGCTAACCTATAAGTCCCTTTAGAAATCACATTGATGAGACTTTGATGACTAAGGGTTTTGGCAAATCTACACCTATCTTCAACATACTAAAATGCCTTTCACAAGTCTTAGGGCTTTGGCATCTTTAATAACATTAAAAAATAAACAAACAAAAAAACCCCCAAAATAAAAACAAAAACCCCCCACAAAAACAGAAAAAAATTTATTGAGTACAGCAATATACTGTCCAGAAGAGGGTTTTTTCTGTTTCTATTTTCTCTGAAATACATCATGGACATACAGTGAGAAAGTAGCAAGCCTTGGAGATCAGAGGATGACAAATGTGTTATTTAAAGAAAATATTTTTCTTACCATAAAATTCTGATCACCCAAAATACTGATAGTTTTTTAAAGAACAAAGAAGAACAAAGCTGCTATGACCTTCTGTGGTTTTTCTTTTTGGTTTTTTGGTTTTTTTTTTTTTTTTTTTTTTTTTGGCTCCAGACAACATGAAAGGAGCAGGAGTAGGAAGCAGCTCATTCACAGTCTATATGCTTTATCAGGTGAAGTCAGAAGCAAGATTCTTTTCTGTTGAGGTATTGAGAAGGTGGACATCTCAACATAGTCTTCAGTCATGGTTTATCATTGTACCATATAAACTTCAGTGTTCTTGTTTTCAGTTGATACTAATGTAAATAAGGGAAGAAGGAATTAATTCACATTGGCCAAATACCACTGTTCGAGAAACCTGTTTGTTTTCTTATCAGATTAATAAAAGCTCAGAAAACATCTTTGATGTCTGTTTAGGTTCAGTGCATAGCTCTTTTTTTTTTTCCTTCAGTTCCTGTCAGTTTTCTTAAGACTAACTCTTTATTTTTTGTCTTTTTTTAAACATTAGTCTTTCTAGTAAAAGATAAATCACCTTTAGATCTAGGGAAACTGACACATGTTGTATAGAAGGTTAAACTCTTACCAGAAGCCAGTGACTAGGTCTGGAGAGACTTGCCCAATACCTCTGATTTTAAGTGATAAAGGAACACAAGAGAAAAATTGGTATTTTGAGGAGTGGTTTAAGAAGGGTTGCAGAAAGGAGTACTTGTTTCACAAAGAAACATGACTTGGCAGCAAAATATAGTCCACCTTAGTGATGAGCCATCACGGGATGCAACTGGTTTGACTGCTTTGAAGAATAACTATTTGGTGTTGTTGCATATTTATTAGCCTGAGAATGATGTCCTAAAGTTAGGAATTTGCCTTGTGAAAGAAACTCTTGGTGGTTACAATTAAGAGGTTTTTAAAGGTGTTATGAATTACACTCTTTGAAATAGGCCTACTTGTTTTCACTGATCTTTAACTTAAAAGAAATGCACTTTTGAATCTAAAGAATTCAGTAACCTTTCCTTTCACTTCAAGGATATGATATCCCCCTAAAGAAAATTAAGGAATTCTTCCAAAATATGATGCAGTCTTTCTCATGTCCTCCATATATCAGTAAACCCTGCTTAAAACCTTTTAAGAAATCTGATGAGTGACAAGCTCAGTCACTGCTCTTAAAAGTGTGCTATGGAAGTCATTCACGGTGTTTAGATTATTCCATTATTTTCAAAAGGAGTAAATTAATACCTTACATTAATGCAACTGCTAATTACAAAATTAACCATGCAAAGTTTAAAAGTTTGAATAACTTGCCGGACTGTAATTCAGCTTCTGAAACAAGAAAATTCAAAGCCTAACTGATTTGAACACAGACTAAAAATAATTTAGTGCATTTTGATTGGTTAGATCTGGTCATTTTTTTGTTTTCTGGTTTGTTTTCTTGCATACCTCTGTTGTTTTGTTCAGGCTTTTTTTTTTTTTTTTGGCAAGGGAACTACATGTATAGAGCAGTAATAAGTTCTATAGTCAGTCAGGTAATGCACCCACTATATGCCATTCCTGATATAAATCCTGTAATTTCTACATTTATCTGATTTCTGCTTAGGTATCCATACATGAATTACACTTGAAAAGTCTTGATCCCACATCTGTTTCAAGTATTTTTTATTTATACTGTCAAGTTGCTTAAGAATAGGGTTTTTTTCCTCTGTCTCCACGAACTGATATGTTCTTCCCAGAAACAATCAATCTTCTCTCCTGTTTGAATTAACATTCATCATTTCTAATTACTGCAGGGCTAAACCCAAGATATGGTAAATTTCAGCCTTCTAAATATATCTGTTGTTATTCTTAAACCTTACAGCCCTTCATACTTGTAACCACCATGAGTTTTTCTGAACAGAAATATTTTGAATAGTTACATGAACATTGCCTATACAGTTTTAATTACCCCAGTAATGGGGTGCATATACTAGGTATGCATACTGACAGAAAATTTGGTGGGAAAAATTGAGGAATAGGGCTTTTGAACTTTTCACTCTTCAAAAAACTAATATTTTAAGATATGTACATTAGAAATGTTAGTATAGGTATTACATGCAGTCAAATCCTTTGTGAATATAATGTCAATTTTCAGATCACTCTGATTACGCTTTCATCCTTTATTATGAGTATTTCAAAATTATTCAATGGCCTACCAAATTCTACAGATGAGTTTTTTGTTGCAACAATATCAACAATTCAGATGGAGGAATACTAGAGTTAAAGTTATATATAAGCTACTCTGATTATTGTTATCTAAATACTATTACTTGAGTCCTACTTTACCAAAAACAAATAATAAAACTTTTCAAACCCTTAAAATATATAATATTTAATAGAATGCTTTATACAGGCTCAAAACCAATGAATTTAAGTGTTTTGCATTATAGAGATTTATTTGAGCTAGTCTTTAAATGTCATTAATATCTGCAAACTGATTCAAGCTTGAAAATGTGTTTCAAGGACTACACAGGTATACATTTGGAAATTGTGACCTATAGTACAAATACTGAATTCTGCATAATTGTAGACTTTCATTTATGAGATAATTTAAATATTCAGTTATGAAAATTGCAATTAAAAATGCACTCTGATATGATGTAAAATGAAATTCTTTGCGGTAAGAGTGGTGAGGCACTGGAACAGTTTGCCCAGAGGAGTTGTGCCCCATCCCTTAAGGAATTCAAGTCCAGGCTGGACCAGGTTCTGAGCAACCTAATCTGGTAGAAGGTGTTCCTGCCCAAGGTGGGGCAGTTGGAACTATAAAATCTTTAAGGTGACTGCCAACCCAAACCAATGTATGATTCTATGATAATGAGACCTGTAGGAAAATTCAGAAGCATATTTAATAGAAGGAAAAATAGAACTACAGGAGTGTATCTATGTTATCATTTGCTAATATTTCCTTTAATGTATGTATGAGGTGTTGAAAATCACAATTCATCTGCCTATACCTATCAACAAATAAAAATATATGTAAAAAGGGAGCCATGGTATTTGACAGTGACTACTACTACCAGTAATATCAAATGTTTCTTAATCTTTTTTAGATCTCTGTCCTGAGACAAAACAATAGGATGTGCCTTGGAGAAGAGTAAGTTAAAAAATTCTTTTTCCTTGGTATATTTTCATTGTAATCATGACAATTGGTTACTGTAAATTGAGTTTCAGTTAAAGAAATCTGTTATCCATTTATTTTTAAAATACTAAGCCACTCCTACTGCACTGTTTATGCAGACTTAACCTTGATTTAAGTAACTTTTTCATAAGGTTTTTTTCAGGTGCAATTTTATTGAGTACATTGAACTTAAGCATTAAGGCTCCTTAGTAAACTACTCTCAACTACTTAAGCAGCAACAGAGAAAACACTCCTAGATTACTTTGTTCCTTCTGGTAACTTTACTCTAGAAAAGACAGCTGAAAGAGGATGAGTTATTATTAAGAAAAAGAAATTGTATGTGTTTAGGTACCTATTAATCACTGAGTTTCTGCTTTGTTTATGCCTGAAATGGTTGTTTTCTCTGTAGTGCTTGGAAAGTTGGTTCTTATTGTGAAAAAAAAATTACATAGACCTAATATACAATTTACATCTCTCTCTCTCTCATATAGCAAACTTAGAGCTTTAAATGGAAACATTTTCCTGTCCAATTTTTTGTATTGTTTTACTTTTTATTGTTTTGTTTTACATAGTTTTGCTTTATCCCAATAATAGGTTCAGATGCCAGAGACTCAATGGCATAGCTTGAGCAGAAATATGTTAACTGCTAGATATGGAGGGAATGACTAACTGCAAAGTTTTTTTTTTAAGTAAAGAACCCATCATGCTGTTATTCAACAGCAAAATTTGTGTAACGTTTGCAATATGGACTACTACTACCATGCTTCATTATACTGCTGGCTGCTAATCTTTATTTCTATATGTTAAAGATACCATAAAGTCTGTTTGGAAAAAGTAAAGTTACTATAATCCTGCAGTTTTAAAAGAAAAGATGAGCACCTGGAATTTTGCCTTTGGTTTGGTGAGTTTAGGACTTGGATTTAGAACAAAGACTAATCCAAGTCCCTAAAGAAACAGAAGCTCTCTAGACAGGAAAATGAGTCTTGTTTCACTGCACACACAGAAAAAGATGCAAGGGGGCAAAGGAATGAACAATACTGGGAAAAGATCATCTATGCTGACTCCTGGGAGAATCTTTCATTTTTCTTTTCCCCAAATTTAAAAGCAATCTCCTAAAACTACAAAAATCACTTGAGGTATATCTTCAATTCATTTCAATTGTCACAGTTCCTTTCCATTCAGCACAGTGGTATTAATTTTCACCACTTCACTGCTTGAACATAAATCTTTATTACCTCAATTAATGAGTTTCATTTTTCCTTTCCTTTGATGTGTTTTGTGAGAATACAGTATACTTTCAGTCACATTTGCAGAGCACTCTAAGAGACATCTGGCATATGATCTTCAATATTGTAGCTACACTGCTTTCAGACCTGCTGAGTTATTTGTATCATACTCATTAAATAAATAAATGTATTTTTGTTCTGGAGCTGTTCTTCAGTATTCCAAGTTGTATCCTGATAGTGTCACTAGGTGGTCAGAAATAATGTTTTAATGGCAGGAATCAAGACAAGAAGGGAAAAATGCAGTTTTCTAACCTTAAAGTTGTTATGTTCCAAAAATGAAATCATTCACGTGCAGTGTCTGAACAACACATTTAGAGATCAAATGGAGAACTGATATTTTTCTAAATTAAGATATTTTCACACCGAAAACTATGCATGCAGTTGACTTCATATGGTTGCAAGCAACACTAGCAATATACTTCTAACAAAATAGGAGGGAAAAGGGACATTGAGCAGTAAGATGTGAGTGGTATGTCCTAAACACAATATTTTGGTTCAAAATGCAGTAAAATACTTTACCCATCCAAGATACAAACTGCAACTCTCTCTTAGAATAATAGAATAGATTTATACAAACATATAGCTTAGAAATGCTAATGTTAAAATCTTATCATCAAGTCCATTAACCCAGCACTGCCAATTCCACCATGTCCCTAAGCATCATGTTTACTGATACTAACAGGTGAAAAACAGATTCACTGACTTGCAGACTACTATTTCATGCCAGCAGAGGTGCCATTAGAGCAAATGTTCTAATTTTAGACCAAACTGAGATTACAGAATAAAGCTAACATTATGTTAGCAGAAGGTGCATGATAATTTTTGCACAATTGTAGCTCATCGGGTTAATCCTGGACTGCACTAAAATGCAAAGCACACTAACAAACTAAAAAATGGTTTTAATTAATTCTGTATGAATTCTTTAATATTTGCAAGGCTGATTATAAAAAATAGCTTAGGATATCAGAGAACACAATAAGGAACTTCCTTATGAAAATGAAACCTTGTCTTTTTCTGGAGAAATAAAAATGAGTGAACTAAAATTTATTTTTCAGCTGATTCTATACTGTTCTGACAAATGACAAATGTTTATTATTGACTTTAAATATTTCTTTACCAGTCAGACTAATATTAAAGTCCCTTAAAAATTGATTTACAGATAGTGTAGATCTTTTAAAAATGTCTAAATTATACTATCTGAAAACAGGTATATTTTCATTTAAGAAATTATTTTCTTTATTGTTTTAAATCAATTTTTCAGAAATTTGAAGATGCTGAAAAAATTCTAATTGTTGGTCTGTTCTACAGCTTACTTACTGTTCTACAGTTTATTATATGGATAAAAATCTGTTTTTTATAATTAAATCAATCTAAGTCTCTAGAAATATTATTACTAAGAGATTCCTAGAAATGAAATATGGGCAAATAGACAGAAAATTCTCCCTTCCAACTTTATTATTCTTCTGATATAACTAAATCATTGTCCAAAATCAATTAAATATTTTAAAATGTTGGATTAGGAAACCTCTTCACCCATTTGTTTTCTATTGAATTGCCATCAGAAATGTTTGGCTGCAAAGGAGAATAATTATGTTATTTATTTGCAAGTAAAGGTTGAAGCTGTCAATTCAATTTTTATTATGCAATAATGCAGGTAATAAAAAATTTAAACAATTATATATTAAAATTTTGTAATTTTAGTAATAATTTGTAGAGTACTGGTTTCATTAATGTCTTTATGACACTGCCTGTTCCAGAGAAACATAACAAAAATAATGTTATAATGATGACTTTCAGATTGATATTTTTTGAAAAGTCTTGTATGTTAAAATAAACTTCAAGAAAAAGAATCAGAGATATAATTAAGGAAATAAACTAAAAAGAAACCAATTACACAAAAATTGGTTCATACGACAAGAAGTTTAAAGTGCTAAAGTCTCCACAATTTTGAAATAATCATATGAAAAGATGATTTTTCTGATTGAAATGTAACTAAATATGCATTACTATTCAGAAAATTTTAGCAGATTCTATTATATTTGGTGTTAATTAAATCATATGACAGCATTTGTTGTATCATCATGCTTCAGAATCTGTACCTTAACAAGAAAAATTGTCTTCCTTAGGCTTCAAAGTGCTTTAAAAACATATTTCAATGTTAATATGCACTGTGACCTTGATGCTCATATGATTTGCAGCAGAATTCTTACAATACTCTTCTTCAGCTGCTCTATTTTGTTATGAGGTCCAGTGTATATGCATCCAAGAAATGAACAGAGCAAATTATGTGATCTTTTTGTCTGTAGAGGTAAATATTTTTCATTTCTTTGTCTCTTCATACATCAGATTTTCTAGTATTCACAAATTTCTGGATTCTTTCACTGTTTTATGTAATACATGTTCCTTAAGTAAATAGAATTTGCCAATATTTTTAGTCCTTTCTATTTATTTTAGTCAAAATAACAGTGAACTGTAAATGGTATTTCTAAGTGAAAACAAAAGATACAAGAGAAAATTTCAGCCTGAAATGTGCTAACAACTGAGTTGAACACATCTACATCCCACCTAAATGTTAAAGAAAAAATAAAATTACACGTATACAAGCTGAGAACAATTTTATAATCTCATAAAATGACTATGCAAAATATGGCTTAAATTAGTAGTAAAAAAAATACAGGTAGAAAAATATCAGTCTACATATATGTTCTTGCCTTTAAATCATTCTTTTTTCTCCTTGAATGTTTATAAGTCACTAAGAAATCCTAGCCTTTTATCTCTATTATATTAATGTCCTGAAAAATTAGCAAAGCTTTTGTTTTACATACTATAATAACTGTTCATTGCACTGGCAAAAGTTTGTTTGTACTTTCTAAACCAATTTACAAAGGTTTCATGGCCTGTGGGATCTCACCAGATAACCTCACTTTATTTTTTACACAAAATAGCACAAAATAAATGAAAATAAGTATAAAATAATCACGCCACTTATATTTTCTGAAAAGAACAAGTGAATCTCCCAGAGGGCAGATCCAACCAATACTACCCATGTATTTAGGGTAGAAGTAAGCAATATTTTCAGCTGTAGGGTAAAAACCTACCTTTCTGAAAAGACAAAGGGAAGTATTTCAGTGTGTTAAATAAATAGGACAAGTATCTAAATGCTTTGTAATATATGTCAGGAAGCTCAACACAGGGTTTTAACATTGCAGTGATTTTGTAAAATGCACATTGAGAGACCTTCCTATAGACAGTTACCATTGCTCTAGGATATGAGGTTGTATAACTGCATAATGAATAATGTATCTCCTGCACAGCTTCCTTTTACATATGATCTGCTGCTGTCCACATGAGAATCCTAGTCATCTTTCAAGCTGATCAATGCACCAATTTCTTCATCAGGAGAGATGAAATAGTAGGAGGGAAGCTAGCTCAAGAGTATCTACTAAACTTACATGTCAAGTGTTACTAAATTCATTATATATACCATGTTTCAGCTGTATAAAAATCTATCTATTGTCAGATGTCTTATGTCTCTTTCTCAGAGGGCTATTTTCACTTTGCAGCCTTTATCACCCATTCACTTTGTAAAAATATTAAAAAAGTAATACATTTGGATTTGAGCATTCTCAGTTTTGCAATTTAAGGCAAAGTTATAAGCTTGCATACAAGATTAATCTCAGCTTTTACAGTTATGATGGCTTCACAGAGTTTCTGTTAATTGTTTCATTATTTACTTTTACCACATTGGAGAGGTTTGGTACTGTGATGGCAGTAATGTGTAATTCTGTGCGGATCAACAGTTGGTACTAAAGGTAAATTTCTGAATTAACAAACTGAAACTGTTGGCATTTAATGAAATTGCGAGTTTCATTTTTATAGTGTCAAGACAAATGTAGGGAAAAACCATGACAAAACATTTTTCTCCTCTTGTACGTAATACGTGTCTGAGGTCAGTAAATGAGAGGTGAAGTAGCTACCCTCAGATGGCTTCTGTGTCATGTCCGGAAGAGAGAGATGTTGCAGCATTGTTTGGCTCCTGAGGCCAGCAGTCAACTGCTTGTCTGCAGCAAAAGTTCCTACTGTTCATTCACTCTTCTCTTTTCTTAATATTTAGAATGTTGTTACTGAAATGTTTTCTGACACTTCCTAGTGTTAGTTAGGGCCAAAACTCCAATTCTGTAAAGTTTACACTCATGGAAATAACTCTGAAGTTTGGATATGAGGAGGTCAGATGAAGAATTCAAATACTTTTATGTATATAAAAATCTTTTCCTGCATACTTGAAGGTCTGCAGCTGAGTCTCCATGTTCAAAGCACATTGAAAGATCAATAGTTAATAATGTGTTATGAAGAAGACAATATAGTTTTTGTCAAAAGTAGTAGTGTTTCAAAGTAGTATTGCAGTGTCCAAAGTAGTGTTTCAAATCTGTAATATGGCAACAACAGCAAGAAGGCAAAGTGAGGTAAGAGTAAAAATTCTCTCTTAATGATGATGTTAGCATAAGCACCATAGCATATGTTTTAGTAGATCCCACAGAAGCTAATTATGCTTAAGTTCTGTGCTGTTTTGCAAAGTTTTATTAGATTTTCTCTTTCTTATTGTGGTGTTCTTCTGAAAAAAGAAGGAAAGACTAGGAACACAATGCTTGAAATAATCATCAAATAAAATTAATTTGATACAGTTATCAGTAGATAATTGGAGACATACAAAATGTGGCATTTTGCCTCTGCCAAAGAGATAAACATTTTACATTATGCAATATAAACAGTATTATTTTCCTGTAGTGCAAAATTTTTCCTTGTCATTCTGTTATTGTGGTTCAGACAGCCAATTTTTTTGTTTTCCAGCATTAGTGTTTCTGTGTGTTTACTCATGAATGGCTTCTAAATGGTTTGTTTTGCCAGTCTTGTATTACTAAGGAAGACTATTTTCAAACACTTAATTCGGTGTGTGATTTGAAACTCGATCCCAGAAAAAAAAGAGACGCCACTAATCAAATATTAAAAAAAAACACCCTGAAATAATCTTCTCTATTTTATAATCATAATGGCAGGAAGCTCAATATTTCTGCTCAAACAAAAAGGCTGGTATACATATTTACCAAAGGCCTTATGATGTTTGCAGTCGACTTTGCAGAAGACAACATTTGTAAAACCTTTACAGAGTCTGGCAGGCACCATGGATTCTCCTGGGGATTAGTTTTATTCAGATATTGTCTTTCATTTGAACTTCAAACATTTTTTTCTTTCTTTTTTTTTTTTTTTTTTTTTTTTTTTCTTAGAGAGAGATTTTTAATAAGTTTTGGAAATTAAAACCTTTTTTATTTGTGTCATTATAATACCTACTTTGAATTTACTTATGGGAAATAAATCCCAGTAAAGCTAAAGACTATTACAATTTTTAAGAAGTGAAAAAAAGACAAAGAGGTGTCAATGCAGTTTGAATCACTGAAAGAATTAAAAGCATAAGCTATGCCATGAGGGTTTTTTTTGTTTCTGTTTGTAGAGCTTTTTTGCCCTGAATAAATAAAAGGAAGGTATTTTTTAGTATTTCTATTTTTCAATATCTAGTCCTACAGAGACCATATTATATTACAAAACCACAAAATATTGTGTTTAGTAAGACCTAATTTTACCAAGAAAAATCAGTTTAGGGTTTCATTTTGCAAGCGAAAATTAAGATATAAGGGAGATACTCAACTGATATTGTTTCTTTGTGAAGCCCCACAAGAACATTTAGATCGTTCCTTTTTAGATTGTGGATTTTGGAAAAACACAGAGAATTTAGGAACTAAATCAAAATGGTGTTCAGAAAGAGGATCATTAGAAAGATACTTATAAGTTGTTGCTCTTTTGATGCTGTTTGTATGTAGAAAATGTTTTTAATTCAATAGTACATCTTAATGTAAGGATAATGCAAAATTAAAGTGGAAAAAAAAACTCTTTGAAGTTTCAATACCAGAATTCAGGCTCTCAGAACTATTCTACTATAGAATACTAGAATATTCTAGTATTTTGAGAATCAAGATTATATGTTATTTATTTTTTAACTGATAAGCACTCTTTTTCTCTTAGTTTCTGAAAGGGAAGATTTACAAGGATCTTCCATCCTGTCTGGTTTACCACAACTCTCTTGGGTGCTAAATGAAAAGGATGTCAGCAAATTTTTTTGCCCACTTTTATTTTCCTGGAGCAGATAAGAATCTCCTCAGAACCTGGCCCCTCTGACAGCTGAATAGAAGTCTGTCCACCTTTTTACTTGTTCGTCATTCACTCTAGGACTCTTTGATAAATGAGACTCATCCTTTCAGCAAGGCTTTTATCTGTTTTCTACTGAACCATGGATCTGCAGCTCAGTCCCACAAATTTCCACACTGCTAAATTTTCCAGTTAAATCCTTCCCACCCAGCAGCCCACTATAATGCTGTGCCTGGTGGATTCCTCTGTGCTAGTCCTGCTTCTGACTGTTTCTGATTAGGGGCTTAAAAACACTTTTTTTCATTGATTATAAGCATTGTTGCCAAAGAAGCTCTGCAGTACACTTACAAGTACAGAAGAACCATCCTCTCAGAGAGATGAGCTTTGAGAGGAATGAGGAAAAAATGAAACATTCAAACTGAAAACCAAAAAATCTGGTTTTGACATACAGGTAGAAAATAATTATATTTTTTAAAACTAGTGAATTATTAATATAAATGTATTTTTTGTCTCTCAGGAAATTCTCTTTTTTTCTTGTAATTTTCTATTCAACTTCAATGAAGCAGGATTTGTAATTCTAACTACATTAGCAGAATGATGCATCATGACTTTCCTGCATTTTAGAGGGTATGCTAATACGTTATCCAAAAGAACTTGAAATATTGTTCAAATATATTTTTTTTACCATTATAAAGAACAACCTGGAGGTCTTAAAATGTAAAAGGGAGAGAAATACTGACTTATGGCCAAATGTAAGGTAACTATTTCAAAACATTCTCTGTCATAAACAATAACATCTGTATTTAAGGCATAAATCACTACCTGTACAAATCTGAAAAACTTAATTTTGATTGCCATTATATGAAACAGAATATTAAGGGCTAGTTCAGGTTACCATTTGAGGGCTACTGAGGAATACATTTGGGCAGGTAGCTCGGTTTGCAAGCTGCTGACTGAGCTGTAGGTTCAGCTCTCGGGGCTGGGAGCTCCAGGCAAGAGGAGGTCAGTGAACTGCTGACCCTTTGCACAAAAAGATGTGCAGGGACTTCTGGCAGCATCCAGGTGACTTGACACCCAGAGACATGGCAGAGGCCGAGGTGGCTGGACACTCAGCTGGAAGAGCAAGACCTTCATTGCACAGACTGAAGGTATGAAAGCCCAGGGATTCCTTTTCTTGTAGTCCCTGCCAGGAGGCATCCAGCTCAAGCGGCTATTTTGTTATTTTACCATAATTAAATTTTAAGGATCTGAACACCTGAGAGTCTTCTGTGGGAAACGTGGGGTTGAGCTGGTGTGGAAAGCCAGTCTGACTGTGCAAGGTGTGGGGTGTAGCTGTGAAGTGATGTAGTCCCAGCTCAGGGGGTGTGAGACAGACTGCCAGAACAGTTCCTGGGTGGATGGGCAGGGAAATGTCCTTAACAGTGCAACACCTAATCAGCCTTTCCGTCCATACTACAAAAGCACACATGAAATGCAGGTTATTTCCATGTTGGATTAGTCCTCTTATAGTCTACAGAAACATAGAAGACTTTGAAGAAATAGATACTGGAGAAAGTTTTTGTGCCTAGGAGTTCACTACAAAATACAGAAATAAGTGACAGTGTAATGGAATGTGAAAATTCATATCTTACTTACAGAAATAGCTAATGAAATGGAAGATCTTTTTTTTAAACTAAAAGAGAGCATTTTCCCTTTTCTGACACCAATTAAAAATCTAAGTTCCTCCTAGAATAATATCTTCACTTTTTACCTATTCAACAATGGAGAGTAGTAACTGAGTGGAAGAGGATCCACACTTTATTTTTTTAAAGTTATATAATCTTATATTGTTAGGGGAATTCAAAGAGAATGATGGTACATAATATACACTAAAATATATACCCTTATTGTTCATTTTCCTACATGCAGTAATATTTTTGTTAACTGTTCATTTTTGTGCATTAAACTTTTTCAGATGCATTTAAAAGAGTAACTTTACAGAATCTGGAGAATTTCTCTTATCTATAAAAGCAGAAATATTTTCAAAGCATGCTGTGTAATTAAGCATGGTCTTCCCTACCTGTGTAAAAATCCTAAACCAAACGGTGTTTTTCCAAGGTATTTCTCCAAGCACTTTAGAACATTTCCAAGTCTTACTTACATCTAGAGATTCACCAATTGGTCTGGAATTTCTTATTTTTCATCTTATTTACTTTTTTTTTTACTTGCTAATTATTGCTCGGATCTAGAAAATCTCCTCCTTTTTACTTCTAAAAGTAGTGGTGGAATTCAGGTGTAGGAGCTTGAGATAGATCAAAATTCAGAGACAAAATAGAAAACATTTAAAAAGATAGTTTGTCTGTTTAATTCAGTCTGTAAATTAGGGGAGGTTTTGCAGTATTGTCTGCAAATTTATCTATAGGTACAGCAACGTTTGTAACATGATTTCTGATCTAGCACTTGTGTGTGTGTGTGAAGGTTTGTGCGTGAAATTTATATGAAAAGATAATCTTAGAGGTCTAAGTGAACATGAAGAAGAAAATGAAAGTGGAAAATGGACTTGGTTATATTATTTGCTCAGTTAATAGCTGCATTCATTTCTGAACCACAGTATTTTTCTTTTCTTTAACTGGTTCTATTTCAAAGTAAAATTTAAAGAAATATAATGTAGAAAAAGTTCTTCAATGAGTGAACAAAAGGAAAGTCTAACTTCCAAGTTTTCTTTCTGATAGCCACATGCAGTCAGATATGGAATAGACTTGCTGAATTACATTCTTCAGTATGCATACTAGTCCCTGCATTGCTATGAGTAATAGTATTACTAAGCAGTAACAGTAATTTATTAATTTCTTTAAAATAACTGTAATTCGAAACAATCTCTGATTTGTTATTGACTTTTTTTGAAAGCTGTGCATAGTTCAGCTAATCTATACTTCATGTTGTACCTTTTATTACTGTATTTAATTTCCTGTTTTGGTCACGCTTTGATATGTTTCATATCCTTCTTCCTTTTTGGATGCTCTTTTAGGAATATTTTTTCCTTACTAATCAGGTAAAAGTTTTGATTTCAACTCTTCCGATAAATCTTAATACAAAGTTCTACAGAATTTGTTTCAATGCATATAATCAGGAACAAAATCTACATCTCCTGATTCAAGCCTGCCAAACTGATTGTGGGGGCACTTCACTTGGTGTAAGAGGTTTTCCCACTTGGATGTTTGTGGAGAATGAAGGTGCTAACGTGGTAGTCAGTTATTTGCAGAACACTGGCAGATAAATCTAATTTTCAGTACTTTCCAGTTTTTAAAAATTTGTCATTGTTTTTTGATAATCACTTGATGTCAATTTAGCTTTTTACCATTAATAGAAGAAAGAGAATTCAAACAAGGTTTAAAAATCTTCTGTGAGGAAAGGGCAAGGACAGATAAGTAAAGCAAACATTCCTGCATGGGCCATTTAATATAAGTGGTGTGAAGTTGTTTTGAATTATGCAAGGCTGAATCTTGTCTCAGGGCACTTAACATGAAAATTCCCTTAATGACTCAAATGCCCAAGAGCTACAACATTAGATTTCTCAGAGCAGTGAAGGAAATCTCGTGTTTGATGTAATATGTTGTATTTCTTCAAACAGCCACAATATAAAGAATTTTCAGAGGAGAACAATGAGCAAAATATTTGAACAATTCTGGGGATAAAATGAAACATGTTAGATGTCATATTGCACTGCAATGGGAAATTGCCCTCATTAGATAATAATCTAATGATAAAATACAGAAGAAAAAAGTGTGAGGGACAATAACATACTGGGAACCTTTCACAAAAGAAACCCAGATCATTGCATTAAATGTAGAGTATTAGGAATAGGGATTAATGTATTAATTTTTTGTTGTTGATTATGTCAGTGGAAATCATTACAATTATCTAAGCCTATGCAGCTAGGGGGTAAAAAGACAAATTCAGCTAAATATTGTTTAAGAAATAATGGACAGGTTTAGTAATTTCACAATATTATATTTTACTGTATAATTTTTTTCCCAGTAAATAATTTACTGGGAAATTTAGATTGTATGTTTTTATGTTTGCACAATTTATACGACAAGGTTTAAGGTCTGAAAAAAAACTTTTATTTTATTGAAATAAACAATTAATTATTTTTGTCCTTGCACAAGACTTTCAGAACTTAATAAAGCCTTTGTTTTACATAAAAAATAAAATCATAATCAGACAAGGAGCTAGAATTTTCTTTTTTATCATATAGAATGGAAAGAATGTTCTTAACAGGTACATATTTGACATACTGATGCAAAATATTCTCTCTAATATTATTTTACGATTTTTGATATCTCAGTTTCAACACATAAAGTGTTTTCTCACTATGTTGCTATACCGCCTTGTCTTCTTTCTTAAATTATATGTGGTGAATGCTTTAAAAATCAGAAATATGTTGCAGTCCTAAGAATAAATAGTACATTAAAAGTTTTCTAGGGGTTTTAAAAACTTGTCTGAATATCTGTTTGTACACAACCCCATACTAAAGACCTTTTAAACTTTCTATTAGGTTTCATAGTTTATAAATATTTTACTTCCTATGACGTGAATTATTTTAATTTTTTTCAATTTAGATTTTTATCTTGGGTTTGAAAGTAGAAATCAAAGTTCTTTAGATGGTCTTTAAGATCCCTTCCAGTACAAACCATTCTATGACTCTACGGTTCTCTGGAATTTGGTACTAGTTTACACTCACACAGGTCAAGCTATGTGGTGGAGAAATATCCGGACTAAATCTGTATGACATGTTTGGGATAACAGAACAAGATGGAAATTGAGGGAGGCATGAACTTTCTATGTGTTTCCTTTCCAGACGTATTTGCAAAGTTCACTCTGATTTAGGTAACTTCATTTTCATTGATTTTTTTTGATAAAGGTTTTACTGTTCCACCTAAAAGAAAACAATAATTTTAAAAAGTCTCCTCTAATTGTGTTGTAATTGCATTAAAAATCATAATATGTTTTAGTGATCTTAAATTATTAAACCAGCTTGAGTACATGCATCTTTAGGCCAGGTTATTCAGCTGTGAAAACATAAATCCTAGTTTTGTTCCAGAATGCCTCCTTAAAATGAGTAGGTTGATAATTCAGTCCCTAAGAAATAGTATTGCTGAAGAAGACGCAGACAGGAGCCCTGTTTCTGCATCAGTCAGAGTATGAAGATCTACTTCAAAGGCACTGTAATACCAGAGCACTTTATAACTGAATGTAGCCACTCACGAGGTAGGAGTAAACATTATCTCTGACCAAATTTGTCCTCCTTTGGAGTGAAGGAGAATATATAACAGCACTCCTGGAAGGAAGCTGAAGATGGTCAATTGCTCATTTTCATGTCAAAGCACTAGCTTACTTCCTCCTTGATGTTAATCAAGAGCAATAAACTCCACTTAGATTATTTTGTATCATTTTTACATGTAAATATTTGCCCTGGCATGAAGGCAATCTTTCAGAATTAAAAGGTACAAACTTTGTTACCAAAGGAAGAGGAGGAAATTTTCGCTGAATAAAGCATTGGCTAAGAAATTAAGATTTGATTTTGAAAGGTAAAATTAATTGATTTTTTTACAGTTTATGCAGGCTGGAAGATTTACTAGGATTATTTCTTCCATGAGATAAAATGCAATATTTTTTGAGACCTGTCTGAAAACTCATGTCTACAGCAATGTCTTCACACTCTTCTAAGTGTAAAAGGGTGCTCAAGCATACCGATACTTTATCTACTAGTTTGGGAGAAATAATTTGGAAGAAAAAAGTGATTATTACCTTTTATTTTCCTGGTGTTAGCCTGAAGACTATATTCACACTCTTCAAAGTAATGAAGAAGATATTTTTGGAAGATAAAGGCTCACAGAATGATTTTGGTTTTGCCCACTATGGTCCACTTTTAATTGTTCTCATGTATATTTCTGCTTCTTCTTTTATGTCTTAGTGCTCTTGACAGAGAAATCATGATTGGTTCTGTCTGGTTAGATTTCACATATCTCATTTGTGCACGTGTGTTATGTATGGGTCATGGAAAAAGAAAATGCATAATCTCAGAAATACTACATTAATAACTGCTATTGATAAATTGTGCTGTGCAGCATGTAATTATTTTTGACATATCTTCACTTACTATCACAAGCTACTGATTTCTTTTTTATTTGGCTCCCAGCCCAACTGATCTTATTGCATAAATTTGCCCTTGTCTATTGAGGCATTACTGTGGTTACCATCTCCCAGCTGGAGGGCCAAAACATGGCAAAAACCCGATAATTCTAATTGTTTATCATGCATTAAAATAAGTATTTTTCTTACATCACAGAGAGAAATTGACTGGCTGGTGATGCTGTGCCTGAGGCACAGCAGAATATTACTGGTCCTCCTGGCTGTCAGGGCACAATTCACCACTTGTTAGGCTGTTCAGAACACTCTTCTATTTTGGATTAAGATGTTATATGGTGATGTTCTGTATTAGGAATGATAACCAAAAAAAGGTGACTGTAATAACAAAAATTTTTTAAAAATATATTCTCCACAGTGTTCCACTTTCATCTCATCAGCAGCTTTTGTGAGTCAGCTTTGAATTTTGAGTTGCTTGTTTATCAGTCTGTAATGAGAAGTCTTTAGACATGAACACCCTTTTTTCATTTTTCTTTAAATATATATTTTATTTTATTACCTTAGATTAAAAAAAAAAACAAATCTGGAAGTAATTTTGTGAAATGTTTAAAACCAAAACCATTTAAAACCGTACTAAACCAATACCACAACTAAGTCCTAAAACTGGAAAAGTAATTGATTTGACACAACTGAGGTGGGTATAATCACCTAGAATGGAGAGGAGCTGAAAAAGTTTGCTAAAAATAAAAATGAGTCATTGACCTCTTAGATTGGATCTACTTCCAGTTAGAAGTTACCAGTTACACAGATGTGGTCTTATACTCCTTTGCATATAGACACACTTACAGCAGGTGTCTAAGAAAACTGTCTCAAGGAAACAAAACAAAAACCAAGAAAATCTACAAGAAAATAATATATTTCAAATTACTGTCCATATTCTTGATAAAAGAGACAGTGATGCTCTTAACTGTGGTGTTAACTTCTTATAATTGCCCTACTTTATACAGCAGGAAGTGAAGGCTAGCCCTCCTGGAACTCTTATCACTAAAAAGTCAAAAATATTTCCCTTTGTATTTATGTGATTCTAAGTAAACAGTAATCACAGAAGCAAGGAGTAGAACTTTAAAAGTAAATACTAAAATTCAGTGCAATAATTCTGAGGATTATTAACTAGTGCTTCAACTTTATGATTTCTCCTCCATTATAGCCCATTTTATTCAGAAATATAAGTCCCATTTTATATTCACCATACACTCATAGAAGTTGCTGCAGAATGTTTCGTCTTCTGGCTAGCAGGAGCCTCAGGAAATTTGACACTAACAGATTCTGAGGCTTTGAGATTTTGTTTGGATTAAGGAGTTTGTTTAGTCAGAAAATCATTAAGAAAAATACTAAAAAAGGAGCATTGAAATAAACTGGGATAAAGAAAAAAAGGGAAAAAAAAGGAGAGATAACAAAAAAAAAAAAAAAAAAAAAGAGACCAAGACAACCCTCAACAACAAGAGTTGTTTGGTTTTTTTTTTTAATTTCCATCTCTCTGATGTCTGTTTGTAATGGGTGATTTGGGAATGAACATCAGAGTTTATAGTATCAGTCAATATTATATATGGTTCTCTTTGTTTTTCATTTTTGTGCTGAGATAAGTATCTCTAGGAAATGAAAGCTCCAGTGCAGCTGGCTTCCTGAAAAGCATCTCAACATACCTTCATTATGCCTGTAAGGTTCCTGAATGGGTGACTGTAGTTAACCTTGTACACATCCTGCACAGTCTGTGCAAAGCTGGCAAGGCCCATGAAGGCTTCAGCTGTGATGTGATTTGTACATCACTCAGGCAGGTCTGGATCAGGATGTGTACTTGCAAATGGTGAACAGCTATGCTGCAAGATACTTGTGATGCACAATTCCAGACATATTTCAGGTGTAATCCTGGTATCTATTTCCAGTCATGGCATGGAAAATTTTAACTGATCAACATGCCAACAACGCTGCAGTGAAGGAAACTGCAAACTTTCAACACGGGCCTTAGCCTCTACTGTGTGTCCTTTCTGTCACTTAATTCGGCCTTTTCTTTTAACTCCTGCATTATCTCCCCACTTCTTTCCCGAGGAAGTCATTCAGTTAAGAGTTTCAAAGCACTTGTTATTCACATTTTAGGAAGTCTTCTGGTTCTGCCAAGATTGTGTAGACAATAACTATTCTGGTTAGTAGAAGCTCTGACAGCAGGTATGTCCCATTTCTTCTGAATAGCATCATTTCTGTAAATCTGTTTGTCCAATGGTTCAACAACACTTGTGTCAACACAGTAGATGGGGAACATTAATCATGTCATATAGGCAGGAATAATTATTTCTGGGTATGCATGAAAAGGAGTTCCTTGAATCAGTTTTGCTACCAGAGGAAGTGCTGAGGTAACTATGCCCTAAAAGGACATAGTCTTAGTATAGTCTATTACAATCACTCATAAGTAGTCCAGACATCAAATGTCTAACTCTGTTTAAGCTAATGACTGAAGATAGTATGATTTTTTTCTTTTTTTGAGCTAGTGGAAATGTCAAGCATATATAAATTAAATGCAGGTGAAATGTATCACTGTATTTGGGGTCATTCAAAGGTTATACTAATTTTATTGTTTCATCATTCTCAAAATTTTAATCAGAGCTAACATAGAAGCCTCTGGCTTCACATACTACCTCACTTTAGAATCTTGGTGTCTACCACCTGCTGGTTTTGTGCTTCAAAACCCTCTGAAATTTCACAACACAGAAATGTGGATTATTCTTCCTTTGTTCTATTTTTAAAAGTAATATAGATCTATAATACACTACTTAATAATATACTGAATATCTCAGTCCTACCCTTTGAGTGAAAAATGCTTTCAGATCTTCAATAAAAGGAAATATAATTTAACTGATCAACAAGCCAACAACGTATTTTGACCTCTGTTTCACACATCCATATTTGCAGATATAGCATGTGAGAGGATTTAAGACTCAGCTCTTCTGTCACAACAGGATTATAGTAATGTTGCTGTACTGCCAATACTTGACTCCTGGTGCTTAAAGTTCAGAAAATCAGCTCTCAAGTGTGTGCTGTGATGAAACAGTCAATATTTATTTCTGATTTTGTGCATTGGTGGACTCTAAGCTGACAAACAGAGATAAAGATTCTGAAGTCCAGGACTGCCCAGATAAAAAAGTAAGATCCACCAAGTATGAATGTAATTCTCCAAGACAGAAATCCACATAGCATAAAACAGCTTAAGGACCTGACGCATGCTAGTCTAGCATTTCTATGTACTATCATATACAATTTCACTAGATGAATAACATACCTAAATGGAATGGTAATTTTTCTGATATTTACCCAGCTTGAATTTATTTTTTTATATTAATACATAGTCATATAAAATTGTCTAGATCCCTTTTATGTGTGCTGTTTTTTTAGGTTAAATATAGCAAAATTTCATTGATCACAGCAAGTAGAAAATTACCAAATACAAGGTTTGGTGTGGGATCTCAGCACATCACTGTGGATGTGCAGAGACACCAGGGGAGCCCCTGGGGGGCTCGGAAACCCTGGAATGCTGCCAAAAGGGTTTGGTGGTTGGATTTCGATCCATCAAAAGGAGAAGAACCTGTGAAGGAGGAAATGAGAGCTTCTTGGGTGTGAATGATACCTTTATGGAGGGAAATATAAATTTTAGAAAAATAGGTACAGGGGGGTCATGAAGGCAAGATGGAGGATTCAGGGCGTGGTCCTGTGTTCTTCTTTCTTCTTCATGTCTTCCATTTTGTGTGGTGATGTTGGCACTTGGAGATTGGTTCATAGTGAAAGTACACTTGTCTATAAGAGTGAATAGTATTGGGAAATAAAGGTAAATATGTCACACGTAATTTTTACTATAAAAGACACAGCCGCCCTGTGGGCGGGGGAGAGTGCACTTGACTGTCCTGCTGAGCGGACCTCGGCTGGGCAGAGAGAAAACTTTGTAGATAAGAGATAATAAACAAAACTGAAGACCGAGAATTTGAGAGTCCAGACTCATCTTTTGCAATCGCGGCCGCCCAGAACCACCTTTCCCTGTGTCGGGGCAGAGACACATAACAGCGGACCCCGACAGTTTGGTATTTTAATAGGTTTCATTGAATTTGCCTTATGTGGAATCTGGATTACAACCCCTTTTTCTAGTACAGGGAAGCTATCTTTTTGTCTCAGAAGGTATTTTCAAATTGTAGTTAATTAATTTTCATAGCTGTGTGTTCCTTATCACTATCTAACTTTTACACAAGGCTTAAAATTAATATGTTTGTGGAAGATATTAATTTCATAGAAGTGCACAGACTGAAAGGAGTACTGAAATTCAGAATAAATGAGCATTTTTTTCTCCATTCTGTCTTCATAAAACTGCACTTTGTGAAACTTTCCACAACAACTGAAGATTCATCTACAGGAACAACTCAAATCCAAACCAAACAAACCCAAACCTTTTACTCTTCAACAAATGGGTGTTCCTGCTTTGGGGGCTTTTTGTATATCCTGGAATATACACTCTCTTCTCTGGGAGTGTTAGAGGTGATGATATCAAGCAGTTCATGTCTTCTCATCTCTTTCTTATAAATTAAACATCTGGTAATCCAAAATAAATGGTTCATCATTGTAACTAATTGTTTCCACCCACTGAAAGGCAAACGATCTTGTTCTCTTAATCATCTACTAGATTTTCAGTTGCTTGCAAAGCCAAAAGATTTTTGCATAATTGTACCGACTTTCTATCCAAATAAAGGGAAACTTTGCTCTTATATGTAATTATCTGTCAAAACCTGCACACTCCTACAGTGTCCCCATTCCCCCTTCAGCAAACAGCATTGGTCAATTTATATCCAAACTATTTTTATTTTGATATAAATATATGTATATATGAACATATATATATATATGTCTAAATATTATGTTATACACACATAATACACAGAATCAGCAAACTAGCAATATTTTTACATGTAAAAAATATATGTATAGGCATAATTATATTTTAAGATACATATAAAATCAGCAAAATAACACTGCATTTTGTTATGAGGAATACAGATTTACTAGATCATTCTAAAAATAGTAAAATGCCTTGTATAAATCCTATAAATAATATGTCTGAGCATTTTAATTTTTTGAATGTTGTATACAATATACTGCTAGAACAGAATATCCACATCAAGTATAATAGTTACCAGTGGCAGAGGAGCCCAGCCTTTGGAAAAAAATGTGTTTAAATTTTTTTAGACTTGCATTTTAAGACTCAGCTTCCATATAATATGAATCTCAGCTTGATTGATACAGTAAATTTAAACTGTTTGCATATATGTTGTGTTTGGAAGTTCTTTCTTTACTCAGGATGCTAGTTGAACTTCTGCCTTTTTAAAATGCTGCAAAGCATCAAAGTGCTTTTTACTAAGCACATCAATTTGCTGTACCAAAGTATATATATATATTTTTTTTTTTACTTACATAGAAGCAGCTAGAGACAAACTGAAGAAAATGATCCTGAAATGTCAAATCATCAATGATTCCTGTGTAAAGATGATCTTGCATTGTAAAAAAAGTCTTAAAGGCCACATGTATATCCTTCTTGAACAATACAATATAGATGGCATGATGTGTGTCATGAATGTAGTCTGCTGCCACCTTAGACTCTCAGAGAGCAGACCTTAGCCTGTTTAGGATACTGGTTGACAGAATCCTTTGTGAAGCATTCCTGAGTCCAAAAGGCCAGATATTTCTTAAGAAATAATTCCTGAAGATGCAGGAGAAGGCCATCCCCATGTGCCAAAAGATGAGTTAGCTGGGAGAAAGACTAGCCTGGCTCTAAAAAGAGTTTTGCCTGGAACTCAGGGGAGAAAATGAGAGTGTATGACCTTTGTAGGAAGTGGCAGGTAGCTCAGGAGGACTATAAGTATGAGATTATGCAAGGAGCAAGTGCTAAACCCCAACTAGAAATTCTTATGACTACTATTGTGAAGATAATCAAAACTGCTTCTATAAATACATTAGCAACAAAATAAGGGCTAAAGAGATTTTCCCTCCTTTATTTTATCTGGAGGGAAACATACTGACAAGGCATGTGGAAAAGACTGAGGTACTTCATGCATTTTCTGCCCTGGTCTTTAGTAGTCAGATGAGTTATTCTGGGGGTACACAGCCTCCTGAGCTGGAAGACACAGATAATGGGCAGGATGAAGCCCCAGTAATCTTTGAGGAAATGGGGAGTGGCCTGCTATACCACTTAGACACAAGTCAACCAGTCTGGATGGGATTCACCTAAGTGTATTGAGAGAGCTGAAGTGCTCATTGAGCAACCTTCAGCAATTTATTTTCTATACAAGCAGACTGATGCTACTATAGCATAATGAGTTAGGATTAATTTCCAAAATTTATATATCTGAATCAATAAGTTTTCCTCTGCAATGTACTTGTTAGGATTAGGAAGCTCAGAAATAATCCATTTCTACACTCATCACACATCTTCTCTTGAGCAGAAGTGAATGGCACTCTAAAATCTTTCATGCTGGTTCATGGTGACTAGAGATCTTATTTGTCTCCAAGTGCAAGAATTCTGAAGCTGATTGGCTGACAAGGCCAGAAGTATTATAATTAAAGGGCTAAAAAGGGAAGAACATTGATTCACTTTCTTAAACACTAATTCAAATTATTTCTATTCAGGGAAAATATTTAGTATTCTGATATAGAAAGGAGAGGTAATAAGAATAACAGCAACCCAGTCAGTAACAACAGCTATAAAAAAAGTGCTATATCTCTAAATTATTGCTTCAAATCCAAACCAACAATCATTCTGTGTATTTTGGTTATAGTTTAAGGGGGAGAAAAAATGTTAAGGAAACAAACAAACAAAAACCAACCAAACAAACAAACAAAAAATCAAAACCACCACCACAACAAAAAATATTGTCTTGCATGTCTAAAAGAGAAACACAGCCATGGATTTAGTCCTCTGTAGCTATTTTGAGTATTTCATTCTTAGCTTACATGTTTTTGGCAGCTACTGAAAAGCCATGTATTGATTCCTTATATTCTTCTAATATAATATCTGCTAAGATTATTTTTTCAAGTTTGTTAAAATATCCTTTCCAGATGCTTTAGAGAAAATGCAACTACTGTTTAAAGTATGGACAAGCAGCTGACAATAATACACAGCTCTTTTCAGCTATGTTTTTGTACTGTAATTCAACTTAAGGACTTTAATGACCAGATTTATGCTGGTGATATTTGTTTAGTGTGCACATGAAAGTAAAGTATTTGACTTTTTGTGGCAAGCTCTGATGACAGATAGCTAGACTAAAGGAATGCCATAATTTGGTCTTCTGGGTGTTGGCAATAATGTGAGTTCTGAGAGTGTCAGTAGTAGGCACTGCCCTCACACCTTCTATTGAAATATCTTGAAAAACATTTTGCTCCCTACAGTACTACTGAACACAGAACTGGACCTCAGGATAAGAAACCTCTTATAAAAATACATATAAAAATACAGATTCTTAAGTATGGTTTTCTATAAGAAACTGGCCACTTTATGTCCCCAGTGGAATACTATCCTAATAATCATTTGTTAGGACTTTTTCCGGTGTCTGAAGTAGTCTGAAGTGACAACATTTGTTCTGTTGGTATTTGCTCTACTAGCCAAAATTTCACCCACCATTTTTATTCCTAGAAAAAGGCTTCTCTGAGGTAACTCTTAAGTGTTGTCACAAGTGACATTTCCTGTATTTACTGTTCCAGTCTAGAAAAATCGATAGTCTCATGAACTCATGTTGTTTCCATTTATGAATTTGGTTTCTCTGGTAAATGGGGAAAAAGTATAAAATATTGTTAAATTATTCTACTTAAATTTATAGTTTGTCTCTTCAGCAGCCAGCTAAGTGTCAAATACTGAGTTTTGTGTTACTACAGAGGAATACCTCTGTTCAAATGTGAACTTTCACAAATATTAGTAAGCATTACCTTCTAGAAAAAAAAACAGGATCTTTTCATCAGTAAAAAGCATTAAAATTTTCAATTGCTATAAGATCTCAATAAAATGTGAATTTTTGACTGCTACACTATCTCTGAAGTCAATAGGAATGTGATTTTCACACACACAAAAAAAGAAAATAATTTAGCAGTAAATAATAGCATCTTATTTTGGCTCAGTTTAATTTTTTTTAATAAACCATTTTTTGCATCATACCACAGAGCCACAGAACGGATCAGGTTGAAAGAGAGCACAGCAGGTTTTTTCAGGAAAGTAAAATAATGCCACACAGTAAAGTTCTTCAGGTGGAACTTTCTTTGCATCTGTTTCTGACAAGAGGCCCATTGCCTCTTGTCCTGTTGTTTGAAATCACTGAGCAGAGCCTGGATCCATCCTCTTGGCACCCTCACTTCAGGTACTTACTTATAATGATAAGGACCTCTCTCACTTTCTCTTCTCGAGGCTGAACAGGCCAAACTCTCTCAGTCTTTCCTCATAAGAGAACATGCTCCAGTCCCTTAATCATTTTTGTTGTCTTCTGCTATTCTAGATCCAGGAGCTCTATGTCTCTTTGATATTGAGGAGCCCAGAACTCGACACAGCACTCTGGATGTGGCCTCAGCAGGGCAGAGTAGAAGGGCAGGATCACCTCCCTGAACCTGGTGGCAGTGCTCTTCTCAATGCACCCCAGGATACCAATGATCTTCTTGGACACCAGGACACACTGCTGTCTCAAGGACAGCAAACTTGCTGAGGACACATCTGTCCCTTCATCCAAGTTATTGATGAACAAGTTAAATAATGCTAAATCAGTATTGAACCCTGGGGACACCACCAGTGACAGGCCTCCAGCCAGACCCTACACTACTGATTACAACCCCCTGGGATCTCCCATTCAGCTGGTTCTTAATCCACCTCCCTGTCCACTCACCTAATCCACACTTCTGAGTTTGCTTGTGAGGATGTTGTGAGAGACAGTGTTGAAAGCCTTGCTGAGGTCCTGGTAGACAATATCCACTGCTCTCCCATCATCTATCCAGGTTGCTGCTGCATCATAGAAGAAAATAAGGTTGTTCAAACATTACTTACATTTACTGAATCCATGCTGACTACTCCTGATCACCTTCTCGTGATACAAGATGGATAGATTTGACCTTCACAAAGATGGATGCACTCCATCACCTTTCCAGGGATTGATGTAAGGCTGACTGGCCCGTAGTTTTCTAGATCTTTCATGCCCTTTTGGAAGACCAGGGTAATATTTGCTATCTTCCAGCCCTCAGGCATCTCTCTTCATGGCCACAACCTTTCAAAGAGAAGCACATGTATGCCATCCTTTTCAGTACCTCCATCCCTCCCATCAGGCCCCATGGATTTGTGGATGCCAAATTTCCTGACTCTAACCCAATGCCCCTCGACCAAGGCAGTCTTTCTTCCAACGTTCCTTTACCCTGGTCTCCTGGAACAGAGATTCCTGGGGACTAGTCTGGCCAGTGAAGACAGTTGAAAAGAAGGTATTCAATAACTGCCTTCTCATCATGCTCTGTAAGTAGGATTCTCCATCCATTTGTAATAGCCTCACCCACATATGTTTTAGTTTTAATTTTGAAAAGAGTGTTTTAATATTTCACAAGTTTCTCATTTTGAAGGGTTTGGGTTTTTTTCTTTTTAGTTAGAAAACAAAAAACCCACACACAAATGAAAATATTTCTGTATACAAACAGTATATTTTAACAACTAGAAAATATTACAGGGCAGAGAATTCCAGAAATGCCCTCTAAACCCATGTCTTTGCTTTTCTGATATCTTCCCATTTCCATGCCATATTTGCTATTCGAATTCAGTTTGGAAAGCTTAAAGCTTAACTACATCAAAATTATACACCTTCTGGTTTTTACCCTCTGTGAAGTGTGTGCAATTAAGTCACCACTGGCTTTATAAAGACATATTCAAAATTTATTAATGTACTGTGTCGGTGTCTCTCATTTGGTGATTACACACATCCCCAAAGTTCAACAGTCTTTACATAACTCATAAATATACAAGGTTTGGCACAAATAACATTTTGGGTTCAGGTACTGATTATATATTACAGGGGTAAATAGTGATGAGATTGGCAGCCTACATGTTTCCTAACAGTAAGTTTCTTATTTCTTTGATATAGCTTTGAATTTTTTTAGTTTCTTCTTAACAACTGAATTGTGCTACCTTGACATTTTTATGCGCTAGTTTGTGAAAGAGCATTTTGGTCCTTCTCTTTTCTTCTCTGGGTTTGTGCTAGACAGCATCTATTATATTTAGGGCCACAGGCTTTCTCTTTCACAGTGAAAGAGTGATCTCTTTAGGCATTAGAGCAGGCCTGAATGAACCTAATCTTAAAAGTGTTCAGCCAATTGCCTCACTGAGAGTTCAGCAGTCTCTGGAATAAAAGTGGTTTATTAAACAAATAATCCTCAGCCATTCTTTCCACCTGGAAAGAATATTTTATGCATGTAGCTTATTATTTACACAATCAAATAAAGCTAAACTCTCTAAGTAAAAATTGAACTGTTCTGTACACTCAGCTCAAAGACCTTAGTCAATATAAAGTGACATTCATTTATTCTGATAGAATCTATTTGAAATTATCACTTTGACTATCTAAAGGTTAGAAAGTAATAGCTGTATTATGTCATATTTATAATAATATCCAGTTATATCTCTCCACTAGAATTTTCAACATCAGAATACTCAAGCCAAGGCCAAATATAGTGGAGAAGCAATAGTGCTATATCTCCCTACTTGAAAGTCATTTAAATTTCACCTTGTGCTAGACCTAAGGAAACGATCTGCTACATTAACCAAATATTGGGAATTTTTTCAATTTTTAAAGGCATGAAATGGGACACGTACTACTTAATAAAGCAGAGGCAAAGCTTTGTGTTTGTATTATTATAGATTATTTTTGTAAAATGAAAATAGAGACCATAAATCAAAATAACTCATTATAAATTTATTGGTTGACAGCAATTTTTAAGTTGGTGTTTTGTTTTTTTTGGTTGGTTTTTTTTTCTGTTTAGATTATGTCGCTTGTCCTTTTATACATGACTTCAAAAATTTTGGTATGCGTTGCTTAAATTCTGTACTAATTAAAGCAGTACTTCTAAATATATTTTCTTCTCTCCTTCACGACAGCAGGCTTATACAAGCAAAAGCAATCTTTAGAACCCCTAGTGAGAATTTTGTCTCCAGAAAATGGCTTAAACAGTCACCTAATTTTCAGATTATTTTTTAATATTAAAAATAATACAATAAACAAATAATTGAGGCACTAGACTTCTAAAAACTCTTTGGAAAAACTAAGTGGAGAAAACATGAAAATTTACAGGATTGCATTGTTTTTGCTCCTTGGTGCAGGTAAAAATTCTGTAAAATAAGAGGCACAATCTTCCAAAGGGAAAACTCATAATTTGAAAAGTTTTTCTGGGTTTTGGAATTGTCATTTTTGTTGCTCTTCCTGCTGTTGTTATTACTTTGTTTTATTTTGCTTTTGTTTGCTTTATTTTCTTAAAATACATATGTCCTCAAACATATATATGAATATTTATAGACAGTAATTTTGTGTCTTTTAATTCATGTTTGCTCTTTTATTAATTTCAATAATTTATTTAATACACAATTGGTGTCAGATTTCCACACAGGAATGAGCTTCATTGATATAGTAATAAATGGTGTATGACAGTGTAGGGAGTTTTTCTTGAGAAAAAACTTACTTTTCTTTCAAACATTTGTAATACAGTTTCATGATGGTTTAGACAGCTAGTCAGGCTTTTTATCCATGCTGCTGTGTTTAATTTATGTGGGTTTCCATATTTATGTGTGTGAAGACGAGGTGCAAAAGGTATAAAATTATTGTTACAATTTAAATTACAAGGATACTCCACTACTAAGTTTGTTTTTTAATCCTGTCTTATTAGTATTGTCTATTAAGAAAAAGTAAAAAAAAAGAAAGAAAATTAACCTGCATTTCCTCACCTTATGTCATCTCGTTAGAAAAGGGGCTTAAACATTGAAACACAAAGTGTTAGTTCCTATAAATAACATAAGCTAACTGTGAGAGAAACTAAGGACTTCTAAATGTGATGATATTTCGTGCAATTATTGCCAATGGAAAAAAATGGTAGTGAGGTGAATATTGCACGACAATCTTAAGAACAATTAATTTAGAAATAAATTATCTGTTTGGATTATCTGTATCTTTGGACTGTCTGTATTTTTTTGAGAGAAAGTGACTGTCCATAGAGTGTGGTATGGACAGAGATTAATGGTATTCTTATTTTTATAGTAGTACTCTGCAATTTTAGATTTAAATCTTTAGATTAAATCTTTAAACATTAGATTGAATACTTCGCTGTGATTTTTAAATCAGAGAGCCAAGTCTGGAAATATTTCCAGATTACTTTGCTGAGGTAAGTGCCATAGTTCATAATTTTTTCCATTTGTACAGTGGGTTTTGATTTTTTAAAAAATGGAATTGAAATTAATATTGTGTATTATTGAAAGATTAACCTAAAAATACTACCACTTCACCACTGAGTGTAAAAGATAATCCCCAAATTATTGTTTTCATCATGAAATTTCTTTGGAAATTTTTGTCAAGGTCATCTTTTTTGCCGCATTTTACCCACACTTACAAGGTGGTAGATGCATATTTTATTCTAGAAAGTAAGAAAAATGATTCCTACATGGAAATTACAATCTAGTATTAGTCAGATCCATTCATAAGAAGGCTAAAAATAATCTAGAAGAGTTTTCTGCTGTATTGAGTATCTGAATGTGCTCATGTTGAGGCTCCAAGTTTCATATCAAGGAAAAGACAAGAATGGTCAAAGAGTAGAACCTCCATTTTAAATTGCATTAAGCTCTTGGTGAAATGACTGATGAAACTAGATGAGGGAAAATCTTTAGTCAGTGCTTCTGTTTGTTCTTTAAAGATCTGTTCTCAGTTAGTGTTCCATTCCCTTCCTTTTTTTTTTTCTTTTTGCATGTGTCCTCAACTTGAGAAGTTTAGATCAGAATATAAGAAATCATTTGACTGAAACTTTATCTATGTTCTGCTTTAGATTATATAGTAAAACAAAGCTGTTAACTGCATCTATTTTTAATAGTGGATTTTTTCCTCTGGGTCTTATATTCCTAGCCCAGAGTATATAGGAAAACTGTAAGAAAATACATTTTTGGGGGACAAGTTAGAAAATCAATAATATTTATGGACATCAGAAATCAACAGTTTTTCACTAGTTATCTTATTTGTGTTATGCAATGTTGTGCCTGATTTTGTATGGTGAGAAATATGGACTATTACTATCTTGATTTTGGATACAGCCTGCTTTGTTGCACCACATTCTTATATTCGACATATAGTTTTCGTATTTTACAGCATACTTTTTCTCAGACAAGTGTCTTTAAATGCTGAATGATTCTGCTAGGAAAATGTTGAGGTCCTAATTCAGAAAAATACTTGAGTTTTTCTGCTGACCCTGATGTGTGTATGTCAATGATTTTGGAGCTGAGCAGAGAACAAATCTTTTTAGTATAGACATTTCTCCTTCTTCAGTTTCAGTTTCCACACTTGATTGCTTCTTCCTACATTGTTTCAACTGATACTGATGTGGGACTCTGATGTAAACCAGACAGCTGAGATTATTAGAGTAAAAACCAGTAATGCAGTTCCTTTTTGTAATCCTTCTTACATTGGTGCTACCAATGAAGTCTTGCCCTGAAAACAGCAGTTTTGGTTCAGTTCAGAAGGCTGTCTTCATTTCAGAGGAGTTTCTTAAACTGCTTTCTTTCTGACTGAAATTTGTCCTGAAACTACACCCTGAATAGCTGCTCACTTCTGACAATAGTGTCCTGCAAAGAAAAGTAATCATGAACTTGATTATCCACAATTGCACCCAATGTAGTAATTTTTCTTACAAAGTAGTTGTAAAAAGCTATACTTATGGTCTGGCAGCATTTGATACCTCTGTTTTCTCAGCAGTAAATAGTGGTACAATCTGTAGATGTAAAAGAGAATCAAGTGTATTGTGTTACCATGTGCTATGCAAGCCACAATACTCAGGTTGCATTGTGTTCTCTTCTCCTGAAAAGGAACACATAATTTGAGATTTACTGTACCAAATTATATCACTTCGAGACTCTGATTTCTACATGTAGAGAGCTATTATTTGTATCGCACAACAAGCAATCAACTACTGAACAGCATCATGTGTCCTGATGACACTGCTAATACTGAAGCACGTTCTAGTACTTGGAATGTGGGAGAAATACAACAGGACTACATTGCTTTTTCTGAAATAATCTCTAATTGTACCTTTTTCTTAAATTTAAAAAATGAACTTCCAAACCTGGACTCATCTACTCAATTCCTCCCTTAATAAAATTAATTATTATAAAACAGAATTAATTATACATTTCCAATTTCAGCTGAATATTAATTCAGCTGTGGTTGTTCTGCATTAAAGAAAGGGCAGCTTAGCAGTGAAGAAGCCATTATGAAATATTACCTGTCATATGCAATTCTGTGGATGTTTACCAAGCAGTACTTGACCTAAGTTACAGCTGAGTATGTAAGATAGATTCCCAGCTTTTTACAAGGTCTCCCCATAGGGTAAAAAATAAATGTTCTGGCTCATTCCCAATAGAAGGAAAAAAAAAATAGCAGTAGAAAACCATTATTTAGAATTATATGTCTCTATTGCCCTTCTGTATTCACAGATTCTATTTTATTACTGTGATTTCAAAGTGCCCTCTCTGAAGAGCTTTTGCTTTTGAGTAACATGCTTGTAAAGCATGTGACATGACATTTTATTCTTGTATATGATCTATTAATAAAGAAAATCTTAAGAAATTTTACAACTTTAATTTGCCTGCATTCCTGCATTTTTATTTTTGATTTCCAGCTAAAGAATAGTTGAGTATTTTTGATCTTCTGATAGATTACTTTCAGTCTTTGTTCATTTTGAAGTCAAAAAAACAAATCTCATTACTAGCAATGGTTTAACATTCTATAGCATTTGAACAGAACTGAAAGAAACATTTGGTCTTATAAAAATAGAGGATTATTTTAGTTGTAATTTCACATTTGAAAACTGGACTATGGTTGTAGAAGGGGGCACATTTGGCTGCCGTTGTGTCCCACCTTTATAGGAAGAGTGAAGAAAATAATGGTCATCAAATCATAGTTTTCTCAATTATTTTCTTACATTTTATTTCCAAATCATACTGACTTTTTCATATTTGTGCCTTTTTTTTTTATTATAAATAACTTGAGTAACCTACAGTTGATATTTTCACCATCTAGAATATTTTTATTATCTCTTACTCCTTTCAGGAACAGTTTCTAGCAACCCCAACTAATAATGTCTTAGCAGTGTGTTGGCCAGTGGCTATTCTGCAGTATTGTTGCCATGGAGTCTTGCTGAGAGGAAAAAAACCACTCACTTAGTGTTATTTTTATTTTTTATTTCAGAGCACTTCTAATGAATAGTGATTGTAGTATCCTTCTGGCTTCTTGTGCACAACAGAAATTTTTCTTCAATCATTCTAACTTTGCTAAGGATTGGAAAGAAGTGAAGCACTAATGGTCATGAGCTATAATAGCAAAAGTTTATGGTCTGGCATATCATCTCTTTTTTCTCTGAACTGCTGTGAAACCCATAAATATTAGTGAGACCAGAGTAAGAAAATTAGTCATGGTTTTAATTAGAAAAACAGTTATCCAAATAAGCACGTATTGTCTTTTGTCTTAAAATAATAAATGTACACCCTAAAGGCCTCAATGACAAAGTATTTTTTTTTTTCATTTTGGTGAGAAATTCCTGATTGTCCTTGATACTTTTTTTTTTTGGCCTTTTTTTCACCCTGGGAAGTGGAGATATATTTTGATATTCCTGAAGGTTTGTATTATTTAGGATACATGAAAAAATTAACTACTCTGAAATAAACCTGAAATAATGTTTAATAAAATTGAATAGAATCTGAATCATACCACTAATTGTCCTTCCACAGTAGGCAGCATAATAGGGTGAAGAGGCAAATGACATATGTCACTTTGCCTTTTTAGTTTTGCTCCCTACCTATTTATATTTCTCTCCATTTCCCTGCAGGAGTATTAGAGGTCAAGATAAGGTATCTTTTTCTTTTTTTCTTTCTCTTTTGAGTTAATACAGCAGGATTTGTAGCTTTCACTTGATTCTTTCTAATGATTATAATAGATTTCATCACAGTATTAATACTGGTATCTATTGAAATGATTTTGGGAAGTGGACTGTATCAACTTATTTCACTCAAACCTACAAAGAACTACTTAATTTCATTCATATTTCTTCCTAATTTATTCATGCCTTTTTGAAACTACTGGCAGTTTTCAAGATGACTAAATGCTAAAAATCTTAGCTGCAAAGAATTTCTTTCAAAGAGTAACCTTGAGGAATGCATAGCTGTAAAATTTCACATCATCCTGTACAGTTTGTCTCAGAATGGAAAACAACACTGCAACCTAAGATTAAATGAGCAGGTGGTGGAGAGTTTCTGATTTGATCAAGTTGCTTTTTTAGACAGGTTAATTGTTCTGATTTATGGTTATCACCTGTATTTCATGGCTGCTTGCTTCCAGCTCTAATTAATGGATCATTTTTAACTGCTGCAACATTAATTGTTCCTTGGATTTCAAGGAGTAGAGGAAACGTGGTTGTTAGTAAATAGAGACTTTGGTTTTATGACCCTTTTTGTATTAGAATGGAAATTGTAATTGTTTGGGGTTGGGTTTGGTTTTTTGTTTGGGTTTTTTTTTGGTTTCTGTTGGTTTGCTTTTGGTTAGAGTTTTTTCTAAAACATAAAATTTCATAGGATCTCTGAAATAAGAATATTAGGCTATGTATGTAGTAATGGTCATTATTAAAATTATACAGAGATTATCTTTAGTGTAAAAATATATTATTTAAAACTTTCTCATATAAGATTATTTGACATTTTTCAGGGCATACTAGATTTTTTTCCATAATTAGATTATTTATACCTTGTCACTTTGTAATACAAAAACACAGTTCTATAAATCTCTTGGCAATGTTTTTTGACTAATGAATTCCTTTTAAAGATACATAAAATCTTGGCCTGAAAATTTAAAGACATGGAGAATCCATCACTTCCTTTTGCTATGTCACTTCAGTAATTGTGTGAACACTAGACACAGTTAAGCTATTTTTTATAAAGCTCTTCTTCTCATGCTATGAATAATAAAGAAAAAATAGATTACAAAAGAACATCGATTTATAAAAGTCAGTATTGTTACAAGAGTAATGGCAGTGCAAACACAAATATGAAGTAAGATTTTTAAGTACTAAATTACAATAGTACTTTATAGAACATATAAAATATAGTACTTTATAGAACATATTAAATATAATACAGGAAGTAGAAGAGGTCAGAGATCATGCAGACATAATAGAAGCAGATGAATATTGAAGTGTTTTTTTAAAAAAAAATCATCCAAATTTCTTACATAGTTACAAGAAAAAGCAGAAAACAGATTTCAATTAAAATAGCATTCTTATAGTTGAGGTTTACTTGAAACTATTGCTAGAAATACAACTAGAAATGGTTCATGGTTTGTTTTTGATTATTTTAAGTGTACAGGATGATATTGGTGAGCTAGTTGCAAAAAAACCCCAAACAACAAAACTTAAAAAACCTCACAAAGGCAAAACTATCTAACTTATTCTGAAAGGTGTCTTTTTACTTTTTTAAAAACTATTCTTTTTAGAAATATGCGGTTCTCTCCAACAATGTAAATTTAATGTAACATCTTATCTTTCATCATTTATGAGTCATTCTTGTTACAAACACCCCCACTTATGAGCAAATTTTACAGTTTATATTACTGGTAAATTTTCTGTATCTTTCAGACTTTGTGTAAATATTTTCCAATTAATTCCTCAAATTTTCTTTCTGATTTGCAGTTTCTATAGGTAGACAGGCTTACTGCATTAACTGACAGGCACTTTTTAGCCCTTTACATTGGCACCAAATCCTAACATGCATATTTTGTGCTCTGGTCCCCAGTCAAACAGATGTGGCCTAGGTGTGAGCCTTCAAAGCAAAATAGAGATGTCATTGCAACATGATTATTGCACTCCCCTGGAAAGCATAAAATCAGCAGGAGCATTGTATTTACAAAATCATCACTACATCCCAACCTTCACAAGGAAAAACTCTCCATCTGATAAAGAGGACATGGTTCTACAATATGCAAGAGCTCACCTTATCAGAAAGTGAATCTGCCTTGATCAGATAGGTGGAACTTGTATAAGAATATCATCAACAGTCTGCAATCACAGTTTACTATTGTTAAAGAGACTTATTCTATGAACTAGGGCTATAATGCTGCAACGAAATTGTGGTCATTTATTTTGAAGTATTACTTCGTGAAGTACAGTTTTAAATAGAGGGGTTTTTAGAGCTACCAAAATAGATCAAATTTCAACATTTAGTTACCTGTAGATTTCTCCACAGAACAAGGTTAGCATTTTACAAAAAATCCTGGAATCTTTCAACATTTAAAAAAAATCATAAGTATTCTATCTTTTCATTAACACAACAGAGACAACTTTAGCCTGTCCAACTTTGGTTAAGTCAAGCTCCTGCTCACTTGATTCATGTGCTGCATTTGTGAGCTTGGCCTTTGCTGATGGGAAGGAGAGGAAAACAGGTTTATTGAGGTCTATTAAGCTCCCATTAACCTACAAAGTGGAGACACTTTCTGTAATTTTAAGTGTTCATCTATTGAATTCAGCAACATTAAAGTCAGCCACCTCTGCCCTTACTAGCATATGTCATTATAATCAAAGGAAATGTCTAAAAAGCTGGAGCACACCATCTGTAAGTTGCAGATCAGGATTGGTTTCTATTCATGGGCAGAGTGCCCTTATAGATATGAATATTAATATTAATGTTTTAAAATGGTAATCATTGTGAATAGTTACTGTGCCCCTTTATCCCCTTGTTTCCTTTTTGAACTTCAACATTTTTTGATATTTTCTAATTATATCCTTTCTGTAACGAAACAGACATGAACATAGCCCTCTGGTCAAGGCTGTGTTCAGGTTCTGCAACCTACAACTCTGGCAAGAAAAAGAAGTTGTGGCCTCAAATTAATTAGAATGTGTCTTATAAAAACAAATCAAAACAATGCATAAAGAGAGTCACTAAAAAAAATGGGAGTCCTGAAAGTTATTTTAATTTATCTGCATATTTTTGATTTAAATTGTTATTTCTATTACTTTTCAACGTCTGTGTTTCAAGTACATATGTGAATTTATAGAACTGGTTAGCAAATGGAGAAAACAGAGTTTGTGTTTATGAATAGAGCTGTGTCTGAAAATTGGATGTAGAAAATTACTTCGGCTTTACATTTTTTTTTTTTTTTCCCCCAGATGTTTTGCTTTTTCATGCCCAGGGATTTTTGTAATATGGTGGATAAGTTCCAGAAACAACACCTGCATGTCAATCACATGCAATTTGCAATTTCCTTAGACTGTTGGTTACTTTCGTTTTTTGTAGAAAAGATGCAATTACATGCCAAATTACACTGATCATGTCAACATATTAATGCTGGACCTCATGTTTACCCATGCTTTTCTTTTTGGAAATCAGTGACCCTAGATATTAAAAGGTACACGGTGAAGTATTTAAATTATATATTAGAGAAATTAGCACAAGAAAAAAACAATTCCAGTATCACTTGTTTTCCATTTGAGTTATGAGTGTCTTATCCCTCAAATTCTGAACCTTCACAGCACTGCTGCATAAGGGAGGACTTGCTCTGAAAAAGGCCATTATTTGGATTTTGCAGAATTGCTAAAGTTGTGGTGTTTGTAGAGCAGAACACATTTTTTTTTCTGCCAGCAACCCATATAAAATTCTAACAAGAGCACTGAAAAAGGGATTGAATCATGTATGAATTTTAATTTAAACTACTCATGTACTTATAAGTACAGAGTTCATAGAGATGAGGAAGCCAGAGCCCAGAATTCAGCATAAAAGTTGAAAAAAAAAACCTGTCCAAGCCAGCAAAATGTATCCTTGTGGCCAAGAAGTTATTCTGAGATGCATTAGAAAGAGTATTCCCAGCATTCCTAGGATTCCCAATAGTATCCTGCAGCGCATCAGGAAGAGCACAGACAGCAGGTCTAGGGAGGTGATCCTGTCCCTCTGCTCAGGCCTGATGAGGCCACCTCTGGAGTGCTGTGTCCAGTTCTGGGCTCCTCAGGACAAGAGAGACACCAAGCTGCTGTAACAGGTCCAGAGAAGGTGAACAAAGGTGATTAAGGAACAGGGGAATCACTCTTATGAGGAAATGCTTATAGAGCAGGGCCTGTTCGGCCTTGAGAAGAGACCACGGGGAGAAGACCTCATCAATGTTTGTAAATATCTGAAGGGAGGGTCTCAAGAGGATGTCTGTGCCAAGCAATAGGACAAGAAGCAAGGGACAGAAACTGATGCACAGAAAGTTCCACCTGAACATGAGTCAGAACTTTACTGTGGAGGTGACTGAGCACTGGAACAGATTGCTCAGAAAAGCTGTGGAGTCTCCCTCACTGGAGATATTTAAGAACTATCCAGACACATTCCTGTGCAATGTGCTCTAGAAGTGACACTACTTGGCAGGAAGGTTGGACCAGATTACCAGCTCTGACGCCTTCCAACCTTACCTGTTCAGTGTTTCCATAATTCTATGTTAAGGCTGAAGGCTTTTTTGTCTTTTCTTAACAACAGAATTTAAGAACAAACCTATTAGCTAAATCGAGCTAAAAGTTTTAAAAGGCATGGAACACACAGTGCAGGAATTTCTTGTGCCTTGTTACATTATTTTTATTCTGTAACTGGTGAAAAAAAACTCAGTTGCTGTGCCAGCAGCTGGCTTAAGATAAGGTTTGCATTAAAATGCATGCTAGGTTCACTTTATAGCACTTCTTTGCTGTTACGCAGGTGCTATTGAGGAAGGCTCTCTACAAATTACAAATTCAGCAGTTTAATGAGTCTGTCAAGCTTGTCAATTGTCAAGGAGAGAAAATGGATAATCATCAGGAAGAAAGTTCAAGGTGATGTCTTTGCTAAGTTGTAGAATGCTAATATCAAATAAGTGTGAGTATGAACAACCTCTGTGTGAAAATTATAAATCTTTTCCTCAGTATCTCTGTGCCTTATAGTACAGCTAACACCACCCATTGGCTTCCCTCTGCTGGCTGTTGTGAGCCAATTATTTCAGCATTGAAGCCCATACAGCTGAAAAAAACCCAACCCTCTTGTGAACGCCTTTTTAATTAACTGTTAACTTGGCATGTATCTTCCTGTTACTAAGGTTACTTTATTTCATCAAAGAATAACTCAGAAATGATTATTTTTCTTAAAGGTGTTAAAGACCTGAAAGGAGGGAAAAACAAACACTTACTTCCTTGTCTGACAATCTCTACTCATGTAGAGGGGTTAAAACACCTGTCAAAAAGAGTCTCTTTCCCAGGTAGCCTATGTTACAGGACACGTGATAACCCAAATTCTTTCTTCTGCAGTTGCAATTCCAAGTGGTAGGCATTTTTCAGTTTACGGATTTTTTGTTTGCAATCTAATCTATTGTTAACTTCAAAATCAGCCCTTTAACCTGGGATTAATGCTTTTGTGTAAGGAAACACATTTCCTTTTAATACGAAAAGTTCCAAAACTACTCAGTCTTTGGAAAGAGTTAAACCATGGAAAATCTAGTAAAATGTTGGGAAATAACAGATTCTTGTCTCATTTAAAGACAGGGATTCTTTTTTTATACTGTAAGCAATCTTTAACTATATGACCATGGTAAATTTTTCATCACAACTGCTTTTCTAGGTAAATTTTGGAAAGATACATTCAATGACAAAATGAAATAGATCAGACTATAATATATTCTACACTGAGATTTTTTTTAAAATATATCTTTTCGCAAGCATCACTAAATATCTGTTCCAGTGTTTTCAGTGGCATTAAGTGATAAAAGCCACGGACCTTCAAAAGCTCAAATATGTAATTTTATTCATAATCATTAAAAATTCCTTAAGTGCAAGGTCGTCATAACAAATTCAGGATCAGTAAGAAAATATTTAGGTAATTTCAAGAAGTCTCTAGAAATAAAAGCAATCTGTTCATCTTCATGTATTTGTGTGGAATAAGCAGCACAAATTAGTAAACTATTTTAAACTCCTTAACATAATATAGTTTTGAATAAACAAATTAATACATTTAGGAACTTAATACCATAATGTCTGACAAGCTAGATTTATATTTGTACGTGTAAATTATAACTTTTTTTAGTGTCTTATCTCTTCAAGGATGATACAATATTAAGCAATATTTAGAAACTGTAGAACTCCATGAGAGTTGTTCTTCATTCCCCTAGGTCTTTATTACTTATATCAATCTCCTAAAGTGAATGATTCTGATGAATCTATGCTTTTACTCTAAATATTTTACTGGAAGTCCTGGAGCTGTAATTACAGGCAAAAACTGCAGCGTCTTTCAAAATTTAGTAGGCATTTTGTTTCTTGTGGAAAATGTAACTTAGAGAGTGACAGTTTAAAAACTTCCAAATTTTTGTTGTTTTGCTTGAAAAAAACCTCTTGATCATAGCAAAATAACTTATTTTAGTGGAACAGTGTACTTGAAAAGAGAATTAAAATGTTGCTTTATGTTAGTCTGTTCTGTATTACATATGAGAGCTTCTCTCAGTGTGCCTTTTTTCTTCAAAATGGAAACACCTCAATTTACTTCCTCTTCATGACTTAAACAATCCCTTATGTGACATTTGCAAATTTCAGTTAGGAATGGAGTCAGATTTCATCAAGACAATTTTAGGCCATGGTTCCAATGCCTCTTTGAGATTTATTTCCTTACATACTCGTCTAATACAGCCATGACTATTTATTCTCTAGACGCTTACTTGAGTTATATTACAATAAAATCAATAAACTTCAAGTGGAAAGAACATACTCTTAGATGAGGATGTCTACAAGAAATACTAATTTTTATCAGCAAGCAAGACCAAAATTCCTATCATTATGACCAAGAACCAGAACTCTTTATTTCTGCTAAATGAGATTTATACATTACTGAAGAAATCGTAGTCTGTAAGTAAAGTGTATTCATTGCTATGGTAGTTCAAAACTGTAACCTTATGTGATTCCTATCAAGTAGTTATAATAAAAGAAACAAAATTATGGTGTGACCTGACCACGAGTAAATAGGCAATGCCGGCATCTCTAACTTCTCATTTACAAATCATATTTGGAAAACTTCAGAACCCAACTGCCTTTTCTAGCCTTGGTCAAAAATTTTTTTTGAATTTTCAAAACAGCGTGTATCCATTCTGAACTTGTGTCTCCGTCTCTCTGGGTGCCTCCCAGTGAACCCCGGCCAGCCCCGGGTCGGCAAACAGCGGGGGGGCAGCCCCGAAGTGACCGACAGTGGGGGGACACTCTCTGGTGCCCCGAGGGTACTGAGGGCAGCTAGGCTAGTCACCTTTGCAGCAGAAGAGACGCTGGAGACATCGGTGGAGGGTAAAAGGCCGACTCTGAACAGGGGGCCAATCCAAGGTTTATTCAGAGCTCCCCAGGGAGCCCCACTCCTCAGGGGGCGCCATGCTCAGAGTGAGACAAAGGAGTCTCGAGGTTACATTTAAAGGGGGGGAGGAAACCGAGGGTAGATACATTTGCTGACCAATAAAGACCTTCCAGGGATACAGCCTTAGGGGATGGACATTTGGGATAGCGTATAACATCATCCTTGGAGGGCTGACCCCTGGCTTCGGGCTAATCACTCGACGGCTTTGACCGAAAGATCTAGATAGAAGGGATGGGATGCTGAGTGACTGACAGAGAGCCAGGGTGGGGATTTGGGGGATGATCTCAACACAGGAGAATGGTTATACAGGTGGAGGAAGGGGGTACAAAAAGGGGTACATCATAGGGGGGGAATAAGGGGGTACAAAATCCAACTATTACAAAGTATTACAAAGTATAAAAGCACGCTGCAACATCCTTGTCTTCTTCTCATTCATGAGAAGAATTTGCTTTGTGCATGCTGGCCAAATATATGTATACATATGTACTTGTAAACATAGATACGTACTTAGAAACATAAAAATACACACAGAAGTATCGTGCATCAGTGTGTACATAAACCTCCAAGACAAAATCCCTGTTAAAGCTGTACTACTGGAAAAGCTGTTGACTTCTATTGGAACTGTGCAGTTTCACAGAAGGTAGACAAAAATAATGACTGATATAAGTTGTTACGTTTAAGCAAAAATAAACTAAAACCATAATTGGAATTACTATGCCTACTTTTACTGAGGAAAAAAAGGAGGTAGTTATGACACTGAAAGTTAACTGCATCATGCCATATGAAACCAATCCCTGAAATGCCAGAAAGATTATCCACTCTTTTCTCTACAGGTATAACAATACTGCTAACTTTTATGTTCTAGTTGATACATCAACTAGTTGATTTTTAAATTAATTTTCATAATTTTCTTCTGTTGCTCTTTTCTTTTTCCTAAAACCACATGCAGTAGAAATGAGGAGACAGGGAAGAAACAGTTAAACTCCTGTTTAACTGCCATATTGAATGAAGAGAACACAGAGAAGAATAAGTATTTTAAAAGCATGAGAGATCATTTGACTTTAAGGGACACCTGTAATCTTGTACCAAAAGAGAATCCCTTCTGATCATTTTACTGTTTTATATTGCCTTTGATTTCATAGGCTGCCCAGTGACTTGCAAAGTTCAAAATGGCACTTAGAGTCTCTTTTGCAGTAAAACACAGAAGAATGCTATGATTTTGAGTTTGAAATTATGATAAGTAGAGAGCTTGGAAAAAGAGAAACCTCTTTTCATAGACAGCTACTGCATAATTATGCAAAGGTCAGTAAAAGTATATTAGGTGGTCTAACACATTTCATACATGACGACAATGCATAACTCATGCATAAACAAATCACTCTGAGTTGTCATTACTTTCACTGTCATACACAGATTTCAGTGTTAATTTTAATAGACAGTGTTCCACTTTATTACAAGTACTCAAAATATCAGCCAAATGCTCCCTAGGACATTATAAACAAACAACAAATTAACAGGTAGAACTACTCCCAAGTTACTTAAACCTCACAAAAAATTATTATTTTAATAATACCCTATATGATTCTGAAATTTTAATCAGAGAGAAGGCAGAATCCAAACAAAAAAGGGACTCATGTTCATGGAAAGCAAGTAGAGCTTTTAAAATTTATCAGTATAAACAATTAATAATTATCAGATCTACAGTAATCCGGCAAAAATCTTAAAAATCAATCATATCAAAATCCACATGGAAAAAAATAATAAAGTTGATCAGCTGAATTATCTTAATTATCTTTTTTGTAGTAAATTCAGTTGTAATTTGCTTTACAACATTTCCTTGTTGAGTATACAAGATTTCATGCAGCATAGATGATAAAATAGTTTTCATAGCTAAAAATTAAGACTTTTAATTTTTATAAAAAACAACTGAGAAGATCAAAAAGTTTATCTCATGATGGATAAACAGGGATTTTTTTTTCTTTTTTCTTTTATCTGATGGCCTTGTTTCACAATATTTTAACATTGTAGATACATGTTGTATTTCAGAAGAGACGTTGTGACTGTTTGATTCCGTACGCTATATTAAAGGAAGCCAACATCTACATTAGTCATCTCATCTCTTTTGTTTTATTGAATGTCTGGGTGACTACTCCTCTCAGCTCTAGTAGGTGTTATGCTGGGAGAATGTCAGTTTGTAAAGGAACTAATATTTTTTTGGTACTTCTGAACCATGATAAGTAAATTAATTGGAAGTTACTTGCTTACATTTTCAGGAAAAGTAATGGAATACTTGTGACTCAATGAGTTCTGGGGCAGAGAATAATTGTAATTTTCATCAATGAAATAACAGTGATATCTGTATGTAACAGGAAAAAAATTCCCAATGTGCCATTTACAGCAATGAAGAGACAGTGGAAAAGGGAGAGGAAAAAACTGGGTTTTCTTATCAAAGCAATGTCTTGAAACACAGATCATGGCCTGTTCAGAGTTTAGGAATGGTATTATCCAATTTAGTATGCTCACCAGAAAAACCACACACATATTTGCTCCACCTCCCACTCCTACGATCAGAGGCACAAACTGTGAAGATCACAGGCTAATATAAGAAAAGAAACAGTAGCAACAACAATATTAATAGCAAAAGATATACAAGAGAGGGTGATCTATATGCAAAAATGCTTGCTATGGATCCTACAACAATAAACAATTCTGGATGGCTTCCCCTATCATGTATTCCTGACCAGCAGGAATCCCTTCTTCCCAGTAAAAGAGTCCTTTTCCCCCAAACTGTGTGCAGTCTTAGTGACCCAGTATAAGATATTAAGCTATTAGGGAGCACCCAAAGGGGTGAAGGGACTTGAGGAAAAGACTAATGAGGAGCAGCTGAGGTAATTTTTTCTGTTCAGCCTTGAGGAGGAGTTACAGCTTTCTCACAAGGGTAAGAGCAGGTACAGACACTGATGGTTTTGGTGACAGGACCAGAGGAAGTGGCCTGAAGTTATGTCAGGAGAGGTTTAGGTTGGCTATTAGAAGAAGATTCTTCCCACAGAGGGTGGTTGGGCACTGGAACAGTTCACCAGGGAAGTGGTCACAGCACAAACCCTGACAGAGTTCAGGAAGCATTTGGACAGTGCTCTCAGGCACATGGTGTGACTCTTGACGTGTCCTGTGCAGAGTCAGGAGTTGGACTTGATAATCCTTGTGGATCTCTTCCAGCTCATCACATTCTCTGATTCTGTGAACAGAAAACGTACATAAAATCTTCTATTAAAGAATAAACTGTCAGTAATAATTTATATTATTTTCCAAGTGCTAAATATTTGCACATTACATAGGTTCTCCCTGTTTCTCACGCAACTGGATGAAGAAGGAAGAATTAAAATTTATTTCTTCTTTCAAGGTCCTGCTTGGAAATTTCCAAAAGAGTACTAGTATTTGATAAAATTAAGAAAGTTAATTGACTTATTGTGGCAAAAGAACGTATATTTCTGACTAGCTATATATAACTCTTAGAAAAAGTCCAGAGAAGTAGAAGAAATTCAGAAAGCTTAATTTATCAATCAAATATAATTTGAAACCAGTTCTACCAGTAATAAACATGTAAATAATTGTATTAATTAGTATAATCAGAAAAAAATTTCAATATTTATTTCTTCTCTTTTTAATCAGTTTATGTCATGTACTGCAAGATTTTTGAATAGGAGATTCTGTTTTACTAATAACATTTCATGAGTAATCCAGTGACAAGATTGTGCCTAATGAATACTTTTTGTGTTCTGCTGTTTAGTTGTCACCTCAGTAAAATAAATTGCCTAAATTTTGATTTACGTGTTCAATGATGTTGTTTACTGAACTGAACTGGCAGAGATCATAGTTTAGATGCATGTTGCAAACTTCTTTTGTTTGAAAAAATGTAAAAGGCATCCTCCTACAGCATGTAATTTTCTCCTGAAATCTACATTGAGACCCATAGGAATTCATTGCAGCATGTTGTTGCAGACCTAGCACAGTTCTACTAATATATGATGGATATCATGAAGGAAAGTCTGCTTTGATTTTTCTTATTAATTCTGCAAATAAGAATTGAATTCCAGTTTAGTGCAAATGATATCATGACAGATTAACAACCATTTAGAGATAGGTGTCTCTACTAACTATGATAAACTATGAAACATGAGATTATAAACTATGAAACATGAGATTATAACTTTGCCACTAAACCTTAGTTTTTAATGAAATCAGGAGCAAACAAAAAATTTTTGTAGTACAGACATAAGTGAGTAAATCACCTCAAAAATTTGAAATGTGAAGCTTGGGATCATTTAGTCAGAGGTTTCTGCTGGGTAACATGGACCACTCCGTTCTGTGCTTCTACAAAATAAATATTCTCCTTGTCCCAGAGTGAAGGCAATTTTCTAGTGCAGGTGGCAGGAGATGTTGACAGTAAAGGCAGCAATAAATTCAAGGAGATAGTGAAAGGAGTACAGTTCTCACTGTAGCTGTCGCCATGATTAAGACATCCTGAGTGTTCATGCTGGCCAGTTTTCTATTTTAAATAAGAAACAGAGAGAAGAAGAAAAAAGAAGATGGTCTCAGAATTTGGTGATATATACTTGTCCTGTTTAGATTAATTCAGGTGCAAAATTTGTATTTTTGATTCTTGCTTTTCTGTAACATATTTAATATTTACCTACACATACCTCTACTCAAATATGCCCTCTATTCCAAAAGCTGGAGAATAGGAAGACTACTGTGTATATCTAATTATAACTGAAAAATATATCCAAAAAGAAAAAAAAAATATTGACTTCAACATTTACATTTTGAAGAAAACATTACTGCTATTTAAACACCAAAATGTAATTCTAATTAATAATTCTGGAAGTACTTTTCATCCTTAGAAGTAGCACTCCAAGCCTATTATTCTGAAATACTGTAAAGGTCGTCTGTAAAAAGATTTTCTTCTGCCTGTCAACACATCCACACACAAAGATGGGAAATTTTAAGATCAAAATCTACATTTGAATTGTTTATGAATTCTTAATTAACCATGATAATTCTGGACATCAATCTCTGTTAATGTGCATGATGACCCTTAAGCGGTGCATTCTATTATTTTTCTTAAAGTACTTGACCAAGGTGATGAGGCAGATTATAACACGTAGTTGTTGCAATTCAAGCCCTTTGTTCTATGAATTGGGTAGAATTCTAAGAGTACATAGAAAAGCGTATCTTTTCCCATTCCCTGTTCACTTTTGTATGTTGTTGGCATTATTTTTATATAAGCTCTGAACATTATGATCAATGGTCCTCTGAAAAGCACATCTTTCTCTGTGTCTTTGATAAGGAATACTTCAGAGAGGCTGTTGATGTGCTCACTTGATTAAAATTCTTCCAGAGTTAAAAAAAGACTTTTTTACCTTTCATATTTGTTAAGATTACAAACAGTGAAAGAAATTTGAAATAAACTACTTAACAACATTAAAGTCAAGAATATTTTGCAAATATGTGAAATATCATTTGCTCAGCACTTTTGAGCTAAGTCAGATCTAGTCAGAAGAGGGAGTTAAAGACTTTTGTCCATTTTGGTCCATTGGCTATATTGAAGGTAGTTAGTTTTTGAAATTCATTGCAAAATGATGAATCCAAGATAAGCTATGAAAACTGTACCTTTTTGAAGATATGTTTATTATAGAAAGACAGCTGAAGTGCTAATACTGGAAAACCATCAATATATAAAATATATACTGAAAAAGATTAATTTAAAAAAAAAAAGAAAAATATGTCTAATTTCACTGCATCAAATTTCTGTCTTAAAACAAGGAGACATCTATTTAGAGAAAGAATGTCTTCTAGACTTGTATTTCTGTTAAGTAACTACTTTTAAAAAGTCACTTAATGGACAGAGGAAGGTTTTATACTAGAATAGCCATTATATTTTCCCATAAAATTGTAAGTCTTGAGAAAGTGGTAGATCTAGTGGTTGATTATATCTGGATTAAATGCTAACTATAGAATTAAAGGCAAGGCCAATATGTTTTCTATATCTAATTAATCTCTTTCTGAAATTAGAGTTGTATGTTACACAAAAGTATGGGGGTTTTAAGAGAAAATTTTATTTTGCTTTTTGTGTTAATCTTGTATGTACTTTATACATTATTCTGGCTTTTGAAAAATATTTATTGGAACATCTTTAATGTAGTGTGGTACTAGAATAACTCTAGATGTTTGGCTTGGAAGTCTACAAGACTGCAGTAATTACAGGCATGTTTCTGCAGTTAGAGCATAGAGCTAACAACAGCTATGTGGAACTCCATGTAGTATTATACACACAGTTCTGCATAAGCTTGTGAACTATAGATATTTGTAGAGAAAAAAATATTGTATCACTTGCCCTGCTTTGAAGAAACATAAAATAGAAGAGTTTTATTTCTTTAAAATACACAATCTTTACACTAAAGAAATTGAAGTACTTCAAAATCCATATTTTTAAAATATAGAATTAGAAAGCAGGGTATGAAAGCATAATAATTTCATGAGAAGTGAGTTTTTAAAATCAGGCTATAGATGGGTACACAATCAAGGAGTCAAACAAAGCAGAATCCCACTTGAACAAGACAGACAATGGAAGTACAACATCCTCAGAGTGAATTTTACAGCTGCCATGGGAGCAAGTGGTTTCCCTTGGATGAAACCTTGAAAATAAGAAAGAGAATCTGTTGAAAAATATCATATTCTAGGATCCATCATAAAAATTCCATATCTGCACCCTACACACTACATAAATGTTTCACTACATTTAATGGTAGATTCTTCTATTGTCTTCTATTCTTATTGGGTTTAAAGATATATACATAAAGATATATACATGCATCACAGTAAATTAGCCTCTTAATTTCAAATTCTATAAGTTAACATTATTACAAGTCACACAAGTGATTTTGCTCATTGTAAAAATTTGCAATTTTTCATTACAATTCATTGGTATTTAAAGAAGAAAAGATATTTTGTGCATTTTCTTTCTTGCACGGTACAGGTATTTTAATAAAAAAGATCTCTGAACAATACATCCTAAGTATAGTAAAGTGGAATACTTATTTCCATAAAAAGAAGGAAATTGTTTTAATAGAACATACAAGTATCATATTACTTCCTCAAATTCAGGAATTAAAAAAATAAAAACGAAAAACACAAACCCAAAAGAAGATTTGGACTTCAATTTTCAACAAAGAAAGTTGTATTTTCATTGTAAACATATAATACCACAAAGTTAAATCCACAATATAACAGTATATTTGGTTGTAAAACCCATAATATATTGTATCTCTGATCCTGAGGTATTTGAATAAGACACTTCTTAATAGGGAGAAAAAATATATGTGAGTGGGCAAATATTAAAACAGCATGTTGAAGTTTTAGCTGAATAAATATTATCAGGTAATAAATGACTATTTTTTATTAATTATAAAAATATTTTTAAATTCCATAGAATCTCCTGATAAAATCAGAAAACTTCATCAAAACATTAAAAAGTCTTGTTCCTACAAAAAAAAAAAAAAAAAAAAAAAAAAAAAAAAAAAAAGTATACAGGAAAGTTCTCATATTCTATGAAATTTAAAGTCTAAAAACTGAATAATTTTAAATTAAATAAAAATAAATTAATTCAGCCTATCTACACTTACTATTCCTGCACATCATTAGATACTTATTGGAATCAGTGCAGGATCCTGTCGTGCTCCTTGTGTATAAGTAAGTGACAATTAACTATGCTAATTTTCTATGTTGTCTTGTTATTTCTCAACGAATGATTACCAAATATTTATTAATCATCATAAAGCAAGCATTGTCTCAAAGTGCCATGATAGTAGGGCTTGTGCAAGCACAGTACCAGAAGGTGGAAAGTGCATTTCAGAGCATTTGCCGTTATAAAAGACAACATATGGATAAAGATATTCTGGAAAACTCAAGGAAGCAATAAGGCAACAGTGGTCACCATGACAGATGGTAGTACAGACCTCCAAGAACATAAGCATTTTTATGAGTAATTCTAGTCTACTTCTCTAATTTTTAGTTACAAAAGTAGAGTTTTAATGATGAATTTAAAATCAAACAAAGGAATAGCTTTGAAGATATTTACAAAATAATTCCCCGAGGTGAATGACCACACATTGATGTTTATTTGAAAATTTAATAATGTGATGAAGAAGAACTAATATTATGAGTTACTGAGAGGCATTAAAAATCTTCTTGATACTACACAGAGATAATTAAAAGTTAGGAATTTTGAAAATGAAGGCAAGTGGTTAATTTTTGATATGATAAAAACAAGGAGGAGACTGGAAGTCTTCAAGACAAAAGGTAATACAGAACATGAGATTATGAGAACCTGGATCAAAGTACTTGCATATAAATGGGAAGAAGGACTTACCGGTTAAAACCCAGACAGGATTTGAGTATATAAAGCATGGAAGGATCAATAGGCATAATTACTGGTGTTCACAATGCCTAAGAAAATGAGGCAACTGCAGGGCTCAAATACAGCAAGAAATCAAGATATGTCTGTTAAGCATGCAGATGGTTGAATGTTACATTCTGTTAACATGATGTGACAAATATATTCTACAGGCTAGAAGATTTAATTTGGATCTGATTAGAGTGGTCTGAAATATAAAAGTAAAATTTGGTTTTTTAATTTTTGCCTAAAAGAGTAGTTGAATTTTGGGTAAAATTATCAATATTAGAATTCAGTTGGGGAAAAAAGACCTTAACCAAGTTTGTAAAGCATTTTGAGATTGCTGTAAATAGAAAGACAGAGAAAAATTTTCAAAGAAAAAGAAAGTTAAAAAAAGAAATCAAAAAACCAAAAATTCATTCAGAAAATAGTCACAAAAGAAAAAGAAAAAGGATTTGCCTGACTATTCTGATGGCATTAGACAAAGAAGACAAGAGTGTCATCCTGTGTCTCAGACAGGATTTGGATACAAGACTGTTTAAAGAGACTATGAGAGGTCCTTTGAGGGATCCACATGTTGTCAGAGACCAGAGAAAAAAAAGGAAACAAAGAGATGGTAGGTGGAAAATCAAATGGGGTTAAAGGAAAGACATTCTATAGTCTAAAGCTACTAGCTATGTGCAAGGAAACAGCAAAAAGAAATGGAGAAAAATTAGAAGGAGGAGAAGGAGAAGAAGAAGGAGAAAGAGAAGGAGAAAATGAGAGATTTATGGAAAAATAAATTACACTGAGGAAAAGACAATATAGTTCCATATTTTTTTTTTCATTTTCTTGAAAGTTGAGCAGACATTTTGTCAAGAAAAAATGGAGGTAAAAGGAGAAAGAACAGAAGATGGAAAAGGCATGGTTGGCATAGATTTAGAAAACTGGAATGTTTTAGCAAGAAACATGACCAAGGTGAAAACAGAAAATAAACCCAAATGTCCTCTTCCACTTGACCAGTTTGCAGTATCTGAAGGAGGGAGAGAATGGAACAGGTCAGCCTTTTGGGATGAAGACAGAAAGAACCTTGATTTGAAGAAAGTGTAACAAAGAGGAAATAAGGAATAATTAATGAAAAAACAAACAAACAACAAAAAATTGAAAAGGAAAAACAACATTTAAAATGGTGGAAGAGTTTAAAAGAAAGGACAAGAACGGAGTAATACTTCTGACTTTGAATCCACAGACCAGTCATATAACTGCACTCTTGTTTGTACTGATCATGAAAGGAAGAAGTAGGAAGATTACCCCAAGTTATTTATCAGCAAAAATGCATCCAGAATTAAATTTATTGTGTTTTGGTTCTTGTGGAAGGAAGTATATGAACCATATTACCAGGGCATCTGGAATAATTTAAGAGAAAATGATCAGCATGGCATGTGTGGTAACACCTCGTGTAACTCAGGAGCTTTCTGGGGGAGCTGAAAGGTGTATAATCCAAATATAGACTTAAAATCACTCTGCTGGGATTGGAGTCTTTGAAAGCACTTGAGATATTTTCTGAAATAATGTTTTATTTCCTGAAGAATTTCATTTTCCTTAATCAAGACTTCATAAAATAAATGTTTGTGCTCCTCTTTCCCCTGTTTAGATAATTTACAGCATTAGCTAGTACAATAAGAAAAACTACAGTTAACATAGATAGCATATTTTACATGAGTGCTTAAGGTCATCATCTCAATGATTGAAAAATTACTACTCTTTTATTATATGTTTTTATTCTTCATAAATTTAGCAGCAGCATAGCATCTAGATGTAGATATCAATCCTTCTTTCAGTCAGATACAAAACAGTTTCAAAGATAATTTTTATCATAATCCATTTATCCTTTTGTAATTTTTACATGGGAGAAAATGAATAATCATTAGTAATAAGCATCCTACTTCACTGTAAGCTTGGAAATACATAAATATTCCATGGCAATATGAAATCTCAACTGTGATTATAAAATGTAACAAAGACAGGTGTGCAGGATTAGTTCCTCATAAAATTTAATTGATTTTAGTTGAGATAGCAATTCAATAAATGTTCTGATTTTATGATTTCTTTTTGCATTAGGAAAATAAAGACTTTCACACAATTTGCTACATATTTTTGATAAAAGTAAGCTTTCAAAGCTGGCCTCAATATTGATATTGTAAGATCAAGAGTAGTGACCCAAACAGAATTTTCTTTGGGTTTTGACAGTGCTGTTTCATGAATTTTGAGGAGATACAGATTTATCCTGCTGATGACAAACAAGTTACTTAGACAGTTTTTTTCCACCAAGGGACAGATCAGATTAAATAACCTACATTTTCAGTTCCAGTCTTCAGAAACCTTCCCAAATCCAGACTTTAAAAGTGAATTACCAAAGTTTCCTTCCTGAAAGGAATTATGAGGAAAGGTCATATCTCACACAAACAGTTGCAGTTGATTATGTAATGAGGATGATAATGATTTTCACCATTTTAATCACAAGATTTCTAGGCAGGAAAAAAACCCACAGGTATCAGTCCAGCAATCCTAAAGTAAATCCTAAATAGACTCATTCAAACACTGAATTCCAGGTTGTAGGAAGGTGCTTTTGTCCAGGTATTTACTGTACCTTTTCAGTAGTTCGGTGATGTTCCCAAACATCTTCTGATCATTACCTTATCTGCCTAGCCATGTACATAATCAGCTGATGACCATACATGTACTTAATCCTTTGTACACCAAGAAAGAGCTATATGCCTTATGTAGATAAAACTTTTCCTGTTGCATAAAAAAAGTATTTAAAGTTCCCAAACATAACACTAAGGTTTGAAATGAAAACATAAAACTATATTTTAGAACATTCCTTTTCTGTAGCAAGAGATCTGCAGTATGTTTTCTCGTCTCATATTCTTCAAGTCCACCCAGAGAACAGCTTGCACTACCATGTCAGGAAGGCATAATGCTACAGAAATCTACAAAGATTCTGCTTTGATCTTTCAAAAGTCATTAGTGTCCATATCTCTCTTGATCTGGCTTAGAGTTATGCTTGAATCATTAATTAATTATATTATGGAATAGATTTGAATTAATTTGCTCAATCATAAATATTTAGTACAACTTTGGACATCTTGGGATATCTAAGATATCTTCATGGACCTGGAAGATGTGACGTAAGGTAAAAAGTGACATATGGATGTGAGCTAGCTACTCCGTGTTTAGAACCATGAAGAGGACATTGAAAGGCAAATTGAAGATAAATTCTTGAATTTCTTGTCTAAATCCTGCATATTCAAAGACAGCAGGGTCCTCTAAAGACCACAGGAAGAAATAAAGAAGCTGGAACAAGTATCTGTGTCGTGAACTTTTTTGTTGCTTTTGTTAATATGCATAAGAAAAATATGCTAATACACACTACTTGTGGTTCTATTGCCTACCCTATTTCTGCCCAGAACACTTGATGATTCAGATATAACCCAATTATATGAGAAACCCAATTATAGGAGAATAGGACTTTGGCTTTAGTTCAAGGACAGGAGAATAATTATAGACAATAATAATAATAATAATAATAATAATAATAATATAATTTGTCAAAACAATTACAGATGGTTTGGGATTTTTTTACCTGTAAGGGATTTTTCACTCTCATTTTTTAGGAGGTACTGACCCTTTGACAATGAAAAATGTTCTCAGAAAAATTATGGAAGCTTTTGACAGGCAGATATAAAAATCAAAATTTTGTGAGCACAGCTATTGGACACCTGCTGTAGCTGGTTCTGCTTCAGCATGTTTGAAGTTGGGCAACCTCCAGACATGAGTGCCAAACTCACCTATTCTATCAAAGATATTTTTATTATAGGAAATATTTCATTCAATTTGTATTTTCAAGTAGAATTTGTCAAAATTACTTTGATAAGACATTTTCTAAATTATTTTGCATATTTTTTCCTTCTTTTGTTTTGGTGTTGTTTTTTTGTTTGTTTATTTGTTTTGTTTTGGTTTTTTTGTTTTTTTGTCAAACCAATATGAAATTGACCTAACAGAGAATGTTCATAAGAGGTTTATGGTTAAGAATCAGAGACTGAGGCAGCAAAGGGAGCTTTGCAGCTGGTGTTTAGTGCAGGTCGCCTGATCAAGTGTAGCCTATTTATGAAACCTTCCTGCTCCAGGTACAGGATGCATCACTCTCTAAGGCTCCTCTCCTGAAGGAAATTTAACCACCCCAACACCTGCTGGAAAAGTACTACATAGATCTGCAGGTGGTCCAGGAGACTCCTGCAGTATGTGGAGTAAAACATCTTGAGCCAATTTATAGACAATGCTATCACAAGGAATAAATGACCTGCAGTCCCATGGGAAATGGGCGAGGCAATAAACAGCTTGGAGTTTGCTTTCCTGAATTTTAGGAAAGCAAACTCCAAGCTGTTCAAGAGTTAGTCCAGAGCACCCTCTTGGAAACTCTCCTCAGGAGAAAGGGAGCAAGAACAGAGCTGGCAGGTCTTTACAATATTCCCACAGAGCTCAAGAGCTCTCAGTCTGTACATAAGAAATCAGGAAAGGAATGAGAGAGACTGGCATAGCTGAGTTGAGACCTGCTAATCAAATTAAAAGGAAAGAAGGAAAGGCAAAGACTAAAACATGAAAGGAGGGACAAGTATCCTGGGGAGACCATCAGGACATTACCCAGTTCTGTAGGGATTAAATCAGAAAGGCCAAGGCATATCTGGAGCTGAACTTGGCAAGGGATAAAAGGAATAACAAGAAGCACTTCTACAGGTGTATCGGTTCAGATAACAAACAGGGAAAATGCTGAACTATTCAACAACCTTTTTGCCTTAGTCTTCACTATATATATATATTTTTTTTTTTTTTTTAATCTCTTGAATAGATTAACCCTCAAGGCAGGAACTGGGGGAAGATCAGGTTCATGACATGACAATATGAAGAGCTTAAATGTGTGTGAGTCTATGGGACCTGACAAGGTGCATCACATAGCCATGGAATAACAGAATGGTTTGAGCTCATTTACTACACCAGGTTGCTCAAAGCACCATGCAGTCTGGTCTTGTTTTGTTGTCTTTGTTAAAACTTGGAATTTTTTGTTTGTATGTGGACACAAGCAGTGCTTGAGGTGAGCTCTTGGCACTGGTTTGCAAAATTCCATCTCTCATCACACCTCTCCTGGTATGTAGTTCTGAGGGAAATTATTGAAGCAGTTGCCAAACCACTTTCCATGACTTTTGAAAAGTCCTGGCACTTATGTGAAATCCACAGTGACTGGAAAAAGGAAAATATATTTTCTGGTTTTAAAATGTACAAATGGAGGACCCTGGGAACTGCTGACCTGTCAGCACCACTTCTCTGTCTGGGATTATCATGGAACAGATCATCCTAGAAGCCATGCTAAGGTATACAAAAGAAAGAGAGTTGATTTTAAACAGCCAGCACAGCTACACTAGGGGCCAGTCCTGCTTGATCAACCTACTGGCCTTCTATGGGGGGATGACTGCATCAGGGATAAAGGAAGACCTAGCTAGTTCCATATGGCAGCACATAGTCATTTGAGTCAGCTTGACATTTCAGCTGAATTTGAAATAACTGGACAGAGGCAGCTATAGCTGTAACTCTTGTGCTGACACATGATTAGTATGTTGTTATTGGAAAATAAACCTGAGCTTCAATACAACGGTAATATTTATGTTTTTTGGAGAAAACTTGATGAAAGACGAATATCAGGCTATTGTAAAAATAATAATAAGGTATTTTTCTCCAAAGTCTTATTTACGTTCATAGCTTATCTTCATTACATTTCTGGACAACTTCTAAGATTTTAGCTTATTTTTAAAGAAACCATTGAGAGATTGCCAAATGAAGTAAACAGGGTTTTAAATTTTTTAAAAATTATACAAGGAAATGTTGTTGCAATTATTAAGTCATCCTTTAAGTTTAGATTCCCATTTACTTATTCCCAATATTACCTCTGTCAACTACTGGTCAGCAGACCACTTTTTCTTAAGTAATTATGTAATGCACAAACTGTGCAAAAGACCTGCAATTGTACTGATAACTTATTGAGATTAGATTTTTCTGGAGCATATTTCAGAAAATCAATTTTATATCTCCCAATTTTGTTCAAAACTAGCTATAATAATTTCCTTTATGTTTACAGAATTTCCTGAAATGGAGTATAAGGTACATTTTTCAAGAGAATTTTAGCTGATATCAGTGATAAACTTGTATTAGTTTATTTTACGCCCAAAGAAATTATGTTTGATGAGAAGAAAAATGAATAATTGTTCATGGAGAGAAACTAGGTAAACATGAATTTTGGCTTTTTATTTGCAAAGTGACAGACTGATTTATTTTTTTTTTTTTTTTTTTTTTTTTTTTTTTTTTTTTTTTTTTTTTTTTTTAATCAACTGGCAAAACTGCCATGTTTTATGCAATTTAAGGGCCTGGATTTTTGAAACATGGAGTGGAATATCCCTATGATATAAAGTTTTTTTAAAAAAATATGCAAAAACAGGATTCTGAAGTAGTTATACAAAAGAATTGCGTTCCTCTATTTATTGGAAATTGAGGCTTACATTCAGCCTTTATATTTAATTATAATAGTAGTCATCCGAGAGTACCTTCTTTTTGCATCAAACACCTTTGACTTAAAAATTGCTTAATCTTCTTTAAAATCTTCAAAATTTTTTGTCATTTTGATGTTTTCAGGAGTATTGAAATTGACTATTTAAGACAGATTTAAACTTATCCTTTCTTATATACCATTATACAACAATTAAATAATTAGCAGGTAACTAGTGAGATGAAAGGTTTCAAAATATTACAGTGAATCTTCCCTAAACTAGAGAAAAAAGGTGCAATTATCCTTAATCATATTCAATGACCAAAACAGCAGCTTAAAATAAATATTTAAAACTGAATCTATATTATCAATAGGGGAAAAAATCTATGAAAGGAAACCTTTTAAAAGAATTTTTTCATGAAATATCTGTTAATGACTTTTGCCACAACCTTCTGGAGATTAATACTTCAGCATATACAAGAAAATTCAGTTTTTGAATATGGAAGCATATGATAATCAGACATAATTTGCTTATTAAAAAGAAAAGTAAAATGCATTAGCTTAAAATGCCTATTTTTAAAAATAGTCATATTAGGAGTGCTTATTTCTTCTAATCTGATTTGGAGATAGTAGAAAATACAGAAATTTGAAGTCATGTGCATGTGTGAAATATGAAAAGATGAAATAAATTAAAATGGTTTGCTAAGACTTTTGAGCTGTTAAGTGTTGAAAAGCGATTTTGTTTCAATGGGTACTTGCTAAAATATGTTGAGACTGATACTGGTTTTCTTCTACGAAGAGGGAAAGACAGAGGAAGAAGCTACATTCTGAATTTAGCATAACTTGGAAATTGCACACTTTGTAAGCATAATGTTTTAGGGTTTGTTTGGTTTTTGGGTTTTTTTTTACCTCTGTTATAACCTATAATATGAAGTGAAAATTATCTCAGAGGCATTCAGTACTGAGTAGAAAATGTGACAACACAGCAATAAAACTACTAGCCAAAATCTAATTAAGAAATTAAAATTCTGACTTTGATTTAGAATTGCAGTAAACTAGGATTAAGGAAATTATTTACTTAAACATTTTTCTACAGCTATAAAATGCATAGCTTTTTATGTTAAACAGTATTCAATAAATACAGAAGCTTTACTCCCTTTCCTCAAGTTTTTAATTGTACACAGAGGTTATTTGCTATTTTTTTAAGACGAAATGTTAATACCCTACACATATTGATGTGCCTTCATGCTATCTGCTGCAAAGCCCATCATTTTATGCATGTGTGTGACACCCACTTTCTCATGCTTCTTAAATTTTCAAAGATGATTTCTCAGGGAGTTTCCTGAATAGGCAGCAGCAACAATAAATTACACAGAGATCTTGTTTGTTTTGCAAGAATTTCAGCCATGGTTTTTTCCCCCATTCTTCTCTTAAGTTCTTCCTAAAAGCCATCTGAAAAAAGATAGTGGGTTTACAGAGGGTGAGGAGGAGGAAGTTGTGATGAATGTCCAAATAAACTTGGATTACTTATCCTGCAGTAAAACACAACTATATAATACAGGATAAATCCTTTTTTTTTCCTTTTCAAGACATCCCAATATGTGCCTTGGCTAAATCCTAAATTTAAATTCAGAGACAGGAAAATGGCTGAAGCTATCATTGTTACTATGAAAGTATATTTCTAAATGAATCAGTGGAATTTATTTGCTCATTAAATAAACAATTAAAAAAATACACCCTTCAATATCTTCAGCATGGTTTGTATTTCTGAACACCAACTCATGACAGTCAAGACTAATCAGTGTTGACCACTCCTAAGTATCAAGATCAATTTCCAAACACCTCCTCACTGCTGCTTTCTGCAAATGCACTCATACAATCCTTCTTTTATGTTGCTTTTCTTGATGCAAATTAATGTTTCTCACAACATTTTTGAAATATTTTGGTAAGCAAGTACCTTTATATAATTCTGTGTTTCTTCACAGGGCTTTTTCTAGAGATACTGCAAGGTAAAGTCTCTCCTTTACTTTAGACACTTCAGGATTAAAAAACCTCCTTTAGTCTTTCACTGTCACTCATGTAGTCTAAAGAAAGATTTCTGTGAGCTAAATGGTCGTTTTACAAAATTGTTGGAAAGATTCAAGCCTATCCTGTCACTTAGGCAACTAATTACACCATTATATACTGCAATTACAATTAAAGATTTTTCAGGTGATGAAAAGCATATTCACTGCATCCTTGTTACCTCATATTTCCTTGCCAACACTCCAGATTGTCATGATCTTTATAAAACAAAAACAAGAAGCTGTATTTTTCTCAGTAACATCTACAGCTTAGAGATGATACTGCAACTCCTTTTCCCCTTATATATTAACCATGTTATCTGAAAGAGAAGCATCCATCCTTTTTGCCGAAGGTACTGTTTTGAAATTTGTCTTTGCAAAAATGTTTTGTCAGGCATTAAAAACAGCACTACATTTATTGTTTAGGTCAGCAACTTTTAGTACTCAGATTAGGCTGCTTTCTTGGATTTAAGCCAATTGGCTTCTATCAAATCAAATATTAGCACAAATGAATTGAAAACAGCTCCTCTGTACTGAAAGCTATGTCATGCAAAAAATGCAGCAGCGATTTCATATATAAAAAAATACAATTATTTTCTATAATGGTAAAGGAAAAAAAATCAATTCCTGTTTAGCAGGTAGAAAAAAAATTACATTCCTCCCATGTGTGTATCAATCAATTTGATAAGCACTGTGGATGAGTATTTGGAGGCCTAGAAAAATTAAAACTACAAGAGTCAAAATGAGGAAATAACTGTTTAACACCATAAGAAGTTGGTTCTGTTTCTATGTCAATATTTAGAAAGGTGTGAGTTTGCAAAAAGGTCTGTGTAAGTAATGTACTACTTTTCACACGTTTTAAAAATGCCTGATCTTCCCTAATTGCTCATTAAATAGCACAGAGGAAAAATACTGTTACTTGGTAGGGTGTGACAGTGTTAGTTATAAAAGTAGAAATAGTTTCAGAAGAGAAAAACTGTAAACTTGGATGCCTGATGCTTAACTTTATTACTATTAGAAAAATAATTAATCCTTAAGAGACATTAATCTAATTCTTCTAATATTCCAGCCAATAACTTCAGATAACAAATACATATGTGCAAGAGATTTTTCTCTGACACTATCATTCTTGAGTTCTGGTTTCACGATGGTCTCCATAGCAACAGAGTGATGTTTTTACAAACACTACATCATTGCTTCTGCTATGAGTAGAAGCAGCAGAGATGTGAATCCATACCTGTTTTTCAAAGAAATATAGCATGAAGAGATGGATGATATAAACCCTCAATATTCAGATTAAGTTATTCTATCTGGCTTGCTATTGTCAAAATTTACGTCAAAATCATTTAAACTGATAATTAAAAGATTGTGTTGATCTGATAGCCGGAGAACTAACTCTCTTTTGCATCATTTGAATATGGATATAAAACCAAGCTTCAGTTGATAAAAAAATATCTAAAACAGGGGTATCGAATGTATCGTTGAGACCAAATAACACATTTGTCATTCAAGACAGTGAAAGTGCAGCTGTTGCAGAAATGCAAATCAGGATATATTTCTGAAGAGAAACTTCCATTAATTTTTTTTAAATTTTTTTTAATTTTTTTTTTTTAATTTAGCAAGGGCTACTTTGGTTACTCTACCTGCTTCATGTTTGGTTATGTGTGAATATCTCTGACAGTGCCTATGTTTTTGATTACCCACCTCTTCACTAGCCCTGAACTATGTGTTACTCATAAACTGTGTGTTAACAATTTTACTGTTTTAAATTGCCTCTCCTGGGAACGTGTTTACAAGAAGGTAAAGAACTTTGTACAGTACATACTCTGATAGCAGTCATAAAACATTCTTTTGAAAATTTGAGTCCTTTGACCTTAACTTTTTATATTTCAAATTTAGGATCCCATAATTAAAGTATTTCTTCAGTTAGGACTGGCTTGTATGTAAACTGATGAATATGTGTGCGGCCAAGACAGTATTTAAGTCTTACTAAGTTTAAAACTTAGTCCATATTCTGTAGGATACAGTTTACAATATATTTTGTAGTCCAAGTTGTACAATTTGATGAGCATAGACCATTACAAAATTTTATTACTTAGCAAGAAGACATCACTTACAATGTATGACAATAGAATGACAAGATTGTTTAAGCAGTCATCAAGCATCATAAATAATAATAATAATAATAATAATAATAATTTTACATTCTTTCAATTAGAGACTAATTACTGTGACTTTTATATAGCAGCCCAATTATTAGATCATTTTCCTGTGATACAAGACCCTTTTTTTCAAAATGCTCTTAAAAGAGAAGCTCCAGGTTCCAAATATAGCTGTAATGTCAAGTGGAAGTATTCTTTTGTGGAAACAGTGCTTCTGCACAAAAAGACTCCCAAGACAACAAACACATCAACTGATTCAAAATCCCTGGGGTTCAGAATAAAACAAAAAGAGAGTCATCATTTTCATAATTTTAAGTAAGAGTTTCAGTTCCTTCTCTAAATATTTTTCATAGATCTCATCTAGTGACGTGCTGTAGACACAAGGAATCCTTGAGCCCACACATTGTCCTCAAAAGTTTTGATCACTGCAATCTGATGAAGTGTGGCCCATGCTTATTTCCCAAGCAAATTTTTCAACTTCTTGATCCCTACTCATTGATCACCAAGATGTGTTAGAGATGTATTCTCAAAGAAGAAACTACCAGATAAGATATTTCCTCTGAAACTACAAATATTGTGCTAAATGAAAATTATGTGTTTGCCACCCATGATTTTATGATTTCCTTATGCCTGTAATGACTCATGCAACTGATTCTCAGCATATTTTTAGTTCCCTATGTTGCTTCTTTAACTTTCTTGTGCTCTTTGAGACAAGATCAAGTCACAAGGAAGAGGGATAAAAAGGCCTCTTGTGTTTGGAAAGCAGGAATACATTTAGATGTCTGGCATAAGAAAGAGAAGGAAGGAGAAAATTATTTGGAAACAAATCAGAAGATAAATGTTTATCCAGAATTTTGTGGGAATTATAAGGGAAAAGTAAGGCTGAGAAAAGGACAAGTCACGTAGATTGCAGTCACATGATAAATTTGTTATGTTAAATTGTTCTCTGCAAGACTGTGATTTCTTCAGTATTAGTATGTGACCTGTGCAATCCTAAATATGATATGAAACAAACAGCAGAAACATATTTTGATGGAATCAGTTGATAAGAGTGTTTGTTCAGAACGAAGAATGTAAAGTTTACACTTTCTGTAGAGAATGACACTATCTGCAGAACAATGATACTCTAAACAAAATCAGTATAACATTTGAGTGCAAGTGTTACTTTCAGTTCTTTTTACAGAAAATCTGAATTGGCAAAGCAAGTTTCCACCAAAACATGATTGTGGGCCAGATGGCAGTTTTGCGCTTCTTCTAGACACCTAAAATAAGAAAGACTGTTGCTGAACTTACTCCTTAATACAAATGCTGAAAAGAAAGACATTTTTACAAGAAGTAGTAGTCCATTAATTTCCTGAAATGCTAATATTTAAGATAGTATCTTCATTCATGAATCGCAAACAAAATAATTTTTTATGCCAGATACACAAAATGACACTCCAAAGAGCAGGAAGACATTCACAAACCAAGAATTTGTTGGGTTTATTTTCTGAAGAAGTAGACTGCTTCAGTTTGATTGAAATTCATATACTCCTATTCTTCCATGAATACAGCTACCCACAGAAGAAAAGTATATTAAAGTATTTAAGGTGCTTCACGCTGCAAAATTAGCCACAGTCTGCCAATATCTGTTAAGTGCCTCTGCAGCACCTGTTTGTTCCTGAAATTAGCATCAGCTAAGTTGACCCAAGTTTATGTGCAGGGTGTGGCAGAGAGTGTCATACTTCATCTAGTCTGAGCAGAAGGTGTAGAAAAACAACATATTTTTTATGTGTAAGATAATTATTCTATGAACAGAAATAAAATTATGTGCCATTTAGCTAACCCTCCCTGGGTTACTGGAAAAATTGACGCTGTACTGGCCAGAAACAGAACATTATTCATCACTTATTCTAAACCATCTACCTTATGCCCAAACCCTACACCTTCCAAATGTATACATATAAAAAGACAGATGATATAGATACATAAATGTATATAGATATATTGATATGGATATAGATACAGATACATAGATTAGATATGGATTTAAATAGATAGATAGATATAGATATAGACAAGCACAGGTATAATTTCCATAGTTGGTGGCAATCTCCTCTAGAGGTCCCTTGAAATCATTAAATCCATGACTGTGGATTCTATCCATCCCGCATGTCTTCCAGGGCTCGCTTTCTGTTGGGTAGTTGAGAGCTGCATCAGGCAGCTCTCCTGCCAGGTATACCTGGAGCAGTCCATCCTCATTGTTCACAGAAGTTGTGGCATGTAGTGGCAGCGTCATTCAGTTAAAAAAACCATACAATTCAACACTGCAGACTGTTCTCACACAAAAACCAAATCCCCTTGTGGTTTGGTAGGTGCTTTGTTTCCCCATCCCTCTGCATTAGACAACAAGTGCACCCAGGTCCTTGAGCAAAGAGGATCCCACAGATGGGTTTGCCATTGCTTGAGACAGGACTAATCCAAGTGTCTTCCCTAAAACATTACTCATATGCACCACAGGGACTTTATCCCCTTCTACAATACATGGAGATTTTGATTAGGGACCAACTTGATGGGTAGAGCTTATAGTGTTAACTAACCAGGTGGCCTTAGCTAAATTAAATCAAATGTTTGGAGGTCCTGCTGCCCATTGCTTTCAATGTGGTTTATATAGTGAGAGATTATCACTATACATTGGACCCTCCTCAATGCCCCCCTCCTCAAATTCCTCCCTGAGTTTCCTTTTTGATGGAGGAGACACAGTTGCTGTTTTTTTGACCACATCCATTGGAGCCTGACAATATCCATCCTGCCATTTTACTCTTAACACCTGGGTTTCCTGGGCAGGTCTCTTAAACTTAACTTTTATGAAAAAGCTGGCCTTTAGGAGGATTTGGATTTTCTTCTCCCTTTCTCAAAACCTTTCTCGGTTGTGTTCCTGCATGTAATGATGTCATAAATGTACTGCAAGTGTTCTGAAGCCTCACCCTTCTTCCGTGCAGTCTGGATGAGTCACGGCAAAGAGTGAGGTTATATTTCCATTGTATGGCTTTTCAGTATAATTTTATATGGCAAAACCAAGAACCAAGCTACTGTGTTGTCATTACTTATATCCAGGGATGCTGTCTGAGTTAATTTAGTTTAAAAATATGTAATACAATAGCTGAAGTGAGACAGTCCTCTTGAAGTGAAACTTGTTTAATGAAGAACTAGTGAAAGAGAAATACTGACAATCTGTGAGACACAAATCCAGAGACTTAATTATTGTATAGTCATAGTGCCACTTGTTCTGTCCCTCTATTTTTGTTATTTGATGGGGGGAGCAGGCATATGGACAGAGAATAAGAAGAAGAGACCATGAGACTGCTGCTAATGAGGTGTGAATGATATCAAGATGTTACAGTACATTTTGCCAGAAAAGAATCCTCAAGGGACAATAAAAGTGAATAAATTTTGGAATCCCTAAGGAGATCTGTGTTGCCATGAAGTCAAAATTTCTCCAAGAATAAGAAGTCAGTCTGAAGTCTGACCCTTTGCACTCCTTTGTAATAAAATCCATGCTGTCCTTCCTGAAAATGCTCCTTTTCATGCTTGCTTCAGCCCCTCCTTTCTTCTTTTCATCCTCTTACCTTTCTTAGACTGAGTACTGTTCTATTATTAGATTGTAGCTTAAAAAAAATGAAATAAAAGTTCAACATAATACCCAAGTCTAGTAAAATTAAAAGAAAATGGTGTTTCAAAATTTGTTTCAAAATTTGTTTCAAGACTGGGACTCAAGTGTAGGTTTGTGGAGTTTTCAACTCATGAGCATAAGAACTGTGAAATTTGTGGGGAAATAAAGTCTTGGCTGCACAAAGTCACCACAGTGGCTGAGTTTGGGTGGTGGGTATTGCCTCCCTCATGCTTTTCCACCACTCCTGTTTGCCTTTGCTGTGACATTACTCCTGACTCTGCTTGGAGAGAACAGGAAGAGAAAATAGGGTAGCTAAGAAAGACACAACAGAGGGAATGTGAAAAGCAAAGCCTTCAGGGAGATGACCTGAGCACAGCCAGAGGCTGGAGATGGGTGCATGGGGGTGCACATTTGTGTGTCTGTCTGTCTGCTCTAATGGGTGTCTGCAACCATTGGTGTTCAGTAGCTATGTAGAACCAAGGACATGGCTGGTCTCCTGAAAAGAATGAATGGCATAAATATAAAAATTTTATTAATTGCTTCTGGAGGACACGTAAGCAGAAAATGTTTGGGAAAGTATAAATGAGGAAAGTATTGTAGTAAAAAATTACTTTATCATCAAGATTTGGTGTTTTTTAAATCTTTTGCTGATATAGCATAGAATATTGAGCTCACTGAAACAAACGCCCAACCACTATGGCTGAATTAAAATTGCATGATTGTATCCTTCTGACTGAATACTATTCATTGACAAGTATAGCTGTGGATTTCAGTACATCACTCAATTATAGACTTAAACTCCAGCTGCCTTTATCCAGTCCTTGTGCTGAAAGCTGCATAATGTGCTGACACATAAAATACTTATAAGCAGTGACTATTTTAAAAAGTTTACAATATGTTTGTTTTTTGTTTGGTTTTGTTTGGTTTTGTCTGTTTGCTTGTTTGTTTGATTGGGTTGGTTGATTGGTTAGTTGGTTGGTTGGTTGGTTGGTTGGGTGGTTGGTTGGTTGGTTGATTGGTTAGTTGGTTAGTTGGTTGGTTGGTTGGTTAGTTGGTTGGTTGGTTGGTTGGTAGATTGGTTTGAGGGGTTTTTTGCTAATGGGAGAAGGTAAATTTTTTGTAAAAGTTTATTAAATTAATGAAAGAATTAATTCAGAAACTAAGCCCACCATTTTTTTTCATTAGAGATTTCATCATAATGTTTGACATCTCCTTTATCAGCCTTCAACAAGTGACTTCTAAGAATTTTTCCATGTATCTAGGAGCCCTCTGACTCTTTGGGACATCCTGGTTGCTTAAACATTCCTGTATGGGTCTTGACTTAAATCAACTAAAATACATAACTTTTTCTTCTTAGTTGTCTGCCCTTTCCCAAACCATCTGCCCTTAAACCTGAACAAAACAAACGTGGCTGTTGAGAGCTCAATCTACAGTTTGCACCCTGAGACAGAAACTAACAAAGTTACTGATAATGAAGAAAAAGAAAGAAGCTGAAGACCTCTGCTTGAAGGCAGTGTCTGAGAAAGAGAAAAGGCAGATAGAACATCCAGAGAAAGAACAAAGTTACATATGAAAAAAAGAGTCGTTAATTTAGAATAAAAAAAGTAAACATTGTATCTGAAAGAAGTAAAACAATTTTTTGTATCAAAAATGAAAGCAAAATTTTTGACTTTTTGACTATAAGCATTTAAATTTAAAACATCATTACAATATTTAATTGCCAAATATAAGTTTGATGGGGTTTTTTAATCATTTGCCCCAACTCTTCATACTTTTCAGTTGATAAAGGATCTAGTACCTGTCCACCTGGAACAAGTTCTGTATCTACACCATCAAAATTGAACCCTCACTCAGTCTGAAATATAGTAAGATTCAGAACTATGTAGCCTAAGCCTTTTTTTCAGGACCAGAGGCAAACAAATCTTTCAGCTTTGTGGCAGGGTATATGGCAACATGTTAAAGCACATAACTTCAAAAATGTTATTTTGGTGACAGCTAGCATAGTAGTCACTTTTCTTGAAGATCCTGAGCATCTCCAGGTAAATCAAGTGTCTTATGACAGTAACTTTCTTCAAGAGTTACCACCTCTTATAGAGTGTGAACATACAAGACTCCAGCACTAGTGTGCTTCAGAAAACACTATCAGTTTGCACAGATATTTTGCAGGGTAATCTGTGGTATGTCATCAGTTCATCACCACAGAAGATTTTCTGAAATCATGGATTCCAGAAAAAAAGTGATGTAAAAAGAATTTTTGGTGAAGTCATACACAAAAGACCTGTGAGCGGCTTTTGGAAACAGAAATGTACACGTTCTACTCATTTTCCATAAACTTCCTCTAGCCTAGATTCCGGTCTTTTTCATCACATTTTCTCTTCTGGGAGTTACAGTAAACACAAAAGTGAATAAGACAATGTACGTGTCCTTACACTAGCAATGTGTCAATACTTTTCTACAGGACCATAGAATGGTTGAAGTTAAAAGGGACTTCAGAAGGTCGTCTTGTACAAATACCCTGCTCTGATAGGTTCAGCCAGAGCAGATGACTTTTGAATATCTCCAAGGATAGAGATTGTGAGGAATATGCTATTTTCAGGAGAAACAGAGACCAGAGTATAAAAAAGTAGAGTTTAAGTGATCTTACCTCAAACTCTTTGAAACCTAAAATGCAGTTCTATTAACTTCTAATATTCTGTCTACTAAAATGTGCATGATATTGATCACAGTCAGACAAAATTATAATATTTAATCTGATTATAATTGCACCTGTAATAATTGAAACACAGAGAATGTTTTTTGAATCTCTTTCAGAGATGAGTAGATTATGGAAAGAGAGAAAAAAATCCCTCTACTTTAGTTTTCTTTCAAAGATCCACCTGACAGCACACCGTGCTCATACTATGCTGTTTAGTGGAATTTCATTAATGCTGTTTTATTCTCAGCAAAAAATTGTTCAAACCAAAAAATTACCTTGATTCTAACATATTTATTTCCTCATAAGCACACTAAGTTTGCTCAGTAAAGGGAAACAATAGTGTGGGCGATACCTTTACACTTCTATAGTCTTTCTAATAGTTGATCCGGATGAGGCTTGTAGAGATAAATGCAAATTACAACATTTTATCTCCAGAGACATGCTTTAAAAATACTATTTCATTTTATGGTATATATATCTTCTTGTGACAAAATACAAAGAACAGAAAATGAACATATTTATCTTGTCAGAAAGTAGTTCTGAATGATGGATTTAATGAGAACTAAACAGGTAAAATTAAACTTGATACAGCAGACCTAACAATAATCATTCAAAGATTTCAAGCTCTGCTCCGGCACCCACTATCTCTTCCTCCTACAGAGTCATAGACTATTTTGCTTATAGCGTTGCTTCATGCGAGTAAAATCATGGGTTTGAGAAACTCATCTAAAAGGCTTTTGAAACCTCATTTTAACGATGCCCTCAAGAGAAACATAGTGTTTTTTAAAAGCATTACTATCCAGAAAACTCTGGGCTATACACGCAACATTTCCATCATGTCATGACAGGCCACCCTGAGCTGTCAATAGTGTCTGGTATATAAAAAATTACATCACTTCTAAGAACACTTCAATTTACACTTAAATTATATTAAAAGTATAGTGTATCATGCACTTTACTCTTGCTTTTTGGTTTTTTGTGTCTTCCTACAGAATTCTGCATGTTTCACATTTCTAGTGACTTCAATATTAATCCAAATTAATTTTTAAACATAAACTGGAAAACAAAATTTTTGTTTGGATAATATATTTTTCTGCTGGGATGTCCATTCCTCTGTTAATCCAGCCGACAGACAAGTGAAAGCAGGTGAAAACCTTACTCGTCCTTTAAATATCTGTAATATTTTTTTGTTCTTTTGGGGATAACACAAGAATATAGAATTCCACAGTTTCATAAAACCACAGCATTTTATATTTCCTGATGAAAGCCAATATTATTTGTATTACTATTGAGGTTACCTAAAGAGTGTTTGGGCTCTTGTCACCAAAAAGCAGGATATAAACTCTCCAACCAGCTTAGTAGGTTGGAATGCTGACATTACTTTTTTAGCAGCACTGGGTGCATGGGGATTTCTCCTCAAAGCATGAATGTCCAGGAAATATTGCTCATTGAGACTATCTGAAATCTGCGGTAATTTACTTCTCTTATTGTTCTTTGCTGTGACATAAAATATTTTTCAAAACTAAGATATCTACTAACAGATACTAATAACTGATATAAATAAACAAGGAAGAATTAGCAGGCACAAGTTAGTTAATCTTTGGCACTTGTACTAAGCACTGTACAAAACTAAGCTTTAACCATGACTGTAGGGATCCACAACTGTGGTAAAGCTGAAAAAAATTTTCCAACATTTTCCCCCACTTCTTCATAAAGAAATGTAACTTGTTTGGTAATCTGCTCACAGCTCCTGTGATCTAGTTGTGAACTGTGAATTCTTTTCATTCAGTGGTACATATTGGAAAAATGTATCTCTCCTTCACAATGTTCAAAACTAGTACTGGTGAAAAAACTTTTAAAAGCTGAAAATGAGCCTGTTATCTCTTAGATATAAAAGGATATCTTCATAATATTCAAGCAAACTACCATAACAATTATATGTCAGCTGTCTTCAGTGAGATGATTCATGGGAAAAAAAAATGTCAGGGTAGCCAAACTAACAATACTTTAGATTGCCAAGTGGTTGTAATTTTACGAACTTTTTTCTTAATCTTGAAACCTTCTTATTGACTGAAAATTAATACATTTCACACTTCTCAGTGACTGCCATCAGGTGTTAACTTTCAGTTATGTTTGGCCTAGAGAAGATTTGAACCCAAGACCCAAAAATGAAAGTGTCTGCATTTCATTCTGCTCTCCAGTCTTCTGATGCTACTTATCCCTAAAAGACGAATAAAAATTTACTGAAATGCATCCAGTGTCACACACACCATTTCTCATAGCCTTTCTGAAGTGTTTATCTGCAGAAATAATTACAAAGCTGCTATTTAATATCAAGTGCAAGAAATAATTCCTCATATGAATAAATGTGGATAATATAGTACTTATTTATGTCTGACTTTTAACAGGAAGAATTACTTTTTTCAGTTTATAGAACATCATTTTGAAAGGTACATAGCAAAAAAATTTCTAATCTGCCTGAGTAGCACTGCAAGTGACTGATTCAAAGAGTTGTTTCATTTAATTTTATATCTTTTTACTTCCAGTGCTTCCATCCTGTTCAGAATTTCAGTTTCTGTGCTGAAATTGAATTCTGTCAGCAAATTGAAAGTGGCTGGGCTAGCAGGGCAGTTATGCTTGTTTGGTATACCTGCAGGTGGCCTAATGCAGCAACAGGTTACAAGTGCTGAAACATTTAGGGTTTGATCAAAGATGATGGATATTGGGGTTACACAAGGAAGGAGATATCTATCCTTCTATTTTGTCCACAGAACTTGTCCTAAAATTATCCATATTTCACATCTTTGCCAATCTATTCCAATGTGATGTCACTAATCACTAGATTAACAATGAAATTGTTAATCTAGTCTCTTTTTCGAGGTCACACCATTTTGAGTTGTGTAATCAAGACTTTGCAATTAAAATTGTAAAGCAGGTGTGTTTTATTCCAGCAGGGACCCATGGGGGATATTTCCACCACACATGCCTACCGGGTTAAAACACGTTTCAGGTTTAAATAAACATTGATCCCCCAAGCTCACACCTCCCTTTTCACCCACTCTCCGCCTCCTTGCACTTCACATTATAATTAGTCTTCTATGCTGACATGCCTCCCAGGGGTGGTGGGCAGGGGTCTTCAGATGAAGTAAGAGGTCTTCCTCAGGTGTTGGCAGCTTGGCCTTCATTTCTGGGCAGGGACAGGGAAGGTTTGGCTAACTTCCAGGTCAGGTTTGTCCCAGCTGAAACCAGGACCCTGGTTTTCCCTCAGTCCTTAAGCAAAAGGTTCTACTTTATCAGGTTTCCACAATACTTGAGTCTTGCTATACTGAGTATTCTTATCTTTATGGCCTTTACTTAGCAACCATATTCTTATGTGTTCCCTTACAAGTTGTTTCTACCTAAAAAGTTACATTCTTTTGTGTTCTGTTACAAATTGTTTTTTCTACTTTTACAAACTTGATAAATAAGCTATATACATTTCTGTTTTCCTCTACTAGCTTAAGTACATTATATCCTTCTAAAATTCAGAATGTTCATAAACATACATGTTTCTCATATCAGTTTTATTCTATCAGGTTTTTTTTTACACGGCTGTCACTAATTTGCTAGGTATGTTTCTGTTTTCATAGAGCAAAAACAAGGTGAGAATAAATGAAGAACTAAGAACAGCCACCATCTAAATTAGGCAAAGGGAGATTTTTTTTTTTCAGTAAGTTAAAGAAACAATTTTTTTTAATTTCTAAAAAACTTCGACAATTGAGATTTTCTTTATAGTGTATATATATTTTGCATCTAAAAAAATTTAATTTATTTATTATAAAAATTTATATTCTTATTTATATTTGTTTATATAAATATAGCATATATGTAAATATAAATATTCATATGAATATAACTATATAAATATATAGATATACAAATATGTAAATATATAAATATATGTGTAAATACAAATATAAACACTATGAAATTTTCCTCATCTAAAAATTAGGAGCTCATCCTCTAGTGGTGTTTTGCAGACTGTAAGTGGTGGTTTGATGATATTACACAAATGTCTCTCCTGATTCAACTAGTGAAAAAACATGGTTAGCGCCCTGTTCCATTTACATTTAAATAAGTGGAACAAGGGAGCTAACCATGTTTTAGAGAGGAAAGCAGCTCTCTGGAGAAGAGAGTTCCTGGTAGACAAAAAGCCAGCACATTTCCCTAGTGGCCAAGAAGGCCAGTGGTGTCCTGGGGTGCATCAGGAAGAATGTGGCCAGCAGGTCAAGAAAGGTGATCCTGCCCCTCTACTCAGTCCTGGTGAGGCACATCTGGGGTGCTGCGTCCAGTTTTGGGCTCCTCAGCACAAGAAAGACAAGTAACCAATGGAATAGGTTCCAGTGGAGGTCTGCAGAGATGATTAGGGAACTGGAGCATCTCTCTTGTGGGGAAAGGCTGAGGGAGCTGGGCCTGTGCAGCCCCTAGTAGAGGCGTGTGCTTGTCAAAGCATACAAAATGCTAAGGGAAGGTGTCAATAGGATGGTGTCAGACTGTCTTCTGTGGTGGCCAGTGACAGGACAACAGGCAAATGGCATGAACTGAAACACAGGAAATTCTACATGAATATCAAGAAAACTTATTTACTGCACAGGTGACAGAGCACTGGAATAGACCACCCACAGAGTTTGTGGAGTCTCCCTTTCTGGAGATATTCAAAACTGTGATAAACTCCAGAGGTCTCTTCCAAACCCCAACATTAAGTATTTCTGTGATCTAGATATTGAGATATCTCTAGAGATAGATAGATAGATAGATAGATAGATAGATAGATAGATAGATCTGTGTATCTGTGTGTACAGAACAAGCAAGTTAGGAATACATGATGTGATGACAGAAGCATTCCAAAGAGAGTGCTTTAGTGTTTCATCCTATTTATATATGAGATATGTAGTGTCGTACATCACGTTCTATTAAAAACTTAAAATATCTTGTTTTCTCTCAATGAATTACTCTCTTTTTCTCTATGCTTGTAAAAGAAAAACACTATTTTCAAAGTTACAAAATATAATTGAAAACATAAAGTACAATTTTTTGTTATAACCAAAGGACATTCATGTACAGTTCTGGTTACTATCACTGCAGTAAAATGCAAAACTATAATTATATTTGTGGTGACTGTCAATACAGAAATTCAAGCTATACCAGATAATCAGTTGTTAAACCCTAGAATGTGTTTGGTAGGCAATATTTTTCCCATTCCAAAAGAATAGTTTTACAGTGACTTTTTTATCCACAACAGGTTAATTTTACTTATTTGTGTTTTGGTTTATTTTTTTAAATTATTTGTAATTTCACACAATTACACAAAGTATTTCATAAATCAATGCTATAAAACTAAAAAAAAAAAAAAGTACCATGAAACTTTCAGGAGAAAATAGACATGATTTTCTTTTCAAAATATTTCCCACCAATTTTAAGATAGTAGTTTATAGAAAACAATTCTTTCCTACAGCTTTTTTCCTCCAGTGAAAGCCATTTTGATGGAAAAAAGTTAATGCCTCTAATAATGAAGAGAAAATGTAAATGTAAGGGTATTTTGAACATTTTATATTGTTGCATGCAGGAGAGATTAGACAAATTTTTGGTCATTCTTTAGTCTATCTGAAAATTTAGTAGTAAGAGTCAGTGCGGTATCAAAAAAATTGCCTAATCTGTGAGCCACTTTCATTACATCTGAACTTTACAGGACTTTTTTAAAGCAATAAGCAAAAATAATTACTGCCTAAGAACTATCCAGTCCTAAAATCTGGCTAGATTTCATACTGGAGGTGTTTTATGTAGACAGCAGTGACTCTGTACTGCATAATCATGATTTCATTTCCTGTAGAGACAAAATCTGTTTCCACCAGACAGTTCCTGCTGTGTGGCTGCCATGTGCCTCTAGTCAAGCAACAGTTTGTGCAGCAGGGTCTCAACTCTGCTTCTGGGAAGGACTTTTTCCTTGTGTCAGGGAGGTCCTGCGTGTCAGCAGGACCTGATGCTGCAAGCAGAACCAGATCTATGCTACAGCATGTGAAAGGGGATATTGTCCCAATTCTTCTGCACATGAGGGGGGGAAGGGTCTGGGGAGCAGTGTGTGAATCTTGTGGGTGAGTAGTTGCTTTCGTGGCAGGTGCTGATAGCAGGGATGCAGATTTCAAAACAAAACGTGTGCTGAGAATGAAGGACTGCAAAGGGAAGACAAGATACACCTGATAAAATGTGTTAAGATCACAATTGTCAAGGAACTGGCTGAACTGATTAAAAGTACTTCAAACTACTGAGACCAGGAAGGAAGACTATGACTCACAGTCCAGGAGGGAAATCCAGATGGGTTGCATAGAGAAAAGTGCAGGATGACAGGAAGGGGGACCTCAGGAGTGAGAAAACAGAACATTTGTCTCAAACGCAGATAACACGAATACCTGGAAACAAATAGGACAGACTAGAGCTCCATGTGCAACTACAACTCTGTATCAATGCTGCAGTATGTGAAGGAGCAGCTTGGGAGTGAGAAGTGCATCTATGGGATTTACAAAAGACGGGATGAGAGACTGTCTTTCGGGGAGAGAGGATAGCCCACTAAGCATGGTACTGTGACAGGAATGCTCTCCAGACAGTTTATCAGGGCAGCAAAGAGGACAAAACCTTCTTGAAATCACTACAGCAAAAGTGTTTGCTCCCAAGTCAAAGTAGCTGGGGGAAATCTTCTGCCAGTGAAGGAAAGAAAATGTTGCATGCATCTAGGAATTTCAAAAGGAACCACTGCAGAAACTACAGACATGAGCTGACTTCACTTTGGTGCCAAGAAGAGGGTAGAGTGAGTCCCATGGGATCGCCTTTCAGGACTTAGGAAGGCATTGATTGGAAGCACTTGGCATGGATTTTTTTACCTGACTGCCCCTGGTGGTAAAATTATGGGATCTGGGGACACAGATGGCATTTACCTTGAACATAGCAAAGTTTATGACACTGTCTCCCATAATGCTCCTGTACCCATATTATGAGATCAGACGTGGGATGTGAAAACTACTAGTAAATAACAAGTTGGATGGTAGGGCTCACAAAACCATATGTAACTGGGCTGTATTCTACCTGGACGTTGGCAGCCAGTGCAGGATCTATTCTGGGACTTTCCCTACAGAACATCTCCCTCATTTCTCCCTGAAGGAGAGAACAGTGAGCACTATTCTGAAGTTTTCTGAATAGAGCAAGGAGGAAACTAGAAGGCCAGGCTGGTTTCTGTGGACCTGGGTAGCTAGAAGAGGTCAAAAGTGAAACCTGTGAAGTCCACTAAAGACACAGGCCAAACTCTAAAACCAACACTTGCTACGTCACATCTAGATATGGTGTCCAGTTCTGGGCCTAGATGAACCAGAATTAAATTAGCAGAAGCCACCAAGAAGGGCCTCAGACCATCTCCCTGTGAAGAAAGGTTGCAGAGCTGGGAAGTGTTCTGCTGGGAGAATAGAAGGTTTGGAGTACACCCAGCATCATCCCCAGCACCAAAAGGAGAAATGGAGGAAACAGGTGGGCTCTTCACAGTGGTACAAGGTAGGAGGGCAAGAGGAAGTAGTACAAGCTGAAATGTGAGACAATTATACTGGAAGGAGATAGGCAGAAGTCTTTTTCCTATGTGGAGAGCTCAGTCATGGAGTCAAGGCCCAGGGAGTTTGGGCCATGTCTTTCTTGGGGGGTTTCCTGCCTTCACTTGGTGAAGCCTTGAAAAATCTAATCTGACCTCACATCTGAGCCTACTCTGCACAGCTGCACAGGCAGGGGCTGGAGACATCTCCAGGTGCCTATCAGCCTGAATTATCCTGTGAGCATCTGAGAATGAGCTTAATGGTGATATAGGACAGCTGCAGTTTATTTCAAGTATTGGACACATTTCACAAAATGAAAATTTATCTGCCTGGAAACTGTTTAAAGCAGAAACTTTAACAGAGCATTAGAAACATACAAAAGTTTCCAAATGTGAAAGGATAGGGACTGTGAGAGAAAAATTATAGCTCAGAATTTAAAAAGCCTATAAATCACAGGAAATTTATTTTTGGTCTAAATAAAAGAAAAATCGACTTGCAATATGTTTAAAAATCTCTAATTTCATAACATGGTACAGAGCTTAAAAGTGAAAAAGCTTTGTTGATCATAGAACCATCAAAAATTTATATGCTGCTGGGGATTAAGCACAGTTGGCAGCTAAGCCCCACACAGCTACTCTCTCATTCACCCACAGTGAGATAGAGAAGGCATTTGAAAGGGTATAAGTGAGAAAACATGTGGAATGAGGTAAAGACAGTTTATTAGAAAAAGCAAAAAACTGCATATACAAGCAAAGCAATCCAATCAGTCCCAGCCAACAGAGGTATTCTCCCTTCCTGGGGCCTGGGCTAAGAAGATCACCAGGAAACTTACTAACCTGGTGTGGCCCTCAAACTTCTTCCTGTTAGTGATTTTCCATATAGGGTGCAATGAAGTAGCCACTCTGAGGCCACTTCATAGTCTGAGGATAGTCAAAGAGGACATTAGGGTCTTGGAATGGCTGTAAGGGAATTTGGGTTGCATGTTTTATTCTTTTTTATACTTCCAATTGAAGACAGCAACACTGGAAGAAACAGACACTCTGAGTTCTAGGACAGGTCTTCATCCAGCCCAGGGTCCAGATTATTTGTTACTTTTGGTAAGAGTCATGCAGCTCTTGCTTCTCTAGCCTTTCTCTCCTTCTGATTAGGATGAATATGTCAACACATTGAATACTCACTGCATTCTGTCACCTTGAAATTCCTGAAAGTGCACTAGGATTCATATAACTGATGAAGATATTAAGCAGTATTTTCTTTTAGAATCAAACCTTCTGATACAACACTACTAATTGGTCTGCAGTTGGGTTCATCACAATGGTTTTGACCTGTTAATTTTCCAACCACCCTTATTTTCCCTTCTAATCTATATTTCATCAATGTAAGCTATAAGGATATTATAGGACATCGAGACAAACCTCTTGAAAAATAAATCATAAAATGTTGAATAATCTCCCCTTATCCACAGAACAACAGGCAGACTGGCATGCTGTTCTGTAACTTAAAAATGAAACATGAAGGTACTTGCATGTAATTTATATCTCTGTCTTAACTGATCAGTGAAATTAAATGAAGAAAATCCTTCATTTTTAATAATTATGCCAATGAACCTTATATATCATATTTCTAAATTTTCCCACGTTACTCCTACTAGGAGGATCCCTTTAATTTAATGTGGTGAGAAAACTTAGAAAGCCATGGCAATGGCAGAAATACTAGAAAAATCTCTAAGCAAGAGGTCAAATTTCCAGGACAGCTGATAGTACTTCTTAGTAAAGGAAAAATTGTTGTGTTGGTTTTGGGTTTTTTCCCCTATCCACCATTGGCTGATTTTGTATGACTAGTGCAAATACATATTATTCTTCTGTCTTTTTTGCCTTGACAGTGGTCAAAATGAAATAACCTCAAATATCGGTATCATAAGTAATTTCTTTTCCCATTATCAGATATCAAATTTACTTCCAAGAATATGGCCTGTGTCCTTTATTTATTCCCCTTCAGCTCCTTTGTGCAATTCAAAGATGTTGTTTTAATCTCCAAAGGCATCCATGAGTTTACAGCAATCTTTACAAAGATAATTTCACTGTTTTCAACCTCATACAAAAGCCATCCCTCAGGGATGTGGAAACTGTCAGTATCTGGGATGATAAAAGCAAGAATGAAGAGCAAAATTTTCTTTTTTATTTTTCCTGAATTTTATGAAATCCATGAGAAAAAGGGAACACATTAGTTTAACTGTCTGCATTGTGTTTCTTGAGCAAAAACAGGAATGGAATAAGTGCAAATAGAGATGAAAAAAAGTTGCATCTCTAAACATAAAATAATCCCCTTCAGGTATTTAGCTGAAAATGTTATTTCTTCATATCAAACTAGCACTTTTTGGTTTTAAGATAGAAACTGAGATGTGTGTACAACAAACCATCAGCATATCTGTGATTTAACAGTTGACAGTGAATTAGATGAATTATGAGGTGAAAGTGCTTGTAAGCTACAAAAAAAAAAAAAAAAAATCTTGAATTAGACTGTGAAACATAAAGACAAGGAGAAAATGTTTTCCCTTGTTAAGGGAATTTTAGCCTTATGGACCAATTGGCCAGCAGTATAAATATTGCCATCTTTTTAACTTTCTGATTTGTAGGCTGTGAACAGCTGCTGACAGACCTCCAGGCCATGGACTAGGGGAAGATGCCTCTCACAACAGGAAAGGCTCAAAAATAATTATGGGGACATATGAGTTGTACAGTTTTGCTGTTTTGTGGCATGAGGAAGGTTATTATAGCAGAGATTACTTTTGCATTTTCAGCGTGCTACAAAGAAATGAATGTGATTAAAATGTATGCCATCATCTTCTCATTGTTGTTTTCTTTAAAAAATAATTTCCAACTTTCCTCCAGTTGCCTTGCCAACAGATTTAAGTTCAAACAGAAAGGCTGGTAGCTCAAATCCCAAAATACTTACTTCTTTCCCCTGTTGATAGTCATTTTGGAACAGCATAATCAGCATATAGCGCTCAGAGGAAGAGCTGTGAAATGACAGAGAAGTTATCAGACTACTGAGAAGTGAAGTATTTCTTATTTTTAATGAGATGTCATTTTCTCAAAGCACAGTGTGCCTACTCAGATCAAAACAAGAATACAAGTGCACTCCAACACGTGTATGCAGAAAAATGAGGGAGACCTGGTGACCCAAAAAAGCCCTAAACCTGATGTCCCTGGGGGTTACTAATTTCCATTGAAAATATTGAGAGAGGAATTTCATGTAGGAGTTACACATTAAAGACTAATATTGGGCTAGATTTGTTTCAACATCACTGCCAAGCTGATGGTGGGAGAGATTTTTCTCTCCTAAAAGTATCATGATTCATCATTCAGAATGACAGCTTCCAAATCTTTTTCTAAAATATGCTCTCTTCCTTCCCCTTTTTTTCAGATCATGGTATAAAAGATAGTGGGCATAGGTTCTCCAACATTCCCAGCATCTAGGGTTCATGTTCTGACTGTGCCATTGTGGAGAAAATAGTTTTAATTTCTCTATATTTAGAAGACTGCCCTTTCATGTTAAGGATACACGTACTTCATATGGTGGTGTTACAATGATAAATTAAAGATAGAGGGTGTGATTATATTACTTCCCTATTACAATAATAGAACAGAAACAAGTTTTCTTTTTTATGAGTAGGACAAAAAACCTGCCATAGTTAATCATATTTACTATTAATATAATAGTATAAATAAATTGAGTAAATAAGTCGATGCTCAGAGGAAACTCAGCCCATGACCAAAAATGTTGTATGATGTTGGGTGGTGGGTAAAACTTTGCTTAATTTTCTTTGTCTAATGAGAAAGCTTTTAGCTGGCAAAACAGGAAAGGCAAGTACAAAAGAAAATAACAAAAAAATCCACTTGTAAGATTCACAGGACTTTTGCTGTCATCTTGCTTGGAAGTACTCCCAGAACAAGCATTTGTGCTTTTGAACAATTCTGATCTCTTTTCACCCTAGAAATATGGAGAGAGGAAAAAAAATCTTTGTGCATTTAACACCTAAAGGACAAATTAGTATAAATTTAATGGTTTTAAACTTAATGAGGAGATCAAAGTTTACTTACCAGTTTTCAGATTTGTGTGTATTTCTTGGTTTATTCCATGTTTAGCTTTACCAAATATTCTCGCTTATGCTATATGGAAGGAATTTCTTCAGCCATAAAATATGATATTACTGGGATATAACTACTTAGTCTATTGGTATCCCGTTTGAGTTATAAAACACTGTATTTATTATCTTAACTCTAGTTTTTAATATTTTCATATTTTTCCAGACTATATGTTTTGGTAAAAAAAAACGCAACTATTTATTTTTGAGTGTCTCTTTCAGGAGTATATTTATTCACACTAGATAATAAAGATAATAATTAATCTATTAGCCATCAGAACAGAATAGCAGTGTTTGAGATATGACAGAATTTTTTGCATGCACACCATCAGATAGTTAACCATCCTGATTTTACAGTAAAGTTATTATTCTTACTATACAGTAAACTAAACACATTAATCTTAAAATGCTCCACTCAGACTTCCCACCCCTTTTGTTTTGTTTTCCCAAATAGATGGATGTTTAACATCTTCATTAATGACCTGTCCTATGAGATAGAGAGTACTTTCATCAAGTTTGCAGAAGATACCAAAATAGGAGGAGTGGTTGATAAGCCAGATGGGTGTGTCATAGGCAGCTGGACAGACTGGAGGAATAGTGCCTGAGTAACCTTTAAAGTTCAGCTAAAGAGCAAATGCCAAACCCTGGCCTTGGGGAACAATAACTGCAGGCATCAGTTCAGGTCAGGGGCTGATGAGCTGTAAGCAACTCTGGGCAGAAAGACAGGAGGGCTCAGGTGAATACTAAATTGAATATAAGCCAGAAACATGCTTCTGGGGAAAAGAAAAGAAAAGAAAAGAAAAGAAAAGAAAAGAAAAGAAAAGAAAAGAAAAGAAAAGAAAAGAAAAGAAAAGAAAAGAAAAGAAAAGAAAAATCTCAATTTTCAAACTGACCAGTTCAGTGCTGCCTATAAATTAAGGCACATTATTGAGGGCATTGTCCAAAAGTCTCTTAAATATTGACAGGTTTGGGACATTGGCCACCATTCTTAGAAGCCTGTTTCAGTGCTTGACTGCTTTCTTGGTAAAGTGCTTCACACTGCTCAGTTTACACTTCTCCTGGCACAACCAGTGTCCTTGGTCCATTGATCCAGCCTGTTCAAGTTCCACTGCAGAGCCTTTTCACCCTCTAGCAGATCATCATTTCCACCCAGTTTGGGGTCCTCTGCAAAATGACAGAGGTGAAACTTGAATCCAGGTCATTGGCAAACTTATAAAACATGGCTGACCCCAGTACTGAGCCCCACTGAAGGGAACACCAGTTATGACTGACCACTAAATGGATATAATTCTATTAACCACCACTCTCTGGGCTTCCCCACCAATCTCTCTTTTACTCAGTAAAACATTGTGCCCATCCAAGCCTTTCCATTACTCTCCGGAAGAATACGGCGGGAAATGGGGTGAAGGGCTTCACTTAGGTCTAGGTAAAACACTGCTCTGCACTAGGGAGGCCTCACCTTGAGAATTGTGTGCAGTTTTGATCACTACAATATAAGATATTAAGCTATTAGAGAGCACCCAAAGGAGGGCAACAAAGGTGGAGAAAAGCCTTGAGAAGCGCTGTGAGGGGTGGCTCAGGTCACTTGGTCTGTTCAGCCTGGAGAAGAGAACTTGCATACATTTAATTGAGAAAAACCGTGTTACTTATAAACAGCAAAGTATTTATTAATTTAAATGCTGTTATTTGCAGTGTCTTAAGAAATAAGAAGCCATTAGAAAACATTGAAAACAATGAATAATTCTTTTATTATACCATAATCCTCCCAGCAATGTCTGCTTAAAAATTTCAACCAAGTTCTGCTTTCTCAAATGTAAAGAATGTAGTGCATGAATCATAATGAAAATTCCAGCACAATATTGCTTTGCTGTGATGCTAAAAATGCAAGGAATCTTCATTTATTAATTGCTAATGCACATTTGTGTCATGTTGTTTGCTATTCATGCAAAGACTTTGTGAAGATAAATTTAGGTATTAGATGAGTTGAAATGGGCTGATTCTCTAAGTTAGATCTTGTGATATTTAACAGACACCTCAGACTAAATTGTTCTGGCTTCTTATTTGTTGCTGTATCATCTGAGAGAACTGGAAATCAATCACACACCATGCATTTTTCTGTTTCAAGAAAAATGTGCAAAAAGTCACTAGTGATATATGGAATGACTGTGATGGGGTGAGAAGAGCAACCATTCCTGTGTATTAACTATAAACTTTGACTCCCTTCCAGAAAAAATACAAAACCACTTTTTTTTATTGTACTTCTTATAAAATGGAGTACATAGAAGAAGCTTGAAGAAATATGAAGAACTCCTAAAATAATGCATCAAAATGAGTACTATTTTTATAAAATAATAGATAGAAGAAAGAAGTAGGCGGAGTAATTATTTACTATAATTGTACAATTTCATAACAAAATAAAATTCTAGTTAAAATATCTTTCACTACTGAAAACACAGTCTACTGCCACACCCATAGCTTTCAGATCCTTTTCATTATTGGTTGTTTATCTTTTTCATACGATATAAGAATTGAATCCCACGGAACAATGAGAGCAGCTGGTTGAACTCCAAGAAAAACTCTTTCACATTGTGAAAAAGATCAAAGCAAACAGGTACATAAGGAAAACGTGGAAGTATCACATCTCAGGCTCACCTTTCTAAACCAGACTAAGGAGGTAGGAGAGGCAGAGAATGTGATATTTTTTAGGTGAACCCCTAACTACATAAAGTTTTTACTTGAAAAGCATAATCTGAATCTTAGTCATAGATTTGTATTCATAAAGTACCTACCAGTTTGTACTTGACATCATTTTCAGGAGTCATGCTACCTCTCTGGGCCTGAGCAAGGAGTTGTGAAATTGGAGTATCATTAGGAACAATAGGGTGACACAGCAGGAAGCAGAGTGAATGGAGCAGGTTGATCATGGCTGGATGAAGGCACCAACCAAATCAGCTGTATCATTTTCCTTTGCCCCTGGACAGGAAGAAAAAAAATAATAATAGGCTCATGCACTGAGATAAGGACACGGAGAGGTCACTGACCAATTACTATCACAGACAAAGCACACTCAACTTGGCATGTTGATTAAATTTAATAAATTGAATTTAACAAAATCAGAACAGGAGAGTGAGAAGTAAAATAAATCTTAAGAATATCTTTCTCGCTCTTCTTAGTCCTTCCCAGACCCTTCCTCCCCCTCCTCCAGCTCAGGGAGACAGGGAATGGGGATTGTGACCATTTCATGACATTGTTTCTGCTGCTGCTCAGGGAGAAGAGTTCTTCCCCTGCTCCAGTGTGGTGTCCTTCTGATGGGAGACAGTTCTACATAAACTTCTTCAATGTGAGTCCATCCCATAGGGAACGGTGCCCCACAAACTGCTCCAATCTGTGTCAGTTTTCTTCACTCTGCACTTCTTCAGGCACAGCCTGCTCCAGTGCTGGTCCCCCAGAGGGTCACAAGTGCTACCTGAAAACCTGCTCCAGCATGGGCTCCTCTCTCTGTAGGTCTTCACGTCCCTGCCAGGAGCCTGCTACAGTGTGGACTTCCCATGGGCTCACAGCTCTCTTTTGGACATTTCTCCGTGTACTCCAGCATAGGAGCTCCTCCACAGGTTGCAGGTGGATCTCTGCATCCCTATGGTTCTTCATGGGCTGCAGGAGCACAGCTGCCTCACCCTGGGCTGCACCATGGGTTGCAGGGGAATGTGGGCTCCAGCACCTGGAGCACCTGCTCCCCCTCCTTCTCCACTGACCTTGGTGTCTGTAGAGTTGTTCCTCTCATTGTTTCCCCACCACTCTTCCCTGCTTTTGATGCTGCTCAGGATATTGGCTTTCTAGGCTGCAACTGTGCATTTCTGGGCTGTGTTTAGCTTCTCATCAACCATTACTCCAAAGTCCTTGATTTATTCATCCCTCAGCCTGTATTGATACCAGGGATTGATATGACCTCGGTGCAGCACCTTGCTCTTGGTGTTGTTAAACCTCATGTCCAAAAGGAATTACAGAAATCTTTGAGAGTGAATTTATTGTTTAATGTTGTTAATATTTCTAATACAGCTCCATATACGAAATACACACACAAAAAACAGAGTGCTTTGTTCAATATTTTGAAGATACATTAAAAGAATTATATCTCTAAGTATCTAGTACCTAAAATAAATTAAAATAAGGTACAGGATATATATACACAACGCCATGAAAAAGGTGATTCTTCATGATCCTAATGTAAGTGCTTTGATACCATGACTTTTATGTCTGATACTGCATACCTACAGTTTTAATGTCTGAGTCATAAATTTTGACCTATGTTTATGTGAATCTTATATCTCAGGGCTTTAAATTCACTCACAGAAATTTCCTTGGAAATATATTTAGCTTTTCTGGAGTTTGCTTCACAGCTGTTATGTCTTAATACTAAACTTCAGCAGGTTTTTTTCCAAATACTAAAACAATATTGATGCACAATATTTAAATGAGATAGGAAATGAAGTCTGGGCTGGGACATCATTAAGAAGGGGAATTCAGAAAACTGAGAAAGAATTAAATGTATTACAGCTTCTCTTTTTAGGCTCTTGGCATTTTAGGTTATACCAATTATATTAATTACTTTAGAAATGAAGGCTTTAAAAATATTTGAAAACCCAAATGACTTACTCTGAAACTTGAAAAGTGGCAGAGATGCACTTAGGTTGAACAAGCTCAAATGAGATCTCATTACAACAGCTCCACAATAAGCAGAAGAAAAAAACAAAAAAGCAAAAACCAAGTGAAAGACCATGTAAAAATCTAAATATATGATACACAAACTATGTCTTTAAATTATATCACCCAAAAATTACATCATAAAAATCCCCTCACTTAATGAAAGCCTTCAACCAAATTCACACTTCCCAAACTAGTTATTTTAAGATTTTGAAAAAGGATCAGCTGAAATGGCAATAGAATCTTTGATATTTAAAATGAAGTGACTATCTATAACCTTCCACATTGTGGCAATTCCTGAGGAAATTGTAGTGGACCTAAAAAGTCACAACTACTTCATGAAACACCACCTGTCAGTGGGGGAAAACATAATGAAAGAATTGTTAGGTCTGAAGATCTGATCTATTATTTGACATTTTAAATCAACATAGGCAAGCCTAAAGGAATATAAATAAAATGTACAAAACCAAGTTGCACGAAGGACTCACTAAATAGTGAGCTCAGGAGAAACACCTCACTCTTGTAAAAAAGAGGAATATTATGACCAAAAAGACTAGAAGCAGTAGGTTTTGAAACTCAGTTAGGCAACTTTCACTTTCACTTGCAGAAGTACTATTTGTGTGAAGTCAAATAAGCATATTTGCAAAAATTTGTTGACCTGCATGATGGTATAGCATTAATGTGTTCATATTCTACATATACTATTATCTTCGTTTTTTTTCCCCCTTACAATTAAGGTCTTAAGTATTTTTATAAATGCTTATCTCTTGAGATAATGATGACTCATCTACGTGCAATATTCTACACATTATTCATTTTACTTCATCTTAATTAAGAAATCATAAAGTAGCCTAAATTTGTTTGATTTAGTTTATTTGTTACACAAACATGTTAGAGTAGACTAAAAAACAACTGCACAGAAAAAAATAGGCACCTTCTACAATCTTTTTTTATGGCTAACTCTAAGAAGGTTACCTTTTTCTTAGGATTGTGCTACTTGTCGTCTTAAATTTGTAATCCATGTCAAATTGTATTGTCTCTTTATCCCATCTGAAAGTGATGTGGGTAGGCAGATATACATGTCATTACCTATTTATTAAGTGCTTTCTCTACAAACCCCAGAGTAAGAGAAATATTTAAAAGAATTGTTTCAACTTTTCTTTTGGTTTTTAGATTCCTCTGCTAATGAAGATAATTTGGAAGGAAAAATGTATCTCAGTATTATTAAAACATAATTGTAATACTTCTTATAAACAGAAATAATTTCACAGCTCTTCAGCTTCGAAGTAACAGAATACATATTAATCCCAGTTTGACAATGAGGAGACTGACAGACAAAACCATGACTTGAATTATTTGAATGAATAACTCTGCTGTTCGTAGTAGCAGGACCATATTGCTTCTTTTGTCAGAATATCATACAGTGAATTAACTGAAGCACTTCAACATAGAAATAAAGCTATTTTTGTACTTAAAAACAAACGTGTTCATTTTTAAATAGAACATACTGCTAACTTTAGACATGGCAGATGCTAGCATCATTAGCTCCCACTGATATTTAAATATTTTACTTCATTGATAAAAACTCACACTATTTTTTTTTTGTTTTCCTGATGCAAGTAAATGCCTCAGAAGCTTGGTGCAGATAGATACAAATTTTAAGTAATTATATAGGATAACACAGTGCATCAGAATCAGCAGAATCAGATTTAGTAGCTTTTGTTCACATTTAGAAGCTTTTTTTCTTTAATACAATCTCTACAGTAAATAACTCCACAATTGGCACACAATGTATAAGAGGGGTAAAAATTTAAGCATCATGAACCATCTTTCCAGGCATTTTTGCTGTATGCATTTCAAGTGAGTTAGAAAATTTCTGGGAAAGAAAGGCGTATACACAATTAAGAATATACACAAGTATATACACAAGAAAGAATTCCAAAGTAACTTGGTCTTCTTGAACACAGGAAGTCTGAATTTTTTCTTTGACTCTTGACCTGGGAATGATCTAGCATTTCTTACTGGTGGGGTTCTGATAGAAAAGTTGCTGTCTCAGCCTCCATTTTATGGTTATGTTACACTGTGTTGTAATAGCACACTCTCCCTTTCTCTTTTTTGTCACTGCCCACCATCGTTCACGCACAAATACAAGGTTTATTATCATCTACTTCCCTGACAAGTACAATAGAACTTGTGGATTTATAGTGTCAAATAATTTTCAGACATCTGTTGTTGGTTTCTAGTTCAGATCAAGATATTACTAAATCATGTAAGTGAAGTGTAGACATATTTATTTCACTGATTTCTATGTGTGTTTTCACATAAGAGACGAAAGCACAGCACTTGCCGCTTGTTCTGTCAATTATTCTCTCTATGAATATATATCAAAAAGTACATATATAATACTTTTTAATATAAACTTATTTTCCATTATTTGATAATCTATAATTATGGTATAGTATTGCAGAATGTATTCTGAGACAACTACTTTAGGATTCACATTCTGTTGGAAAAAAGCTTGCATCTAAATTTCAAATTTTAAAGCCAAGGCTGATAAAATTTCTGTAGATATTAAAATCGGTATCCCTTCTCTTAAGAGCTACAGAAAAGCTGAAGACTTGCATAATCATTTTATGCAGAATGAGTATTGTTTTTCTTTACCTCTTGACAAAAGTTAAATGTTTAATGCTGTTAGGTCTAAAAACAATAAAAGAAAACATTCCACGTTTTAATCAAGACTTAGAAAAGTAGAAAGTTAGTAAACTATGTGAATGATATAAAACAAAGGAACATCACTTATTGTTGGATAGTTGATAAGTTTTAATGAAATGTAACCATACATTAAGTACTGTTACGTGGCCTAATGAATGATATTTATATGAAAAGGTGATCAAATGTAAGATGTACAGAGAATCATGGCCAGTCTTATTTAATGTCTTTTTTTGGTGATCTGGATGAGGAAAACAAATGCATCCTTAATCAGTTCGCAGGTGACACCAAGTTGGGTGGGGTTGTTGAACTGCAGGAGACAGGAAGGCTCTGCAGAGGGATCTGGACAGGCTGGATCATGGGCTGAGGCCAATGGTGTGATGTTCAACACTATGACATGTCAGATCCTACCCTTGGGTCACAACAACCCCAGGCAGTGCCACAGGCTGGGGCAGAGTGGCAGGAAAACTGCCCACAGGAAAAGGACCTGGGGGTGCTGCTGACAACAGCTGAACATGAGCCAGCAGTGCCCAGGTGGCCAAGAAGCCACAAAAGTTCAGTGGCATCCTGGCTTGTCTCAGCAACAGTCTGGCTAGTAGAGCCAGAAGAGTGATCTTGTCCTGGTACTTGGAACTGGTGAGAGGCTCTGCCTTGAATCCTGAGTTCTGTTTTGGGCCCCTCACCTCAGGAAAGACATTGAGGTGAAGGACTATGTGAAGCGGACAATGAAACTGGAGAAGGCTCTGAGTCACAAGTCCTGTGAGTAGGGACTGGGACAGTGGATATTGTTTGGCCTGCAGAAAAGGAGGCTGAGGGGAGAACTAATCATCCCATAAACACCTGAAAGGAGTCTGTAGCAAAGTGAAGCTTGTTCTTTTCTCCCAAGTAACAAGTCATAGGAGAAGACAAAAAGGCCTCAAGTTGCATCAAGGAAGGTTAGACTTGATATTGGGAAAAAAGTTTCCATGAAAAGGCTTGTCAAGCATTTGAAATGGCTTCCCAGGGAAGTGATAGAATCACCATCCCTGAAGGTGTCTAAGATGTGGTGCTTAAGGAGCTGGTTTACTTGAGGATTTGGCAGTGCTGTGTTAACTGTTGGACTCAGTGAACTTAGGGGTGTTTGCCAAACTACACTGTTTTATGATGCTTTATGAGCAGTGTCCTACTTAAAGCAAGCACTAATTTCTAAATTTCCCAAGGAGTTAATGAATGTATTCAACAAAAGCAAATGTAAAGCTCAGCCCCTGCAATGGATAAAGCATGGACACAGAACAGGTCAGGCACAACTGCTTTGGAGCAGCAGAAGACACCACAGGGATGGCAGGGTTGCCTTCAGGGAGCAAGACCCCAAGGCGGCAATGAAGCCACAGCCACAACACAGGCTGGACTACCAGGTTACCAGATCTGGGGAAAAATCTTGCCCTGCTGGCTGAGACCTGAGTGCTGTATCCAACCTAAGGCTCCTTTATACATGACAGACATTGACCTGCTGTTAAGACTACCAAGGAGTCCACCAAAATGAGATGTGGAGCCCAGCACAAGCTTGGGTCATAAGAGGTTCCAGAAATGTATCTGTTCATAAGGAGTAACATTGTGGAGGGCCCTTTCTGGTGTGTACAGATACCTGGTAGAAGGCAACAGAGAAGACAGAACTGAGCTCTGCCTGATTGCTTAACAGCAATATTAAAAATAAAAATATATAACACAAGAAATAATGGCTAGATATGAGAAAAAGCTTTTCATTTAAGTGTGATTTACTCCTAGAATGAATAGCTCTGAGAACTTGTGGAATTTTCCTCCTTGAGATGTTTGAACCCAACTGACTGTGTTTGAGGAGCAGACTGCTTTGTCTCTCTCCAATACTTTCTTGGTGGTTAAGAGTGTTGGTGGTACAGGTGTGGGAAGCTGTGGTTTGCTCAGAGACATGATGAGACTTTAATTTCCTGAGCAGGATACTTACATCTGGTGAACTAAAGTTTATTTTCTAATATTGCTGTTCTACAGCCAGTTCCCACACTTCACATTCACATGAGCCAAGGCTCAGTGGCTGTGACCAGCCCAGACACAGCACCAGAGTTCCAGGAGCAGGACATTCATGCTAATCACTAGTGTATTGCATCTGGCTGGGTTGCCAACATCTGTGCTCTCTTGGCTCCACCTCAGCATTGGCTGTCTGTGGATGTGTGTTGCTAGAGAACCATTGCTTTTGCTATCTATCACATTGTATGCTAGGCACCAGGCATATACTGATAATGGGGCTCTAGGCCAGTCTCTGTGGCTCTCTTCCCAGCTAATGCCAGTTAGCTACTCTCACCAAGGTTTCTGTCACCTACTGGGCTCCTACCTTAGATGTCTTAACGAAAAGCAAAGTTCACACTGCTTATGTGAAAAAGTTTGTCTACTGTTTATTTGCATTCCAGATCAAAGACCATTTATACAATCAGAGAGTGCCATTTAGTAAATCTTTCCTTCACCTCCACAGTATTTTCAAGAAGATTTCATCACATAAGGACAAAAGCCTAGGTCTTTGACTCTAACAAAATGACAAAAATCTTCCTTCTCATAACATACCTGAAATATATATAGATGCAAAGAGTGATGAGTATAATTTTCCACCATGAATTTTCCACCATTTACGTTATAAATGTAAGAGACAGCCAAAAGAAAGGAATTTTGCTGCACAATAATTTGTGGGGGTTTTGAAGTGTATGTCTTTTCAGGGAAAGGTTTATTTGCCCCTACAAAGGTATCAGGACAGGACTGGGTTGAGAAAAAATCCAAATTTCAGTAGTTACCAGTGGGATTTAGAACTACATTTCATAGCAAACAACTGTGAGCTGAATACAACAGAGATATGAACCAGTCTGTTCACTGTTCTGTTAATTCTGTGCCTGTTTGACAAAAATATACAAAAACCCTCACACTTCTCCATTAACTACAAGAATGTAATGAACTACATTATTGTACTACATTACTACATTCCCAAATGAAAAAGAGATTTAAATGTATTACAAATTGGACAACACGTCATTTTTTCACCTACAAACTGCAAATAATTTGCTCTCACACAGAACAATCTCAAGTCCCTGTTGATAGAAACTCCATAAAAACCAATTTTTAGTTTCTAGCTGTCCTAATGAAGATGTTGTAAAAGTTTCAGTCTTCTGGACTGTTGTGTGCTCATCATAAATGAATTAAGTGATATGTTACATGTTCCATCAAATACAGTCATGCCCAACATGTTGTTATTGTTTATTCACAGATGAAGAACACATTCCCACTTTATGGTACAGTCCACCACTACATGTCTTTCTCCTTCAACTGATACAAGAGAATGCTAAGAAGATGTCCTAATGCCATAAGTCTTGTGGAATAAGCCATTAGTCTTGTAGAATAGCTGCAGAGCTCTCATTAATGTTTGAGATCAGAATGGAAGAGTACTGAGAAAAGTATATACTAAAAATACTTTTACTTTAGGAGTGCATTTTTTGTTTCAGTTTGAATTGCCAAGCACACTGTTTTATAGTAATTCAAATGTAGCTCATCACCAAGAGAAATACATTAAAAATGTATATAGCTAAAAGCTTTTTATCAAATGTTTGTGCATTTTTCCAGTATTTGTAATTCTTCAGTAAAAATTATAATCTGAGACATGTTTATAACTAAATTTTTACCTTATACTTTTCTCTGTTAATTGCAAGAAAGCAAGCTGTGAAATGAGAGCAGACCAGCCTGTTTATTGACTTTGAGTTCTTCAAACAATTTCTTCACATACCTACATACTTTAAGTGAATCTCAGCCTTCTACATTCACATTCTGTAATGCAAACTTTCAGAAGACTAATCATTGACCCCTTTGTTTTAGAAGTGCAATTTTGCTTTCAAAATTGGAGGTCTGAAGGATTGGTGTAACTACAAGGTACATCAAGAAAAAAATCAAGCTGGCAGATGTGAATAATGAGTAGCGGTCATCTTTATACTCTTTGACTCTGAACTCTTATTCTTTTCCCTTTAACTGTTCTGTTTCCTTCATCTAAAACATTTCTCTACAAATTTACTACTATTATGATATCATGTAATACATTTTCTCATTTATTAAAATATAAACAAACAGAAATATTTACCTAAAGAAGGAAGAAATCAGTCCAGCAACAGTGGTTGATATTTTCAATAGTTGTTTAGGAGTACTCCATGCCACCTGACAATATATATGTAATTCAGGTATGCTGATTTTTAACAATTCTATCTTATAGGAGAAATTAAAATTGGGTTGACTCTAACAGAATTTTCAGTTGCTAAAATTATCTTTCCAGACTTCACAGTAAAGAGATTTTTACAAAAATACATTATCATATACAATAGCACACCTCCATGTATTGAAATGACAAAACACCGCCATTTCTTGTTACAACCCAGGGCACAACAAAAGGCACAATAAAATAAATGCATCTAGTCTATTCTGCAGTCTCAAGGGAGACTGTGTTGTTCACATCTGCCATTGATTCTGATTCTTCTCGTGTCTTTAGAATTTCTACTATTTTATTACTAGTTTGTCTTCTTATCCTAAATGATAACAAAACACAGGAGAGTTAGAGTCCTTTAAAAGCTTTATACTGTGTAAGATGACATCATTGCATTAGGTTTAGCATAAATCATTCTTCTACAAGGTTAGATTTCAGTGACATTAATTTAAGATCTTTGAAAAGAATACTGTTTCTCAAAGTGTGCTTTTATTTTTTCTTTAGTGACATTTCTCTACATTTCTCTCTCTCTCTTTTTTTCTTTTTTTTCTCATAGAATAAGTTTTCACTGAAAACTTAAAGACGTAATGGCGTTGTTACCTACTGGCCTAGCCAGGATTGTAGTGCCATATTGCACTAGGCCATGGAGGAATTGACCATAAGCAAGTACCACTGCAGCCAGGATGGCCAGTGGTATTCCGGGGTATATCAGGAGTGTGGACAGCAGGTTGAGAGATCGTCATCCTTCTAGTTCACAGAATCACAGAAACACAGAATCAGTGACAATCACAGGTTGGAAAGAACTGCAGTGGGTCATCTGTCCCTGCTCAAGGAGAGTCATCTCAGAACACATTGCACAGGAATGTGTCCAGATGGTTCTTGAATATCTCCAGTGAGAGAGACTTCCACAACCTCTCTAGTCAATCTGTTCCAGTGCTCAGTCACCTGCATAGTAAAGTTCTCCCTCATGTTCAGATGGAACTTTCTGTACATCAGTTTCTGCCAACTGCCTCTTGTCCTATTGCTTGTCACCACTGAGAAAACCCTGATCCATCCTTTTGGCTCCCCCTTTTTAGATATCTATACACATTTTGTATCTTCTCAAGGCTGAACAAGCCTCAACATGAGATCAGGTCAATTGGTTTGAACATGATGCTAATAATACCAAGGCCATCCCTGTATGGGCCACTCACTGAAGAGTTGGACTCAATGATCCTTGTAGTTCAGGTCGCCCAGAGGGTCTTGGAGTCTCCCTCTCTGGAGACATTCAAAACCCACCTGGACACATTCCTGTGTGAGTCTGCCTTGGCAGGGAAGTTGGATGATGTGCAGAGGTCCTTTTCAACTCTAAATATTCTGTGGTTCTGTGAAACACCAAAGCTGGGATGTTAGCATAAGCAATACTAATATAGCTACATTTATAAATGGACATTATGAAGGGAACTGCAACATTTAAAAAGCTAAGCGTCTTGCCACTCATTCATCTCATAGGATGACTTCTTTCTCCTCCTGTGAAACTCTAAATAATATATTTTCTTTAAAATGTTTAGGTTGCACATTTCTTTTTGCTTGCAGATTTGATGAACTTTTAACTTGTTTGTTTCATTTTTTTTGTTTGTTTTTAGAAGAATGGAGTCAATTTTCTGTTAGTGTGAAATAGCATTATAACATTTGACTGGATTCTTTAAATTGTGGAGTCAGTTAGGTTTTATATCCGTTCTTTCCAAGTTCCACCACTAAGTTTATACCATTAATTCAGCATTTATGTCTTGGATCAAGTGAGATTATTCTTTTGTTGATTTTACCAAGTTTTTTGTGGTGTGTCTTCTGAAAAAGATACATCTTTTTAATAGTTAAGATTTGCAGAGGATATTTGGAAGGTGATGTTTGACTCAGATTTGCTATTTAATGATTCTAATACTCTACATTCCATCAGGTTATCTGAATCAGACAGGATCTTTTAAATGTTTTACATACATTGACTTTATAGTTTTTGCAACTGCTTGGGAAACAGATTAACCATAAATGAAAATCTGTGTGATAAAACTGCATGACTAGTCCAAGATTACTGAGTAAAGGATGTGGGAGTGGCCTTTCTATATGGTCAATTAAAAGATTGACTAACTTATGCTGAGGTTACTTTTTTTTTCTGCTTTGTGTGCAAATTGATTCAATAGAAACAAAACCCTGCAAAAATGTCAGATGAAAAATGTAATTAAAATATTATATAAACGTGAAAACAGTCCAAAGGCAATGAAGTTTTAAATTTGCTTTACAAAGAATTAATAAATTTGAATTCTGATTACTAACATTTCTACATAATGGAAATTCCACTATAGGGTTAACTCTAAAAATTTATTTTAATTACCTGGCAAAATCTCTAAAGAACAGCTTCAAGAATTGAATAGCATGTAAACTTATAGCATATAAGCTTAGAACAAATAGCATGTAAGGCTTAGAACAAATATTAGAATTGCATATTTTTATTTTCAAAAACATAATTAATTTTATTACTCCATGCATAGAGAGGTCTTGATTCATAAGTAAGTCATGTTACATTAGCAACATACTGTTGCTAATACCATTTGAGTTCTTTATCTGAAAAGAGACATTTCTGTTGTTTCCGGAGCTGCCTTTTCTCTAATAAGTGTTAGATGAGAGTATGATAAAACCCTCTAACAACTGTCCATGCTAGCATCTATCTTGTGCCTATTAGTAACAAGAGTTAGCTCCCTTCCAGTTCGCAATATAGCTGCATTCAGTTTTTCCATTAAGGAGGTTTCAGCAGTTCTTCTTCAGCTACAGGTTTTTAATTTGTGTGTAATCCGTTAACCAATAAAATTGTTCCTAAAGCTTTTTAAAGTGAGAAAAAATTCCCTTTAGTAGTTTCACTTCATATCTTTATGAATAAGTTAAAAAAAAAAAAATTATTTTCAGTTCCTGTGAAAGAAATTAGCATGTTATAAATTTGTTTCCATTTATTAGACCATTCCATTCCAAAAGTCTCCATTTTAACATCATGTTAAAAAGATAGTAACATAACTGGGTATCCTGCACTTCTTGTGAACACCAGTAAATTTGAAGACCTATAAAACAACATGAGAAAAAAAAGCCAAAACAGTTTTTTTCCTAAGTACTGTTGGACTTCAGCTCTTTCATGTGAGAATACGTTTGACTTCCCTGATTTCAGTTTGTTATTAAGTATGCTAGAAAGATGTAAGATGTAAGATGTTAGAATAAAATTATATGAACTATTCTTACTTTGAAAATTATATAGAATCTCTTCACAAGCACTGACCTTTGTTGTCTATTTAAAATCCATTGCCTGGTCATAGGCATATAAAGAAGATTTTGTTATTAAGGAGCGCATATTTACAATGTAATGTTTAAAGATACCTGTATTTACATTCTTAACCCACAACACAGATTTTATAGATTACCATTTCTGAAGAAATGTATAACTAAAGTATGAGCCACCTGCAACTTTGACTTTAAAATTACCAATATGGTGCTGAAAGCAAATTTTAATGTCAGTGCAGCTTGAGGAAGTTTCATACTGTTTATAAATGGTGATAATTATGAGAGAATTACTTTTTCTGAATTTTTTTTTATGTTTTTGACTCTGTAAGTCCAATTTACAAACTGCTAAAACATGATGCTTTCCATGATGAGAAAAAAGGGAAATATTATATAATTACGTTTTCATTAAGAGGGATACAGGGTGTACTATTACATTCTTTTAAGCAGACCAGTAAAGTGTGGATGAGATGTAGCCACCAACTGTTTGAAAAAATTACTTTCAGTTAACGAGGAATCATTATTAATCATTTCAGCTGGAGAGTTCCACAGGGGGCTGTTTTGACCATGTTGTTTTTCAGGGTCTAAAAGAAAAGAGATTTGAATGACAGAAAAAAACCATAAGCTTTAAAAATCTCTGGCTGATGGATAGCTGGGCAGGATTGTAAGTGCTCCAGAGGACAGGATTAGAATTTACAAAAATCTTAACAAATTAGACAATTTATACAAAACAAGAGTGTGCAACAAAAATACAAGGATGCTGTGACAAAATGCACAAATTAAACAAAAAAAATTGGATAGAGTGCAGAAATGAAATTTTGACATAGCCTAATATTCCAAGTTTGTTATAATGTAGACAAATCCTTCAATAAATTCCACACTACTGCTTCTTATGCCATCAAAATTTCACAACCTGTTTAAGCATACCATATCTCCTTTTCTGATTTCTCTATGCACATGATAAGGCAAGTAGTTGAGGAGAAAGTGAGGATTCACAGTGGTAAATAATAACATACTGCAAATCTGTATCTGAACAGCATCAACACTGGCGTTAAAGAGCACCTGCCTCAAAGTTCAGATGTAGCCATTCCAGCATATAAACATTCCAGCATACAAACAAAAGGAGCTAACAAAGCAATACAGCAAGAAAAAATTAGTCTGTCATAGAAAACTTTTTATAGTATTGTCATGTAAATACAGTTTCTTTGCTGTGGTAGGGAATCCCATACTGCAATGTTTTGGTGACAAAGCTGGGTGGGTTTTCAGTTAAGGTTAGTACTGAGAAGAAAGGGAGAGGTATTTTATGCAAGTATAGATTATCTGCCAGGATATGTATATATGTTGCAATTAATATAATCTCCATAAAATAGTTGAATTACATAAGGGTTTGTGTTTTTAGGCTTTGATATATGCGCACCTGTATTTAGTTATAAACCAGAATATTCCTTCAGTAGATTAAGAAAAAGGGATTATATAATTTAATGGAACTTTCTGATTTCTTCAGGAGCCATTTTTTGTGTCTTTTGAAGAAATGTTATGAGATTGACAAAGGTTATGATTCAGCAACAATAGAAAAAATGTTGTGAAATGTCTGTTTTTGGAATATTACAAAAATTAAAGCTCACGGATCAAACATAAAATTGGGAATAATAGCATTTGGCATTTTTTTTAAGTGAAGGGGACACAAATATCAGGAAAATTACAAAGCAGTCCTAAATAAAATGCATACTTACTGCTCTTATATTAGGCTTTACTCAAATCTGTTTCCAGTTTTGAAAGAACTTAACAACAAAATGCTCTATGTAACTATTACTGATCTTTTTTACACTATGCTGTTTTTCTGAAAATCTAAAATATGTGAAAGGATCTTGTATTTACAGAATAATACAATCATTAAGATTGGAAAATATCTTAAAGCTAATCAAGTCCAACCTTTCACCAAGCACTGCTGTGTTTCCCACTAAACCATTTGCCCAAGTACTGCCCTTAACAGGTTTTTGAACACTTCAGAAATGTGCAACCCTGAGTAACCTCTTCCAATGCCTAACCGCCCTTTCAGCGAAGAAATTTTTCCTAATCTACAATCTCCCCTGATGAAACTTGAGGCCATTTCTTCTTGTCTCATCTCTTGTCACGTGGGAGAAAAAGCTGATCCCCCACCTCACTACTACTCCCTCTTGGGCATTACCAGAGATCAGTAAGATTCCCCTTGAGCCTCCTTTTCTCCATGAAAAAAACTAGAATAATTTAGACGTGCAAAAATAACTAGATAGTGGTGTAAAAAACTAATTCACACTTAAAAAACATGTTAAAATTTCTCTTTCTTAGTCCATTTGGAACACCCTTAATTTTTAATTTTATCCTCCTTTTGGAATGGGTATCTCAGGATGCTAATAGTGGGAGTGAAAAAAAATTTTGGACAATGTTTTTCCTAGGATTGAATTTAACTTTTCAAGTCTGTTGATACTTGGTAAAACTTTTGCAAAGAAAATTAGAATTAATGGGAGATAGTAATATACACTGTAGGAATTCCTTCTGGAATTTGTCTTCGTATTCATCATCATAAAAGTAGAGGAAATTGTTTTCTATGCTGAATTATAAACAATATTTAAATTTCAAATTACAAAGAGACCATTGAAAACATTTTATTCCCTTTCTTTTTTTTTCACCTGACTAGTTGAAAGGGAAGTATAGCATCATTGTCCAGTACTGAGTCATCACAGAGTGATAGTTACTGGCTGGTAGTTCATATGGTTCTTTTAAAAAAGGGGAGTTATAAAAGGAGATTAAAAATGAAATAGTTTATTTAGTTAATAAACACTATCAGTGGTTTTTACTGAAGTGATAATCTCAATAGAATAAAGCATTTTCATGTTATAATAGTCTATTTATTGTTTTCTAAAATTGTAGATTGCAGATCTGGTGAAATTTAAACAAATTTGTGAAAATAACCCTTAAAAACTTGCCAACTGTTGAAGAAACATCCTGTAACAGTGGCAACTCACTAAACATTGAAATTATTGCTGAATAATGTCCTTGAATTGTGTGTGCAAACTTAGAGAATAAATCACTTCTTACATTAAATAAAACTAAATTACTTCCAGGAGGCAGAGTTCCTGTTCTCTTTAAAGTACAATTAATTTCTGGCAATACAATACAATGAACAATCTTATTGATATTTTCAATTTATATACAAAGAAATAATGTATAAAAATAGCATTTTCATCTAAACCTGAGAGTGTATAACAAAAACTCCCAAGATGATTTTACAGAGCAGGAAAATTTGTGAAGAGAGAGAATTTGTAACTTTTCTGGATCAATATTTTACTTCACAGCAGAACCAAGATTATGCTTAAGGATCATTAGCATATAATTTCCTGATTTTAAGTCTTTCTACATAAGGATCAGAGTGCTGTCACAATCAACTAATTTTGAAGGGAAGGTAGTAATATAGGGGATTTTTAACCCAGTTTCAATTCTAGGTGACTTTTTTTCTCCAGTTGGTTAACGCTAAAGCAAAATAATCTAGTGTAATTGTCCCCAAAGAGATTCAAAATAATAAAATAGAAGAAAGTTGTAGTGAACCTCAGGTTAATTTAGACTCTTAAGACAGTGCTTGCAAAGTATATTTAGCTTAAGAGGCATATTTTCACTTGCACTGTGATTCTCCTATCAGATTTCACATACTGCTGCTGTCCTAAGACAAGGAAGAGGGAGAGAAATAAAAAATACAAAAAAAATATTGTGAGAAAATTTGATAGGAGAAAAAAGTTAAACTCTTAAAATAGGAATTCTGTTGGTTTGTTTGGGGTTTTTTTCCTTGTTTTCTCCCCCTAGCAAAACAGTAACAATATTGCATGATGACTTCTGCAGAGACAAGGGAGTGTTCAGCAGGCTGAGAGATCTAAAACTAAATGTATTTTCATGGTGGGAATTCTGAGATATTTAACTTGGAGACATTAATGAGGTTCTGCTGGATTTCCACTGTTAAATGTTCAGCTCAAATCCTAGTTAGAAACAAAAAGTAAAAAAACTAGACTATTTTAACATAAAGAACGGGTAAATAGATACATTTTTATCCGTAGCTTTGGCGGGGTTTTTTTTGTTTTTGTTTTTGTTGTTGTTGGTTTTTTTTTGTTGTTTGGTTGGTTTTTTTGAACATGTAAAACCCTTTGGGAAAAAAAATCTGCTAATGAAAAAAAAAACATAAAAATACACAAAAAAAAGCCATGAAAAAAACCACAAACCAACAAACAAGCCCAAACCCAGGAGCAATCACCCAAAAACAAACAAACAAACCAACCAATGTAAAAAAAAATAAACTAACAACTAAAAAACCCACAAAAATAATTTATCTAATACAAACACCATGGAAAAATTGTCAAAACTTGGCAACACTGCAAGCACTGAATGGATAATCTGTTAATAGGATGTCTTAAATAATCTTAAGATTACAGAGGCATACATGCTTCCTCCAAAGAATGAAGATTACCATTATATCATCTAATATTTCTCCTTTTATATGTTAATTATCATTAGCATAAAACTAACATAAATTTTATATTATGTTTATGCATAATTTTTCTATGTATCTTTCTTTTCTGCTATTCAAAGAGACACATTTTTACTTTCTGTATTTTCTGATATTTATTTACCAGATTTTAAATTTTGAGCATTAATCTTCATTAATGTTGCACTGGAAAGAGAAAAATGCCTGTAGACCAAAAGTTGGAAAGCAATTTGCTGCAGGAAAATCAATTTTAGATTGTTTTTATTAAGCTAATGAGTAACCTCAAGCCTTATTAATGGGATAAACATGGTTATAATATTGATAATTTTAACAAATCTAAGCAATTATAAAGAAATGCATCCAGTTCCATGAAATGAATGTTAATTCAATGATGAATCATTTGTATTTGATGATCTTAAAGGAGATTTGCTGCACTAATCTGTTTTCTTCCCCTGCTTTTATAGAAAACACTTATTCTTTGCATCCTCATATTTACAAACATCCATGTCCAGTCAGACTCTCTATTGCTTCTACCCTGATGATTTTCATCAGTTGTCACAAAGCATTCTGACTCCTTTCAAACAGGAAAATATATCCTTTTTTATTATTTTAATTATTTTGATTTTCCCCTCCTAGAATTGAAATCCTAAAATATGGTCTGATGTTTTTTATTACTATCTAAGCATAAAAGTAATTTGTCTTCCAAAGGAAATTTTTGTGTTCAAATAAACTTCTCAAGTCATAATTTAAACTGCTCTGGTGTGCAGTCCGAGCTCTTCTATCCAGATAACCCTGGAGTTTACTGGTCTCCACAGAAATTCACAAAGTTTAATTTCCAGGAGAGAGCTTAAAATGGATTTTTCTTCAAAACACTGTTGGGGTGTAGGGAGAGGAAGATTGAACATACTTGAAAGCTTAGGTTTGTATTGGGCTGATTTTCTGACATAATATGTGTTTCTTTCAGAATGTACTATTTGAGGTTTAAGTCAATTGATATTCATGTAAGGTGTATGTATGTTAATTGTTTGCTGCTTTCACAAGTATTGAACAAGCATTTACTTGTTTTGTTGTATATCTAATGTCTGACTATTTATTGTCAGTGGTGATAGAAAGCTTTTTTGTGTGTTTTTCAGATCTCAGGATAGAGTTGCTTTGATTGTGTTCCAAACCTGCAAGCTCAGGGTGAGTAATAAGTTTTGTTGTTTCTTTATCCTGAATTGGGATGGTTCTGTGAATAACTGTTTTCTAGCATATGATCATATTTCCCCACACATAAACAAGCCCAAAAAAGTCCCACCGAGTCTGTGATAACATCAACCAGTAATATCAGTGATTAATTAATCTCTATTTGTTTCAAGATGTGAGGAAGAAGGAGGATTTTAGGCTTACTCCATAACAGTAAAATGAAATTGTTCATGTTCTGTTTGTTTGTTTGTTGTATTTTACTGAAGACATCATTTCATAACTGTACTTCAATGCTCTATGTGTAACTCGAACATTTTGCATTTTGAGACTAACATTAACACAGTTATCAAACACAGAAAGTTATGTAATTTCAGAGAGAGATGACATGAACGAAGGAGACAACAATCTGCAAAAATGACAGGTTTTCCAGTTGTAAGCTGCATTTCTGTACATTTAATAACTGGTGAGAAACCATCTTTTAGGAGAGAATCAGGGCCAAGCAGCAGCATACAGTAATATGACCATGCTACATGTTCTATCAAAATTATTTCTTACCGTCAGGATTTTTATGTTACAATGTGGGGGATAAGATAGATAGCTGTTATAATGGAAACTAAAATTACTGGAAACCTGTGGTTGCCATACATCAATTTTTATACTTTTCTATTACTAAGCTTTTTGAGAAATGTTATGTTTAACATGAAATCAGTTGAACAAAATACATTGATATTTAGCGTGTTCCTGAAATAATTTAAAAAGCAATGCAATAAAGCTATTGAAACAAACAAGCTTAAAAAGGTTACCAAGGTATTCTTCTGTGTTTTAAGCTTGTTTCATAATATTAGACATAACAAAGTAAAGTCCTTGTTTCATAACAAGAGACAATATGATTAGCATGCAATTGAGATCAAACTCATGAGTAAACCTCGTTTGTACAACACAAATAGCTGTCATACTGTGCACACATGGGCAGCAAACGGCACTCCTAGACAGTGGAAACCTAAACCCAGGAGAGCAGATCTGTCAGCTTTGCTTTGTGTTTCCACTCACTGTGTGAAGGTAGTAGTTCAGTTTTGCCATGTTGCTACTTTTGTACTGAGTTACAAATTTTTAGCTTTACGGCATATTTCTGATTCAAAGGCTTCTTGTGAAAGCCTAAAATTTAAAATTTTGTATTATCAATTTAAAAAAAATCATGTAAAATATTCTTTCTTAGTATTTAGGCAGCTCTGGTGGACTTTGTTTCCATATTGTTTCTGCTGGTTTTCCATGAGTTTATTTCTTGTTCTTTTGCTCGGTCCTTCAGAATGAGATTGATCTTTGCTATCCCACAATTAAGTAAGCAGATCTACTATCATCAAAACTGCTAACTGTATAGATAATTGTCCTGTGAAGTTTGTTAATTTCTGGTGGTTGAGGAAACACTGGCAGTGTTTAATAAAAATACACGGAAGAGACTGTTAGGGAAGTCTCACTATAATTCTGGTATATTAGTTAATACAGGATTCCTGGTAAAATTTTCCCCTTATGTTTTGAACAATTGATGCTTTAAAATACACACAAGCATATGTGTGTGTGTGTATTGTGTATAATAAATCTTGATTTTCAAAGAAGGTATACAAGGACAATGGTATCACATGGTTTGAGGAACCTTTTCTTTAAAAGGATTTTTATGGGTATGAATACAGGAGGCAGCTAAACTACTGCCTTAAATAACTGATAAATATAATAAAATTATGGTAAAATTACAGGGAGGAGGCTTTGATATTAAAAAAATAATAATACAAATAAACCTCCCCAAATGATACCAAAGAGAAATCATTAACTTTTGTGAGAAAATCCAGGAAAATCTCTCAAACCTTCAAAACAAAGAAGAAAAAACCCCACAAACCCACAAAAAACCCGATTTTCCACTTCTTTAAATCAGATCACTTAAATTCAACATAGCTGGAGCAATTAAAGAATGCATCTGGTAGGGATTTAATATGTAAGAGGGCTCTTTTCCAATATTATTATCCTACCAATCTACTTAAAGTAGAAAGATAAATAGTCTAATTAACTCCTTACATGAATTAATAAAGTTCAATTATGTCTGTAAAACATGGGATTCTCCTAAGCATTGTTGGTAAACTATATGTACAGCAGGTTTGTCAGAGTACTTTCTTACATTGTTTTATTGGACTGAAATTTATGCACATGAAAGTGATCCAGCTGACTGAAGGAGAACAGAGCAGTAGAACAGTAGAACAGACAATGATAGAGACAGCTATTGAGCATTAAAGAATCCTTGAAACATTTGGATCAAAACCATGCTTGGCTGAGTTAGAAGTTCAAAGAAAGGTTTGTGGTATGTCTGATTTAATGATTTGTTATAAAAACTAAAAACAGGAGACAGGCAAAACAAAGTAGTGCTAGTACTGATTTTTTAAACCTTAATGTGTTGTTTCATTTTTTTCTAACAATGATATTACATTATGTATATATTTAAGAAATATTACCTAATAAATAAATAATTTCAAATTTCTTTTTCACTTAAGGATTACATGATCATCCTTATAGAGATTTGAAAAAAAAAGGAAAATTAACTCATAGAGAACCAATGGATGAAAATAAATATTTCACTGGAAAATGAATACCAGAAATTTATCCCACCTTATGTTAAGGTCCATGCCAACCTCTAATGGCAATACTTATATTTTTACACAAAATACATAAATAAAAGTTAAAAATAAGCAAAATTAACTAAAGGAAACCACCCACAAAAACATAAACCAGTACCAGAAAACCCTTTTTCTCTGACCTACTTATTTTTACCATTTTCCTAGCCCTCTCATAGTTCAGTTAATAATTTTTTAACTCATTTTATATACTTTATTTATCTGTTGCCTCCTATGATTAAAGAAGGAAAATAAAATTTCAGGACTATGGCAAATTTTCTCAAAAAGCTACAACTCAGCCACTTAAATTTGCAATATACTCCTTAAGAAGCAAATATTTGTAAAAAATATACAGTGGAAGAAAACAAAAAACACCTGTCTCCTGACACCTTGTAGATGATATGAGATGAGTCTGTAAGGGGCAGCACGCAGCTTCATAAATTGTGAAGGATGTGTCTCTCTCCTTAGGATATTAAGCAGCTGAATCAATTCTACTAACTTTCCATAGTTGTCTTTTTCACCCTTTCGGTATTTTTAAATCAGTGAAAGCAGTGGCAAGAAGGAAGTAGACATGGAGTGAACTTGAGTTTTATTGCATGTTCAGCTTGTGATGCCTATTTCTACAAGCTGACATGAAAATAATTTCCATCAATCTCTGTTTGCAACAACATTTCATCATCCCAGAAATACCATAATTTTAAATTTTTCATTATTTCTTATAATTTTATATGATCTAGAAAACCAATATAATAGCAAACACCTATCTTTCCATTTTTAAATTTATCTTTTTGAAGACAGGCTTTGCAGACATAATCTCAAAATGCCATTTAACATTAATTCCTCTGAGCCCTGCATCACAAATTATCACATATATTTCTATAAGTATGTTTGTATGTTAGATGGAAACACCTTGAAGATAGCTATGCATTTAACATTGTCTTTGGACTTTACATCTGATTATTTATTTACTTATGAATGGATGAAAATACATACAAACAAATATGGGCATATATATTTAAAAGCATATTAGTCATCCTGAATGCATTCAGGTTTGATCCTGTATTGTCTCTGATTACATTTTTGCTTTATAGATAGTCATGTATACATTCATACAGAGAAATGTGTATGTATGCATTTCTAATGTGTAAAGTAGTATTTTCCTAAGAGCACTGTAAAAGTGCTTAACCATGTTGCGGTGTGTTGTTCTTTTTAATGTAAATTTTTAGCATAAGTGTAATAAGAGATAGAAAAATAGTACAGCAAATGTATCTTTTAATACTTTTCATACTGGGTTCACTAACATGTGAAAAGGAATGGATAGATATTTTGCATGACATATTATGGTAAAAGTAAAAGGTTGTATGTAAATTGTGAGTAAGTTCTGGGGTTCTTTCACTGTTCTTTCTTGGTTTATTTTTGAAGTCACAAAAAATAACTCCTGCTGGAAAAATTCTATCTTTCTTAAAGATTAAAATGTACCACTTAAAAGTTATTTCTTTTATTTGAAACACAAAATAGTCACTACATTAATTTTTTTAATTAAGGAATAGAACCAATGCAAGTTAACCAACTTGGATAAAATGTGAAATGGAAAAAAAAAACTTTTATACTGAAAACACTTTCTTTTTCTAATAAGGAAAAAAATATTGATTAAATAGTCCTACCATGGGCACAGCCCATGGCAAATTATCATTAGAATGATGATATGCAATCTTGATGATATTCTCTTTTTTACCTCTGAGAATGTCATTACATCTCTTGGGAGTATGATTATTTCTGAAATTAAAATCAGCTTTAAAAGAAAAAGTAGCTTGGATCTAATTTTCAGATTCATAGAGCTAAACATACAATGAGAGTAAATCTTTTCTAAGGTAAACCACAGACAAACATCATAATCCTCAGTGTTTTGCAATAGTTATTATAACCTGCCCTTTATAAAGAACTTTGCTAGTTTTCAGCCAGTAATTATTGTCCCTTGAAAGTAAGAGACAGGGCTTGTGGTCAAGAGACATAGCTTATCATATGTAGCTGCAAAAGATACAAATTTGGTTGAATCTAAAGGAAGTTGAGCAAGGAAGAAACACTGGTGTTATACCTCTAAATGGGCATAAATTTTGGAATAATTTTCTCCATCTAAATTATTTAAATTATTTGATGGGTGGGAGACATGCCTCTCTTTGACATACTAGAAATCACTTGTAATAGACAGTAGTGGGTACAATTATCAATGGATTATTACAAATGTTCTCAGACTGATTTTCTAAAATATCTTTGAACTTCTTTATCAATTGACAGCCATCCCATTAAACACAAATTTTCTTGGTTGTTTTCAGGAAATGGGAAATAGGAAGAAATATTTTGAACTTATTACCTTGTATTTAGAAGCCGTATCAGTATCTGCTTATGTAAGATTAGAACCACTCCTTTTTTACAAAGGATGTGGAATAGGAAATGTAAATTATAAGTTAAAGGTATAATTTTCTCTTTGATCCAGTCCCTAACATTATTACAGAACATATGAAACAGAGAGGACTAAAAAGTTCAACATAGCGAGAAGTTTTGCTTTTATATTGGTAGAAATCTACTAACTTTCCAAAGGAAGATATTCTGCCCAAGACCAAAAGATACTGTACAACCATTTTGTAATGCTGCAAGAGACAGGTCATCCTCAGGACAACTGGTCTCCTGACCTGGTAGACAGGGACATGGAGTAGCACAACTTCCCCCTGTAATCTAGGAGAACACAATCAGTGACCTGCTGAGCCACTTAGATGCCCTTATGTCAATGGTACCAGACAGAATACATCCTAGGGTGATGAGGAATCTGGCAGAAGAAGTCACCAAGCCAGTCTCTATCACTTATCATCATTCCTGGCTCACCAGGGAGGTCCCAGACAACTGGAAGGTACCCAATGTGACCCATCCATTAGAAGGGCTGGAAGGACACTGCAGGAAACTACAGTCCTGTCAGCTTCATCTTGGTGTGGCAAGGTTATGGAACAGATCATCTTGAGTGCCATCACACAGGATCTACAGGATGGCCAAGGGCTCAAACCCAGACAGAATGGATTTAGGAGACTACCTGGCCAAGGTGACCTCATTTTATGACCAGGTGTCTTGGTTTAGGACAAATTAGGGGAAATCTCTAAAAGGGAGCCTCTTAAAAAAAAACTTCTAACTATTTTTTTTTTAATACTGGGTTCGGGAAGGAATTCCTTGGAGGAGCACAGTGGAAAACAAAACTTATTTATTAACAAATAACAAAAGAACACTCCCCAACACAAGAAAATAAAAGAAAACCAGGCAGTGCTGTGGAGGGCGCTGAGCTTCTCTCGCAGACTCCGGGGGTCCTGGACGTCTCAGGTCAGATCCGGAGCCAGTTCAGTATCTTCGGGGGAGGGTAAGAAAGAGGGAATGAAAGAAAAAGGAAAAAAAACCAGCGTAGAAAGCAGAAAGCGGCAAAAAAGCAGCTAGCAGCTAGCAGCCGAGGCAGGAGCAAGCAAGCAAGCAAGCCAGCCAAGCCAAGCAGCCAAAAGTAAAGGCCAAGGTGTTTGGTCATATTCACACCCCTCCCTCCCGGCCCCCCCGCGGCAAGATGGCCGGGGGAGGAAAAGGCGCAGCTGCCAGACACAACACACAATATTGGGATAAAGGCTGTCACCCCATGACACCAGGTGTCCCCATCTGATCCTCTGAAGAGGGATGGGTACCACTGGATAGATGGGCCAAGTCCAATGACATTAGTCCAAGTGCCAGGCCCTGCACTTTGGCCAAAACAAACCCCTGCAGCACTACAGCCTGGGGACAGAGTGGCTGGGCAATGGTCAGGCAGAAATGGCCCTGGGGGTGCTGCTGACAGCAGCTGAACATGAGCCAGCAGTGCCCAGGTGGCCAAGAAGGCCAATGGCATCCTGGCCTGCACCAGCAATAGTGTGGCCAGCAGGAATAGGGCAGGGATTGTCCCCTGTACTTGGCACTGGGGAGGCCACACCTTGAGCACTTGGCCCCTCAATACAGGAAGGGTGTTGAGGTGCTAGAGAGTGTCCAGAGAATGGCAAGGAGGCTGGTGAAGGGTCTGGAGTACAAGTCCTGTGACTCCAGACCCTTTCTGAGGGAGCTGGGATTGTTTAGACTGGAGAAAAGAAGGTTCAAAGGAGAACTCATCACTCTATACAACTGCCTGAATGGAGGGTGTAACCACCTGGGGGTTGGCCTCTTCTCCCAGGTTTAGGTTGGATATTAGGGAGACGTTCTTCACAGAAAATGTGATTGGGCATTGGAATGTACTGCCCAGGGAAGGGATGGAGTCACCATCCCAGGAGGCATTTAAGACTGGAGGTGGCACTTAGTGCCATGGTCCAATTGATTCTGTGGTTAGAGAATTCGTGACACACACTATTTCTCTGAAGTAAATTATAAAATTACATTACAGATAAAACTGAAGCTATTTTTTTTTTAGTTAAAAATAATTATTTTCCCTTAAAAAAAAAAAAGCATAAAAGAGGAAAGAAAAAGGAAAGTAATGATGCTTGAACAGCTTTTGTGTTTTTATAAACCTGTGAAATATTCTTCTAGACTTTTTTTTCAAAATCTAATAAAAAGACTACTATTAATGTTTGTGACTTGCAAATTAAGTCCTTTTTCATGCGCTTCCAATGAGCTTGATAAGTCCATGTCTGTCAGGTCAAAATACTTTATTTTCTTAGGCATGCAGGCATTTATATCTATCAAATGCATTATTTTCACTGGGCTTGTAAAATAAATGACGCACTAGTTTATGCCACTACTTTGCACAAATTGACAGGAAGACGAAATTTGCCGAATAAATATCTAAAGAGCTTTATAAACGCTATATTCAGTATCCAATTTACTGCTTTACACATTGGGAACTAGAATTCAATCCCCTCTTTGTTGTCTCTTTTACTTTCTCTATATTTTACATTTGTAATCAAAGCAGAGAAATGGTAAAATTACCCACGGCAGACTGGAAGTGTTGTTAAAGCACAAGTTTATCAGAGATTTTATAATTTAAATTCACACTGAAAATAGAGAATTGAAAATAGATAATTAAAAATAGACTGAATATTTATACAGTTGCTAGGCTATTGGACACATGCTTCAAATGATAATGTCCTGCTTTTTCATCTTATCCAGCTTCTGCTCATGAATGAAACAAATTTTAACAGAGAATAATCTTCCTGAAAAGTATCTCATAAATTGTCACAATTTGTGGATCTATAAAGAGTTGAGCTGAAATCTGATCAATATTTGTTTGATGAAGTTACAAAGTAAGCAAACTTTTTTTCCATTTAATACACAGTTATGGTTGGTTTCCAGAAGTTAAATTAGAATCTGTCATGTGAAAATACATGTCCAACAAGGCATTTTCTCAGTACTTACTATCCCTGAACAAATATTGGGACAAAACCTGCATTATCTTTCAGGGAAATGTATTCTTTTGAGTGTGTGCATGTGCATGTTCTCTTGAAGAGTTTTCCTGAATCTTTATGCTCAGTAAGATATTGTATAGAAATAATACCTGAAAAATTACACAATGAAAAAAACCCCTATACTTGAGATGATGGGTCCCACAAATGCATGATTTCCTGAACAAATGGAGGACAAAATATTTAGTGGCTCATTTTCAAATAAGATTTGTACAATAGATTCACTCACATTCACTTGGGAAGTCAGTACAGTAAAATCTGATCTCAACTGAGTATTTCAGAATTTTTAGGAGAAAATTATGTATCATGTAATCAAATACACAACTAACTGTAGTGTTTTTCCTAATCAAAAGGCTGTTAAATTATTTTAATTCATAGCTCAAATTAAAAATGGTGTTTTGAATAGATGCATCAAAGAACAGAAAATAAAATCTAAGTCAGGTCAAAGACTCAGCTATCTCAGCATGTCTTTTCTAGTACTGCTTGGCTGCAAAGGTTTAAATGATTTTTGTTCTGCACTACCTTCCAGCTTCTGTCAGTCTGATTGCTCCACTCAGCTCACTGTATTACACTGAAATGGAAAAGTCGGAAAGGATAATGAAGAAATCTGAAAACACTTCAAACCCTTGTAATTTTAGGTTTCATTACTGGATATGTTGAGCAAAGTTTCTTATGGGGAAAAAAGTTGAAGTTTGTGGCAAATTCAATCAACTGTTTAAATAAAAAAAAATTTTCATTTCAGAATGCAATTCCTTAGAAATTGTAATGTAATTTAAAAATTAAAGTGACTAGATAGGAGAAAAATAAAGTACATGTCATGTGCTAGAACACATATTTCTGTGTACTCTTAGCAGTGTCTTCCAGTACAATCTCTTCCTTCCATCTCCTAGTCCACTAGAATCTGTGTGGTGATAAATTGCTTGCAGCACATCCGAATGTACAACTAGAATAGATGTATGCAGCTTCCAGGATACTATTTTCTTTTTTGTTTTTTCCCTCATGACATATCAAAAGTAAGAAATTTAGGTACTATGATTTGTCCTTTTGAACTTTGATAACCTTATCAGCATTTATCAAAGTATATAGCTGAACTGAAACTTGATATTTATTTGGACTATGTGTATACTCAGAGACCAAGATTAATCTTATGCCAGATCATTTTATCAATAATGAGGAATTATTAGGGGAATTAAATTAGGGGAAGAAAATAGCAGTAACCTGCATTCAGAAACAACATTGATGTGTATTCATGTCTGCAAAACTCTTCCAACAAAAACTAGGTAATTCTAGAGGTAATAACAGAGGAGATTTCATTGTGTGACCAGGTAGAATTCAACACCCCATATGTCAGCTTTACATGACATATTATTAATAAACTGTCACTGCCATCAGTAGATACCAATTGGCAGTGACTGTCCTTTCTGAATTTGAGAGTCAAGAAGTGTATTCTTAAGTATTCTTGCTCTCTAATACACTTTCTTTCTTTATGCAGAAAATACACTTAGTTCTTGTGCCATATAGATTGTAAGAAAAAAAAGAAAAAGGCAAGAAGAATAGTAGCACACAAATCAGCTTTACTCATTTTGCCATGCAGAAAATGAGGACTGGAGAAGATAGGGCTATTTTTGTACCTGGACGTATGGGAAAGGTTATGGGAAATATTCCAGCGTGTAGTAGAAATCAGACTTCTCTAAACAGAGAGACACACAAGCATATTGTTAATAAATCATAGGATTTTCATATTTTAGAGGTTTTTTACTTGCTTCCAAAACCACTGCAAACCCCTTTGCAGATCAATCTCAGTGAAAACCTCATAAAATTTCCATTAAACTTAAAGACAGATTATACACAGATATACTCTGGATAATGAAATATCAGATAATCCCTTCATGAAGAGTAGTTTTTTATGAAGTAAGGGAGCAACACATTGTTGCTTTGAGGCCTACTTTGTTGTACATTTATGCACTTTGAGAAAATTTTCCTGTGTCAGATGTATGTCTTCTCTCTTCAAATTCCAAAATATTTAGGGTGAAATAGTACAATGAACATGCAGTGGCTAACATGTGCAAAAGAAGGACTGTCTCGGAAGAGAGCTAGCAAAAGCTGCATCCCAAAATGAAACTCAGGCTACAAATATTCATTATTAATTAATTCATCTTAAGCTAACCAAAAGCATAGGTGCAAATGAACATACATCTTTTTCTTTTTCTTTTTCTTTTTCTTTTTCTTTTTCTTTTTCTTTTTCTTTGCTTTTGCTTCTTTTATGCTTTTCCTTTTGTTTTTCCCTATTTCAGGTAAGGATTACATGACAGAACTATAAAAGAGCGAGACTGGGCCATTGTCAGAGTATCATTTGCAATTGCTTTACTTCTACGTGAAAAATAAATTTCTCTGTATTTTTAAGGCATTAGTTCATACCAACTCTGCTACCCATAAGAAGATAATTGAAGTAATTTTCTTCCATCTATATATTTTTTTAATTGTATGGAGATCTAGGATAACAGTAATCTGGGAATGTCGAAGTTAATATAATTGGTTGGAGTTGAGTGGAGGCATATATCCTTTGAAGAGGTTCTTTGATATTTGTACTGCTGCCTTTTAAAAGTAATTTAGAAGAGAGGAAGAATATGAGGAGCTCCAAGACAGTGTGAAGCTTTCACCACCAAGTCTGAATATCCTGCCATGGACAGGGACATCTTTCACCAGAACAGATTGCTTAAAGCTCCTGACATTGAAATAGTTTTAGGAGGACATTCACAATTTGGGGCAACTTGTACTGTGTCTCACCACCTCCATCATAAAAAAAAATAAATTGTTGATGTCCAGTCTCACTCATTATTTAATCATCTAAATTATTTAGAAAAAAATTAATCTAATCTTTCTAATTTCTATGAGGTTTCCTTTTTTGTCATTCCTAGAAATTAAAATTCTACATAGTTTTCCATTGGTGTCGATCTTGACTTATATTCTTCCTCATACCTCTGAAAGCACGCCTAGTTTCTGGAGAAAAGCTGACTGAAAAATATGAAAGAGTTTGCTTTTCTTTTTTAATTTGGCTGCCACTCTGCAGCCTCCATTATACTTATCCGTTTTGAGACATTTTAAACATGGAATCTACCTTAGGTATCTTAAAGAGCTATGACTACCATTACTGTATTTTTAATGCATTTTTTCCCTCTAGTTTTAAATTGGTAAAAAAATGCTGCAATCTCAGGAAATTTTCACCCTTTAGAATAAAACCAATTCCTTCTCCAGATAGCATTGGACACAGGTTTTTATCTGCAGTTTCAACAAACAGTTATAACTATACTCATCCATTTTAATTAAATTGTCTGTTAGATTTCAGTAACAATTTCAGTAACCAAGTTATTGCTGTTTTAAACAAGTCCTTCTTTTTTCTTCATGGTTTGATTTGCCAGTCTCAGAAGAGGACAATATTTCTGTTTATGCAGAGTTACGTTAAGGTGCAGCATGGACAGGGAAAGAGTGGGGTAAGAGTGTCCAAATACCACTACATGCAGCATAAATATTTAAGCAGTTCTTAGTGTGCATACAGGACCCTAAATTACCTATGAAAAATATCTAATGCAAGATCTTGGCAAGCCTCAGTGGATCATGTCATCTGGGAAGGACATGTAGCCTGAAAAAAACCCCCCACATTTTAACAGTTTAATCAGTTTCACTCTTTTGTGCTGCCTGAACATGATAGAGTTTAAACCAAAGGAAATATACATTGGCATGACATGCTCCCAGACAAGAATCCATTTCTGAAAGAGTATTACAGCTTTCAGCCTGAATCTTCCACATGCACCAAAACCATGGACGTGATTCTGAATGATAGTGCAGAAGCGACACAGAGGCTCCTTCCTATTGAGTTCCTTCATATCCAGCAGGATGACTATCAGGTTTGCCTCTTTTTATTCCTTTTAATTAGCCATGAGGCTCATTTTCCTACCTACTTTTGAACCAATTAAAAACAAAAAAAAAAAAAAAAAAAAAGAAAAAAGGAAATAGAGATTGTGAAAAATGTAGTAGATGGTTTTTATCCTTACCAGACATCCACCCCATCATAAGACAGAAGACCATTCTCCTCCAAATTCTAACCTTAAGCAAATGCTCTTCCTAGTGTAATGGCAGCTTTTTTCTTCCTCTCCCTCTTTGGGGGATTTGAGCCTGATGCCTTAAGTTTTAGTTGTCATATTTTCATATGTTCTCAAGGTATCAAGCCAATATTCCATTTGCTAACATTTTAAAACAAAACCAAAGGCAAAAAAATGCTCTGTGTAAAAATTCTGTATGTTATGTCATTCCAGCTCTATGTTCCTTCCCAATCAAAGCAATCTGGTCATTCACAGAGTAAAAGAAAGAGACCCTGATAATTGATAACTTTGAATTGTGTTCTTGTTCTCTTGCTTGGTCAGTTCTGATTGATTATTATTGCTCTCAGCTCCTTATCCTTATGAAAGGATTGACATCTCAGTGCTGTGGTAATGACTCTCAATAAATACCTTGGTAGCTGGAGGAGTCTCACTGTGTTTCAGCCTAGCAAGCCAACCTGAAAATAAATGTCTAAAATACAGTATGGATGTAAGAGTGACACTTCAACTTTATAAGACATTAGTCACTGTATTAAGTGTGTATTTGGAAGGCAATTCACTATTAAGGCAACACAGTAATCTAAATCTTTTTAAGTACAGATCTTGAGCATCAGTATCTGATTCACTCATAAACACACTGTCACAAGGCTGCAGTTATTTATTAGGAGAGAATGATAGCAGAAGATTTGGCATGGTGACTTGTGCACACAGCCTGTTTGGTACCATGAATAGGGTGAAAGACAAATAACAACCCCTTCAGCTCAGTAACAGCTGGTGCACGGCATTCTTGTTATAGACCATGAGGACTCTGCTGAGATATGTGATCTATCACAGAATATTTGTCATATCTACATCAAACTTACATATTCCTTAGTTAAGATGTGGTCATTTTTACTACCCCTACCTTTTTTTTCAGTTCTTCAGCCATATACAGGAGAACTATGGTAAATGCATCAGTATGTTTATTTTATTTTCTCTTTCTTATATGTATAAAATGTCTCTAATTATAGAAAACACTGCATCATTGACCTGAAAAACTAGAAAGGAAAGCTGTTGTGAGTATTACCTGAAGAGGAACAAGTATTTCAAGTTCTGTACATGAGTGCCATGCTGAATCATGGTGCTGAATCGTATTACTACAGTCACAGAATGCTTTGAATTGGAAAAGACTTTAAAGATCATCTAGTTCCACCCCCACTGCCAAAGAGAGGGACACCTTCAGTAGACCAGATTTCTCAAAATCCCATCTAACCTGGCCTTGCAAATATCCAGGGATGCACATCCACAACTTTTCTGAGCAACCTGACAACAATACCTTGTCACTCTTTGTAAACCTCTGGTCCTCCATCTGTGAGTTTAAAGGGTCTTATGATAGTCCTTTTTCCTGAGGTGACACAAAAAAAAACTTTACAAAAGTTCCTGGGAGATGAAAAAACATATTACAGGCAAATTTTAGAAGATCAGGTATTTGGCAGAATTCAAAACATTCCATCAAAATAAAGTATTTCATAAAACATTGACTCCAGCCAAAAAAAGCTTTAAGTTAACCAGATTTCAGGAATACCAATTAGGAGAAGAAAATGAGTGAAAGAAAGGACAAGAAATAGAGAAGAAATATGCAGCTACTGCCTTGGATCTGGGGTGGAGTTTTACAGCTGCTCTAAAAGCCAAGGACAATAGGACTGTGGCCACAGTTATTGTACAATGGCTTTTATCGCCATGGCTTCCTGTGGCCACGCCTCCCCTAGGTGGGACTGCCAGTCATCTGGCCACTCTGGGGCTAGGTTGGGCCCCCAGATTGGGGTGTGGGGCACTGCTTCCAGTCTTCCAGGTGTGCCAGTGACTGACAGCTGGACTAGAACCTCCAGGCAGGTGGGGTGCAAAGCGGTGCACTATCACACATTGCTCAGAACATGTCCTTTTCCCTGCACATACACTCTTTAGTTGTTTTGAGCCAGTAGTCATTTTCACCAGTCTCCCGCACCCCCACAGTAAAGAATTTCTTTTAAATATCTAATATAAAGTATCTCCTCTCTTTGTTTAAAACATTTCCACTTGTCCTATCATTGTTAATGCATGTATATAGTCACTCTCCCTCTCTTTTAGAGAGTAGCCCACTTTAAGTACTGAAAGGATGAAATTAGGTGTCCCCATGGCCTTCCCATCCACAGGCTGAAAGCCTCGAGCTCTGTCAGTTAGTCTTCACAGGAGAGGTGTTCCAGCCCTTTGGTCTTCAATGACCATTTTTGTGGCCCTCCTCTCTCCAACAGGTCCACAGCTTCCTCTTGTTGGAATCAAGTCCTGGATCACTAGCATCACAAGGCAGCAGAGTAGAAGGAGAATATTCTCTTGGCCTGCTGGCCATTCTTGTTTTGATGCAGCCCAGGATGTTCTTGACTTTCTGGACTGTAATCACACACTGTTGGCTGATGTTTAGCTTCCATTCACAAGAGCTGCGCCTCACAGGGATGCTTTCAATGTGTCCTTCACCCAGGCTTATCCATGTCTGGGACTTCCCTGACCCTGATATAAAACCTTGTATTTGTTGAACTTCATACGGTTTTTGTGGCAATACTGCTCATGTTTGTCCAGGTCTCCTTGGATGACATCCATCATCTGTTTTGTCAACAGCAGCATCCTTTTAGGTATGATCTGCAATCTTGCTGAAGGTGCACTTGATCCCACTGTCTATATCATTGATAAAGATAGTAAAGAGCCCTGAGAGCCATCACAAGTCACCAGCTTCCACGCAGATATTAACCAAAACTCCCACTAGATGGTTCCACTTATCTAGCCAACTCCTTATAGTTCGTCCTTCAAATCCACATCTCTCCAGTATGGAGACAAGGATGCCATGTGCAACTGTATTTAAGAACTTACAAAAGCTAGGAAAGACAACATCAGTCAGTCTTCCTCTATGAACTGTTGTAGTCATTCCATCATAGAAGACAGTCAGGTATAATTTGCCATTAGTGAAACGTCTGACTGTCTCATGGCATGTCTTGGTTTTGCATGAGCTTTAGCATTCCTTCCATGAAGATTTATTCCATCATCTTCCCAGACATAGAGGTAAGGCTCACTGGTCTGTTATTCCCCAGCTTCCTTTCTCCCCTGTTTAGAAATAGGAGAGGTGTTTCATTTCTCCCATCACTGGGGACTCTGCCTGATCACCATGAATATGGTTTTGTATAAAACATGAATAGTGCCTTGGCAACTACATCAACCATCAACCCCTCAGGACCCTGAGGTCCATGTCATCAGGCCCCATAAACTTGTGCTTATTCAGTTCCATCAAGTGGTCAAGCCTGTTTTTCGCTTGCAGTGGGAGGGACTTCACTACTGTAAACCCCACCTAAGGCTGTTGAAGGTCAGTTTTACTTTTTGTAGAGAGATTTTTAGCAGCCATTTTCAAATGAATTGTTTATTTTCTTATAGATGGTACCTTGCAGATGTAGAATGTTGATAACTTTTAAGGATAAGTCTGGTTATACTCAGGTTTTTAACCCTTTAAAATGTGTCTTTGACCTCTTATCAAGGTTCAATTTTTCTCCAAACAAGATTGTGTTTGTAGAATCTTTACAGAACAGCATTGAAAAGAATACTATTGGGAATAATTACTTCAAAGTCAGTGTGATTTCATAGAGTAAATGACTAGTCAGGAAGCCATCACTCACTCATTAAACTTCTTCATCTATAGAACTTACAGTTCTAGTCAGAACTGCCAGGAATCCTATGCACTTTGTATCAAGTTTGTTAACATGTGCCAGCATCTCACCTTATTTTCTTAAATATGAAGTAAAATTCCTTAATATTTTAATTTTTTTTCAATTAACTAGGAAGCCGAGATCTTAAAAGGATATAAGAAATATTTAGGGCAAAATTAATTTGGACTTTGAGGCTTTAAATTTGCATAGATACATCAAGGTTACAACATCCTAGTCTTTTGCACTGGCATTACAATATTCAGTTATATAGTATAAGTTAATTATTTAGTTGCAGTTTGATCACATTCATCTGCTCTTGTTGATGGTTTTATTGCTTCTATTGCACATGACCTAGTTTTCTTTGCACTTACACCTACTGCAAGCATTTATAACAAAATGGGTTGAAGACAAACCAGATTAAATATTTAAAGACATTCCTCATGGTACTCTTCTGCCACTAGTAAAAATGACCAGAGAATACTTTAGGCAGTCAGTGAATCTATTTTATTTGATGAGATATATGTGCAGCACATATTTGCAGATTTAATAGTTTTTTATATAAATGACTTTAAAAGCACATCTTCATAAATAGAGATTAAGTAGAAATTATCTGTACAACTACAATTCTTGTAAAGAAAATGGTATTGTTTTGTTTTCCTAGTCATTCATACTCTTGCAGTAGTTTGCCTAAGGCCACAGGTTCATTTCATATCTTTTCCTAATTTTTATTCTCTTCAGGTAGGTCATTGCTAATCTACTTTCAAGATTGGTCAGACTTTTCAACACCAAAAGAGCAGATAAGCTAGTGCTCTAGAGTCCAGAATGCTGTTATGGCTCTAGAAGAGTGCCAAAACTGACTGGAATCTGAAACTAACTCTCCCAGGTAGATGAAAGCGGCACCACTGAACTTTGTTTGGCAGAGCTAGAGCAAGGGTAAAGATGAGAGGTGCATAAGGAACACAAATGTGCTAAAGCCCTGGAAACTGCTGCTGCTGTTTGAGGGTGGGTGCCATTGTAACTCCACAGCGGTAGAGTGAACAGGACTGAACAAGAGATGGCAGCAGCTCAAAAGGGATTGTGCCTGCAGCAGGAGGGAGAGGGAGTATCAACACTGTGATACTCAGAAACTCTTGCTGTGATTTAAACTCTAACAGGAGTTGTGTTAGCAGGGGCAGTTCCATTGGATTGATTTGTGATGTACACGTAAGCAAAGTGGAAGCTTCTGTAACTTTCTAATGTGAAGCAAGAAAACTCTCTCAAAAGTTTAGCTACTCTAGCACCTGTTCAGGTTCAGCCAAAGATTTCTTCCTTTCCCAAGTACTGACTGTTGTAACATTGAAACATATCATTATACTCTAATTCATCTTGAAATATGTGGACAATATTTTTGCACGTGAGAAAGTCTGAACTTAGTATGAAAAGGATGGTGAAATATTGTATGACTAACATTATCATTTAGTTATGCTTTTGATGTTTATTTCTTTCAGTGTAACCTGGTATTTAATTTTCTAGAACAACAGATGCCTCAAGGAATTCAAATCCTGTCATTTCAGGGGTTGTTTTAATGACAGACACTTTAACCTTATTAAAAATATGCTGTCCATAAAGTATCTACTGTATGAGAAATATTCTATATTGACATTAGTATCAATATACTATTTTAAAATTTTTTTTGTTTTCTTGCATTTCTTTGATTTCAGTAATGCAAAGTACTTCTGAGCATAACACAAGTGTAAATAAATATCTTGATCCAGTGGTAGTCTATTAAAGAGTTGCTGCTTTTTCTTCGAAGAAAACATTTTTCAGTTAATAGTTTATGCTTTTTTTTTTCTTCTGCTAATATGAACACAGCACCATAATACTATTTTCCTTTACTTTGTAAAATGATAATAGCGAATTTGAATTAGATCTTGAAATCTGATCAAATGGTCCAGATGTTCTAGCATGAACACTACAGTTTCTCTGTGATCCATGTCAGAAATGCAGCTGTCAACAATAAAGCACACCTGCCACCAGTTTTCTGTCAGCAAATTATTTTTCAGTTTTATTAGGAAGAGTAGTAAATCACCAGAACAATGCTTTTGTCTTGTACTGAACCTTGCAACATATTCCAGATTCATAATCCCCAAATCAACATGTTTAAGAAAATTTATGTGGAAATAACCCTGAGTCTGTGAAGTCACGTACTACAAGAGTTTAACTTCAAAATACTGTTTGAGATATCTTCCAAATGTTGACTATTAGAACAAATGAAGATGCTAAGATTTGCATAGGTCACCTGTGGGCTGTTGTGAATGTACATGTATTTACCTCCAGCAGTACTAAAAGCAAGAGAAATCCGTGGGTTGTTATCATTCAAATTAGGATGGGTTTGTGATTGGCCATTACAGCAGCATTCCGAAGGGAGATAGATTTATCTATGCCAAAAAGCATTCAATAACTAAAGTTCTAGATATTCTTTTACCCTCTCTCTCATATGAACAACGGCTTCTGGTACAAGGTTTTAATCTCATACCCTCTATAGAGAGTAGGCCTCTAAGCCCTGTAACATTTTTTAAGATTCTGAGAAGGAGCTGAGGCATCACCCATTTTATAGGATATCACAAGTTTTAAGACTTGAACTGTATTTTCCCAAATGAATGATTAGATGTTTATCTGCTGTACTACCTTGCTGGAGGCTTTATGGTTTAAAACAAACTACATTTGTCAGTTATGTAAGATTGCACAATCAACAAGACCTTGATGTTTTTATCTCCTAAAATGAAAACCATTTTGCAGGGTGGTTTCTATCCCTGGCCCCAAACCTTTTAAAGAACCATTGTTGTTTTTGTTTTTTGTTTTGTTTTGGTTTTTTTTTGGGGGGGGGGGGGTTTGGTTTTAAATTTTAGTACATAGTATTTAAAAGCATGCAATAAATGTTCATTTTATTTTTAAAACACTATTTACTTGATCGTTGTCATGAGACATAATTACGCATTTGTTTATATGGTGATAATTTCACTAATCATACTTTTCCATTCACACTTTCTTCTGACTTACCACAGAGATTTTGATTTATGTGAAATTGTCTGTGCTTGTAGTTGTAGAGAACTGCTCACTGAAAATGGTCATAACTCTTAATGAAATATCTGAGCACCTGATTTGTAGAGAGCTTACTGACTTTACCCTTGAGACATCACCTTCATACTTTACATATTTGTGAATATTTTCATCTCATTCTTTAGAAATAGCATTAATAGTTGTAATACTATCAGCAGAGTACTGTGGCTGCAGACAATTTCACTTTGCTTGCTTATAATATATTATGGAAAACTCAATTACCAACTGACACTTGTGTTTCACTAAGCAGACCTGTACCTTACTAAATATAGAAAAGATTATGTTTTACATCATCTAGCAACCAAAACTGAACAACCAAAAGAAAAATCTAGACTGCCTTTTAGGAAGCCAATCCTGCAGCTGGTCATTAGAAATTTTCACAGAAACTGACCCCTCCTGGAGTATAGAGCTATAATGGACAATGAAATGTAGGCAGCTCCTGAGATACAATTCCCATACTGGGCCTTTTATGGCTAAGACCAAGTGAGAGGGCCCTATGAATGTCTAAAAACAGATTCATATTGCATTCAGATTAACATCACATAGGAAGGAGAAAATATTATGTAGTGTTAAGACATTAATCAGCAGAATTTATTCTTTCTACAATTCATTGAGACCTAGCTCCACTGGCAATTTGGCTCATGGGAAAACAGCTTAAGGACAGTTGCTAGCACAGAACAGTTACGGCTACATTTACAGTGTTGTCCTCATCACTATGCAAAACAGATTTAAAACAATATTGCAGACAGCATATATTGGTAAGGCCACAGATTAATTAATCTTCTGCTGCACTACCAGCTCTTTGTAGACCTGAATAAAATAATTTTGTGTCAGAATACTTAAGGACTTCTCTTACATATTGCAAAGGATTTCCCCTTCTGAGAACACAAAGGATCTGGTGAATCTGTTTAAATTTCAAGTGTGATTTGTACAGCCTCTCCTTTGCACAGCATATTGTGCAGTTTAGGATATTTCTTTCTCTTTTCATCCCCTATAAAATTATCACATAGACATGACTGAGATGTATAAAGTTAACCCAAAAGATTTAAAATAAATATCCTTAGTTTATATTTTTATGCATGTATACATATATGTTTCTACACAGAAAGATAATACTAATGGTTAATAAATAACAAACATCTCAGCCATTTCCAAACACTACTAAAAACTTGTATTAATTTTCTAAGAAAAAAAAGAGGAATATTAAAAACAGCTTGGGAGGAAAGGAAGGAGAAACATTTTGTAGAATCCAGGAAAAAGAACTGTATATAATAGTGTCTGTGAAGATCCATGTGGACATATGACCACAGTTTCCTTGCTGACATAATCCTAAGCAAAAATCTACCATATTATGCCTCGTGGACAGGACAATAGCTAAAATAAATTTCCTTCCAGAGTACAGATTAAAACTGATTTAACAAATTTGGAACAACTTATTTTGCTGAGCACAGGAATTGACACTTCTCTAATAAAATTTTCCTCAAGAACAAAGATATACAACGAAAATATTATTCAAGGAGTGGCAGATGCTACTCAGTTCTGTGCTAATTCTATCTGAAAAGTTGGGGCAAAATAACTCATTAATGAAACTTTATTGTATCTTATTACTAAGAATGATGAATTTACATATTCAAACAGAATTTCAAAGAAAGGAAAGTATATTATTTGGATTAGCATAGAATATTAGAAAGAGAGTTCTAAATAATTCATGAAATGCTAACTGCATAAATTTTACTTCTGTTTTAAAATTAGATGTAAGTAAGAATGTTTTCAGAGGAAAAAATATACAGTATGCTGCACATGACATTATAGCTACTTAGCTGTTTTAAGAGCTTGAGATTATTTTTTATCAGGCTAGCCATTAAACATTAATATACATCTTTGACTAGTCTCTTTTTACCTGTCTTTTTTGTAAACATTGTAGTCATTATCTTGTTAGTTTGGAACAAATGCAACATAACAGTGCATAGCTACAAAATTCAAAATATTTACATTTTTATGTGCATTTCAGCCACAAGAATCTAAACATTAAAAAAAAAAAGAAAAAAAAAAAGAAAAAAAAGAAAAAAACAAAAAGAAAGGAAAGGAAAGAAACCAAACTTCAAGTACTAAGTGCCATTAGTTTTAATTTTATATTTATCCACATAGTTTTTTGTGGGATATAGGTCATATGTTTTATTTTCCATAGGCCAAAGCCTTGCTCTATCAAGTAATGACAGGTTGACTCACGCGATTACATAGAAGACAGTATTTTGGTATGTAGCCAACCCACTGAAACAATTTTCCAAGTGTTGACCGGAACCAAGAAAAGTAAAAGCTATTTTAAAAAAGAAAAGAAAAAAATAATCACTCTTTGTTATTCAAGAGACAAATTGACAGCAAATTTGGATTCTTTCCAAAGGAAAATGTTAGTTCAGAAATTTGTTACAGATTCATGTGGATTTTGCTTTAAGTGTTCTCTAAAACTGTGTCATGGTTTAACCCCAATTGGAAATTAAGCCTATGCAACTACACTCTCACTCCCACCATCAGAATCATGTATGGTGGAGAGGAGAATCAGAAAGAATAGGTAAACCTCTTGATCTGGGAAAAGAATAAATTAATACTAGAAAAAAAATAGCAAGAAATAGTAATTTCAATAAAAATATGCAACTGACAGTAATTATGATTATATTAGCAATAGTAATAACAAAGTAAAAATAAATAAATAGTAATTATATTAATAATAATAATAACAATAGCAGGAATTATAGGGAGGAAGAGAGAGTAACAAAACACAAGAGAAACAAATTATGCACAATAATGCTAAGTGATGCCCATCCCTGGACAGTGATTGTTCCCTTCCAGCCAACTTTCCCCTTTATATGCTGGGCCTGAAGTTCCAAGGTTTGGAATATCCCTTTGATCAGTTCCAGTCTCTTGTCCCAGTCATGTTCCCTCTCAGCTTTTTGTGTAGTTCCTCTTTTTTAGAGCATAAGACCCTAAAAATAATTTTTACCCCTTTTCCTTAGGGTATGAACTACATAGCAATAGTCAAAACATCCATGTATTATCACCATTATTCTCATCCAAGCAATACCAGCTTTTTATTCTTTGAACTATGGTTTCCTTTTGCTAATAGCCTAAAAATCTAGTCCTGTAGGTTAGTTTGCTGAGACAGAAGTGAATGCTAATGAAAACACTTAGGAACAGAGACAGATTACTTGCCAGTATGGCCTTAAAAATCTACTGAAATTGTTGCTTTTGTTGCTCAAAATGTCAAAAGCACTACAACTTTTACTAAACCTTTTCCATTCTAGTGTTAATAATTCTAGACACAAGATTTAAATTAATACTAGATGATAGATTTTTTGCCAATATATGTTAATAATTCTATATCTTACTTCAGAGGAAAATTCTCATTTTGACAACAAGCTTTCCATAAGTTTAGCACAAAACAGCTTCCAGAAAGTGTATTTTGTGCAAGTTCCATCTGAAAAACAAATGTCTGACATTTAGCAGAGTGAAAAAACACTCCACTCTTTTCATAGCTTTTCAGCTCCTTTCTGACTTGACTGCAACCCAAAAAGGCAAAGACACAAACCAAACTCTTTTTTTCTAGTTACAAGAAAGTTTTAATTGAAAACAAGTGTGCTAGGTTTGAACACAGCTTCAGCAGATTAGCAGTTAAATTAGAAGGGGCTTTTCGCTTAACTTGCAATGTGGATATGTCACTGTGCCCTGTCACTCTGAAAAGCGATAGGGCTTTGTTATCAGTGCTGAGCACAGACAGCCTCCTGATGCAGAAGCAGACTAAAATAGGCTGCCAAGGTGATGAAGGCACCATGCACATGTTGCATCCTCCTGTGAAGGCAGATGTGGATGGCCTCTGTGGACACAACGCTCAGCTCAAACAGACTGATCACCTCCCAGCGCCTGGTTTCCAGATAAATAACAAAAAAAAAGAAGAAAAAAAAAAGAAAAAAAAATGTACTGATGGAAAAAATGTTCATCTTAGAAAAAGTTCAAGGAGCATAAAGGAATTTAGAGACTAAAGCAGCATTTCTCACTAATAAATGATTCCCTGCATATTTATTTATCATCCATTTTCACAGGAGAAATATTTGTGGATAAGTCATTGTTAAGTGTTCTGTATGGGTAGAAGTTCCAAGATTTAAGAGATGTTCATGTCTTATATTGAGGTTTCAGATTAAAAACAGGGATATGTGAATGTTATTTTCAGTGTCCAGGATTAAGAATTAATATTATTAATATCAAAGTCACATGTTATATGGTTCCAGACTGAACTGCTCTGATAGAAAATTTATTTGGGTACTTTTTCTTTTTGTTGTCCCTTACCAGAAGTAAGTACCTCTTCTTGGGTCTCAAATGCCAATCTATATATCAGCCATTTGATACTTAGTTATATCTAATCTTTTAAGCCACGTATTTTAATATTTGCAACAAAATTTTCTCTTCCTGGCATGTTATAACAAAGCCTCTTAGTTTCTCATTTTTCACCTTCCTTATCAACCAGAACTGTGGAATACCAGAAGGAAGTATTTTATATCTGCACAGCAATGTTATGGATCTCCCTCCCTGGATATGTGCCTAACTGTGCCTTTTTGCACAACATAAAATTTACATTCTGTCCTCATATGCTTCAAATCTCTGCATATTTGGAACAGAGGAGTCAGAGAGGATATGATTTTATTCTTAAATTTCTCTCCTTATAGATGTTTTCAAAATTAAGTAAAACAAAATTCAAAATTAGGTTGAAGTGATCAAAATTTTTACTTAAAGGTATTGAATTTCCTTCAATAAACTTTGTTGCTGCAACAAAGTATTAATGGAAAAACCATGTAATCTAAATCAGTAAATGTGAGATAAAAGGAGTGGGATATAAATATTTCTTTTCCTAGACAGAATATATACTATTATCAGTAACTTGTAGAACTCATGTTACTTTACACAGCATTATATAGTTCCATCCTGATGAGTTCTTTGCTATTGGATAGTCTGCCAGGCAAAAAATAGCAGTAGATGTAAAGTATATCCTGGTATGAGCTTTCTTTCAAGAAAGTGATCCATAAAATACCCTGGCACTGGAAGATCTTCCCTTGAAGTTTACATCACAATGAACTGAGTCATAAAATTACAGAATATAGTGTGTTGGAAGGGACTCATCAGGACCATTGAGTCCAACTCCTGGCCCTGCAGAGGATTCCAAGGAATCACACCATGTCCCTGAAAGCATTATCCAAATGCTTCTTGAACTCTGTCAGCCTGGAGCTGTGACCACTGCCCTAGGGATCATCTTCCAGTGCCCAGCCACTCTGTGTAAAAAATTTAGACCTCTCCCCACTCAGTTGTTGGATAGAGTTTATATTAATGAAGTCACATGCTTGGAGTGTTTTACATTCCACAAGTTTTGTTTATGTAGGAAGATAAAATATAAAAAAATGAATATATTATTTATTATGGCATATCTTCATGTTTTCCCTTTTACTTTGAAGATGTTATGTTATTGAAAAAAACCCACTCTTAAAAATTTTGGTATTCTGGGTGAAGTGTAAATAGTACTACTGTTCTTTACAGAGATGTGCTTTGCTTTTTACTTACTGAATGGTTTTGCTTTTTACTTACTCAATTGCTTTTTTTTTTATTTCTTGTAAACTGTTTTAGAAAAAATATCAAACAAAATGAAGTACCTGTGCTAATTTTTTAAAGAAATTACAAGATTTTCATATACTTCTTATATTTATTTGCAAACTACAATGATTGTAGATATAAATAAATAACTTTTTTTTAACTGTAGTCTTTTCAAGCTTAAGCATTTGAAATTTAAACATATTATTACAGTTAGCTTCATGAATAAAAAAAGTTTCAGGTTTCATTATTAGATCTGACTGGAAAAATAAAACAGTATCACAACTGGAATAACATTTTTTCAAAATTTCTTGGAATTTTTTAGGAGCCTAACCTTGATGAAACTGAGACATTGAAAATGATTGAGTGTCATTTTATGGGTATGATTTCATTCAGTGTCTTCACTAAATCAACTGATTTCAGTTTTTTTTATAGAGATGGAAAATCTTGAAGAAACACACACATTTTCTTTCTCTTTTTCTCCTTTTCTGATAAACATATTTCACCATTCCACCTGGACTCTCTGAAAGTAGATCCACGAGGCTTGCAGCAGTTCTCTTTGTGAATGAATATACTAAGATAAAGGATTTGCAAGTATGTGTGTACTAAATGAGATTGAGTTGGGCGTGAAAAATCACATTGAATTAATTCTTGTTTAAAAAAGTAGGTTTTTTTCTATTTGAAGGTCATTGCATGCACTGTCAATCAATCAGAACACACAAAGCAACTATTCGATCAAAGGTGAGGATGTAATACTGCAATTCTTCAATTCGTGAGAAACAGAATCAAGCACTGTGGGAAGAGTAGCAGGAAATACACATTTGCAGCAGAACAGAAGCAATTTGATTCCTTGTTTGCTTGCTTTCTTACTAATTGAAAAGCAGACTACAAAAGAACCCAAAGGTTATAATTAAAAATTATTTGGTAGATTGAAGCTGGTGGAAGAGGAACTAGGCAAATAACTACAATACCTTGTTTTTGTTCATGGTAGAGGATTGGGAGGGGTTGGTTCCCCATTTATTTAAATTCTAAGTGTTTTTTTCTCTATAGGCATTGTTTTTAGATGATCAATTTTGCAACATTTTAAAAGTGAAATTCGTTGCAGTACTTCCCAGCTTTGACAAGAAGAACATTTAAAATATTAGATGCCTATCTTGGAAAATTTCTGAGATATTAATCTACTTTGATTTAATACAGCCCTTAATTCAGGGTTTGTTTATTTTTTAATTTATTTTACTGCAGTTTCATAGGCATACATGGTAATTTTACACTTTATAAAAGGAATTCAGTGAGTGTCAGAGAGGAAGACTGCAGATTTGTCTTGTTCTGGTTATTTTTCTAGGATGTATGGACATGTATACAAGAAGAAGGATAGGGTGTCTGAGGCTGGTTGTCATTTCTGGATATCATCTACTGCAAGTGCCTGCTCCGAACAGGGACAGTTAAAACAAGTTGCTCAAGAAAGGTTCTGGACAGGTTTTAATACCTCTAGGAATAGACGCCACATATCCTCTCTGGACAACCTTTGCCAGTTGCTAACCATGTTTGCAAGAAAAATATCTTTCTTATATTCAGATGGAACTTCAGAATTTCCAGGTTTTGCCCATTGCCTCAGCCACTCTGAAGTTCTGGAAAGTGCTTACTAAAGCATCAATATCACATTATTAACAAGATGTCTGTACCCTTGTTATGCTATCCAGGACACTATTGTGTCTGATAGAGTGCACTGTGGACTCCAGTCCAGCTTACTATCCACCAGGACACCTAGGATTTTTATCCTCATATGATAAAAAGTCTTTAATATTCCATGTAATGTAAATTTTTAAATTTCTTGTCAGAAGAGGAAGACTTGAGGATTAATGACTCCAGGATTACACTGCAGGTATCATCACTAGAACAGAAAAAACACACTTCCAAGGTGTGACTGAGATAATGTCAATAAGCTTCATTTGAATTTGCATTTTCTCTACACTTTCTGCTTCTCTCGCATGGAAGCTGGTATTTTACTGTTGTACTTCATCCATTCTACTTCTTTATTTTTCTGGCACTGAATGATGCACAAAGAAAAAAGATGTACCTAGGAATAAGTTTCCAGGACTTTACATTCCCTGTTCGTAGTGTTAATACAAATTGAAATAGCAATGAATAACAACATCAAACGAATTTTCCTAGTGACAATGTCAGTGACCCACCCCAGTGATTTTAACTTTCTGGAAATCCAAAGTCCTATGCACATTGAAAAGCAATAGTCAGTTATGTCTACAGAAAAAAAATAATGGATATATTTAATTAAAATATTTTGGGGCTCAGCTGTTTCTTACATGATCATTTGCAAGCTGTTTGGAATGCACTGAAAGTTTAACTCAGAACATAACTCTATTTAAGAAAATATTCATAAATAGATCCTAGAATATAATTCATATTTTCTAAACATATATGCAATATTATTTGCACAGGTTTTACAATTTATATTATCAGGGACTGAACAAGTAATTGAATAACATTTGCCAAGTTATAATGTTGTGTTTAACACGAATGCACATCCAACCCTCCCAGCAAGAAATGAGTTGTAGAATACAATCATATCTATATTAATTTATAATTTCATATGACAAATCCTATATCAACAACCTTAAAAACACATTTCTAAGGGCAATATAGAAGTTCTACAAAGTATTTAGTAGAATTACTATAAAATGTATAATACTGCTAATAAAATGGTAACTGTGTTCACACACCTGTACATGACTATAGTGTCCTATATGTTTTTTAAACTCCAGTTTTTGGCTTAAGATTCACTATGCTGTGGGACAAATTTCCCTTAGAATCCACTTATTTGGATTATTTGGCAAGGACAACTATAATTTCCACTTCATTCTGTTCAAAAAACAGAATGAAGGGACATACAGTGAAATACAGTGAAAATAGTATGGTGAACAATCAAATTCCTTGAATAATACTATTATGCATTGATCCTTTTTAACATTTAACAAATAATTGTATAGAGGATTAATTGTAGATGCTTTTCTTTTACTGTGAGTTGATAAGGATGTAATCTGAGTATAGGAGAACCACTGAGTTTTTATGCCTTATTTATTTTTACTTTTGTGTTAGTGTTTCTGGATGTTTTTTCTTATTTATATCAATTCATTACACTAGAAAGCATGTATTTCAGTAAGCTGCACTTTGAATTTCCTGTTAAAATTTTCCTACACTTCTACAGCAACAACATAACTAGGAATCATAATTTGAGTTAAAGATTAGGATCATTAAGGGGCAAAAAAAGAAAAAAAAAAACGAAAACAGTAAAACCTATATTCTTCATTCTAAAAACACAGCATAAGACTATCTTGATTTTAGTCCCAAACCAGTTACCTAAAAGGAAATGTATTAGAAATTGTATCTAATACACTAAACTTGGAATACTCCTTGTGCCTGTAAGCAGCTTCATTTAAGGAGTAAAGAAGTTCTGACATAAAAAAGCCAAAAAACCCAAACCAAACCAAACCAAACAAAACCCCGGAAAAAAAACAACAAAGCAAAAACAAAAACAAAAACCCAACAAAACCCAAACAAACAAACAAAATATACACCTTTAACCTTTAATATTGCTGCTACCATTTAATGAAAAATGAAGCTCAAAGAAAAGATGATTCAGTGTAGTTTTTATCTTGGCTTTAATTGTTCATGCTTTTGTTTTGCAGTGTTTTGGGTTTTTAATTGAATTTTTTTAATTTCAGTATTAAAAAATATGTTGACCTATAGAACTAGGTTTCATGTTTATTGGGGGTTTTTTATTGTTTGATTGATTGTTATTTGTTGTTTTTGTAAACACTTCTTATTCCCTAAGTATAAAGCCAAAAAATTGTCTACAGTAAAAATAAAATACTAATTAGTTTTTAATTTTAAAAAGCAATGTAAAAACACATTATATGCCTATGGTATTCATTGTTTTTCTGCAGGCTTTCCATAAGTTTTCCAAGAAAAGTAAAAATAAAGTTGTATTTTTACACAAGGCCCCAGTCTACCTTAAGTTTAGGAAGTCCTCTATCAGTAATAATTTAAAAAGTGCTTGCAGTCAAATGAAGTACCAAAACTATTCCAATTGTCTCTCTCATTAATAAAGGTAGTTAGATTTATTGGCAGCTGACACTTAAAAGCCATCCCAGTTCTGAGATATGTTGTTTCTTAAAGAAGATGTATTGATAAAATCCATATAGTGTGCTACACCGACACCCAGCCACTCTCACTTCCTACTCTCAACAGGGTAATGGAAAAACTAAAGTGGAAAAACTTGTGGGAGGGGACAAGGACAGGCAGGCCACCTACCAATTACCCTCAAGGGCAGCACTGACTAAAAATTTTGGGAAAATTAATGTAATTTAAAAAACAACAACAAAGATAAAAAGAGCTACCTCCACACTCCTTTCTTCTTCCCAGGCAACTTAATTTCTGACTGCTCTACCTAATGTCCCCTGAGCAAGGGATGGGAAGTGGATGTAGCATGTAGTTCATAAGAGTTCCTCTCTGCGGTTCCTCACTCTTTTTCCCTACTCCAAGACTGGGCCCTCACACATAGGAATACCTGTGGCTGTGTGGACTCTTCTATTCTTCCCTGTCATTCCTTGCTTCCAGCACCTGAGCATCTGCATATATACTAAGTCTCTGCACTTACTTACATACACAGTGGGAAAATTTTTGCAAAACCTTGATTCCTGTGAGTCTTCCTTATTAGGGAAAATCAGCAGCAGGGTTCTCGCAACACTATTGTAGTGCCAAACCAGAAGGACATGAACTGTGAACAGCTCCTGTAAGGGCTGACCCACTTGTCTGTAAAGACTCTCCTTCACATGCTAATAAAGGCTTACATATATTCTAAGAAGTACTATTTATATGTCACAAAATAATACTAGCATAAAGAGATTTTATAGTGTTCATAAAGACAGTTCCCTTTATAGGCCAGATTTTACTCCTTGAAGAGAAGAGACATGTCGTATATCATATTCATGTCCTAAATATTTATTACCTCAGGACAAGTCATAAGTATTTATAACCTCATGGTTACCTATTACATATTTTTCTCCCATACTTCCTTAACGTGTAATCCCTCAATTCCACACAGCAAAACTTCTGTCTCCCTGTGCTGCCAATGGAACATGCCTTGGGATGTCTGGAGAAACCTCTTTCCTTTTACCTGATTCTCATTTAGTGAATGACTGGAATTGCAAACAATTTCTTTAACAGCTCATTTGTGGGCTGGTTCTTGGCAGAGGTTGGTATCAAAATACTGACAGTGAGAAAAAGTTGTGAATCATTATAATTTGGTATCATTTCCCACTCATTTAAGTTTAATTAAGATAAAGATAAAAGAGAGCTTAAACTTCCCATTAAGTTATGCTATATATTTTGACATCTTATGTATGCCTAATATATGTGTGTATATATATATATGCTTGTGTGTGTGTGTGTGTAGCATATTTTTATGCATTACATTAATGCATATCACCTATTTAAAAATAAAAAAATAATTTCAAATAAAAATATTGAAGGCTTATCAGCAAAGTCTGAACAAAGGATTTGATGGCAATATTTCATTTGACCAACAGAAATAAGAATTAAACAATATATGTCTTGCCTTTTACTTTAATACAAAATTTCAAGGAAGTAATATCCACTTTCATAAAGTGTACTGAGTAAGGGTTTCTATCTGTCTGAGATGACGTGAAAATGGAAAAAACTCTGGTATTCACAATTTACATATTGTACCATTTCTTTACCTCACTCTCTGTGTTCTTCTTTTTGTTAGTGAGGTAGCCTCTAGGTTTCTTTATATATACATAGCTGTGATGAGTCAGAACTGAATAGGAGCTTTGGAATACACTTGTTCCTCAGTGGACTGAGAAAGCCTGTCTTTACACTTTGTGGGAGGTTTTGATATTGGTTACAGAGAGGGGTGGTTTAATTTTTTTATTAATTAGTAATAACTATGTGTTTGAGTTTTGCTATAATGAAATATTTTAGCAGGCACAGAATCCATCTATTGCTGTTAAATGTGTGTAGTAGGTCTTAATTTATGCATATGCTTTGGGAAATTCTATGAGTGCAATTTAAAAATAATTTTACATTGACACAAATCAGTGAGGCTATTTGCTTAATAAATTTTTACTAATTTCCAATACAATTTTTTCCTGTGACGAAAAATAATATTAAAATATTATTAAAATAATATTAAAATATTATTAAAATATCTCCATAATTTTTATGCCCCTGATGTCATATGCCCCCTTAGTCTGCACCAAGCAATATTTAGGGTCCATACCCCAATATCAAGACAGTGGTAATGTATTCACTCTGCTAAAAATATTTCCTTCTCTTCATTACCTCTGTCTCATACTTCTTGACTCAGTGTCACAACTTGTCTAAAGCTGCTGGGAGAATTAAAATTTCTAGCAGATGCGTTGGTAATGTCAGCATATGGATTGGTTCTAGCACACATGCCACGGTTTTTACACTGTTGAACCATGTATGTGTATATTTACATTAGCTTAAGCTCTTTATTTGTATATGCATGCAATTCTTTGCTTATTTATTCTTTATCCATCAACATCTTTTTCAGACATAATTGGTTTCTCTGCTTCACATACAGTATCTTCCCTAGAGTAATCTTCAATCTCAGTAAGCACAAAAACAGTAGGAAGCAAATTGTACCCGAGGATGCTCAGCCATCTTTTCTACTGAAGTCATTAGCATCCCTGAGTGATAAGTCCTCAAGGGAAGAATTTTCACCCCAATTGTTTATGTCACAAGTCACTATCTTTTCAAGCAGAAATCATTAGAGGAACCTATCTATCTAGAGGAACCTATTTTTTCTTGGAATCAGAATTCCCTGAGCTACTCTGAAAATTTAGGGTGCATAAGGAGCATGACATTGACGTTTTAGGGAACTTCTGGAGAGCAAAATTACTTTGCAGAAATGAAGGTTTGTTATTTCTGTGAGCCCTATAATTCTGGCAAAATACTCAACCAGGCAAAGACATATACATATATGTGTGTGTGTGTGTTTGTGTGTGTGTGTGTGTATGTATGTTTAATTCCATTGGTATTGAGATATATTCATTTCTGAATAAGCTATATAAGCTATATACTTAAAATAGTTTCCTGCTTTGCAGTTACACAAGAATAGAAAACAGGAAACCTGAATTTGGACTGGGTGGGGAAGAAAGGTAATTTTCCTTGTTGTTAATAAAGGATAACTGCAGACAAAGGCTCACTTTCTTCATTTCTTTTCCTCTGTTACCCTTAACTATTGTCCTAATGAAGGACAGAGTAAAGAAGAAATTAAAGAAAAGCCAAACATGACCACTAGCAAAAAAAAAGGTGATTTAAATAACCCTAGCAAAATCTGAGATGCAGAAAACTAAAGATGTGGATTATAATTTGGGTAAACAGAGAAGTATGAGGGATAGTACAGAAGAAACAAAGCATTAACTAATGCAGGAAGAGAGAAGTTTGCAAGAGAGAAAAAAAGTCAGCAGTAATATAGGAGACTGATAGGAGCAAAAGAAAAGTGGCAATTGATTTACTCAGATAAAATGAAATCTGGGTAGAGAACAGGATAAAGGGAGGGGAAATTAGCAATCAGTTAGGATTAGTATTGCATCTCCTGAAATCTGAAGATGTTCCTTTTTTTCACACATATGGGTTTCTTCTCTGAATACCCTTTATGAATATCACAAGTCCATATTCCATCGCAGAAGTGAAAGTACCAGAGGAGAATAGGAAGGGAAAAGTGACTTTGGGGAAGGGTAGGAGCATACATTAACTGTTCCAGCTAAAGGTAAGAAGGGTAAATCTGAGAGGTGATGGGAAAAAGAAGTAGAAAAAGGAGTATCCAAACCTAAAGGAAGTTGATACTACGGACTTTTATTGTAAAAAATTACCATAAAGCCAAGGAACAAGGATTTTTTAATGAGTCCAGACAGCTCTTTCATAAGTTATTTTAGAGGAAAAGAGTGAAAAGGGAAGTTGTGTGCATAAAATGATAGTTTGAAAATTTGGATGACGCATAATCTAGGACAGAATTACCAGGTAGTATGAAATAAAGAAAAGAATGATGCATCTTTAGAGGTGGTTTTCTCTTTCAGATAATCTATCTGAAACTGATGGTAGCTTTAGGTTTATATTTGTCTTGAGCAATAAACAGTCAGCAGGGGAAAAAGCATTGAGTTTCACACATTAAAAGAAGTGATGAGGGACAAGGAAAGGAAGATATAGTTTGTCCTCATATTTTGGGGCTTTTCATATGCTGCAGGAAACTTCCTCTGAACATTTCTTTAACGCTGTTTAAAATTCACTGTAATTTATTTCCACTCAGCATGTTTTCTGATTGCAATTATCTCTTTATTCTTATCTTTCACTACAAATCTTAATGGCAGTTGTGATTAGGAGTCTGCTGCTTATTGATTATGTTGATATGTGCATAGCAAGTTATTTATGTACTTAATTTAAATTAATTTTATTTGCAGGGTTGAAACAGATGTTTTGCAGTTGTGATTTCCCACTGACTGTTCAATGAAGTGTCACTTACATGAAGATTTTTTCTTTCCAGAAGCTTTTATTTAGTTTGCCTTTATGTTTCTGATCAGGACTGCATGAGAAAATTACTTTCATAGCTAACACAAGTAGACATTATGAGATTTATTGTTCATTCTCTCCCTATTGGATAGGTACTGTACTGTGTTAGTAAGCTCATTGAAAATCCTTCTGTCTCTATTTATGCATACTTTTTGCATGACTTCAGATACTGACTGAGCAGTAAATCACATTGGCCTTGGATGCCACATATATGAGTGAATGTGTACATGTGAAAACAATGTGCTTCAGCTAATAATTTATAGGACTGAGGTATGTATGAATATTCTTTAAATCATGCTATGAGGAAACACTAAAGACTAACATTCTCTATGTAGACATCTAAAGGTCATCTATAGTCTTATATAGATATGAAGCTTTTTCTTTCTTATTATACGGTCAGGACTTCATGTCCTGCTTTCTATAGGAGAGTAAAATAATTCTGTAAATGAGACTAAAACTAACACAATCCACAGCAAAGTTATTTGCAATTGTTTTTGTCTGTATAGCTGGTACTCTTTTGACCTGCATCATATGTGAAATATCTTTTTATGGCTTTTGTGAAGAGATTTAAATATTACTATTGACATAGTCCACATAAAAGTTTTAATTAAATCTGAAAGCCCTATTTTTACCTAGAGTCCTGGAACTGTGACACCATTAATGTCTTTACATTCTGTCTTTGTTCTTTGCTCTCCTTTTTAAAAGTTGATAAATCTGGTAAAGATGCTGTCTGCACTCTTAAAATTTCCTGGTCATGGCACAATGGCTAGGTTTGTTTGTTCCTCAATACAAAATTATGTGTTAATAAACACTATGGAATTACTTCTCTCTATTTTGCAGTGAAAGTTCTAGAGAATAGTTAACTTTTCACACGGTGTGTGGCATCTGTAGTGCATTTTGCAAATAACAAGATGCATTAGAACATGTTTCTCTTGGTCTTGAACAAGGAGGTGGAAACGCAAATCTTGCATCATATGTGTTGAATTTCCTGTACTAAGACAGTTCCTGGCACTTATAATGCTTATTTTCAGATTTCATATACTCTGTTTTGCTGCAGTTTTAGTTCTTCATTGAATCTTATATGTCACTTCATATCTTGAGAAGTCTTTCACCATTTTCTAAATTGCTGTGTAATGGAAAATAAATCAGGGACTGAGGATCTTGTTGTTTTAAGTGATGATAAATCAGTCTCCCATGTAGGAAATACATGATCACTAGTCTGAGACTTTTATTCTTAGTGCTACTACTTTTAGAGAAGTTGTTTTTATTGGGGATTTTATTTGGTTTTGGGTTTGGTGCTTTTTAATACAAATCTGTTATTTCTAATACAAGAAAGTGGAAATTAAGTATTGTAGACTTCTTAAAATGAACCAATGGGAATACAAAGTTATAAATACTTTGTTTAGAATTTGTATGATCATCATATTTGCTTGAAATTTGGTTTCTTTAACACAGATTGATTTCACAACGTTTGACTTGAAAAAGAATAGCAATTAAGCACCATAAAAATTAGCCTACTTTATGAAAGATGCAAGTGGAGCATTAGCCCTTTACAATCAGAGAAATAGCCTTTCTTTGTCTTTTAAGGTCATCACCTCTTTTTCCTTGTCTACTCCCCCAGGATGTTATGCAGAGTACTTTTCATCTGTAATTAGGATTTTCCTAGGCCAGAAAAAATTATAAGCTTCATAGACATGATACTTTGTTGTATCCTTGTTGGAGATAGTGCAATTTTTTCCCATGTAAGATAGGGGTAGGTAACTCAAGATATTTGCATAATACTGTAATACTTTCAAACATATAGCAAAATGAAGATCAAAGCACTTTGACTGCTAAAACATTCAGCAGCTCTTGCAAATGGAGTCTGTTCACTGTCAGCCTAAGAAGACTGGGTCATTATCTGAATCTAACAGTATATGTTTAATGTCAACATGTTACTTGTTATTCTTGCTTTCTCAGGACATATAGAAGGAGCTACCTGACTGCTTAGTTGCTTTTATACCAATCATTGCACTATCAGATGGCACATAAACAACTTGTAAAAACAGTCAGTTTGTCTACCTGTGTGTTCACACATATGTATTCAAGAGCTAATTGTGCAGACTTTTTTTTTTTTATTATTACTTTGCAAGTTCTGTTGGTCTGCAATTAAGCTGAGAATACAAGGGTTTTGGTGGTTTTTTGGCGTTTTTTTGCTACAGTAGTTACATTGATTATAAATGTTAAAATAAATATTCCTTTAAAGGGGGATGGGAGCAAGGGGGCTGAGCAGGGAGTTATTTATTTTATATGCAGTGTAACATTCATGATTCTGGAAAAGCCTGTGGCACTAATAGTCTTGATTATGATGGGTCATGTCAAAATTTTTTAGGCTAACCTACGTAAAAAGAAAGTTACTAGTCTTTAAACTGAATCACACCTAGTCTTACAGTCTATGGCTTAAACTTGTTCATCCTGCCCATCCTACAAGAGTAGATTCCATGGAATACTGAAAGTTCCAAATTTCATGAGAGAGGCATCATAAATTGCACTGAACTGGTCAGTCGTTCAAAAGAGCAATGTTGGAGTTGAGGAAAAAAAAAGTAATCAGGGTTTTGAATTTAAAAAAAATGTTAAGATGGTAAAAGCAGTTTGAACTTCATCAACTGGAATTCTTTTCTTCAAGTACTGAAGATGAAAAATTTTTGGGTGTTGTATTCTATCTCCTTACCTCTGTCCATTATTCAAAAATACTGGCAAACACAAATAACTCCATTCAGCCACAGAATGTGCAGCTATTGTGTTGTGAATTAAAAATAGGAAAGCTGATCTTTTGCTACTTACATAGTGGAATCTTGGAAACTGCCTTAAAAGGCTTAGACAAAGCTGTGCACAGCAATAGTACTTATCTTTGTACTGCCAGAGGATTCTTACGTGACGTGCTGCCATGTTCCCATTTATTCTAATACTGTAATTACTGTAGAATTTGGATCAACTGTAGTAATTATGTGCGTGTAAAGCGTCCTTTAGCAGCTTTGACAATGGGATTCACTACAGAGAGTCTAACCTTCACAGCTGACAGAAACTTTACCATTCCATAGAACTTCTAACCAGTATCACTATAATTACCTTGCCAAAACAGACAAATAAGTTTGTGAAAGTAATGAATATGAAGGAAAAGACAGAGTTTTTCAGCGTTGATGTAAAACCAATTTAAAATTATTATCTCAATAAGGTTTTAAATTTCAACAATAATATACTTAATTTTAACTCTTAGCCTTCTGTGTTCGTCAAGCAAGGTAATTTATTATGGTAAAGTGTAACTGTTTTAAACCTAAAATATAGCAGAAAAGTGAGTGGCTGTCAGTCTGTCTTGTTTCAAAATGTTGAAAAAATATTTTCCCAATGGTTTCTAGCCAAGAGCTATGCAAATATAAATTAATATTCAAATAAACAGCATAAAAATTGTTATTAATGTACAGTGCCCTCCTAGATATTTATTGCTGCAGTACAACTTCTAATTTGTATGAATCAGTTTTCATTGTCATTTATTAGCAATCAACTATGATTATTTGGCTCTAGTGTTAGCAAACTATAATTCATCACCCTCCTATCTTTTATTTATGAGACAATGTCAAATGAAAGAAACAAATTATGCATTGTTATTATTTGGAAGCGCTCTGCACTCTACAGCATATTAACTTTGCCATGAAGTGTCAGTATTCAATGTTCTGCCCTGACTGCCATGCACCTCCAGTCTGCCTTCATCTCACACAGTGGAGAAAGTTGACTTTTCAGTGGAATCTCACATTCTGCCAACTGTGAGTCCAGAAACAGTTCTGAAAAAACCCTGGCCCGTTAAAGTCAATGGGAGAATTGCCATTTATATCACAGAAGCCAAGATTTTATCCCTTCTGTTATCTGTGTTGATACTTTGGTTGACACCTGTGCTAAGAAAATAGGAAGCAGAAGAGAATAGATTTTTTTCTGTTCAGCCTTATTTCATGGGGAATAATTTTGAGTACAAAGAAAATACTTGACTATTTTGAAATGGAACTGTTTAAATCCTACTTAGTCCACTTGTGCAACAGTCATCCTAAAGTAAAATATTTTAAAAAAGGGAAAATGACATTAATGTAGTCTCTGATGTTATGGTATCTGTTACGGAGGAATAGTTACAACTACTAGGAAAGCTGGGCATTTTTCTTCTAGATTTATAAAATTCCTGTAATGATAAATATATTTAATGATCAGATTCCTGCTAATTTAGTGTAGCAATGACATATATTTACAACAAAAAGCAGTTGCAAAATAAATTAAACAAAACAATAAATGGAATTAAAGAAAGCAAAGTTGAGCATATACTTTATAAATAATATGTAAAAGCATTTTGTACCACTAGAAGTTATATTTTATTCCTGATTATTAGTGGGTCCAGTATGGCATTATTGTGTAATAGTCTAATTGTCACCCTCATAGAAGGGTGACAATTAGTCTATTACACAGTAAATAAAATATTTTTTAATATTAAATGGGTGACCCATCTGATATTAAAAATGTCTTGAAAATAATTTTCTTCCATCCTTAGTATAAAAAAATCTACTAATAATAATGTGACCAATATTTTATATATTAGTATATTATTAATAATTATAATAATTACTAAGTATTATAATAATTACTAAGTATATGAAGTTACTATTAAGTTAGTTGTAATGGTCAAAAATTTTAAAAAATTAGAAGAAACAAACCTTAAAATTAGCAACTGAACACTAGATGTTTCATTTTGATATATCTGTTATGGTGAAATAGCTTATTTGATAGATCTTATCATTGGACTCAGATAAAATTTGTATTTTAACTTTGCTCATACTATTTCTTTTCAAAACCTACTAATGTATCTTAATAGCAGCCCGAATTCAAGGAAACAAAACCCCATGAAATTAGGCAGCTAAAAATTTTTTTTCACATTACTTGTGTTTTGTAGAACAAAACACTCTCTGAAACTCTGAAACTCATCTGAGCATATAGGGCAAAGCAGGGAGATATGAATTTTCTGATGAAAAGCACCATGCAGACATATGTAAGATTTATTATCTAAATAGAATGTGAAAGGGAAAATGCATTGGTTCTGCAGTTTCACTTACTTTTGTTTGTGTTCTCACAACATAGTATTTATTTGCAATCATCAATGCTACTTCCTGAATCATACATACTTTGCTCCAACTAGGCCTGAGTCACAGCAGTACTATTAGAGCTAAACTGGGGCATGCAATACAGGAAAATCAGTTAAGATTTTCTGAAATTTGAAGCACAAAGAGTCTGTGAGCCAAAAAGCCGTGTGGATTAAGATTATGCTTTTTTTCATTTTTCAGTTAATGATACATCCCTTAATGATCTGAGGATTTTGATCATGGTCCTTATGAATCCTGCCCTTCCTCTTTCCCATCTTCACCCAGAAGGCACTGTTTTTATTGAAGAGCACTGTCAAAATTTTTGCTTACACTGGTTGCATCAGCCACACTTTGCATGAAACACAAATGCCACAGGGCATCACACAGAGGTAGAGAGACCTTTGGTGTACTAAATATAAAGGGCTTCTGGAGTTCTGCCCTGGCAGTAGAGACAGTGGCTTGCCAGTCAGCAGGCATTGCAAGTAACTCCAGGTTGCATTTGTAATGTCACAAGCACTGTCCTTGTCATGTGAAATTATTAGTGACAGTTGATGAGAAACCTGAAGTGGTGAAATGATTGAAAGCACACCTGTGATCATATTATCAATAAAAATTAAAATTGCCTGTCTCAACCGACTTTCTCTGCTGTCATGTACTGTGCACCATTTCCATGGTAATAAAACATTCATGCCGCTTATGTTAGCTTCAGATAATGTATTCCCCTAAGGTGTATGTTTTTTATCATCATCCATTTTACCGTATGAATGCTGACGTTGTAGGTGATTGCAGATGTGCCATAATCCTTAGTTTCCACAAATAGTCTCTCCCTTCCCACTCCTGCTACTCAGGTATTTATAGCTCTGTCACAAAGCCATTGATTGAATGGTGTAGTTGTCAGTGTATTCAGTTTCTTTGAGAAGACTTAGTGGATGAATTAATATGGAGCAAAATAATATGAAAGGCTTATCTAATGTAGAACATTCATTCCTAAACTTCAATTCTTTATAACTAATGTATTTTTATTGACCAGGCAATTTAAATGCACTTTTTTAGAATGTTTATTTAGAAGTTAGTAGGAAGACTAAATATTTAAAATTGCCAATACTTTATGATACACACCTTTTTATGTTTAAAAATATGTTGATCAAACTCACTACTGATTACACTGTTCTGACTGTCCTGAATCCCCTCCCTGTCCTCTGTATGCCTTTGTACATCTTCTATGAGGATCTGTTCCATGATCATTCTGGAGAGAAGGGTGAGCCTGACAGTTCAGGTGTTCCCAGGGTCCTGCTTTCTACCTTTTTAAAAGACGGGTACAGTGTTTCCCCTTCTCCAGTCACCTGGGACTTCACCAGACTTTCATGCTTTTAAAATACCATGGAGCCTATCTTGTGAACTATATGAACCAATTCTCTCAGGTGTCTGGGATGCATTTCATCTTGTCCCAGACAAGATGGGACAAACTTTCAGATTCCTCAGGTGGTCATGAACCTGATCTTTACCTACAATGGGATGACTTTAGCTCGCCAGTCCTTGTCTTGTGATCAACCTACTTGAGAGGTGTGTGAAAAGACATTAGCTTCTGTAAGCTGCCGCTGAAGACTGAGGTGAAATAGGTTTTGATTACCTCAACCTTCTCATTCATTTTGACTCACTGGCTAGCCTTTTTTGATCTTTTTCTGGCTGACATATCTGTAGAAATCTTTCTTGTTATTCTTTGGTTCCCTTGCTAATTTCAACTCCAGATTTGCCATGGCCTTCCTGATCCCATCCTTATACCACCAGACTGAGCCCATCTACCCTTCCCTGGATTCCTGTTCATGATTCCACCACCTGTGCATGTGCTTCTTGACCACTAGCTTTACCAGAAGTTCCTTTCTCAAAGCCATGTCAGTGTCCCTCCTTTCTTGCCCAAGTTTTTTTTTTTTCCTGTTCATAGCTAATTCTTGTGTTCTAGCTGCTTCTTTATCACTGAAGGTATTTTTCCAGGGTGGTCCTACTGACTAAGTCCTTGAAAAGCTGAAATTTTACTCTCCTGATGTTCAGGATATTAATTTTATTCTTCACCTGACACATATCCCTCAGGAGTGCAAACTCCACTGATGCATGACCACTTCAGCTCAGGCTGCCTGCCATCTTGACATCAAACACTAGATCCAGTATTTTGTCCCCTCTGGTGTGTATGTTTACCATCTGGAATAGTACTTAAGAATTTATCGTCCATGTATTCTGGGAGTGTCCTGGATCTCCTACTCCCACCATGTATATTCTTGGCAGATGTCAGGGGGTTGAAGTCCCCCCACAGGATGAAAGCCTGAGCTGGAGCAAGAAGGCTTTGCCAATAGGCTTTTGGTGTAGAGGGCTCCCCTTCCACCTATCCTCCATCTCTGTCCCTTCTGAATGCCTGTAGCCTTAGATAGCTGCAGGCATGAGATTTGTCCCACCAAGATACAGTAACATCAACAAGATCATAATTTTCTGGTGGCTCCAAGCTCCTCCTGTTTGTTGCCTGTGCTGTATATATTGGTTCAAAGGCATCTCAGCTGAGCTGACATGTTGTCTTCTAAGACATGTTGTCTTCTTAGAAGAAGATCCCTTAATTCCTTTGAGATATTTCCCTGGTATTTCTCTGTTGGCTTCTGTTACCTCAGGACCCCTTTTTCGTCTTCATAAGATTTGAATCATGGTCCAGTGTGACTAGCACATCTCAGAGTCACCAGCAAGGCGCCCTCACTAGCACTCTGTCCCTCAAATGTAGGTCTGTTCTTCCACAACTTTCCAAGACCTGTATTATCTCCTCTCCCATCACACCTACTTTAAAGCCATGAAGCCATATATTAATAGACAAGGCCTGTCTTTTTTCCTAATGTCAATGCTTGAAACACTTTTGATCTACCCCTTTCAGCATGGCAAGGTGACGATGCAGGACACTCGCATCTCAGGTTTTTTCTGGTGTCTGGTCCTGCCAGACCATGGTTTCACCACCCCTTCTCATCTTTAGAGTCTGTGACACTCCATAACCTTTCTATCTACTCCCTCTGTCACCAGGCAGACCAGATTAACAACCTGGTCACACAGCTCTCTACTAGTGCCCCATGCCAGCACCAGGCTCTGCGACTCCCTCTAACCTGGTCAGTCACATGTTTTCCTGGGTGCTTCACTTGTGCCACCACATCTTTTCTCATGAGTGCTGAGGATATGGTTAGCCATCAAGTGAAAAACATTGCTGTGTTTCTTTAAACAAGAGGGAATTTACCTCTTACAAGACAAAGTTATTAGTTACTCAGATGTTTTCCTTGGTGACTTTTTTCTTCAATAATCTTTAGGTTGTAAAAATGTAATAATGTAATAATTTGTAATAAAGACTGCTGGCCAAAATATGTTTCACTATCATTAGACTTCTGTCTAATTTTTTTCCATCAAACTTTCTTCCTCTTTTTCAAATGCCAAGTAGTTGTACAAGATAATTTTATAGCCTCCAAATATCACCTTTTTAGAAGCTTGTAAACTTCATCTTACTGTGAAATAAATTTATTTAATGAGTAACTTTTTTCTGAGTCAAAAGTAATTTATTTGACATTTGTATGCAATACCTAATACTGTAAGATACAACAGGGGGAACTTAACAGGACGTTAGCTTCTGAAACTTGACGTCAAAGAATGACCAAACACACCATTGATGACCAATCCTTCATCCTCTGTATTTGTGAAATCATGGAGAATAAATAATCTTTTCTTTAAACTCAGACATCTCAGTTAGTAATACTAGAATTTTCAAAATAAATTATTAAGAGCTCAACAGAATTCTAACTTTTCAGGGAACTACTTAAGAGAATGTTGAACTTCATATATCATGAGAATACATGCAGCACTCTTTATGATGAACAGGGTGTCAAAACTCTAAAATGCCAAAACTCTGTTTTCTTTGAGTAGGTTTGAGAAATTCAATGAAAGGAAAAATATATACTCTAGTAAGATCATAAGGATTAGTCTACATCTTTATGAGAAAGGGGAAAAGATAAAACAGGATAATGAATAAAGGCTTTGAAATAAATCAGGACTAACTCAACAGAAAGCAAGTTTCTACTATGTATTTTCTATCTGTGGGGCAAAGAGTAGGGAGGTTATGATAGCAAGTTTCTTTTATTACTCATATAAATAGATGAAAATGAATTTATTTTAGAATTGATGCATTATATGGGAGAAAAAATAATTTGCTCCATTTAAATTTTTGCTATTTCCCTAACTTTTGAATTGTGCTTCTTTGAAATCAAAGACCAGTAACTACATATTTTTCATTTTTATTTGTCCTTAACTTTAATTCACAGTGTAACAAACTGATATTAGAGAAGCGAGATCTTTTGTTAAAAGAGGCTAATTTTACATTTCCTTTAAGTGCAAATAAATAGAAAGGGAAATTATTTTCTACTGGTCTCATTTGGAGCTTTCCCAATTAAAATTTCACTTTGTTCATTTAGTAAACTTGTAAATAAGTTGCATGCACAAACATTTAAGCCAACAGCTTACATTTTCAGTGCTCTTTTACATGAAGAGAGAAATGTAAGGGGGATCCAGAAGGATATTGGAGCTACACTGATAAATATCTCTGGAAATGTCCCACTTTTGGGCCATCTCAATGATTCTCTGATTGAGTCTTCAGTTTTGGACAAATCTTACTACTTCTTTTCTTCTCCTCACTTCTGCTGGGCCCTAAAATGTTATCAATTTTTTTGTGTACTTACTACAGCAGTGAATATTGAGTGAGATGGTGTCATGGTTTGACACTAACCCAATGCCAGGCACCCACTAGAGTTGCTCACTCATCCTCCCCTGCTACAGCTGGGCAGAGGAGGGGGAAAGGGAGAAAAATTAATGAAGGCTTCATGAGTGAGATAAGGACCAGGAGAAATATTTCAAGGGCAAAGCAGTCTTAACTTAAGTTGCAAAGTGAATTTATTACTAAAAGAATCCGAGGAGTATAATGAGAAGTGAAATAAGCCTTTGAAACACCTTTTCCCTGCCAGGCTCTCCCCACATCCCCCTGACAGCACAGTGAGACATGAGGGTTTGGTCAGTTCACCACCCGAGATTTTCTTCTGCTGCTCAGGGAGAGGAGCCCTTCCCCTATGAAGCTATGGGGTCCCTTCTCACAGGAGACCGTTCTCCATTAAATTCTCCAACGTGGGTCAAGCGTCATGGGCAGACAGTCCTCCCAAAACTGCTGTGACATGGCTCTCTTTCCACAGGATGCAGTTCTCCAAGGACAGGCTGCTCCACCCTGGAAGCAGGGCCCCTTCTCTCTATCTTCAGAGCAGTCAGGGATTGGCTCTGCTGGACGTGGTAGAAGCTTCAGCAGCTTCTCACAGGAGCCACTTCTGTGGCCCCTCTGATACCAAAAACCAGGGTGTGCAAAACCTGCTGATTCCCATGTCATCCAGTTTCAGTTTAATAATGCAGAGTCTCTCCTTTTTGTTCAGCTTTTCTCTCTTTTGTCTCTTCAATGAATCTTGAGTGATCATTGCTGTGCTGACCACTTTCACCTCCAGATTTTCCTTGTATTACAGAGACCCTTGGCACTCTCTCCAGAACATCCCAACTTTCATCCTGGGAAAAGATCTCCCTTATGACAAGATATTTTGCCTTTTTCTCTCTTAAATTAAACATATTCCTTTTTTTATTTTTTTTCATAATCCTGATATTTGTGTTAGCTGAGTGTCTCTTCAATACTAAAGATAGACACCTGCATCCTTTCCCTCTCCTGCTTAAAGTCCTTATGATTATTTTGTAACAAACGTACATCAGTCTTTTCTCCCTCACTGCCACGCACAGTCTCTCTCTGGGTCTTGTTCTCTAAAGAACAACACTACAAAATCTTCAAGTATAGTCTCATGGCCAAGTCATGGTCAAAAAATTGTTAGGTACATTTTTGGGTTTGTATCATTAGGTGTTGTGCCTAAATTTTCTTTAGTCTCCATCATGTTTACCATCTTTTCTTGTGCTTATGGTTCCTTTATAATTAACAACTCCAATAAGGCAAATGCTGCCCTCTATTCTTAGGGAAAAACTTCTGACTTCTTTGAAGAATTGTAGTTAAAGAATCCATGTTCTCTTCTTCACTGTACCAGTCTTCCTTAGCATGCAGCTGATATCTTTTTGGGTCATAAGTTTCAGAAGCTGCAGCTTAGTGTTTGGGCTCATACTTATGGTTCACTATACGATGCTAGATTAAATATAATAATGTCCTCTAACATTTTTCCAGGTAACAAAGGTTAAAAAATAACAGGCATAGATCATGAGGTAGACCTGTTTATGATTTAGTAAAGAAGAAAGCTAATTTTCTCTTGAGGAAAGAAAATGTTTAACAATTGCATTTCCTATTCTCATTTGCTGTTCTTCTCACCATTGTTGCTGCAACAATGTTCTTGAAATTGAATTTTCTGTCTGTGTTATTAAGTGTTCCTGTCCAGTAGCTGTGAGATATATCTGCAGCTGGTGGAAATGGTTCAAAATTAAAATCGTGAAGCGTCATGCCACAGTGAGCCTCTACTTCAGTTTTGTCTGAAGTAGACAAGGATATACAAAAAGTTTAAATGTAGAAATCCTTTGTGTAATCCTTTACTTTTATCCTTAAATGTTGAAATTAGTCTAGTCTTAATACAGAAAGAATATCTTACTTCATTAGCAGTCTCAAAAAGTATTTTGTGGTTGATTCTCCTAATAATGTTTTGCACATTTATTTCAATCTGCAGAAATGTATGCATTCTGGTTTCCTAAAATTCAGCCAAACAAGCAGCAAAATCACACATAATTCTCTCTATTCAGAAGAGTAATAGTACAGTTATGTTATTTGGTCACTCTATAACATGTCATATAGCAAACTTATTTCTTGAATTTTTCAAGATGGTGAACTGTAATTATTAATATCTTATAAAATAATTGTGCATTATTTCTCAAGCTGAAGACACAAGTCTGATATCATGGATTACCATTATCACTAGTTAAGATTCATGTAAATATTCCTTTCTATTTTAGAAAGTTAGCACATTCTCTCTGCAGTCAAACTTGGTGAAGAAGAACATTCATTAATTTTAAAAAGAGGTTATGTCCTTCACTGTTTTCCTATTAAGAATGGTATGGTGTTCCCTTTCTTTATAACGGGTTCAAGGGAGAGCCTTTAAAAAACAAATGTTATGGTTTTGTGACCTGGAAGGTTTTGTGTGTAGTTTTTCAATCATTTCATGTGATGTAGAATTTATTTTATAACAAAATTTCACATTAAGATATTTTTTTCTTTTGTTGGATAATTTTTTTATTCAAAGTGCCAACATTATTGTGAGAGAGTTCACCATCTTGATAAGAATTTTAGGTTCACATCCCATAATAATTTTTTCTGTATTTTCAAAATAGGATTAATCAAAAAGGTGTTTTATGTCTAAACATTAAAGTTCATATAATGTTTACATGAGCAATTATGACATCTATTATATCAAAACATGCTTTTTTGTTCATTAATTTGCATATATTTAATTTCTGAAAACTCTGTCATTAGTTATTCTATTTGGGTTAAAATGTGTCACATTAAAAAGAAAGTCGTAAATATATTTTGATATACCAGATTGTCTATTATTTTGCTATAGAAAGTAAACAGTATAATTTTTTTCTGTTATCATTAGTTGTGTATAACAATATAAATCAGGAAACAAGAGTCACTAACATGAAAGAAAACTATTTCCAGGACAGTTTGGGTGTTTTTAATCAAGTTTTTGCACCTCCTTCTTTTAATTGCCATATATTCCTTTATGTCTACAAAATGTAGGCACTGAATGTGTTACAAGAAGAAATGTTGTGGACATATGTGTAATTTTTCAGTGGTTATGATTTTAATAAAAATAAAATGGGGTAGGAAAATAATATATAGAATAGGAAAGAGAAGACAATAAAAATTTTCAAGCAATGCAAGACAGATTAGTCCAAAAAAGGGAAATCATGGATGTAATCTTATTCTAAAACATGCAACAGGCATACCCACTGAAGATACAGTGAGACAATATGTACAGCCCTACTTCCTTGTTTATCTCCTCTCTCTTTCAATAGATGATGACATATTCAGTGTCCACAATTTTGGTCATAAATATTTAAATAAATAATAACATTTTTCTTCTTTTTTTTCTGACACTAGGAAATGCTTGTTTACCCAAATAAAGGATATTTTATTTTGGGAATATCTAAGGTTTTTTAAGTATCTAGAAAAGTCATAGAGCTGTTTTGAATTTTCAACAGTGCTAATATAGCAATCAGTCGCTACTCCTGAATGTTATTCATCAAAATGAATTCATATATTGAACCAAATTTGTCAAAGTTAAATTGTCCACTTAGAAGACCTCATGTAATGAAATCTAGTTTCATCCTACACAAAGTATTTGTTTAATCTATTGCATGCAATAATTCTATATAATTCACAAACAAAAAATTTTAAATATCTTACCTTCCTGAAGAATTCACGGATGGAACTACTGTTGCCACTATCATTTGGCAGTGACAGTAATATTGTGGATCCAATGATACAGGAATTTTACTACAAGATCTATATGGTTCTATAGTAGTCAAAATATATATAAATGTTATTTGAGAAGACGCAATATGATCTAAGAGTCTTGTAGGGACTTCAGGGGGAAAAAGTTTATTTCCTATATTTTCTTGAGTGAAGCAAAAGGTTCTACATCTACATTACTTACCTCAGTACCTACATTAAATTGTAGGACTGAGTCTTGACCTTAACTGAGAGGAAATCTGGAGAAAATTACTTTTGTATTGGAAGAAGAGGAGATGGTTGGGTTTTTTTATCACTGGATTGAATTTAAGCATCTAACCCCTGTCTAGAACTTCTGAAAGTGTTTGAGGGTTAGAAAGTCCAGAAAGGAAAACATCCATGATTAAAAGGCATACAAGCCAGGCTCAGATGTTTTGTCATAAATTTATATATGTTTAGCACATTCTTAAACATATTATTTGTATCAGACATGGAAAATAAAGCCTCACAACTTGAGAAAAAGTCAGTTAAGGTTTCCTGTAAAACCCAAATTTGAACTGGTTCAGTGTATGTAAATCATTTGTCATGGACAGAACTCAGTTACATTGTGATGTCTTTTAATCACACTTGTCACAAAGGATGATTAATTCTGTATTTCTTATCTTTTGACTAACAATGCAAAACACTTACAGTGTAAATTGCAGAAATGTGAGCCATCTGTCTGACAAATGCATTTAGTGACAGCTCTACTCTGAACTTATACAGAGCTATAAAGCTCTGTGAGGAAAAAATGAACCCATAGGCATCAAAAATCAATCACTCAAAATCAGCTGACTCTTTATAATTTTGCCTATAAGCTCTCTGCCTTACTTTCCCTAAATGGCATTTACATTGCCTCATCTCATTAGATTACTCTGAAGATCTGCTACTTAATATTCGTAAAGATCTATGATCTTACCAAAAAAAAAAAAAAAAAAAAAAAAAAAAACTCAGAAAATTCCATAGGAGATTTCATCATTCTGCCTTCAGAGAAAAATTTGAATAATTTTCAATAACAAAGGGCACTGAATAATATAGTGGAAAATACTGAATAATTACTCAACAGTTAACAGGCACATATAATTAATTGCAAGATCTCTGAGTAACAGGTATATATTTTTTTCTCCAATTACAGAGTTAGTTTAAAAAGGATACTCTGTCTCATGAAAAGCTTACTTTAAAATAAATATAATGGCATTACTGAATATGGTTCCCTAACTTTACAACATTCATGTTTAATGAAGTAAATTTTTGCATGCAATATTTTCATGAAATGTTCCTATGAAAAGAGTAGTGAGTTATACAAGATATGTCTACCTCACTATTGATTAGTGATGTATTCAAATTTCTCTTCCACCTTTCTAAGAGTTTATGTACCTGCCATTGTGAAAATTTTGGCATTTTTAGAAGAGCAGCTTGAACTAGTAAATTTTTAATTACCTTTTTTATGTCTTTGCATTAATTCTATTCTCTGTTAATGTATGTTTCAAATAAAATGATTACTAGGACTGAAAAAATCTTTAGTGTTTTTTTTTCAAACAAAAGCGAGGACGTAGCTGTAAACATCAGGAGAGGTTTTGCTCATCAGTGAAATAAGAAACAACTTCTTGCAGTGTTTCTTCATTAATAATAATTCAGGCTTTCATGAGACTTTTCATGCTTTATGAGGAATAATATTATATAACACTATAAGCCAGAAAGATTTCTAAAAGAGTGTTATTTGAAATGATGCAACTGTACTAAACTCTTTTATTTTTATATTTAATGAGAGATGTGTTATAACTCAACAAAATACTAACAAAAAATTTAAAAGTGGTTTTGCAGCATTATCTGTAGTAAAGAAAGTTTATATCTGGAGTGTTCAGGGAAAAAAAAATCCTATCATTTTTGATTTAGAGAAAAAGTCTGACAGAGAAAGACTTAGATGAAAACAATTAATTTATCAGCAGACCTCTTGGGAAGTTCTATCATGGAAGAGTTTACTAAGGAATAGGGCATACTGTATCAGAAACAAGTCTTTCTAGCAAGACCAGGGAAGTTTATAAAATAAAGTTCTATACCTTAATTGGAAGACAATAGCTTGATACAGGAAATAATGAATCAAATTCTTTTGGGGTATGTAGAGGTTCATACAAGATGATTAGAAGGTTTCCCTAGGGCTGAGAAGTTTCTGAACCATTTCTCAAACCATAGAGCTTTTAGTTCACTGTGTGTTTCAGCAAAATATTTTCTAACAAGTATCTAATAAGTAGAGTAGATTTTGCAACAGTGATCACTCTACTTTGACACTGCTCTCATGGAGGCATCCTGATCCTCAGTGAAGCAGCATTAAGTTCATACTGAGTGCTCCTGAGTGTCCTATCTTGAAGAAGAAGAATGAACATTTGAATAATAAACTTGAGAAGTTACGTGTCATTTTTATGCTACTTTTAAACTTATGCTATGGTGATTTTGAGGATTTAAATTTTATTTGCATGATAGTATCATAAAAAATTACAAAGTGTTGGAGATAACTTCCCTTATAATAATCTCTTATTGATCTAATATCAATAGAGACTGGTGATAAATAGAAGGATAAACTAGAATAGGAAGAAATTAGTCACCATGTAAGTTTACCAATATTTAGCTACATTTTTTTTTTCTAATCAAAATAACTCAGTCTTTTGAAAAAGCAATCCCCTTAGAATCACCAGAAGGAAAATGCAACACCTCCTAAAAATTTCTGAGAGGATGAATGTGTTGCATTTCCTTCTAGTATAAACATCTAAAAGAGGATGAGGGGAATATATCTACCAAATATTGTTTTAAACTTGATTTGGATTTTCATCTGATCCAGTATCAGTCTTTGTATGCCTCTTTCAATCAACAGTATCTTGTTTTTACCAGTTCTAATATTTTCTTTTTTTTGTAAAGCATTGGCTTCAACACAATTCCAAAAGAAAAATAACAAAATTTTATAATTTATGCATGCTTACTTTTTCCGTTGATGTATCTTTCATATTTCTCTAAATAACGAGTAAGAAGTTGTGAAATATTTGTTGCATGGTGTAGTATGTAGTGTTTTCTGAACCTTTGGGATGTTGGGATTTTGTTCTTTTAGATCTTGGTTTTTTCTTTCTTTTTTTGCGTTGTTTTGCTCTATTTTTTTAATTCACTGTAAATTCCTATACCTAATTTCCTATACCCAGAAGTTTAAAAATTCTACTGGTAAGTTACAAGCCTCAGGTCTATGCATTAACCTCCTCTATATTGACAGGACTATGTGGCTGGTCTATACATAATAGAATGGTTAATCTTCTCTGGAACTGTTCTTTTTACAGTTTGAATTAAAGCTATTTATTTATAATCATATTATCTAATTTTTTGAGCAACCTGTTTGGGTTCACTGAGTTTGAGTTTTTAGCAGTATTCAGAATATATATACATATACTCATGAAAGGTTATTAAAATTCAGCTGAAAATATCTTGAGTTTTTCTTCACATTTATTGGAAGGTTAAATCAAAAGTTTCATGAGAGTGTATAAATGGAAAAACTTACTCAGGAACTAACAGATCTTTATCTATCTATCATTTATTGGATTGTAGTCTGAATTCAAGCTTGTTTCTGATACTATCTAGATCAGGTTGCTAAACTTGTGGGAGGCCTAAAAAAAGATTTTGGAAACAATTCTAATAATTCTAAATAACAGTACACATTGGAATTCAGAATATTTTCTCCCAACAAAACTGTATGACTTTTGGCAGAATCGATGCCTTTTATCTTATCTATCTGTGAGAATGAACTTATGAGTGTCAGAGGTCACCATAAATCACAAGATTTTAGCATCTGTAAATATTTTTTTCCAGGTTATCAAAGAGTTTAACCCAGATTCCCAGAAATGAGTTGGTTATTAAAATGTTACAAAGTTATATAGGAACCAGATGCAGTGTAAATAGAAAATAAAAGACCATATACATTTTTACCCCTAACTGGACTCTAATTTTTTCAGAGAGTTTTTCAAATAGTATATATCCTATTACTTGCTTTGGGAGAGGCAAGCAGTTTCCAGCTCCTGGTTTCCTTTATTCAGCGGAGTTCCAGAAAGCAGCAACGACACACATGGCTCTGCAAAGCAGTGTCAACCAATTGCCACAGGAAGATACGGGCCAGGCAGGGCAGATGCCAATACATTTGGCTAAGGCCAGCTGAGCTGGTCCATAAGGATGACCAGGACCACTGGCAGCCTCGTAACCCTGCAGCATGTCCACAGTGACAAGGGAGGTTACGCCCCTGGATCAGCATCAGATTCTGGATGAGCAGTGATAAAGCCAGGCATGGACATAGATGAACACAGGACCTTCCCTCTACCTAGGAGGAAGCACATCAACCTCACCTCAAAAACAATTCCTAGTCAAATGACTAGAGGAGCAAAGGATCAGCGCAGCTTCTTAGCAGAGGTTTTTGGGTTTTTTTTCAAAGAGCTCTTTTCAAGGCTAAACATCTGAATTATTATTTAAGCTGGCCCTGAGACCAGGCTTACAAACCCTGGAGTAAAAAGGCACTCAGGGATCTGATACTGGGTTTATTTATCAGCACCTTACTTTGGTACAGCCGTTGGCAGTGCTTTCCAGTTCTATCTGCTTCTTATACCTACCTCTATGTACATTTAAAATCTTGTCATTGGCAAAAATTATTATGAGACAAGAACTTACTGCGAGTTAAGACTTGCTGACAAAAAAAAATGTAACCGTATATTTATAATAACAGTCCAGAGAAGGACAATGAAACTGGTGAAGGGGCTGGTGCAGAATTCTTATGAGTAATGGCTGAGGCATCCTGGAGAAAAGGAGGCTGATATTGATCTCTACAACTACCTCAAACAAGGTTGTAACAAGGTAGGGGTCAGTCTCTCCCCAGGATAAGAAGAAATGGCCTCAAGTTGTTCCAGAGGAAGTTTATATTAGTTATTAGGAAACAAATCTTCCCAAAATAGGTGGTAAAACTCTGGAATAGGCTGCCCAGGGAAGTTGTAGAGTCACCATCTCTGGATGCATTGAAAAATCATGCAGATATGGCGCTTGAGAACATGGCTTAGTGGTGAACATGATGGTGGCACCAAGTTGATGGTAGGACTTGATGATCTTAAAGGACTTTCCAAACTGAATGATTCTGTGGTTCTAAGATTCTATGGATTAAAACTCAATTATTGTCCTCAGTAAGTAACACCAACACAATTTTCATATTAATGTGCTCTTCAAATTTTTTTGTTCAATTTTTGTTGTTTAAATTCACATAGAAATGTCACATTAATAATATCATTTAAATTGCTAAATCAGAAGCCTTTCTAGTTTATTTCCAGTGATTGTCAGGACTTGTCCAGCCACTGCACAACCAGAGCTGGATTTCCAACCCATTCAACAGCAGTAATTTGGCCCCTGCATCCTTGCTAATTCAATGCAAAGAAACTTGAGCCACAGCAAGCTCAACCACATCCTGGGACTCTTCATTAATAAGACATTTACAGGACTATCATATCTTCCTTTTTTTTCTTTCTGTAATGCCATGATGCAAGAAAAATAAGACCTATCAATCTAAATTAAATTGAAAAGAAAATTTTCTCTGATTCAACGCTCCCAATAAAAATTGGGAAATGCTGCTTAGTTTTACTCAGAATCATAGCATGGTTCAAGTTGGAAGGGATCCTTAAGGATCATTTAGTTGAACCATCCTGCCATAGTCAGGGGCACCTTTCATTAGACCACACAACCTGGCCCTGCACTCCTTCAGGGATGGAGACTCCACAGCTTCTCTGGGAGATCTGTTCCAGCACTTCACAATTCTCATAGTGAAGAATTTTTTCCTTATCACTAACCTAGATATAATGTCTTTCTGTTAAAGTCATTTCTCCTTGTCATAAAAGTACATGCCCTTGTAAAAAGTCTCTCTCCATCTTTTCTGTAGGACCCTTTAAGTGCTAGAAAGCTCTAGTAAGGTCTCTCCAAAACCTGCTTTTCTTCAGACTATTCCAGCCCTTTGATCATCTTTGTGGCCCTCCTCTAGATCTTCTACAAAATGTCCATGTCCTTCTTGCATTGAGACCTCTAGAGCTGGAGACACTACTTCTGGTGGGGGTCTCACAAGAGCAGAGTAGAAGGAAAGAATCACCTCCGTGACCAGCTGGCCATGCTTCTTCTGATGCAGCCCAGGAATCTTTTGGATTTCTGGTCTGTAAACATATATTATATTGAGTTTCCCATCAATCAACAGTCCTGAGTCCTTCTCTTTAGGGCTTCTCTCCATTCGGTCCTTGACCAGTCTGTATTTGTGTTTAGGATTGCCCAGACACAGGTGCAGGACCTTCCATTTAGCCTTTTTGAGATTCCTGTGATTCCCATAGGCCATTCTCAAGCCTCTCAATCCCTCTGAATGGCATCCCTTCCCTTCAGTGTGTCAGTGTCATCAGCAAATTTTTCAAAGGTGTACTCAATCTCACTGCCCATGCCACCAATAAAAATGTTAAATGGCACCATCACAATACCAGCACCCCAGGAACACCACTGGTGTCCATCTGGACATCAAGCCATTGAACACAAGTCTTTAAGTGCAACCACCCAGCCAATTCCTTTTTCACTGAGTAGTATATCTGTTAAACCTATGACTCTCCAATTTAGAGACTAAATGTTGTGTGGGACAACATTTTGTGTTTCAAACACTTTGAACAAATACCCTGTAATTATGCCTGTTGCCTTTTCCAAATTTTTCAAGCATGATTTACCTATAGTGAAGCCTGGCTGGCTGTCACCAATCACTTCTTTATTTTCCGTCTACCTTAGAAAAATTTCCAGCAGGATCTATTCCACAATTATGCCAAGAACAGAAGTGAAACTGACCAGGGTGTACTTCCTTAGGTCTTCCCTTCTTACCTATTTAAAAATTGATGTTATCTTTCTCCTTTTTCAGTCAGTAGGAAGTTCATCTGACTGTCAAAACTTCTCTTATATTGTTAATTATATTGTGGCATAGCAACTTCATGCATCAGTTTCCTCAAGACTTACAGAGGTGTCTAATCAAGGTCCAATGGACTTGTGCACTTTCAGGTTTCCTAGATGGTCTCAAACCTGTTCTTATGGTACAATGGGCTGCTCTTCATTCTCCAATCCCTGCCTTTACCTTTGTGACATGGTATCTGGAGCACTTGACAGTGAAGACCAAAGCAAACATGTAATTAAGTACTTCAGTCTTCTCCACCTTGTGGGTAACCATGTCTCTCAATTTCTTCCAGACACAGAGCCCACATTTTGCCTAGTCTTACTTTTATCACCAATGTAGCTATTAGAATCTTTTCTTGTTGCCATCACTGGCCAGATTTTATTCCATCAGTGTTTTAGCTTTCCTAAACTGATCCCTGTCATCTTGGATAGTTTCTTTGTACTCTTCCAGAGTACGTGTCCTTTTTTCCTGCCCCTGCAGGTTTCGCTTTTGTGTCTGACTTTGTCCAGAATCTCCTTTTCTATGCATGCAGACCCCCTGGTATTTTTGCCTGCTTTCCTTTTTGCCTGCATGCAACATTCCTGGGCTTGTGGAGGTGATTCTAGAATAATTACCATCCTTCTTGAGCGCTTCCTCCCTCCAAGGCTATATGCCACAGTATTCTACCAAGCATATCTTTGAAGATGCTGAAGTCTTCTCTCCTGTGGTCCAAGGTAGTGAGCTTTCTGTGCACCTTTCTTGCTGTCCTGAGATCCTTGACTCCTAGAGTATTGGGATTGTTTGCTGGATAAAGGCCAGCAAAAGAAGTTTTCAGAAGAAAAATTGACCATATTGACAAGCTTATTTGCATTTTCTCTTTTCACTTAGCTTGTCAATATGGTTAATTTTTCCTTTGAAGACTGGTTACAGTAATATATACAACATATCTTGTTAGTTTCTTTCTGTGTTTTTAGACAAATAATTATTTCTACATAACAAGTTTTTTCAAAACTTTTGATACATGCAGAATTTCTCCTCTGTGCTTTTCTTTATTCCAAAATAACACAATTGTAGTGTAAGTTTTTTTTACATATTATAAGACTGTAGCTCAAAACTATTTGTTTACTAAAAAAAATAATTTAAGAGGTGTGCAAAATACATGATAAAGTTTTTTTTTGTGATATGCTCAACACCTGCATGGTGGTAAGCATTATGAATTGTGACCATGTTCATCAGCCCAAAGTGTTTGATAAATTTTGAACTGGATCAAACAATTTCTATATAGACATCTTTTAGAGAGTTCATTTAAAAAAATCACTATCAACTGCTCTATTTGTAGCTGTCTACCTTATATACATACATACATACATACATACACATTTGTAAACAGATAGTTCTGAGCACCAGATTCACAGCTCAAGTTCTGAGGTAAGATCTATTTCATCCAAGCAAACCTTCAAATGGATAAGAAAGATTTGAAGATATTAAATTAACCTCTTTAACTAAGTTTGTCTGCAATGTAATATAGTCTTGACACAGATTTTCGGAGGTGTAACAGTTGCTCACCAAAAGCAAGTACTTGGGGAGATCAGTTCTTGATTGTATCCCTGTGTCTCATGAGAAACTCTAGACACTTTTGCCCCTATGTCAATGACCCCTCCAAAAAAGGCCGTGGTATGTGGGAAAGTGAATTCTTACTACTATCCTAGTAGAAATAGAAGAAGTGTGATCCGGTGGAGAAAGAGATTCTTCAGTTTTCAGGCCACACTATCTTCCCTTGATCATCTTCTTAAAACTGATAGAATATGATAATGGTCTATCTGTTTGCCACAAAAAATCTACATGGTTTAACTAGGCTCCCTCATGGGCACTTTTACATAATGATTATTTTTTTTCTCCTCAGTGAACCTCTTTGCTCTCCTTCATACAACAGAACAGTGTCACAGTATTTCCCTAAAGGTAAAAGTGTTGTTTTATTCCTTTGTTTATAGCTATAGACCTTTCAAAAAGACAAACTTTTACTGAATGAGCTGCAGCTGGAGGTTTTAACTTTCTGTCTGATACGGCAATAATTAACCTAGCCTCCTCTGGCACCTAATCAGTCCATCACAGTTTACACTGAGTGTTGGTTGGCTTGTCTTTTTTCATCTAAGTTTAGCTAAGCTACATGAGAAGAGCTTGTAGTATTTCAACTATATTCCACTTTTTTTTTTTTTCCTGATTACTGTATATATAAACACTGTGAAAACTACCATTTGTAGTCTGCAAACTTAGTCATGAGTTTTATTTCTATTTCTACTTTGCTGGAAAATGTGGTCCATTCTCCCCTTGAAATGTGTCCCATAGCTGTGCTTGTAGTTATGTTGAAGAACTTTATCAATGGAAATACTAAGTTCTTAAGGAAGCTTCTCCTTTTACTAATAGCTTTTTTGTGATCCTATTTGCAGCCATTGATGATGTGTATATTGTAAGGTTATCTTCTCTTTTTATTTTAAGATGCATTTATATACTTTCTTTTTTACAGTAACAATAGTGATCAGTGAGCAAAGCAGTATTTATAATAGCTAGCAAATACTCACTTTTCACAAAAAGTCTGACATTCTTAACATCATCTTCTTTGACCCATATAAAGGGAAAATATCAAGTAGTCAAAGAGTTTAAAGAATGGACATTTCTAAAGTTTCTAGATATCCATTTTTCCATTAACAATACCACATTCTGTTATTGCGGGTCTTGATTCACAGCCTCAAATAGGCTTTGAAAAATATAATAGAACATCTTTAATTAAATCCCCAAAACTCACATTTAGGGATAAATAATAATCCATCAGCTATTTCGTTCTCTAACAGGACCCAGGAGAACTTGACAGTCTTAATCACTTCAGCCATTTATACCTTCATTTTCAGCTTTGTTTCAGTAGAGCCATTTAACAGGTTTTATCTAAATTGCAGTATCTTTTTTCTAATCACACTTCATGGCTGTAACACTGAAAGTAATTTCAGGTGCAAAACAGAATATCGCTGAAGCACAGACATCTGTGGCATAAGCACATTAGAAAGAAAAGTTACCTGCAAGTGAGTGATATTTATCTCTCTAATGAGCTGAAGAATTGAGAAAATATGCCTGTAGTAAAATTAGGAACCACCAACAGCAGCACAATAGGATTCCAACTCGTTAGAAAATATTCATTTTCGTTATTACACAGGACAGCTGTGAATGACAGAAATTGTTTCATTAATGCAAACGAAGTTTCAACTATATCCCAGCATTCCTACAGGTATGTGGAACGTCAAAGCAAATACACATATAGTTACTAAACACTCATAATAATGTTGTTCTAGGGGTTTTAGCTATCTTGAGGGTAAAATAACATTTATATGTGGTTTTAGATATTACCTTTGGAATTGTATCTTCTTTTAAAATATTTTCTTAATATAAAATATAAGGATATTATTTACATTAACAAATTCACATCTTAAATATCACTATGACTGTCCCAAATCAAAACTAAAAAAGAGGTGCAACTACTTGCGTTTTATTATTATTATTATTTTATAATTACAAATTTTGTCATAGTAGTAACTCTCTTTTTTCTTTTTAATTAATTTCACTCTATTGGTTTTATAGATTAAGATTTCCTTAAATTTCTACTGCCAAACTTCTTAACGATGACCTCTGTAGCAGCATTTCTATATTTACACTTGTATTATTATTATTAATATTAAAAATAATATTTATTTATGTATTTATTTAACACCCAGTAATATTAATATATTTCAATTTGAAACTATTTGCCCAGTGTATTTTTTTGTATTTCAAGGCAGCCAAATAAATTTTTCTGAGTATAAGTTTGAATCTGTAAGAGCATGAGAATATAAATATTATTTTTTCAGAACAGACAGCTCAGAAGCAGATTCTCATGGCCAAATTAGTTAATCAGAGAAAAGTTAAATTGGATGTTGACTTCTTTGGGTTAGGATTTCACCTTCAGTAAGCAGCTCAAAGAATTGCCTCCATAAATAACTATGCCCTTGCACACTTTACATTATATTTGTACACTGTGAAAGTGACTGAGAGGCTGAAGTAGAAGCCTACAGAAGTTCTGTCAAGGGTTCATGGTAGAAGTGCATCTCTTTCCAGAACACACCCAGGCACCACGAAATTAATGGAGAGGAAAATGAGGTAATTACACTAGCAGGAAATCCCATCTGTGTAATAGCAGAGGAACTAGCAAGACTGAGTTGCATACCTCTAATGCCTAGGATTATACTCCTTTAAACTTTCTGTCCCTGTTTACAAAACAGGAATGAATGAGTGTGTCATCTTAGTCTCCAAAGGTGACGTGGTTTTTAAAGTTTCTCAGCAACACTCTCTGGGTGCCTGAGTATTTCCTGCTTTCTTCTACTCACTGGGATTTTTCTTTGGTTGTATAAAACCATTTTTGGTATTACTGTGAAGCAGCAGATTTTACTGGCTTTTACAGTAACCACTTCAGCTTCAGGGTGCTAGATAAATTAATGTTGAAAGAGATCCAATGTATGTTATAAAATATATTTTTCACACTAGTTGATAGGACAGGCAAGCACTATATATTTATCGAGCTGCCTTAAAAGGACTTGCCTTTTAGCAGATGATTCTCAATAACTGATCGCAATTAGCACCCATACATTAATATAGGCATTTACTAATTCTTTTTTAATTGTTCTGCACAACTGTATTTATTTCATCTAATACAGAGCAATATACTTTATTCTGAGGCAGTTGTGGCTGTGAAAAGACAAGAGAAAACAATGAACGAGAATTGGTCTGCTACTTGTGTCACATTAAATAAACCAGGAATGGTTATATAAATTCAATGACAGCAAATCATGGCCAGACACTTCAAATGCTCAAGTGATTATTGCTCAATTTTACTTTGTGATTAAAACCTACTTATAAAATATGCTTTAGGAAACACAAGAATTGCGATGCCTTGATGTGTAAGCCATCAAGTACTATACAGAAGGAGGCAGGTGTTGGTGCATATTGCTAACACTTAAATATTTAGCATGATCATTAAATTTTATATTGCACATATGCATACATTTCCAGTCAAGTGAATGCATGCAACAGAAATTTCAGCACTTGTCCCACATATTCTGTTCAGGAGAATCTGCCCCTTATTGGTAATGAATGAACAAATGAATGAGTAAAAGAGTTGCCTAAGTATGGATGGTGCATCTAAATCAAGTGAGCTTTGATAAAGAAAAAACAAATAGAGATGCAAGTGTTGCTGTTCCCTGATGGCTTTTTATATCATCACCTCCTTTCTTGGAAAATGCTTTGAATCTTTCATTAACGCATTTTCAAATGATTTCTCTTTTCTTAAGATATTCCTTCAAAATTCAGAATTGTTTAAAAAATATGGTTGGAAGATTAATGCAAATTTATGTATAAGACAGTTCAGCAGATTTAGCATCTCTAAGTTGCCAGTGTATTCATGTTTGATTCAACAACAAAGGATGATTAAAACCATAGTAATTAAAATCATATATTTTATGAATGTAATTTAGTAACAAATTCCACTCAGGAAGTTCAAAGACAGATAATCTTAGTTTCACAGCTCTCACAAGTACTACAGGTTCAGTCAGATTACATGGCTCTAAAAACATGTAAAAGCCTATCCCTGTGCTGTTCCCTTGAGTAGCTAAGTCCTTCAGTGGCTGCCAGAAATATGCCAGATATATTTTCTTCCCAGCAGAAAACTAACATCGTAATTTTATACTGCAGTCCACAAAAAACACATTGAGGCTGCATCCATGAACAGCCCTGAAAGCTCCCTATCTCCCTGAAGGTGAGTACCTTCAGTTGAATCTGCTGCTCCAGAGATGTAGCAATTGAGTAAATAAGAAATGCAATGTTATACAACCAAAGAAAAATCCTGATCCAGTGAGTAAAAGAAAGTAGAAAATATTAATATTCAGGCACCCAGAGAGTGTTGTTGAGAAAGTTTAGAAAATGTCTCTTGCCTTTTTCATGTTCCTTCTAGCACTGAAATCTGAGAAGGATCATAAAAACAACATTCCTGTGCCAAGGGCAGAGAGAGTGTCAAGGTACTTGGCTGATCTTGACTCAATACAGATATTTTTTTTATGTTCTTACATTGTATTGATCTAAGTATTCTTTTAGGAAGTTACTTACCATTTAATTATTGTCAATAATAAATTTGATTTAATGTTGCCTTTATGACATTATTTTTTTATTTTAATTTTTTTAAATAAACAAATCTGCCATTAGTAGTCCACTTGATTGTGAATGCATTAAACGAAATAGAATTCAGATGAGGATCCTAGGAGAAAGTCAGTTGCTTTATGACCATCTTCCTGCTCCTCTAGGGTGGTTCAATGGCATTCAGAGTCATCCACAGCTGCTCCACTTCCAGGAGAAATTTTATTTTAGATCTCTGATTTATGTTCAGATTTATGTCAATTAGGATTTAAGATTCATGACTTAATCCCACCTTATCTGCCATACTCTACCTTTGGAAAAAAAAAAAAAGAAGGCAATGACTGAAAAAATTTGCATGGTCTAGTTAAGACATTCTTTTCACAATCAATCACAATCTAGGTTTTTGCCTTGACTTACATCAGTAAGTACCCACCACACAGACTTTTTGAACTTTACTTCTTATAATAAAAAAGGTACTATTTTATAGTATTTCAGATTTCTAACCAATAAATGATTTTAGGATTAGTTATCAAAATTCCATTTGCACCCATCAAGAGAAGAAACTCTTATTTTTCAATAAGACCTGAAATATCAAAAAATTCATGCTAAATTAAACAGAGAAATAAAAATCTATTACCAGAGATTGACACAGCAAAATGACAGGACTCAAAAGTAATTCTGTCAGGGATTCATCCAGACAGTGCCATGGTCTGATGTCATCCTTTTGATATCAACACAGACATGCATTTTTCAACTGAATGATGTTACTGCACTGTACCCATTGTCAGCATTGTAAGACTCGTGCTATAATAAAACTCTGGTCCCTGATATAAAGACAGTTTTCTTTCAACTGTAGAACATCCTTCTGTATTCTTTCAAGCTCCTTCTAACAGTTGCATTTTAAAGGGAAATTTTTGCTGATATTCTCCTAGGCACTGTGAGCTGATGGTCTGCAATTTACACCTGTATAATCCTATATAATCCTATAAAGAGTTTTAGAAAAAAAATGAACATTGCAGGATCCAGGTATTTCTCAGTAATGTACACAAATGACACTTCTGTTCCTTTAACATAAAATACACCAGCTTATAGAGAAAACAAATAAAATATTAAGGACTTAGCCAAATACAATGGTTCTAGCTGCTGGACTAGACTTTTTCAGGAATATTATATCTTGCCTTCATAAACTGACTTTTTTTTTTTTTTTTTTTTTTTTTTTTTTTTTTTTGCTATAGGAAACTAGAATGTGAAATGTAAATATGATTAAAAGCCAGAGAAAGACATCTTTTTGTAAATGTAACTTATTGTACTACCCTTTCTCCAAAAACTGGGATTTGATTAATGATTTCAAGACTTGAAATCGATGGTTGCTTAGCTCCTTTTTTCTTCCCCTGCCTCTCATTGAAGTTTGTTTAAGTAAATAAAATGAAGTTTTGATCTGTATGAGAAACTCTTCAGCTTTTATAAAAATTTGTTACCATCACAGAAAATTGGGATTGGCTTTTAAGTAATGGAAAATCATGGATTCATTCATTAAACATCAATACCAATTTGTGTTCATCAATTTAGACTTCAGGATTAAACCCAGTCATTTTACTGAGCTATTAACAATATGTTTATATCTCCCATCAAGACTTCTTAAAGAGAGGAATATTTGTTGTCAGACCTTAGATTAGATATGTAAATTAGTGAAAAGCTGTAGCCATTCTGAAAATTTTAACATTTCAATTTTATCCTCACTCAAAAAATTCAAAACTGAAGCTTTTATTAAAACTGAAATCAATATTTACTTCCTTTATTTTTCTCATATCACACCAAGCTGTCAAAAATGATCAATATTTTTTTAAGAAAATAATTTATGGATATGAGAAGTGTAATGATTTACCACAGTTCACAGCAGTCAAACATCAATGATGCAAAAAATTGGAATATCTTTAGTTTTTCATATCCTACATGAAATTAGGATTTTATTGGAAAATAAGATATTCACAGTCATAAGGACTTAGAAAAAGTCACATTTGGAGTACTGTGTTTAGTTCTGAACCCCTTGGTACAGGAAAAATAAGAAACTACTGGAAAGGGTCCAGCAGAGAAGACTGAGAGGGGATCTCATAAAAACATATAAATATCTCAAGAGCAGGTGTCAGGAAGATGGTGTCAGACTCTTTTCAGTGGTGCCTACTGACAGAAAGAGGAGAAAAAGCCATAAATAAAACACAACAATTTTCACCTTAACACGTGGAAGAACTTTTTTACATTAATATGGCAGAGCGCTGGGACAAGCTGCCCAGGAAGGCTGTGGAATCTCCCTCTTTCTCTGGGGAAATTCAAAACTCACCTGAATACATTCCTGTGTCACTTGTTCTAGGTAGTGCTGCTTTCTCAGGGGCTTTGGACTGGATGATGTCCAGAGGACTCTTCCAACTCTAACAATTCTGGAGTTCTGTGAAATTAGGATTCTCATGTTCCAGTTGTCTTTCTACTTGCCCCAACTTCTGTTTTCACTACCTTTTCTAGGTTATCAGTAAGGATTGTCAAGACCCTGTCCTGCATTTTGTTTGTAATTGGTCAGTAATGGGGCTAGTAGACATGGTCCAACTACAGTGAAAGCTGATTTACCTGCATGATACGCCAATCCTGACAAGAGTATTTCCTTCTAAAACATACCTGGTCACTTTTGAAAGGACACAAGCTTTAATCAATGTTCCAGTTTCATGTATAGTTGTTTTCTATAAGGTAAGCTCTTACTCAGAAATTTTCTGTCTTGTATAGTTTCCCTCAACAAGATTACTTCTTGTGTCTTTACAATTACTAAAGCTGGATTGGTGGAAATGACTCCCAAAACACCAAAACCTTGATACCTTCATCCAATACAGACTGGTTCAGTCAAAACAAATTTAGTTCCACATTTTTTAAATGAGAATGTTAAAGAATTTTTAGGAAATAATTTTATTTTCCTTTATTTTTCTTCTTCTTTTTTGGACACTTTTTGTTATTTTTCTTTTTTCTGCTACATGTTTAGAGATTTATCTTTGAGAATTTAGTTCTTGCATTTTATTTTATTCTAACCTTTGTCTAAGTAGAGATTAATTTAGTGTTGCATCAAACCAGAGTCTAAAGAACAAATACAGCTCGTCTTTCTAGTTTTTTGGGGGCCCGGTATAATATTAAAGGAGAGAAAAGAACACTTCAAATTTAAACATAAATGCACATAATAGAGAAGGGAGACTTAAATTAAAAAAAAAAAAAAAAAAAAAAAAAAAAAAAAAAAAAAAAAAAAAAAAAAGAAGAAGAAACAAAGGAGTATCTCACTAAGACCAAAAATACTAGAAATTTCCAAAAGAAAAAAAACCCAAAAAAACGTAGCTTAAAATTAGTGTTAGAAAAGCTGATGGGAGAGACAGGATAAAATAGCTATCTGCCAAACCAAGGAGTATCACCTTTAAAACATAAATGTGGATTACATATATGTTCTTCTGTTGCTCGTATAAATGCTCAATATTTTTTTCTTAATCTTTAGACACACTTTGTTTCACAAAATGGCTGGTTTTGTGAGTACTATTGTTATTACTACTTAAAAATTCTTGATCTTTTTTAATGTATTTTTGACAATATGAATCTGCAGTTCAGTGGAGCTGTGCTGTCGTTAGTGCACCATAACCATATTCCGAAATTCCCAAAGTGTATATAGCAGAGGAAGCAGTCTATTAACTAATGCACTGATGACATTTCCAAAACCTGACTAATAATCCTCTCTATCTAAAATAATTTATTTTATTATTTCCAAAGTAGTTTTGTTTTCAAGTTAAAATAAGTCCATGTTCTGCTTGTTTGATCACTGTGTCACTAAGGTATGTACACTGTAGATACATTTTAATCATGTGCATGTGCATTTTTTATTTGTTCATAGAAAGACTCAGCTGTGTACATATTTACTACTGTAACTGCATCAAAAATAGGTTTTCTGGTCATTAGTACAAATTAAAATCTCAGTTGCACAGGATTCTTTTTTTCATATATTTCCATTCCACCTTCAGAATTTTAGAATCTGAAGGAAAGTATTAAGAAGGTAAAAAGGATTTATACTTATAATTTGAAAAAGTAATTATAAGTTAAAATTTAGGTCCCTTTATAAATACATGAAAAAATAGTACCATTTTTTTGAAATTATTTGGTCTACAGCATATCTCAAGATAAATACGTATTGGTCTGACTTTTCCTCTTTTGAAAACCTGGTGTTTAACATTCTTACATTCTCAGCTTGTTCTGCAGCTTTATTTTGGGTTTAAAATCTGTAAGGTAAATGCTCCCTGAAGTGCAAGTATTGTAGTGCTGAAAGAGAGACAGAAGGCATATTTCAATTTATTGATTTGTGCTACTAACCTTTACTTTGAGAGAATCCTTAATTTATCTGAGCAACAGACTGGTGCTTCAATACACCTTGTATTTGTTGAATTTGAGTGAAAAAAAATGCACCGAATTGTTTTTCCTATGTGTTACTTAATCTCTTTGAGTTTATTTAACAGCCTATTAAAATACAGTACAGGTATACAGGAAGGGTGAATGAGAATATTGCAAAGACGGGGAAAATATAAAAATCTGTAGTTTAATAGGACCCTTGTTTTTATTTTGATGGGACTCCAGATGTTGTGGATTTCTCCTTATACCTGATAGCACTGTTGGTGGATAGATTGCAAATTGAATTTATTCCTCAAAGAGTATCATCACAGACAATTGCTCACAGTTCAGCAAGGCCTTTTGAAGACATTATTTACAAAATCTGAGCAGCCTTAGAGTGATAAGGAGCCAGTCATGTTGCACTCCCTTTCCTGGCCAGAGTGAACAGATTGTTCAAGTATGTAGAATAGGAGTACATAAGATGCTGTTTTGCTATTTATTAATCAGGAGAATGCACTTTACAATGCTAGTCATGAAACTCTGAGGACTTTCATGCATTCACCACATTAAGCCAATATCTTTCTTAAATAACTGCAAAATTTTCTCTACACAGCTGAACTAGATGAACTAGAACTTTATATTTCAGTTGAAATTTAGAAGCTATGGGCTTCTAAGTGGATGTGTTTTGTTTTGTTTTGTTTTGTTTTGGTTTGTTTGTTTTGTTTTGTTTTAATAAAAGAGAAAATATAATAAACAATATGGAGCAAGTTATTTGGTGCCCCAGTTCAGATACTATGAAACTCTGAGAATCAAATAATAAAATTTGGCTGTAAGATCTTTTCCTTACATTACCTTAGTGATTGCAGAAGTACTGCTGAAACCTGTTCTTAATATACTTCTTATCTTTTGGATACGTCAGTTTCATAACGTTTTTATATTATGATGCTTTTATGTTTAGATTCATTGAATTTCTTATGTTTTCATAAATTTTAGAATTTTTGAAGAGCGATAGCAACAAAAACTACTGCAGAAGCAGTGAAATGTATTTCTTCTGGCTGCATTGAATGCAAACATTATATTTTAATAAAAATTTTATAAATAAAATTGTACCTATTAGTATATTAATAAAAAGACTATATTGTATATACAATTTTTATAAAGATTAATACATTTAATAATATTTCTGTATTATTTATGTAGTGCACATAAAGGACTGTGTTTATAACTGATCTTTGAAAAAAATGAAGTAGCTGTCATATGTTCTGCAACTTGAGTTCCCAGTTCTGCACGTCATTGTTTCACTTTATATCAAATTGGAAAATAGTTGTAATTTTTATATATTATCATAAATTACTGATTTGTCTAGACCAAGTGAAAGCTATGTGACATATTGACAGCTCTCTGGACTTTTTCCTTACTGTATTAGTTTGAACAAGCTTCAAAAAAAACATGTCAGCACCAACAGAGAAAAGAACAAAAACCAAGGGAATAGAAATTTTGACAATGTTCCCATTGCAGTGACAAATTATAAAAGATACTCCTTAACCCTTGTCTTAAGAAGTCACCATCTTTCCTCTTTCTAGAAGACAAAATATAATCTCATAGTATTACTATTTTTTTCTTAAAGGACCTGCAATGTTGTTCATACCATACCAAAGTATGAGCTAACAGCTTTTGTAAAGTATGGATGTCATTATACTACTACTGCTTATTGATTGTAAGGAAAAAATAACATTCAGTGCAGAGAAATAGTAATCACCAATTGTTAGAACAGTTAAAGCTGGAGGCAAATTGTTCTAAGAAAAACTTCTTTGGCCATAATACTTAAGACCATATAAACCAAAGCCTGTTTCCAAAGCCTGAAATCTCTCAGCAGTGACATTCACTCTCTCTGTATTGGTCCTCTCTGTAAATTACCCATAAAATGGTAGCATCTTTATACGTAACACCATTCAGTTTTACCTAAATGACCAGCCACTATTCTTTTTTGATTCAGTTGCAGGAAGTGTGCGTGACTAGACAAGAGAGTACTTCTTGACTTGATAATTCACTCTTCAATAGCTTCAATCTCTTCACCTGCCTATTGTATTGTACACCAATCCATAAACTCATCCAACTCTTTCAAAGATAGGATACATTGTGTCTTTGAGAAAATAATTTATATTATTCCTGTTTAATGGATGATCTGAGTTTGTTGTTCTGTAGCTGTACAGCAGATTTATAAAAAGGAATGGAAATGAATGATAGCATGCTTGAGTACTCATTGTAATTATCATTACCTGTATAGATCATAATGGGTTAAACAACACACACACATCTTGTAGAAATCTTCTTCATCAGGGATTCAGGAAATCTGTTGATATTTTTATTAATCTCGTAGTTGGGCAGTTGCCAGATTTGTTTTCACCCATGTTACCACCCTATCTGTTGCATTCTATGGGTCTTTACACAACAAGGCCTATTAATGTCCTTGGTTTTTTTTTCAATTCTGTCCTGGAGAAATAAAAGTGGCAAGTATCACAATAGAATGATCAGTGCATCAGTCCTTTTATATTTTATTTCAAATCCCAAGTCTGAGCTAAAATTTGTCAGCTTTTAATCAACTTACATCTGTGATGGATAAATCAGCAAGCAAGGGGGCAGTGAAAACAACAAGCACTTTTTTATGTATTAGAATATGTGACATTCTTTTTCAAGACCAGTGCTGAGTGAAGCAATGTCATTAACTAGCATCTTCTGATACTCCAGGCTGGAAAAGAGCAAAATAGTGTTAAGCAGGGAATAAAGTTACTGTTGTTTAATCATGTCATTTCTATCTGAGGATCAGGTTTTAATTTTATTGTAGAGGTTATGTATGTAATGTTTATTTGGATTTAAAGTCTGAAACCAACATACATGTATCTTTCATAAGACAGGACAAGGTTTATTTATTATACTTAAATGCCTTCCATAAGAGATTTGCTTAGGAGAAGCTTAAAAAAGGCTTTTTAATAATCTCATACTTATTTGAAAACCATCAACTATTAGGATTAGATTTTATTAAGTGTTGTTACCATGACCACCAGATTTAAATTTGTCTGTTCATTGATGACATAGAAATTTTGTGTTAGACAGAGTCACCATGTAAAGGCTTAAATAGTCATCTTTCTTTTATCACCTCAAAGGTCTTATTTAATCATAATCATAGAATGTTAAGGGGTTGAAAATGTTCTAGTTCCAGCCTCCCGTTCATGGGCTGGGATACCTTACAGTAATCCAGGTTGCTCAAGGACTTATAAAGCCTGGCTTTGAACACTGCTGGGGTTGGGTCAATTACTTACAAGTATTAGATTCCATAGAGTGGTATCTCTAGTAGCTTAAATTGTCTCTTGATACATACAAAGAATACATCAAGCTCCCTGGGAATCCCTTTTGCACAGCACAGAAATATCTTTGCAGGGACGAGTGTTTGAGAAGGAAAGAACTGTAACTGTCTCTGGTCCAAGCCTTGCAATTCAAACTTTGACCTGCAGCTTTGGAAGTCATTGGTCAAAGCAGTAAGACAGCTTGTTCAACCATCACAACAGCTAAAATGACCTTGAAGTCAAAAATCACTTTCTAAAGTCATCTAACTCTCTTGTGAATTGATTGCTAGTCAAGCTACTGTCTGAAATGCTGTCATCATTCTTGTCCTCAAAGTAGATGAAACTTTCCACAACTCTGTCATTAATTTATGCATAAACTCTGATTCTTTTCAATAAAAATGGTAATCTTCATGAGGCAGTTTGAGAGAAAAACAACAAAATTCTGAACTGTGACTGTGTGCATCAGGAATACATTTATCTGAGATGGCAACGTGCAAATGAGTAGAAACATCTTCATCTGTAAATACATAAGGATACTCATGCTCTAGCAACTTTCAGAAAATTTTATTCTGTTTTGAAAAATCTTACAGATATGCTTTTTACATTCTTTTAAATCATTGTTTTTCTGGATTTGGAGGAATTAGAATTAGAGAGTAATTGTTTTATTTACTATGATATAAACTTTGATTAAATGTAGAGTTAATCAAGATTTAAACAGTAAATGTATTCTTTTTCATGCACAGATACTATTTTTTTCACTGTGACTTTTTCATCTGGCTAATTATCACATAGGCTGAAGTAAAAATACAGATGAAGTATTTTCTCAGAAAATAGCCTGCTAGAATAGAAAAGAGCATGCTTAATTAAGTTATATCAAATGAACTGCATGTTTCACTGACAAAAATATTTTGAAAAGTTATGTAATGGTTCTATGTGATTTTCGTTCATTATAATAATATATAATATTCTTTTGTAATATCAATAATATTTTTCTAATTGAAATATCCTTCATCACTACAAAAGCAGTAAATGAATAAAATTACACTAATTTTTCATAAGAAGTCAGGGTTTTTTGGTCTTGGTTTTTGTTATGCATTGTAGCTTGCCGAATTATTAGAAAAAAATTAGAACTATATCAAGACATCACACCTAAGGTATTTCTAAAAGCACTAATACTTTTTTTGTCAGTTAAACAAAAAAACAATAAGCATCTGTAAAATTAAGTATCAAAAATGGTTCTGCAAATACAGAACTATTCAGCTGCTCTCAGAACGGTTTCTCTTAGTGTTATTTTAAAATGTGAATTCTTGTCATTGATAGGCAGACAATGTTGAATATTTTCAGGATGGTATAGTTATTATGCATTCTACTTTTTCAGATAGTTCTAGCTTAATTTGCAGAGTCAGCAGTAAAATATGTCTATGTGAAAATATGCAGAAAATAATTTTGTCCTCAAGGAGAACAAAGCATTTACCCAGAAATGTCTGTGATAATTCCGTCCGAAAAGAGCAGTCCCACAACATCTTTAAAACAGTTTTTATTTCCTATGTTTCCTTCCTCCTTTTTTTTTTTTTTTTTTAACTGTTACATTGGATTATGGTGTCTTCTGTAAAAAATGTTAGGATTATCTTATTTTGTTCTTCTTGTCTTTTTTTTTTTCTTAGTGAAAAAAAATACTCCCTATTAGTACAATTCTTGTTCTAGAAATATGACACAACTAAATAAAAACATAAAGGTAGACAGAAATACAATGATTTCACTAATCTAATGAACTCCTTTTTTCCCTATATCTAATTAACTTATTTTATCCCTATAGCTAATAGATGTATAAGACGTTATATATATGCACCATCACAGGACCTTTTATAGAGGGACTTTATGGGATTTTTGGGTTTTGCTTTTGTTCTTTATTTTATTTCTCTTTTTGAACATATAACTACAGCATTTTAAGGTTATACATTTAAAGAAATTTGGGATGTATTTTCCACATGAAGAGAGTTAGGTCTTTTAGTGAAAGGGGAAGCAAAAAGAGAGGGATGAGAATTTTTTTGAGGAAGGAACTTATGTTAACTGAATGTTTCATAAAATACTTCTTTCAATTTTCAATAATTGTTTAATATTTTGATATTCGAGTGTTGATAATCTTTAATGGGACCCGTGAAACAGGACATTTTTTCTCTTACACCTATACATATGTTCTTACTTGCTTGCAGACAGCTGAATGTGGATGCCTGAAAATAAGCAATAGGATTTTACAGAATGTGAACAAAGACGACAGATTTCTGTAAATAAAAATAGTTAGCTGATACACACTTATCTGCACATTTAGCCATACTTGAAAGAGGATATTCTTAAGCTTCTTTACAAGTAGTTCTACAATTTTTTATTGTAGGTCAAAATACTGGAGTTCCAGCTGCCAGTTAAATATTAGAGATTTAAGTTTCTAGTTCCTAAGTCTCTCCGTATCCTTGAGTAAATCACATTTTTTCAGGTTCATGTTGTCTTTGGGTATGACAGATTTCCTGACAACAAAATGACCTACATGACAAGGCACATCCCATGTCTATGAACATATGGTCTAACATCTTGTACTCCTTTAAGAACACCATTGTGGTTTTCTGTTACAAACGCCACACAGTTGGCTAAGAAAAGGTTCGGCGCACTCGAAGATTTCTCCATTGCAATGACATTATTTTTAGTACTGTCCTCATTAATGGAGAGAATCTTTTAGAACAAAATACAAAAATGCTGATATAATTACTTTGGAGTATAAGACTAAATAAGAAATTACGAGGTGGAAGTTTTTATTCAGTATGATTGCCAGCATCTGCCATCAGAGAAAACCACATTTCAGTTTTGTGTGCCTACCCTTTGGAGCAGGAAAAAAATATGCTAAGCTAGGACAACTTTCTGTTTTCATACTAGACAGATAAAGGTTCTGCCCCATTTGGAATTTTCAGTAAAGACAAACACTTTTAAAATCTGTTATAACAGATGTGCTATTGCAAAGGAAAGAGTGACTCAAATTAATACTTCTCACTAAAAATGTAGAACAGCTGCATTTTTCAGAAGTGTTTCTTGGATCTACTCCTGATTCTTTATTATAGTCTATGTAATTTTTCCACACTGTAACCACTGTCTTAATTAAAAATCTTTGTGCTTTATCAGTCCATATATGATTAGGTTATGTATCACTCATACATTGCAGTGTTGTCTGTTGGAAAGGATTGTCTCCCCTTGCAAAGGAGATGATGATAATAAGCCCTACACTAGCTTGCCTCATGTTCTTTTATGAAAACAATAAAACAACATCTGTTTTTTAAAAGAGTCCTGGCAACCTTTGCCTAAATGATAACTAACACCAACACTAGAAGAAGAATTCTACTAATAAACAAAAAATTCTTTTAGTCTCCTTGATGAAGCAGCATCCATATCTGATGTTATAGCAGCTGAGGACTTCCATTATCCAGCTGGTGTAAGCATTCTAATTCAACACAACTTTCATGTTGTTTAAATTATTAGCCAAATTCTAAAGATTTTTTCATACTGCTCTCTTTATTTTCTTTCTACCTCATTAGCCCTTGTGCCTTTGTGTTGAAAAATAGCCAAATTTTAATTTTTTGAGTAAATACCAATAAACAATCTATTTAGAATTCAGTAACTTTCAAAGTCTTCTATAAAGCAGAATACAAAATTAAATTTTTGAACAATGAACTTTTCTCTTTCTGAAACTATGTTAAAGAAGCATGGAAGAAAAGTCATAAATATTTAGAGATTGCCTAGTAGGTGAGGAACAGTTTACTAGTGGTAGCAAGCAATGTAAGAACCAAAATTTTTTATTATATTTTTGTTAAGGGCCGACATTAACTAAAAAGCAAAAGAAATAAATCAGTTGCTACACCTTTCATGCCATAACTCCTTTGTATTTGGGGTTTTTTTCCTTAAGTGTTGTCTTAAGTATCTCTTCTTGGGCTATATTGAAATATTGTGCTATACTTAATAATGGGTAGATAATTTCTTTTAAAAATAATTGAACCAGAAACTTAGGGAGAAAGTAAACTATTTCCTTGATAGGCAGCAATAAAATAGTGCTCTGTAACCATTCAAAAATTTCATTTCAGTTGACAATTTTCTTTATGGTTTGCTGTTTGGTCCTCTATGACAATTGTGTCTAGCTTTTCTGGTAACAAAATTGAAAGTAACAAAGAACTGGAAATTAACATGAATATATGTATATATTCAAAAATCCACTCAACTTTAAAGCAAAGCGTAGATAGCATCGCTTTTTATTAGTACTAAATATATTAGTTAAGTAGTTGAGAGTTAAGAACATAGCATTAGTGATGGATATATCTGTGGGGCTTACTATTAGCGCTGCACACCTGCATTATGAAACTTCACATTTCTATCTTAAGATCTAGCCTGTCTTTATTTTTCATTGAAATTTAGTAACAACTCTTAGCCAGTGTAACTACATGGAATAGTTATCATTGGTAATGCTGTTCACAAAAGAAACTTTGTGACTGAGAAAAATTTTAAAAAAAAATTGTGGTTTTTTTTGCAGGATTTTCATTGGCCATATTACATACATGCTCAAAGAATGTGGTACTGTCCATTTCCACAGCAACAGTATTGGGGTTTGGGGTTTATTGTGCTTTGTAAAATGATGCACTGATTAGAGCTGTATCTATTTAGTGGGTTGAAAAATATTCCTTCCTTAGATACATGTTCACTGCTTAGTAATATAGTAAAGAATACAAGTCAGAGGCTCAGTAAAATGTCAGATTTTCCTGTGCAAAAATACCCCCCTCCCCTCAAATGTGTTTGCTGGAATTCAGTTAGACAGACTGATGACTACTTCTGAAGCTGTTTACAGAGAAAGCATATCTCTGTGCACTGTGTCCAGTTGCATGCTGCTTATTATTTAATTTTTATTTTATTTTTTACTAATAAATATCTGGCATTCCAAACTTCTTTCATATAGAGATTTTTGTTTTGTTTTTGTTAAGTTGATTGAGTTTTTACTGCAAGAACCCAGGTGTATATTCAGATTACTAGCTCACACAACAAAATCCTACTTTCTCCTAAGACTAGTTTAAACTGTAGTTTTTATTTAACAATCATTTTTGACAACTGCATTGGAATAGATTGATGTTAATCCAAGAATGATGAGGCAATTGAGGAACATTTCTAGACAAATGGTACCAAATTGCTTTAAAATGCGAAATTACTAAGCTACCTAGGAGAACATGACTCTCAAAAGGTCCAGAGTAAAAAAAACAGAATGAAATTTCATAGCTCAAAGGGCAGGATCATGCACTTCAGTACTAGTACCAAAAACCTGTCATTACCTGTTCAAGTTTTGTAAGCATAGATATAATAGAAAGGAAAAGAACAAAAAGTACATAAAAGGATAAATTAAACATGGAGCTAATTTTGCAGGGAGAGATACCAATGGTATAGTCAAAATACTAAGAACTCCCCTAATTTGATAGAAAATTCAATTCTTTTTAAGAAATATGAAACAAACTTGGAAACAATTTGAATCACTCTATATTAGAGAATGCACGTTACAAAAAGGATCTGAAAACATTTATTCTTACAAATCAAAGTTAAAACTGAGATAACTGTTGTCTACAACTAGACCCATGAAAGCGATAGCGCACAAGGAGTGAAATGGCAGCATCTGCCAAACCACCAATGTGTGTGCAATTGGCCATGAACACTTCCATCTAGAAAACAAGTTTATGGCCACCAGATAAAAAGTATTCAGAGAGAATAAGTAACAAATTGGAGGCTGTTGAGAAAAGAGTTACACAACAATTGCAGCTGTGGAAAGTGATTGAACTTGTTTGCCCAGGAATTTCTCTGCTGGTTCTACATTCTGATTTAACTTAATGCAAAGTTCAAGTAACAAAGCAAAGGTCTGGAAGTGCAATAATGGTCTTTTTACTATGACATAAACCATCTCTCTCTTCCCTTGTTCCATGCTGAGGTGCAACACTATGACCACACTGAAGCAGTCCCATATAGGATAATTCAGGTCCTTTCGGTAGATAGATTTCTCTACAATTCAGAAGTCTTATATTTACTCTTATTTCTATTTTAACATTTAGGGTTTTTTAAATTTAATCAAATAATTGTATAAAATATAAGCATAATTTCTTCAGAAAGTTGCTTTATTTCAGGCATTATTCACATGGTTAGAAGGGAGGGATGAAGGGATAAGTTAAAGCACAAGAGCATGCTGTAGCTCTAAGTCTAGACTGACCTCCAGGAAGGCACTAAAAACCTCTTTGAAAGAAATCAGCTATTGAACAAACTGGTTCCTGCAGGCTTTAAGGCATAATACACATGATGTTACTGTATTTTTTTTTCTCAAAGTTAGCAGTTTCCAGCTATTGCCAAGTCATTCAATGGCAGTTTGCGCCTATTGTGAGGAGAAACTGGGCAAAACAGAACTTTCTATTTTTTGTATTTCTCTGATTTGTAATAATAATGAACCAATACATTGAACTATGAACTTATGAGGATGGTAAAATTTTAATGTAGTAAAAAGAAAAACAAATATTCTGAATTTTCCATAAGCAGAACTAGTCATGGTGTGGAAGAAAAAAAATAAATTTATGTATTAAATCTATATTAATGAAATAATGTCCACTGGAAGACCATTAGATTGTCATTCCCTCTTAATAAAAAATAGTGGTTTTTTTCAGTTGTGTTGGTACATCTGATAACCTCCAGCTCAACTTTACTACCTAAAATAAAAATTAGACCATTTGATTCTCTTTTATAGTATTTCTTCATACATATTCCCAGATTATTTTTCCATGATGTGTTGGTGGATAATTATCCTCATTAGTAGAAAAGAGCATGCAAGCTGCTCCCTGATTTTTTTAAGAACCTAATCACCTGTAATATTTTGTAATTACAGCCTTCTTCTCTAGGAATCTTTAAATCACAAATACACATTCATGTAAGTAATAGAAAAATACGTTTAAAAATATACTTTCCCTTGAGATTACTTTGTTATGACTCTTTCATGTTCAACAGATAACAGACATAGAGGTGACTGCCTAGTATATAACAATGTCAAATTCCATTAATGCAACAATTAATTTCTCTACCAAAAATATAATGAACTCAACCATTTTGTATTTTTACTCACCTGTCAAGAAAAGCTTTTAACTCTGCATCAAAGTGCACGTTAATTTGTGCAAGTGCACACAGAGAATGGATGAGTTTATTATATCATAACTATAAATATAACTATATAACTATATAACTATAAAAATACATATTATATCATAACTATAAAAATGGCAAAAAGGAAGAGTATTCCATAAATAGGAAAGAATTGTTAGCCCAACAATTAAGGTCTTAAAAAACTAATCAAAATAAAACATATATTTATTAGTCCATTTACAACAATGCTCACATTTGCAGTCCATAATAATACAGTGAAGCCTCATAAGAAAATAGAAGGAAGACTTGTTCAAGAAAACTCATGAGTACTCGTAACCTTTTCTCCACTGTAGTTAGTCCTTCGATTTCATCCCAGTTCCTAAGGTTGAGACTTCAGGCTCCTCGAAAGCAAAGAGATGGTGTATAGTTTTGGATAGCTGTTAAGTCTCAAAGTTTCCACTGCTGAAGCTGACAGGGCAGATCTTGTTTTATACATTTCACTCTCTCAATGTATTTTGGTTTTGTGGTTTTCCAGCTAGAGCCTGGAAGGTATATGGTCATCTTTCCCAAGCTCCCTCCCTTTAAGTCTCCATTGTTGTAACACTGGGACTCTCTGAGAGCCTCTGCCCTTTTTCACATTCAGCACTTGACAGCGCTGCAACACCAACATGTTGATCAATGATAACTTGGCCACTAGACACTAGTTAAGGCAAGCTAAAAGGAGACAGGGGCCAAGGCCAACCTACATAGGTCTTGAGCCCGCGCACTGACCAACATAAGCCAATGTGGAGAAAAAAAAAATCATAATTTTAGGGATACAATATCCTTATTTTCCTCTTTGAGGAGAAATTACTGTATTTACTGTGATACCTTTCCATTAATTGTGATACAATTGTCCATTAATTACAAATACTTTATTTTTTCCAGAGTATACAATAATTATATCTAAAATTCATCTTCTGCTCTAGAAAACTATTCCACAGGTTTGGTAAAGTTAATGCAATTCATTCAGAGTTCTTGAAAAAAAATTAGGGGAGTGGGAACTTAAAAGTTCAGTCTCAGTAACTGGGAAAGGAAGTCTTTATGTAGATACTTGAAATCTCATAATTTGTATTACTGTGAAGAATATATTTTTTAAAGTGCTATCTTGCCTAGCCCTGCTCCTTAGTAGTTCTTTAAAAGAAACATGTGAATCCAGCAAAGGTGTTTCTTCCCATACTTTTTTTCTTTTTAGCCTATAAGTGTGTCATAAAAAAATTAGTATCTTATTCCTACAGTTTCAACTAATAACTTTTCCCTGCTAACTCTCAAATCCATTTTGTCTTCTGATAACTGATGCAGTTCTATGTTGAGGTCTTCCTATCCAGATTTTTTTCAAAACTTTCTTAATGATAGGTTTAACACACCACACTCTGAATAGTCTACCTTATTTTTAAAAACTGTCTCCTTTTTCATTATCCTCAATTGTGATAGCAAATATACATCTGTGTTAAGGTCTCCTGCTCCTCAGTTTAACAGAGTTTTGCCGACTCCTTCTGCTTTGTATTTCACACTGCTTCTAAAGTATCTCCATTAGCAAATCAAGACCTTGTGCTATTGATGCCTTCTGTTGCTATAATACTCTGTTGTTCAAGTTTCCCTTCCTGGAACTTCCCTTCCCAGAACTTCTCTTCCTGGAACTTCCCTTTCCTTCTCCACCAATATCAATTAGTCAGATTTGAGGTTTCTTCAGAAAGTCAGATTGGATATAGGAATCTTCCACTTGTCAGATTTTGAATCTTGACCTTCCATGAGATGTTTGAGGATCTAAATAACCACCAGGCCCATGTTACTGTTCTGTGTGGTGTAGGAGGGTTATAATTCTCCAAAGCCACAGCAGGTGCCTTATCTTTGTGCTTGACTGACTTCCTGCTTTGATTTGCTCCTGCTCCTTTTCTTAAAGCAAAAAATAGTCTTTCCACAGCTTTCGTTATTTTTCCCTGGCTAATATGAAAATAAAAAAAAACTGTATATCATTCTTCCTGTTTTGAAACCTGCTTTATCTTTGCCCACACATGAACATGAAAAACACAGAAAAAGACAGAGGGTAACTCCCAAAATTGGTACATAACATAGTTGTCTGAACTTGTTTTTTGTTTTACGTAACAACAGATATAAACCTGCAGGGTGAGAGGTAACTGGTTTTCCAAACCTCTAATAATTCTAAGTGAACTATTAATATATTCAAATCCCACATAAGTATCTTGTTTTCATGTATTTACTGCATACTTCATATGCAGTGTATCTTATATTCTTAGGGAATAAAACCCCATTGAACAAACCACCAAAATTTTTTTCTTTACTGCAAGTCTTCTCTGCTTAATTGTGGATAACTTCATATGGTAGTACTAAATCACATTTTTGTTCAAACCTTTTTTAGATTCAGAACAGGAATCAAATTTGTAATCTTCTTAAACAATTTTTAAGCCGGTATTTTCAACTTCTGTCAACTGCTGTTGCTGCAGGTGATTTCTGAACATTCTGTGAATTTGACACATCCCCATAACATAAACATGTAGATAGCTGCAAGACTGCAGAAGCATCAAAAAAAGAGAAAATGCTTAGAGCTCTCTTTGCCATACTTGAGGATAGCGTTAAAGGGAACCATGCACATATGGACCTAATGGTGGGCAGCATGCATTTAATTATTTGACTGAAGCTGCAGTCCATATGCTGCTGCATCCAGATGTTTTCTATTCAATATAGGGAGATTATCAAATATCCCATTGTCACCCTCTACCAGGACTCTTGAAAAATATCCATCACAATACTGGAAATGCATCTAATACATCAAATACAAATGCTAAGGGGAAGAGCCTTTATCTGTGATTTGTTGTATGCTTTCAGTTCTTCTTCCCTGTGACAAACCTCGAGGCAATTGGCAGGTGGTATCAGACAGAGCAGATCGCCAGCCACTTCATCTTCCACTTGACAAATAGACCATTTCACATCAATCTTGTGGTTCAGTACATTTAGAAAGTTTACAGCATCTTTCTGTCCTGAAACCTCTTGATCTACTGTTACTACCTGTCCCTGTATGGAAATTACTATATTGAACATAGATTTCCTCCTATTTCTAATTTCTCAGTTATAAAATAATGAAAACTTTCTGTTTGATTCACCTATATAAAGCATGATTATTTCTGTTGAAGTACAGGGGGGTGTCTTACTGAAAGATGAAACCAAATGTTTTAGAGGTAATTCATTATGCTCTGATTAAATAAAATTCTAAATATTCTGCTGCTATGCTACACTAGGAATTACTTCAGTATACTACAGGATCTTCTTGAGTATCACCAAGAGCCATGAACACTGTGAAAATGAGTCCTAAAAATACAGGTGTTATATGAGAAAATATTGCTTCAATTAAAATTGTGCCAAGTTAGTACACTTCACAGTGATATACTTGTTCTAAATCAGAGTAAATATGGAACTTTCTGATTACATAATCAAAGTGGCAACAACTGAAATCATGTTGCCTGCACCCTAATGAGAATCTAAACTTTATAGACTTATATGACTGTTATGATGAGTGACACAGACATTAATCTATAGTTGGTTGCATTTACTGTGTTAATTATGTCTAATATTCTATCAGTTCAAACTAAAATTGTCTATGAAATAATAAAGAAACCAATGGTCTTGAGATTTTTGACATTAAAAGCCTTCAGACAATTAAATTATCTCAAAAGTATGATTTTTTTATGTTAAGTAGAAATTTCTGGGGAAAAAAAAAATTCAGGATTTATATATATATTTATATAAATATATTTGAAAATTGAGCTTGTAATTAGCATCAAATCTTTTCCTGCTAGAATTTTTTGTCTAATATATTTGTTCTTTTTTGATAGCACTTTAGTGTATCTGATTGACAAATTTGAGATCACAATATTAGGTCATACATACATTTTTCTTATTTTTAACTTAATTAAACTTTAATATTTGACACATTACAGAAGACAAGAAAATAGTGATTTACCAAAACAAAAGATAAATTTGGCATGTAAAATTAAAATAGATAATGTCTCTCTAAAATAATGAAGGTAAACTAGAGGAAAACAAAGATGTGCATTAATTTCCAGTTTTATTCATAAAAATTCGTAGCATTACCTTGAATTAATAAGTTGTGAGTTCTTTTTAGATGGGAAGTGGCCTTCAAAACACCCTCAGTTGTATATTTATTATTCTGAGAGACAGTCTGATCTTTGTAAGAAGGTCAGAGAATCATAATAATACACCATAATGTTGAATGGTATCTTTAAAGTCATCACAGGAGCCATCTGTCTTCCCATTTGTTTGTCATGGTGAGGTACTGACCTCTGAAGGTGTACTAGCCTCTTCCAAAGTTAGTGCCAACCTTATTTGACTCCAGACAAGGTAAGCAAATTATTATATGTTAGCTTTTTATGTTGGAGCACTGTACTGATGTTACCCAAGTGACTGTGCACACAGCAGTAATCTAAGCTGCATCTGCAGCCAAAGACATCTGGCATTTCATCTTCATCGTAAAATTCATTAGATGCCAACCAGTCCTTTCAGACTTGCTACTGTTTGAAAATAACATTATTAAAAAAAAATCCTATGAATTCCATGATTTAAGATATTACTGTGCTTCAGAGATAATCACCTTTAAATAGGTAGTTGAATTTCAGTATTTTTCCAAAGCTTAGAAGATCCTATTTTCTTATCGCAAATTACTATCTAGAGCACTAATAAGAATGTAGAACCCATGAATCATAGTGCAAGGAGGGGGGCTGTGGTTTGTATTTGTTTTTGCTTTTTTTTTAAATTTTCTTCTGCCTTTCTCTACACAGTTGGCTTGGTTTTTACTGTTCATTTATCTGGGTAATAAAGGAAAAGTCCTGAATTTGGCCTTTCATTGTTATATATAATGGTCTATATAAATTAATATTTAAGAGAGGTTGAAAATGCCCAACAGACAAAAATATTACTCTCTAATGCTCTTTTCAATTTAGCAATTAACATAGCAAGCATCCAAAGCCCCAAGTTATGACAGAAACTTGTAAACATCACTAAGAATTAACAGTGGAAATCTTTTGTCAAAAGTTGTTAAAAGGTGTGTCTAGAGTAACCTTCCAAGAATCTTTATGTGAGATGTGTACTGAGAATTATTGATACTAATTTCAAAACATGATAGATTTCTCAGATGATTATACATTGCCATAGTAAACTGACAGTAGCAAGCCATGTCATGTTTCTAAAATGAAAATAGAAAAGAACAAGATCAGTGAAGGATTTTGTTAGGTTTTTTCAAACTTCCTTGGGAAAAAAAATACCAATTTATGCAGCATCATTTAACAGCAAAAGATGCAGGTCAGAAATAAATATATGTGGCAAGAAAACTAAAAATTTTTGAAACAACAGTTGTGATGGATTTACTATTCATTTTGAAACACTGTGTCAGTCAGTTACGTGCTTTTCAAATCCAGAATTTTTTTGGTTTTGTGAAATCCCAGAACATTCTCTTTTTTATTTACGTGACTGATATTTTAAACAGGATAATCTGAAAAAAAAATGCTTCTCAAGAAAATACATGTTTAAGAGATTAATTTGGACCTTAAGACAAAGTTCCCACCTTGGTCTGTTACCTACACAAAACTGGAGACTTAAAATCTGACAGAATTGTCCTGTTGGATTCTGGATTTTAGCATTCTTTTGTGGAGACTCTCAGAAGAATTTAAAAAATTTGAAAAATAAATTTGAAGAATAAATCTGAAAAATAAATTTGTACATACTAGGCAATTATTTGTAGAATGTGACAGCAAAATTGTTTGGGGTTTTTCCTTGTCTCACATGAACATTTTTTATTTTTTTAGCAGTTCCAGTGTAATTAGGTAATTAGAAGACAGGTAATTTATTCTTAGATGACAAAATACAGTTAGCTTGGGATACATCAGGCTGTAATAAGTCTTTCTCTCCTCAAACATGTTGGAAGTCAAATACAGTCTTGTCTCTGTGGAGTTTAACCAATTTGCACAGTCAATTGGAATCTTCTGCTGATTTTGGAACACTTGATACCGTATTGCAACTCATGAATTGTTTACTCATAGAGTCATAGAATAGGTTTTACTCCTAGAATCAGTAAGTGGTTTGGGTTAGAAGAGACATTTAGAGGTCATCTAAACCGCCATCTTCAGGACATGAGCAGGACATCTTCAAGTAGATAAAATTGCTCAAACCACCATCCAGTCTGATCTTCAAGGTTTCCAGGGATGGGACATCATGACCTTGCCACTGGGCAATCTGTTTGGGTATTTTATCACCACTATTGTAAGAATCTTCTTTCTTATATTTAATCTAAATTGAAGTTTTATTATTTTAAATCCAAGATCCCTTTTCCTATTGCAACAATCTCATAGTGAATGCAATTTGTTCTTCAAGTAGTTAATGTCATTCAGGTTGGAAATCATGGAAAATTACCATATATTCTCCCACTCTTGTGGAACAGAAAAAATATAAAATTTCTTATTACTGCTACTCTGTGCTTTTACATTGCTTTGTAAATTATTTAGCTAGTATTACAGGCAATGATCTCTCATTTTCAGTCAGTGTACCTGAAGCACTACAACAATTCTTACTAAGCCCTTGAGCTACTGCAGTGCTGTCTGCAATCTATTAAGATGTTCATGGAGCCAACATTATGCTGTCCAGATTTTAATAGTAGTCATAGAGTAATTTGGATTGAAAGTGACCTTTCAAGGTCATTTCACTCCAGCCCCTTGCCATGAGCAGGGACGCCTCTTACTAAGCCAGGTTACTCAGGGCCCTATCCAACCTGACCTCATATACTTTCAGGGATGGAACATGCACAGTCCTACTGAGTAACTTGCTCCATTGCCTCTTTACCCTCAAAGTGAAGAGTTTCATCCTAATATGTAATTTAATACTAGTCACTTCCAATTTAAAACCATTCCCCCTTGTCCAGTCATTACATGTTCTTGTGAATAGTCTCTCTCTATCTTTCTTGTAGGCTCAGATGCTGGAAGGCATTCGTTTCATTCTACAAATTTTTCAGCCTTGCAGTCTCTCTCTTTTCAAAGCTACTTTATTTTTACTATGGCTGGTAGTGTTTGGTAGAATTGTTAATATTACTGTGAATAGAAATACTTGAATATTTTACATTTTCAGCTGGACATACAGTATAAAGAACAGTTTCCATTTTCAACTTAAACCCTTTTTTCTTGCTATTTTGACATGAGAAATTGACTTGAGTACTTAAACCTCTGAAAAGATTATTTATAATTCTGAAATATTTAAAAATAATTATTATTATATAAAATTTGTCATTCTCCCATAAAACACATAAAATGTCTCTGTCATCAGACACATTTGTCTCAAATATTTTATTTGCATTTTTCTGCAGTATGTGATACCATATAATTTATAAAATATCTATCCCTACCAGGTAGATTCTAAATTGACGCATACATAATCTTAAGCAAATAATAAGCAACACACCTCACTGGTCAAATGAATATATTGTTGATAAGTGTTCCATGAGTTTTCTGCTTTACAGATTTCTTTCTCAGTCTTCTAGTAAGTAGATCTAGTTAGCTGAAAGAGGAGAGGACATCCTTCTAGATCAGTATTAGGATCATCCTCGACTGACTCTCCAGGCAGGCAATGTAGTGCTTTTTGATGTTCCATCCTCTCTTACTCTCATGAAGATATACTAATAAAGTAGCATAAAAGTTAAGTAATACATGACAAAAATTAAGTCTTTTCCTTAGAACTTTATCTAGAACAGTCTTGTAAATATTCTTTATATTGCCATTTCTAGAAGTCCTTGGGTCATGAATTCAGAATTAATTAATAAAATTAAACCAATTTAAATGAATGAATGGAACAGAATTATATTTTTCATCCTAACACTGTTTTATAATACTGTTAAGACAGTAACACAAATTCATATTCTTAACAATTTACTTTCTAAAATTCTGAAATCATACAATAATAAATTTCTATGTTTGATCTCATATTCCTGGCATTAATTTTACTTGATCTCTGAAAAGTTTTGAGATTAAAGTTATTCAAAGACTGGAGGAGGAACTTTTTTGAGGGGCAGGGAGGAGAATTTTCCTTTTATTTTACCGTAATTACTGATTAAGTGATAAAAACTAATTGTGACAATAAATTCTTTTTTTATCCTAGAAGGCTCATGAATTTTTTTGGAAGTGTCTTTTTGCTCCAGTATTTTGATATATTAGATGAAGCCACATGTGATTCCTCTTGAGAAAAGTAGTTTGAAGGATGATAACTCTGTCTAGACTAACTTTATCAGGGATTAATACACCCTTTATATTTGAGTTTCAGCAAATATTAGTTGTTGTTGGGGGTTTTTTGTTGTTGTTGCTTGTTTGTTTGGGGTGTTTGGTTTGGGGTTTTTTTTGCAATTCTGATTCAGGATGTCCTTGTAGGATTCATTGTCTTCTATGTAGAAATACTGTGATTGACCCTTGGAGAACACGTGTATATTTATAAGTTTACAGCACATTCTTTTCATGTTTGTATCAGATCTGTATGTAGATAGCATCTTCCATCCCTAAAAGATAAATAAATTAAATTATAAAGGATTTTTCCTTCTAAATTCCGTACTTCATGTTTCCCAAAAAGATATGCCTTAATCAATCCCACTTGGTTGTTTGATACCAATATTCCTACTTGGGTTTTTTCCAGAGTTTGGGGAGTTCTTCTGTGCTTCTCATCACTGTAGGAACTCTACCTCTTCTATAACCGCAGGTTTCTATAACCACAAAAAGATACTATACTAAGTTACATACCTCATTCTATTTTTATTTCCATTTGTTCAACTCAAGTGCATGCAATGAACATTACAATTTTGAGGCTGAATTCTATCTGCAGAGTTGGGATAGTAGTAACTAGAAATTCAGGGCTGTTTTTCAGGGCACTCGATCTAGAATGTTGTCAGTAAAATCTGCCTGGAACATTGCAATGACAATTTTATGCAATCATTTATCAAACTATTTTATAAACACAGTGTGATTAATGTACAAACATTAAGTAGATATGTATACACACAGCTGACTTATTAAGTTACCTGAAATATCCAGCAGAGCAGTACATTATACCATACAAGCCTATTTATTCATCTCAGAAATCCTGAGCTGGCAGATCACTTAACTAATAAGTGACCAAAGTACCCTTTCCATTCATACAATGAGACATAAAACCTCTATACATATATAAACTGCTTTTTGAAAATTGCTTTCAGAGAAGTAAATATAATCTGTGTAGATGAAATCACAGTATCAATTTAAAATGATATACCAGTTTCAAAACAAACCAGCTTATGTTTCTTACTCATAGTCACTCTTCTGTAGAGATGTTACACTTTTGACACTGAGTGAATTTCTAGCCACTTCCTGGGAGCCTTCTTGTCTCAGAGCTCTCAAGAAAACAAGAATAATGTCACAAATTGTGCAAAGAGGCTTGTGTGAGTGCGGTTCAGATGTATTTTCATCTCTGTTAAGATGACCTACTGTTCTTCTGAAACATAACCTAAAGTTCAGTGTTAAACTGTTCATAATTGCTTAATGACTTCAAAATAGAGTTTGCTATAAAATTATGAGGAAAGTAGTCATATTATTTTAGTCACAGTAATAACTCAAGTCCTTGAGAAACAACCCATTTGTAAAAAGATTGAATCATTATCCTGACATTCGAGAAATATATGTTGTGATAGCAGCTAAACTGAAGGAAACATCTCACCTAAAGAAGCAAAAATTGTGCAGAAGAACCTTACAAAACTACAAAAAAAATTCCAACCTTGTTTTTTGTTCTCTGTTCTCTGTTATTTTCAGGTGGGAGAAGGTTAACCTTAGTTTCTGCATTGCATTAGCTTTTAACTGGTGTTATGAATCTGAAAATATCTTCATTATGTTTAAGAAAATAAAGGAAAGACTCCTTTGACTTTTTTTCTCTTATCTTTTTTTCCCCCATGATACTATGTTTCTATTCAGCTGCAATGAGACAAAAGGAATTGATAGGTAGAGCAAGAGTTCCTTTTGGTTTTTTCAACATTTTTATAACGCACCTTTAACGAAGAATTTCTTCAACTGGTGGAAACAGTTTACCTATTTTTTTTTTTTTAGAGTGCTGTGATTTTGCTTGTTACTTACGGAATTTTTGATTGCAATGTTAAACTAATCTGTGAAGTGGCTTCACTAAATTTTAAATCCATTTGTCAATAAGGAAAATAAAATTTTGGCTATTAGTTTAAAATTAAGAAGTCGGTTTTACACAAAATCCTTTTTCTCCCTCTATCTACTTGCTGCAAGCAAGTGGCCAAACATCTCATTCCTCCAGTCTACGTATATCTTTCCATGTAATCACAGTGACTGTTTAATACCCTGTCCTCAATTTTCTAATTTAAGTGATAGGTTTAAAACAAATTCTACTTTTTTCTTCACACCATGGTAATTTTGTAGTTAATCATAGAAAAGTTCTGGCTGGTTAAGGATAGGATTGCCAGTCTTTCCTTGCAGCAGTACTCATCCCCAAACAAAATCAAGCAAAAAAAATTGTAAGGGGTAGATGTAAAAATATCTGGAATTTATTTTGAGAGAGGGTGGGTTGAGTAGGAAGAACTACCAGTGGGAGGCTTGCTGCCACAAAGATGCCAGTAAATACCATTGTGAGTTATTGGGTTTTAGAGAAAAATACAAACACACCGGACCCTTGTGTGTACTTCTTCTGTCAATATCAAGTCTCAATCCATTTTATGATTATTTTTATCTCAAAATTCTACTAAAAATTCAAGCTACTATTCATACAATAGTTCTGTGAAGCTGAATACTGGTATTCAAGAGGAGATATAGTCTGAACCTTAAATTCATCATGGGCCACTCCTACAAAAATTGAATATCAATTCATGCATACTATTGAATCAATTTCTTTTCAGTTTTAGGAGTGTCCTTTCCATATAATATTAAGAGAACTCATAAAAAGCCTAGTTATTGGGAATAGCCCAAAGGCAAATTTGAACTAATGAATCCTAAATGAAATCTTAACCTTCAACCTTCATTTTCTAAAAGCATATTCTCTAATTAGATAGTGCTCTTTTTATGCAAGTGAAAGGTGTAATGCTGATTAGGTCTTTATTGCTGAGGGAAATTTTGCCACTGCAAGGTCAACATCTGTTGACTTAAAAACTAGAAGGCATAATTCAGCATTTGAAATCATAGCTGCTTCTAGTAGGGTTAATTAAACACTAACTTATCATTTCCTGAAAACTCATAACAAATGCAAGCTGACCAAAGCTGAAGATTTTATTTTTTTCACATTCTGGTATGCATTGCATAAATTAAGCTCACATAATACAGAGGTTAACAGAGGTTTAACCATGAACCTTGACACAGACAGGTTTGATTGCAATTTTCTTCTGGGCTGATGCAGATTTTGCCTTGAGTCTTCTGTACTAGAATGCAATTAAGGAACAAAAAGCATAATGACATTAATGATCGGTACTTCAACCTCAAAACAGGCTGGTTTAATCAGGAACTCTGAATGTGACTTCATGCACAAGTCCTTGTCAATATGTTCTCATTTCTCCCACTTCACAGACTGAGAAACAGCTCCTTAGCTGGAATATAGATTAGATACAGACAAATTACATACTCTTCTCTTTTTTTTCTCTGAAAACAATTAGTCTGGGACTATCAGTGTAATAACATATGCATTTCCACTAAGAAGGTCAGGTACTCTGACTATGTTTTTAAAATTTTGCTTCACAACTTGTAAATACAAATTCCAAATACAAAGTTATAGAGATAGAAAGAGGTTTCCTTTTTTATTCCTTTTAGGAAGTCACCTCCCCTACTTAACATAATATTTAAATCTACAGAGTTTGATAATAATCATAATAAGGTACCAGAAGCATAGATGTAAAGACTAAGTACATAAATCAGCATTTATAAACAGTATTATAAGACTAATATAAAATTGCTAGTCTAGAGAGCCTATCAGTTACAGGAAAGAAAATATGTCCAACCCATTAATGATATTACATACTTCACTGTTTCTTCAGTACAAACATAAAAACTATTGTTTGCATTTAGTCTTAGGCTTAGTTACATATATATTTTCCCCTATGAGTTCTCAGATAATGTTTTCTCATCACTTTATGGAATCATAGAATCACTTATGTTAGAATAGTCCCTTAATATAATCAAGTCCAACCATTAACCCAGAACTGCCACTTCCACCACAAGACCATACTCCTAACTGCAATATTTCCATGTCTTCAAAATAATTCCAGGGATGATGACTAAACCACCTCCATAGGAAGCCTATTCCAAAGTCTGACAAGTTTAATATTGAAGCAATTTCACATAACACACAGCCTATTATTCTACAGTTTAGAGAAATTGAAGAACTTTGAAATTAACCAATACTTCAGAATACATTTTAATTTTTAGACTATATAAAAGAGGTATTTTTACATTTTTTGAAAATATTTAGCTACTATGCATAATATTGGACATTCCATATCTTGGTAGGAGTAAAATTCTAAGTTGTTTACATCAGAGATATCGTATTGTTTCAAACAATTTAATAATTTTCAAAGTGCTTTCTTAGTTAAGATATGAAGTCATAAATGCCATGCATAGTTATTTGTGGTAAAATCACTGGAGTGATTCTCAAGCAGTGAACCAATTTTCAAGGTTTTCACAGAGGACTTGTGAGAGGTTGTGTGTGGCCTGTGTGATACTGAAAAAGAATTGATGGTGTAAGACTGAAACCATGCTTTAAGAGCACAATGAACAAAAGTCAGCAGCAGCCTTCTCTCCTTTTTAGGGCAAGCTGGTTCTACATTATTCCCAGAAAGCTCACTAACATGGGAAATTTCTCTAACACCCACAAGTGCGAAGTTCATTTGTAGGAAAAACAAATCCTGAAGAAATTCTCTCAGCAGAATTTTCCCTGTATACACTTTCTTGATACTCAGCTTCAAATGAGCCAAAAATGCCATCTAGATATAGGCAATTTCTAGCAGCTTTGTATATTTTTATATTCAACTTTCTTACTCTGTTTGAACTTTTTGCTATGGCATAAAGATTTTTGCTACAGCATAACACAAGAGAAAGACCTGAGGAGGATAAAGACCAAATAACCCACACTTTCACAAGATCGCTTTAAATCCTTCAGAATACCTAATGTCAAGCCAGCTAATGTTAGTGAAAGAACAATGGTACAAGACTCTAACAAAAATACAAAATCTTAAAGTAATGGAAGTAGTTAGCTGGAATACTAGGAGTTACTTGAGCAAATCAGGTCACTTGAAGAAAATTAGCATCGTGCCACTGAAAAGTTCTTTAATAAAGGACTTCTTTATAAATCTAAAATAATTTAATTAAAATTCACACAACTTATTACTAGGTCAGTGACAGAAAAAAAACCCTGTCATTAAATAGTTTATTTTCTTTTTATTCATGTCAAGGTGTTTTATTTTCCCCCCACCAAGTCATTTGCAAGATTTATTTATATTTTATCTTCTGTTTGTTTTTTCCTAATTTTTAGGCAATATTTCTGTCAACAAACCACAACAATTAATTTATGCTCATGTATTTTTTTTTGTTCATATAATACAGGAGAGCTTTTTTACAACGTGCTACTCTTTTCCTTCTAGTCATTATTTCACTTATAAGATAATGTCAAAAGGAGATGAATATTGTCACTGGGTAATGTCCTCCCACTGCAAGATGAATGTCAAGACATTTATGAAAAATAAAGGATCACATGAAACAGAGATATCTATTTCAAAGCAGGAAAGCATTTTCCAGTCAAAATATTCCATGCTGGTCACAAGATGTCTGTTCATTTGGATTGTTTTGAAAAGATGAAACAGATGACAGATGCAAGTAGATTAGCAGCTTTTCTGCTTGACATTAATCATAAAAGTTTCATTTCATAGTATTTTAAGAATATGATTTTTTAAAAAAAAATCTGAGATATGAGCAAGAATGTAAAATAAGTATTGTAATATTTTCCTTATTTTCTGGTTTCTTAGTTGCATAGAAATTCATCATTTTACAGGTATAAAATATGCAAAATTACTGACTGGAAAATAATGAGTGTTATTTCATTAGGTAGACAGAGATGATAGATAGATAGATAGATAGATAGATAGATAAAGTGTGGTGTAGTTTAGCTTTGCCCATGCCTATCAAGGCAACACTGATGAAACTGAAATAAATGCACATTATTGTCACTGGCTTTAGATTTATGGATATCTTAAATCAGAAGAAAAAAAAATTAATAATCTGGTAACACAAACATTTTGGAAATATTACAGGGCAAATATAGACACCCTCTAAATAGATCTTGGACTTACACTATAAAGTCCAGCACTATGGACACAGACCTCCACTTTGCTGCAGCAAATGTTAATTTTAATCAAATTCTATGAGTTGCCCTAAATGACAAATAACTAGAAAACACAGATGAAACCAGAACCTAACTAGGCATGGTTACACGTGCCTTCCTGGTTTCCACTTGCAGTGCTTAATAAAAAGGTTTCCTTTCTGTCTCTTCCAATTTAATGTTATGGTACCAGCAGTATTGAGATATATGGCATTTATGTATGGTGCCACGAGGGTATAGAAAGGCTCCCTAGACAAATATCTTCAGCAGCACAGCTTTAGGAAACCAAATAAAAGTTGTATAAAGTGTTTATTTTTTCAATATCAACAAAAAATCCCCATTTTTTACAATTAAGAATATTCAAATACATGCAATTAAGAGGATAACTTTGCAGATACTAATGCAAGTTGATTTTTTACTCTTTTATTATAAGAAAATTCTTCTATTAATACCACCAACAATGTAATAATATACATGACTTTTTCTGTTGCATTGGTTATAATTAGTAGTTTCATATGAGGTTTCCTCTACTGTATGAGAAGCAGACATCACTAATTCATGTGAGCTGATAATCATGTTACAGGTTGGTTTAATGAGATTAGTGGTTTTTTGTAATTATTATGGTAATACACTGCCTGTGACTCATACAATTCTCTTCTATTAATTAGTATGTGATTGCTTTAGTATAATTCATTTCTTCTGAAGTCCCAAGTTTGTTATACTAAGTTATATAGTTATTGACTTTATTATGCAGTTTATTTCATTATGGATTTGGGGGATTTTTTGACTGAAATTTCATCTTCCTCAGAGCTGACAAATCTCACTTTATATTCTTTGGATTTATTTCACTGAAGTAATTATGGAAGTGTACAAACTAAGTCAATACTTGTGTTCAAATCCTAAGAATCACCAAATTTTTTAAGTGAGACATGCTATGGTGGAAACACTCTGACAAGCCATCATGCCATATCAACTCCACTTAGCCTGGTTCTCAACTTCCAAAGGTGATGCCTCATACTAAGAGAAATGAAAAAGGTGTCATGATTTCTGCAGTTTGTTATTTCAAATAGATGTAGAAAATTTTGCCAAAATGCTAGTGTTAGAACCTTGTGAAACAGGAGATATTTAGAGCAACACAAATGTGTCACCATTTCCTTCCACTCAGCAGGTGACATAATGCACTGCAAACTCTGAGGAAAGCTGTGCAAAGCCCCTCAGTTCTAAGGATGAGTCTGTGTCAAGGTAATTCTCAAAAAACAGTGCAGCAAAGCTTGCAGTCAACACTGGAATTCTTAGAGCATTGGCCTGCATGTATTTCCTGTGAATTTGTATTTTACAGAAGATTTGCTTTCTATGCTGTTTCTTTCTGTCTCTCAAGCAATGTGAAGGAAAGTAAGGGGCATTCTGTCAAAATCCCTCTCTGTCAGGAAATTTCCTTTGAAAAAGAACAAATGTGGTAATTCCAGAATCAAACAGAAAGGAAAATTCAAATCCTGAACAAGTTCAGAGATTTTTAGATAACAGAAAGACTGCTTGAAAATATGCTATTGCTCTGTAGGAAAAGGATATGTGTTTCCCACAGAAATTCAAAATTTATTACACATTTTTTGTAGAAATGTGAAAAAATTGTGATCATACCTGGTGAGTATACCAGCCTATTACTGGCTTTAGATAGATGCCTTTCCAATCAATATACAGTAAAGGTTGACATCCTCTTGTGAACTAAAATTTTGTCTCACATTATAAAGCCAGACTCAAGTTTAGTCTTATAATTTGTTGTGACAGTCATTCGCCAGTAAGACTAGTGAATGACTAAATAATTATAGCATTTTTTTGTTAATTATGTGTGAAGCCACCATAATACTCTCTTTGAGAGGAGAAAAGTAAAACAATAAAACTCCTGCTAGTTTGTTTCTAAAACAAATATGTAAAGGCTTTTTCTATACAGTTGTTAGATAGATCACTTTTTCTTATGTTGCATGCCTTCATTATAAAAGCTGTTACATCAAATTAAATACTGTTGTCTTCAAGTGCACTGTAGTCATGTTTTTCGCACAGTAAACTTCATATAAGCAAATTAAAATTCCTCAAAACTTTTTAAAAATATGCAACAGTGCTATAACAGTTATTTCTTTGCAATGCACTGTGTCAGTGTGTACGTAGGCTTTTTTGACAATGCTAATATTATTGTGCTAAATAAAACTTTTTTTTCAGATTGGAAAAATAAAAATATAATAATTTAAATCCTGGAGACATAAAAAGATAAAAATTATACAGCACTTTTCTGATTATTTATTACACAGTTCATCAATCTGTCCAATTAGGAAATAAGTTGTGTTCTATAGCAATAATGTATATGTCAAAAAAATTATCATCAAGATCAGAATTTGTCACATTGTTGCCTAGCTGCATCAGTGGAGTTTCTCAGAATCTTAGTGATGGCAGAAAACCTAATTAATTGTTTATACCCTGCATATTCTCATATCGTTCCAGTTATTTGCCACATATTACAGAGTGCACATTAGTGCTACTTTGGGAATTCTGAATTTACCTCTTATTTGTGGTCCAGATTTGCACTGGATAATGTAGATCTACACGCTTAAGCACCTGAAGTTAAAGGAGAATGTGGACCTTTGACATAGGAACTGTTTAAACATTTCCTCCTTTCCCCCAAGTCTCTGGTACTTTCTTTTGGCCACTCTTTCTCTCCTGAATACACTACTCTCCTAATAGCATCCCCTGACATTATCAATGCACAGTTTTGCTTTCAGCAGTTTCATAGTTTCTCAAAATATGGAAGATTCCTAACAGGCAAGATAGATACAGTTTTTCTTATGCAAAAACTACTAGATACTTCATAAGTGAAATTGAAACACTCATCTAACCTTAGAAAAGTTATTTTAGTCAAAATCCAAGAAAGTTAAAAGGACTGCAGCCTCATCATTGAAGAATTTGAAAGATTTATTTCAGAGTTGCCAATGCCCGACTAGTTTAAGTGAGTTTGCACCGTGGTTTTGGTCCTAGTTCCAGCATTCCTGGCAACTATTTCACACACTACACTCTTTGCTATTGTTTATACCGTTTATTCTAGCAGACTTATCCTAAAGAGCAATTAAGCATTTATTAGGTTTGCTACTCTAATTTTTAGTTTCTATGTGGCAATCATCTTGACAAACATGAAAGTCTCATTTTCCTGTATTTCACCTAGGAGAGAAAATATAACTGACACATTGTGTTAAAATGTCACAACTATGAGTACCTCTGTTTTAATCTCAGACTTGAGATCCTGGCTAGCATACCTTATGCAATAATTATGGTCCATGTAAATACTTTCTTAATTATACATGTGTATGTCAATATTCCAAAACTATTTTTTACTCCTTAAAAATAAGATTGCTTAGTGACTGCATTTCTCGCAACCTACTGTCCTAATATTCAGCTTGCTCTCAATTCCGTCCCATGAACCATGTCATATTCTGCAACTTTCTATTTATCCATATTGTCGACAAAAAAGAAGTCATCTAGTATTTGCTTTTCATTATATTTATCTGTTTATTTTATTACCAGCAAAAAGTCCAGTAAGGCTGTATACTAGACAATATTAACTCATTTTAAATTGTAAGCCTAAAAACATTAAAATAATAGTTTTTAATGCAAATTAATTATCTCAAGAGAAAATTTTTACTAAATATCAGTCAAGCCTTGTATTTTTCTGTGTTTGGTTAAAAACCTTGACTTCATCTAGCTTTGCTGTTCATATTTTTTTTTATTTATTAACTGATTGTAATCATAACTTCTTCTCAAGCAGAAGTACTGTCAAGCAGAACAAAATGTTGTTGCATAAAAATAATTAATGCCTTTACAGAAAAGCATTCTTCCAATAGAGCTGAAAAGTTCTTTATAATGTGAAAGGTTTCTGGAGTCTATTGGATAACTGGCACAAGTGCAACAATTAGACATGAACTATTCTTTAAGAATGTTTCTGGTTTTAATAGTATGCAAAGACCATCAGCGTAACCTCACTTAGATAAGAGTAGCAGCTGCCTGTGGACCTTACATATTAGCAGTTCATTCAGAAGCCAGACATAACAGTGCTCAAACATGCTTCTTTGCCATGTTTCAGGGTTTTGAAGTTGTATGCAGCTCCCTTTGGCCATCTTATTGTTGGCAATGAAGTAAAATTTCTAAAATGCTCTATCTTTAGATATTTCATTAAAAACAAGATCCTGTTCCAGAATTTATTAATCCCCACTTAATCTACTATCTCTTACCTGGTTATTTTTTTTAAAGATATTAAAATATGGAGCTAAGAACTTTTGATTTATAGCTATCTACAGGAACTTAAATATGTTTATTTTAATGCACATGCCACTGCTGTCAGTCTGATTTTTTTCATGAATATGAAATTTGCAAGATGTGAGCTCACCTACCTGCTGATAAATGTGAAGATCACTAACAGGGGAAAATAATCTCCATCAATGTCCTTAAAATTCATGCCAGCTTACATGTCTGAAATTTTTAAAAACAATTTTAGTAGAGAATGTGTTTAAAAGAAAACTGAAAGCAGAATTTTCTCCTGAACAATGCAAATCAGTAGTTTACAATGTTAGCTATACTTCTGGAGTACTACTGTATCTGTGCATTTGTGCATTAAAAGATATATTTATCACAAATAGCAAAAAGAAAACTAGAAGTTAGCTCATGACTGACTGTTGCATCAAAGTGGATGTATGACAAATAATTAAAATGGAGTGATCACAGGATTACTGATTACTATCTCTTGTTGAGTTTAAGGGTAATATACATGCAGGAGGTTAAATATACCACTAACAAAAGGCTTTACAGGATAATCTCATTGTCTGCAGATTGCCAAAGAGCCTCTTATACACTAAGTCATAGACTCATACAGTATACAGCAACTAACATGCATCTTATAAGTGTGTTTAAGTATTTTAATAGGTGATTTCAAGAATGTCCATTGCTGGAAAATTTCTTTGTTAGGACACTGGAGTCACTGTACTATTGAAAAAATTTTAAAAATCCCACTGACCAGAAACTTGCTAAATCAGTGGACTGATTCAACACATTCAATACCATCACCTACAAAAAAACAAAGCATGCCACATCTGGGTCAGTGAGTCACCATGTTAAGTCCACCACATGGTCATGCCTGATACTGGGCTATCTGCTTGGCAATAGTCATTTGTTCTAAATTAAATATAATGAGGACATGATCAGATAATATTAAAACAGGCATGTTTCCTGTTCTGCCTTTAAATTATAAATTTCTGTACCATCAGTTTTCATTATAAAGTCCTTAATTTTTCATACATCTTTCTCTTCTAATATCAACTTCTAATTATCAGTCTTGCTATTCTGAAATCTCACTGACGTTAAATTAGTCCACAGTAGTTTTCTCAATTTCTCATTATTATCTTTCTTAAAATCAGATTTTTCTTGCAATCTTTTCATTTTATTACCTACACCTATTGAGTCTTCATCGTTTAATCATTTTCTTCTTTTCCTCAGTTGATTTTACCCTTTCTTCAATCTATGCCTTTAGTAACATTTGACTTCTACCTCTCCTTCAAATTCTTTGCAATATGAGAGCAAGAAAATGTTGCTATGTGGTTTTTTTCTTGCCTCTCTTTTAAATGTCTTCATCTTATTTTATTTTACTCCTTATTTTTCAATATCTTGTCTGCTTTCATAGTTCTTTGTGAAGTCTTATTTGGCCAGTCTAGCACTGTCATTACATCATTAATTGCCTGCATAAAAATATGTGAATTCAACCTACTACCCTTTTTTACTAAAGTATTGTACAAAACAAAGTTTAGATGTAATTGGGGCATACAGCCATACTACATCAATTCTTTTCTTTTATTCCAAGCTTGAACTTATTTTCAGCTCCTCTTTTCTCTGTGTTTGGAAAGCAAGAACTTTGCAGAGATGATTTCTGTCAGCATTTTGAGTGGCTAAATTCTTTTTGCAACCATTTGGCCTTTGGTTTATTATTAATAAAATAATATCATTGTATTTTTAAGAAGCTTGATACACAATAGAAAAATATATCAAGGAACAGTAACAGAAGATATAAACCTGCATAGCTGCATGAGATAATACTGAACTTAGATGAAGAGTGAAATTTTCTAGAACCTAGGGAAAAGCAATTTTTCTATAATTTTGACAATGAAAATATAACAGTCCTTGAAATACAGAAAGGACCATGCTGCTTGTTAACTCTTCAGAATTAATAGTGCAAATAATTTTATACAAGTATAAGCAACTTCAAATTTATTAATAACTAACTAACGTACACATAACTGCATTGCAAGTTTTAATGATAAGTGAAATCAAATAATGTTTTCTGTTTAGAAGTTCATTCTATTGTTCATTTCATATTTTATTCAGCTGTCTAGTTTCTTCTTAATTGTGGCTAAATGAATTATTTGTAATGAAAAAATCCTTCTAGGAAGCGTACTTGTGTCTTTCAAGTAAAATACAGATACTATAAATTAATTTTGGTTTTGGCTTCTGTGTGAAATTAGTATCTAGAAAATATTTAAATAACTGATAATAGATGCAAGCCTACTTTTCTTACTAGCTCTTTTTTTTTTCTGTGTTACACAATTAAGTGGCATTATACAGTGATACATATGGTACTCTAAGCCAAAGTTGTTATATAGTGGAAGTAATTTTTTCTCATCATGAATTTCTTTAAATAATCCAAAATCCAAAGTGTTTTAGGAGATAATACACATGAAATTTTTGCATTTTGCTCTCACATTCAGAGGCTTTAGGATGGTATGCTCTGATGCAAAATTCCCAAAATTTTAGATTTGGTACTAAATTCTTGTGTGGACTCACCTTTACTTCCTCTATGCAGTATATAATACTGGTTGAAGTGGTATGTTACCCTCCAAAATGGAAAATAGGAATATTTTAACCCAAACTTCTCAAATTTCTAGTTTCAAATAAACCCACAGGAGCACAGACATAATATTGAGACTACATCTAACTCTTGCTATTGGAGTGCATCTCTTATGGAAATTTATTAGGTTTCAAATTTATAGTCCTAGACATGAAAATTTTTTTAAGTCCTTTCCAAGGCCCAATTCAGGAGAATTATGTGATAGGACTTACCACTGAAGTAATTTAGTAAACATAGTGTCTATTTCAATATCTGACATCATAATTTCCTAACTCCAACATTCAACTTTGGAAACCAAAGACATTCTCCCTACTGATTATTACATTACAAGCTTTTTTGAAGAAAAGCTCCATAACGACTTGCTAATCCTGCATCCCACAGTTTCTTTCTTCTCACAGTGTCTTCATCAGCCTTATATTTTGTTGGTCTATACTCCATTCAGAGGAGAATCCTGATAGAAAGGTGGCCTATTTCAGTTAAACAAGTTTTCGCCAAATAAATTAAGAGAAATAGTGATGGACATAGAAATGTACACTGAGAATGAAAGAAGAATCTAAATAGGCAAAAGAGGACACAGATTTCAATGTCCTTGAAAAACTCCCACTATAAAGGTAAAATAAGGGTATTGCATGCTGGCTACAGGACACACAGAAAAGTTAAAGAAAAAAATTAAAAACAACTTTACAGAAAATAAATTTTGTGCATTTGAGTGCTGTAGATACACAGGCTTTCTTACTTCATCTTTTCTTATTTGTTTGTTTTTTCTGTTTTTTTCTGTTTTTCTCCTTTGTTTTCTCTTTTCTGTAACATTTTGGGGGGGGGGGGGGGGGGGGGGGTGGTGTAATCTTTTTGGTCCATGTCAACTTTTTTTAATGCTGTATCTTTGTAATCCAAATATATTAATTAATCATTGCAATAATTTTGAAAGAAAATTATTATGTGAATAACGAAAAATCTTAGTAAGTACATAGACAACACTAATCTTCTCTGAAGTAATTGTGATAGGGTTTTTTTTGGGTTTTTTTTTTTTTTTTGTTTGTTGGTTTGTTTTTGTTTTTTGGGGTTTTTTTTTTTTTGTTGGGTTGGTTTTTGGTTTTTTTTTTTTTTTTGGGGTTTTTTTGGTTTTTTTGTTTTGGTTTTTTTTTTTGGGTTTGGTTTTGGTTTTTTTTTTACATGGAAAATTAATGTAGATGTTAATCCATGAAACAAGATTACCAAGTTTTAATATAGAGTCAGTCAGGTTAGGCTGACACAGTTAACAATACCAAAAGAAATAGCTGAAGAGCTGGGACTACCAATCCTGCCCCCAGGTCCTACAGTGAGTTCATGAAGAATTGTCAACTCTCCCTTTTCTCATATTTGGTAATTTTTCATAAAAATACAATTTCCAGCAGCAGTTTTTCACTTCAAAAATTCCCTTTTAGCTTTAAATGTATCTTGTAAATGTGTTTCAATTTTGAAGAAAGAATGAATAAGCCCTCAAATCCCAAGCTCTATACGACATTATTTTTCATCAAAATTTTCTGTGTGTGATTATGTACTGATTTGATAAAATGGCCATTATATTTCAGCATCATATTTCTTACCCAGCTTGTGTCTATTAAACAGACACCACTACAATTGTTTCCTTATCTTTTAGCAGACAGGGGCTAAGAACAGCTGGATGATTTATTCCATATCCTGGAATGTTAACACTACCTGAAAAGAAGAATTACCAATTTCACATTCCTTGTGATCAAATTTCTATTATTGTGTCTTCTTTATGAGTATCTTCAGCAGATAATTTAAAATAAATTAGAATTTTTTTCTTTAATAATTAATCGTATAAGTATCAAAACTATCACTCTTAGAAAAAAACCCCAAAATTGTAACTTTATTAATCACCAAAAAAATTAGTAAATAAAGCCAGGTATAAAGTTATATGTCAGTTATATAGCAAGATGCTCTCAAGAACAAATAAAAATATTGTATTCCTCATCAGGGTGTCAATCTATAACAGAATAATTTAAAGGACACTGAAGTCAACTAATGCTTACGTGTCCATGGCCTTAGTAAGGTTTGACCTCAGCCCTCATCTGTAATCTGCTTCATAAGGTGTTCAAAATTTCTTTTCTCTCTTCTATTGGTTTGGTCTTATTCCTCTTTTATAGATGTTTAATGTCATGTCTATGTTACTTTGTCCTCAGTTTAATAGCTAACTTCATTATTTTGAGTATTTTTTTAAACTAGGCTAACAGTGGTTAGTTTTACCTTAGTTAGTTTTTCTTTTCCCAAGAGTATAGGAGACCTTTTAAATTTCCATTTAATCATTGGACTCTAGATATTTCTCTGTATTTCCTGTGCCAAAAACACTCCTTAACAACCTTTCCAGGCTTAGATAGGGCGTATCTCTCATTCCTGCAGTACAATTTATCTGCTTACATACTGAGACTTCGAATTGCTAAGGACTTATAGCAGTTACCCCCTTACGGTAACCAATTTACACACACAGTCAAATCAATTAAAACATATTTCTTTCAAAATTATATAGAGCTTCCAATATTATTAGTAATATTTCCTTCTTCATTTCTCAATTAATACAAATATCTTGTCTGAAATCACTATTTATATTTCTCTGGAATTTAAAAGACATTAAAACTCGCATTTTGTATGAGATAGAACTTTTAATGAATAAAAGCAATAATTAACATGCTTCCTGCTACTCAAAGGGTGTTTTTTTTACACTTACTTACAGATTTTTTTGTGTGCGCTAAATTTTTTTGCCCTTTCTTCTTACTTTTGCACAATTGAGGTCCTCTAATATGTATGGTTTTGGATTGGAATAGTAATCCATCTTTAGAATTATATCTAGAGAAGTTAAAACATAACTTATTATTATTAAACATATAACATATAACTTATTATTAACATAAATACCCTTTGTGAGTGATCAGCTGAGAGTTTTTCATAGACAGAGCATGAAGTCTGAGAACCTGATTCTCACTGTCTATATAACATGACCCTCCTGGCATCTTACGCATCTTATGCGTAACCTCATTCTTAAATGCAGAACACCTTGTGGCTCGTGTGTTCTAAAGGTTGTTCATATGCTGAAATTTACATTTCAAGTGATTTAGAGCTTTGGTGTCATTATGAGCATTTAATGTTCTCTTGTAGACATTGCGAGGATGGTTATTAATGTTAATTTAAAAACCCATAAACAAAACCAACAACAACAAGTGCAATTTATGTTTCTATTCTGCTGTAGTCCTAACCCATAGGTCTTGTGTCAGACGTTCATTTGCTCATTCTTTGTAGCCAATATCCAAATGTTAAACATCTAGAACTCTAAAAATAATTGTTCCTTCTTTATTTTAAAGGAAAATAAATTCATTGTGGGAACTTCCATCCTGGAGGATTTTTTTCAACCTTTGTTTTAAACTGCATCCAAACAAAGCAATGTAAGGAAGAGAACCTTGCAAATTGGCAACCGGAGTAGATCTAGATTGAAATAAAATTAATACTTTTCTACCTTGTTGAATGGAAAAAATATTTCTATATTCTCTAAAACTGCTTCGTAACTCAGGAAAAGTTATAGGCCAACTTAAGGTCCCCCTTGAAAAGAGAACTTCAGAGTAATGAGATCTCACCATTCGCTATACTGGGAAATCAGAAACTCTTCTCCTGCTGAGATGTCTATACTAATGACTAGAAATGCTCTGCAAAGTCTAGATGTAGACCCAGTTAAGGAAAGTAAACCAAGGGACAATCTACAGATGAGTTACCAAACAAAGAATTTCAGCCTGGGAGTTAGTACATTCAGTATGTCTGTATTTCTCTTGAACTCAAGCACTTCAGAGGCTCATCAATGCTCACTTTAATAAGCTGAACAAAAAAGCTGATTTACAAGCTATGTCATAGAACACATTATTGTATGTTCATCAGTAGAATTCAAGGATATCCTTTGGACAACAAATCCTTCTCAGGAAAAATAGAGTCCTTAAAGGTAATCATCTTCTTAGCACTAGCCAAACAAGATCATTATTGAAGAACTGAATACGTAAATTTTCATAATTTGCTTGTGCTTAAGAAACAACCTCTGTCGGAGAGATATGCAATGGTTATTCTTTATTGTTCATAATTGTCATTATATAAGCCTGTGCCTTTAAAGTTATGGTTCTTTAAGTGACTCATATTGCCATAGTGGGAAGTAGGTGAGATTTTGTAGTTTTGTGAACCAGGACTTTGGTTCTCATAAGGAAGTTCAGCTAAGCTTTCAAATGTTTCTGATATTCCCAGACTGAGGAATGTGAGAATTAACCTGTTCATTATGTACTGAGCATATATTTAATTTGGTTTAATTAGTCGAATATCTAGAAACATCAGTTTGTGACAATCCAGATAAAGTTGCACCATGCTATATAAAACTTACTTCGATCTCCATGTCCTAGGCTAAATTATATGGGGTTTTCTATGAATCTTCATACTTGTAATTTTTCACTTTTAAAATGAAAGCACATTTGGTTTTTATTTGTCAATGAGCTAGATTTAGAAAAGCAATTTCATTGGATCTAAATTAGATGCATGTTACCTTGAAGTTACCCAGCTCCTCCATTGCCAAGAAAGATATATTACACTCTTTGCAAACAGAGGCTGAATGTGTGTCCTATCAAAACTACCTCATTGCATAACGTATCTTCTTATTTGTGTTGTTCATACAAGGCATGTAAATTCCATTAACTCTTAAGCTATGAACCTTTGCTGAAAACTGCAAGATCCCAGGCTGAAAAACATGTAATTCACATACTATAAGTTTGGTATAAAATACATATTTAGTTGACTGCCTAAATAGAATTATGCTTACTACAACACAAAGAGATTAGACTGGTAGTTTCTATTAAAACATATATTAGTCTTGACATCTTGAATCTTGACAATGGGGCAATATACATTCTCAATGTTAGCCACTCATGTCTGTAACTCTTAGGCCAAGAAAACCCATGTGGAAACTAATTTAAAATTAGACAATTAGAAAAGAAAAATCCATACAATCCTTTAAAAGGTGATCAATTTTATGAGGTGATCAGAGACTCACTTTTCCCTACATAAAAATGTGAGTAACATTTGTACTAAGTTTTAACATTATTACCATGACACATTTTAAGGCCATTGTCTGATATACACTAAAACCATTCCTGGGCACTAAATAAAAAAGATATTAAGGATTCCTCTCGGATGCATCTTCTACTATTCTAATATCAATATAATCCTACTTTGTAATAAATACTTCAGCTTCATGGAACAGTGCCTATCTTGATACAGGTGGCTTCCAGTGTGTGGAAAGTAACATCAAGAGCAAAAGTATCTAGACTAAACTGTACAGTTCCTAGTGAAAATTCTCAAATGATATGGCAGAACTAAATTTTGGAAAGGTTTGTTTGATTAAATTTTGATAATAAATATTTTTCTGACACAAAGTCATTCAGAAATCACGGTTTACTTCCCAAGTGCATTATCAGAGTATCATGGAATATTGTATTTTTAGAGAAACCTCTAAATAGCATTTTATTAGCTCTCTGTTCAGGGCTAGACTGGGCCCTGTCAGGCCCTGTCAGGCTCAATTCTGATGGCAGATTAACTTGAAGAATCTCCATTCTCTTTGTGCAACTCCACGACTTCTCTGCACAACTTTTTCTGGTTATTCAACTATTCTGATGGTAATTTTTTTTCTCTAATGTCTTGTCAAAACGTCCTGTATTACAACTTCTGCTCACTAGCTCTATCTGTGTGCTAGAGAAGAGATTGATTCCATTCTCTGCACCTTCTCAACTGGGAGTTGTGGATAGCAATAAGATCTCTCCCCAAAATAGTCTTTTCCCTAGGCTGCACAAACCCTGCATTCCCAGCCTTTTCTTGTATGCATGTTAACTGCTTTATCTGGCTTAGTATATTAAATTCAGTTTTTGATCTATTTGGCTACATCCACTTTGTTCATGAATGACTGGAACAACCATCACACTGAAAATGGAGGACTGCCCTCAGAAGATGATAAACCAGCACGTGGAGATAGGCCAAAGGCAAACAGGATGCTCCCTTTGGGCCACAATCCTGACTCTCACCTCACAGGCTGAGCAGAACAGGGTAGTAATGACAATGAGCTCCTTGACGTTCTCAGTCAAGGGATTAACCAGGTCAAGGACTACTCAGAGACTTCAGCAAGAAGTAAGAAACAGAGGCAGGGATGGAAATACTTCTAAAGCATAGATTCATGGCCCAGGATACAAAGATGGGGAAGGCAGTGGTATACCTACAACATTAGTTTAGGGAGGAACTGAAGGAGTTTGTGGACCAAAGGGGTAATAGACAACATGTCCAAGAAACTTGACTTGTCTAGGCAGCTCAGAATCATCAGTATTACTTGGTCCTATCTCCCATTGCCCTTCTTATAGTTGTTAGGATAACTGAAGTCTCCTACAATACAAAGGCATATGGTTTTGCACAGCTCCCTTCCTCAGGAAAAAATACTCCTGAAGTATTTTTTTCTCTTACTGATTTCATGTCCTGTAGCAGACACCCATTAAAATGTCTCTTACAGTCATTTGTGCTCTGATTTTCCTGATAAGTACTCAATGGACCCACTAACTGTTGTCAGCAGTAATTCTCTCCCTGTGCTAGGTTCTTCCTTGCTCTTCACCTTTTCTGCCTGTCCCCAGAAGAAAACCCTCTTTCATTCATCACCACACAAGCCATGTGAGTTACCTTTACCACATTTCTTTATTCTGAGGGAAATAATAGAAATACACAGGATTTCTAATCCCTCTTGTCTTTCAGTTCATATACATTTGCATATGTGCACGTGAGGTAGCTACACTTCACTGAAGAAACTATGATGCTATCATCTGTGCCTGTGTGTGATGTGCCTTTAAGCCACCCTCAGAGCTCTGCAGTGTCCTACCACAAGAGATGTAACCCAAGAGTATTGATGGTGTTCATGCAGATGATCAGAAAGGGCTAACCCTGTGAGGGTTTGCTGGTCACCAACATTTTCTCCATACACACATCTCAGATATAAGCCTCACAGGATCAAAAACCTCCCAATGTGAACAGCAATGTGATCCCCACATCCCACAGAGTTGCAGTGTCCCTTATACTTCCACAGTGGTGCTGATATTTCCATTTCTCATTGTGTTTTGATCAAACCTGTCAAACCAATATAAAGTCCTTCTCACTGGTTTAGCAGTCATGAAGTCGTCCAAGTATAAAGTCATGCACTTGTTTGTTCACTTTTAACTTGTCAGTAACAAATAATAATAAAGTGTAAATGCACATTCTGTCTAAGTAAAACTGTAGTAGTAGGAAGTATCTCCTTTGCAGCTTGAATATAACTTTATTTAGGGAACTTTAGGTGAAGTCTGATGCCATATGTGAGTGAACATAATAACCTGATGGCTTTTGTTATGCTTGTATTACTATACTGCGTTTCTAATCAATTGTTTTCCAGGATTTAACCTTGGGATAGATTTTTGGTTTTCCCGTTATGTATCTCTGCCTCAGGCTGCATATGTATGCCTGTGTTTTGTGGACTTTTTTCCTGGTGTCTGGATGTTGAGATTGAAGAGAGGTGCAGATATTTGTAACACTGAGGCTTTATCAAAACATATTATTTTTTAAAGAAAATAATAATAATGCATTCTTGAAAAGTCCTGCTACAGTTTAAGCCTAGCAATTTAAACCCTGCTAGGTTTAAGTCTAGCAACCCCAACAGGGTTCATTATGTCATGGTTAAACACTCAAATTTATATGAATTGCATAAAATTCTTTATTCATATCTTTTGGTATTCCACATCATGTATAATCAAGATTCATGATCTTATTAAAAAAAAATTCAGCCCAACAATAATTTGATGCTATGAGGAAGGAATGTGCAGGAATTTCATTTTTAGAGTCCCATTAAGAAGAAATGATAGAAAAGAAAAATATATCCTTATCTTATTAGATAAATATCAGAATAATTGTTGCAGCTAAAGGAAACATAAATAGAAATTTCACTGGAAGGATTAGGGTAGCAATTATGTTTGTCCTGATAGGAAATTCAGCTAGAACTCTGGGCAGAGCTGTAGTCTTGGAGAAAGAGCTGTTGAGAGGTTAATTTAAAAGATGCAAGAAAACCGTTTAGTAATGGACAGAGACTCAAAAATGTAACTATTAGCTTTGAGGGTTTCTATAGAAATGTTGTGTTTTGTAGAAATGTAAAAGTTGCTAGTGTACAAATATATAGAATGAGTCTTCCACAGAGTATGTATAAGCTGTAAAATGTGATGGTTTCTTATCACAAGTTGTTCAAAAATAGCATTCTCTAGAAATAATAATCTAATGGATTGTAAAACAGCATGATTTTTTTATGAGAGGTATTATATAACACAGCTGACTGTAATAATGGGGCCCTATTATTCAGTGACCTGAGATGTTCCTTTCAATGATGTACAGTACATGTATGGAATAGGAAAATAGGAGCTTTATTCAGGTAGAAAACATGGAGAGAAAAAACAGCCTGGGTAAGACTGAAAGTGGTATTTTGAAAAAAAGCTGAAAACTGAGAATACATCTGTGTTCTCTTTAGCAATATAGGGGAGAGGAGCACAAGTAGATAAAACCAAGAGAAGTAAAAATAAAAGAGATGCCTGGTTAGACTGAAAATCTAAGAATATTCTGAAGGATACATTTATATTTTCAGCTTTTCAGTTAAAAGTACATTTTAAAAGTACATTTTTCTATTGTGTTCATTGTTATTGAAAATACAACTTAAATACCTCTCACTTCAATTATCTTAAGGTATGTGCATTATTATAAGCTTTCTGATCAACAGTCTTTCTTCCTTCCTTTTCTCACTTCCTTCCTGATGCCCTGAACCTCCCTTCATTTCTTCTTCCTCTTGCTCTCTTTCTCTTCTTTCCAGAAGGTGATCAAATAGCTGCTGCACTTCTGCACTATAAAAAAGTACGGGGCTGAGATCCTTTCTTTGTGTGAATTTCTAACATTTCTGTTACAAGTAAAGCAGCTCACATTAATTGGTCACCCATGGCACACTGTTTATCCTAATGCTTTAGTTTTCTTGCAAAGGGTAATATATTTTTAGTCAGTAAGCTCCAAACCAAGGTACATTACTGGCCAAAATAATACAGCATCATTATTAGATATATTTGTGAATCTGCTACACAGAGACAGTCATGTCCAATATCTATAAAAAAATTCCTTAATTTTTTTGTTCATAAGAGATATTTTCTATAATCAGGAGGTGTCAGAGAGAGGTTCTCTATTGTCCCAAAGGCAAATTCAGAGAACCAAGGAGTCTTTTGCCATGATAAGCTGTAGATGTAGCATTTGCTATCCTTTAATGTAGTATGTGCTATTCAGCCAATAATTGTTTGGCATTATCAGATTTCTGATATTCCATTACCTGCTGATTTTTGGTGTTCAAAACAACATCCATATCTGTAAAAAGAGGTAGTGATATTTACAGTAATAAAGCAGCAGACTAATATTTGTATCACAATTTCTACAGGTACTTACTAGTAATTTTATATGTTTTTCTTTTCAAACTAAATTAAAGTCCTAATCTTTAATTCTTTACAAGACTAATCCATTAATGGGTAAATTACAGAAGGACCTGAAAATCAATTTGTTGGCTGAGAATTTTCAGTGCAACAGAAACAGGCATTCCTCTTTCTACAAGGCTTTCATGAATCTACACATGAATAAAGACTAGATTAGAACATTAGCAATTGCTTTTAAAAAGTAATCCTAGATCATATTTAGTCTCTTGGCTTTTCGGTAAGAAAAAATTTCTGGGTTTTAGTTTCTAATTTGTGAAAACAAATCACAACTAGCTGCATAGATATAATAGTTATTCAGTTCTAAAAAATGCCCTAAGAAACAGTGATCATTTAACAAGTATATATGAATTTTCTATCTGAAATACTACTCTTCAGGCTTAGCAGAGATGACTGAAATAATGTTGGGTTTTATGTTTTGTTTTGGTTTGGTTTTGATTTTTTGTTAACATAGTAAGAACTCTAGATATACAAAATGAAGCATTGCATCCAAAGCAAAAGTTATCACAATGACAGAATTTAAGGGAATTTTTAAAAAATACATATTAAAATTGGCCCAATGACATTATCTTAAGTAATGACTTGATTTTCAAAATTTTTGAGGCCCACTGAGGTTAATAGCTAAAAGTAAACTCTTTTATTTTATTTGCTTTAGAGTTCTTTTTTTTAAAAAATTATTTGAAGAAAGCTTTATTTTTCACAGAAGTATCTGTCTTTTGTACTCTTAAAAATTAAATGTTGCCTCAGATCTTATCCGTATTGGCGTAGAAGCTAATTTTCTTATTCTACTTACCTGTTAGTTTGATTCCAATTATTTGGGGTTTTTAAATTTTTTTTTTGTTTGTTTTATACAGATAAAAAAAATATATATATTCAACATTGTTCCATTTTCCAGAATTTGCTGTCTGCATGTTGTTCCTTCAAAGCACTACTAAGATAACAAGCCTGAAGATTGTCTTAGTAAAGAGATGCTAAGCAGTCTAAGAAATTATGGTACTTGCTATCATAGCTCCTCCTTTTGCAGTCAGTAAGTGGATTCTGATAAATCATGTAAACAATTCTACTTTGAGGAAAGCCTTCTTTAAATAATGATTTGCTCATTGTTGCATCTTTATTTTTGTATATGCTTCCACATTTAATATATAGGAAGGTGCTGTCAAAGGAATAACAGCCGCTTTACTGATGTGTACATAATTGGGAACAGTCTGCTGTGATGGATAACAATAAATCTTTAACCAAGCTTTCACACATTTTTTTTCCTGTTAGGCTACTGCATTAACCTTAGTTTTCAGCTGGTATTTGTTTATCTGCTTAATGCAGCACTTTGCCTGCACTTGTTGCTTTGGTGTTTACTCAGTCATCAAAAAGTGAGCAGGGATTTTGCATTTCAGAGGAGCTTAACCTTGATATATTTACAACATTTTTAAAGCCAGGTGGCCTACACAGAGGTCAACAACTTCTCAAAGGGAACATGATACCTAGTATTCTGCTTTGCCAGATCAGAGTTAAGAATTTTGCTTTCTCAGAAGGGGCTCAGGATTAGCCAGGAATGGATTTGTTTCTTTGAAAAATGGCAGTGTGTTTCTTCATTTAATCAGTTTCACAAAATCACAGAATCACTAAGTTGGAAGAGACTTTCAAGATCATCAAGTCCAACCCACACCCTAGCACCTCAACTAAACAATGCACCGAGTGCCCATCCAGTCTTAAACCCATCCACGGATGGTGACTCCACCCCCTCCTCAGGCAGGCCATTCCAGTTCTTTGTCACTCTTTCCATTAAAAAAAACCCAACTTTTTCCTGATATCCAACTTGTATTTCACTTGGTGCAGCTTAAGACTGTGTCAGTTGCTGCTCAAGACTGTCAGTTGCTGCCTGGAGAAAGAGACCAAGCCCACCTGACTACAACCACCTTTCAGGGAGTTGTAGAGAGTGATAAGGTCACCTCTGAGTCTCCTTTTCTCCAGGCTAAACAACCCCAGCTTCCTCAATCATTCCTCACGTGGCTTGTGCTCCAAGCCCCTCACCAGCCTGTCTGTTTAGCCAGGTCTTTCCTCTGTATAAGGTTCAATCCCTCTGACTCCGGTCTTTAATTTAGACAGTGGTACTTTGCTATAGATGAGATATACTTTCTAAAGTTTATTTCTCATAGAATAAAAGTTTAAATATGATAAAGGCAAATGTTCTAATAATGTAGTTTGTGATCACGTTTTCCCACTGAATTTGAAAAAATATTCACAGAAAATATCATGCATATAAATGTGTTATTTCTTGTAGTATGTTTATTGTACACACAGCATAGAATTTTACTTCATTGATATGCTAGGGAGACATTCAGTGAAAACACAGCTCTTATCTTCGAGTTCCATAGGAAGGGCTGGGTACATTGCATTTTCTGACCAGCTGTACTGAAGAGTAATATCTTCATTTGGGGGTGGATGAAGTAATTAAGTAATCAGTTCAAAAGTGCTGTTTTCTAGATTTGAAAAAGAAGATATTTTCCCTGAATCTTAATGTGGTTTACAGGCTCTGGGCTAGACTATAAACTCTGTTTTTCAGTTGCAAATCTCAAAAAAAAAAACAAACCAAAAAACACAAAATGCAGAATCTGCAAATGCAATAGAATATTTCAAAGATAGTGTCTTCACATTTTATCTCAGTTGCTGCAACCATTTCTCAATAGGGAGGCCTTAACAGAGGTTTTTAATGCTGAGATCAGAAAAACAAGTCCAAGATATCCTAAGTAATAAACATGTCAATAAAGATTTAGTGAAAATAAGTATGTCTCCAATATCACACAGAACTCAGTAAATGCTGACTTAAAACAGCGTTATTTGTCAGTAATAATACAATTCTAGAAGCAGTCTTTCCAAAAACTTTCAGCCTGCTCCTACTTAATATAGAGCAAACCTAATGTAAATGAAGGTAAATGATACGTAACAAAACCTTCAGAATGGCTATATTTTGGTAATATTTTAGGATTTAAATAAAATTCATTGTATTGGTATCAGAGGCATTCTATTTCACCTTTACATATTTCTTTAACAGAAGACTTAAGGTTTTGTAGGCTGGAGGATTAACATCCTTATACTGGCAATATCATACTGCTCAAAACGTAGAAGTTACATAGCCATGACTGAAGTTTTAAAACAATTGGAAGACTGACTAATTTCCAAATTAAGACCAGGATGTCAAGGGTTATCTTGTGTCACATAAATAATTGCGTGGGATTATTAATGTCAGACTCTCTTACCTCATCTCAATCCTGAGGTTTAAATAGCTCCAGATGAACTTTGGGCAAAAGAGATGAATGCTTGAATCTGACTAAATAACTCATCTATACTCATGATTTAGGATACCAAATCTAAGAGCCCAGAAATTAAAAGCCAGTTACATCATCTGGTCTTCTAACACAATCTGGTCATATTTTTGATTTACAGCTAATTGTTCTGTACAGTTGTGGGTTTTGGTGGTTTGTTTTTTTTTTTTTCTACAGCACTTTTCATAAAAAAAAACCGAAAAACCTGGAAGAACTGTCTTTTTTACCTTTAACTATACGCAATTCTATGTAGAAGGCAAATTTCATTCTGTCTTTTAAAATGGAAAAGCAATCCAGAAAAGGAAGAGTCAAATTGCTTCTGATAAACATGGCTCTGCCTCTGGAACCTTCTAGGTTTCTAAAAAATATGCACTATATTTCAAAGAAATATCAGCCTAAAGTAGGCTGGTATAGGCAGATTTAATATGCATTCTTATTATTTGCATGTTGAGTCATTTGCATCAATTTTGCTTCTCTGCCACTGTGTATTTCCTAAAGGCTGGGTAATATCCCAAATATTTCACAAACTATGTTTCATCTTCTGAAGCTGTATAGGCAAAATGTTGCCACTCTAATTGTGAAAATTTCTTGACTGTGACTATGTGACTGAATTTCTTCAACACGATAATAATAGATTTTTACAGAAAAAGAGAAATTTTGATGATAGCTTGATGATAGCTGCTTACTATAAGGCAAAGGGGAATCACAGAGTGATGAATGTCCTTGACAGTATATACATAATTGTCTGAAATTCTGCTTTTGTTACAAATGTATTTATATTAATTCATAATAAGAATTCTGACTTCTTTCTTAAAAAGTAATTTACCATTTGAATGTTTTCCCCTTTACAGTTATATAGGTTTTTCAGCATTTAATTCAACTCCTAGTATTGTGCAATTACCTTCTGAGAATCTTATGGATCTGTTGATTGGCTAAAATTTCATTACAGCAACAGATCCCTGTGGGAAGGAACTGACTGTATTCATTCTAAGATTTTTGTTGTTCTGAATTCATGAATCATTGCAGTGACTAAGAGTTCATTTCTGTCTTCTGACTTTCCTCAAACTGCATTTTCTAGGGAGTCTTTTTTTCTGTCTTCTTGTATTACAGATCTGAAGATTCAAAGAGACAGTTTACTAATACCTTCAATGCCTATGTTGCTCCAGAATTGAAACATATTCAGTTATATTAATTTATCAATAATTTAGTTTTCTGGTTTTTATTACTATGTATTTTCAAAGTTAGATCAGCCAAATATATATTATTATATATTTTCAAAGACAGAAGGCCAAATAAAGTGCATTTTCTAACGTGGCACTGGAATGCAGGGATTGATATGATACTATATAAGAGTATTCTTCTATGAACCAAGGACAAATAAAGATATGATTTCTAGAACCAATGATTTGTCCCTGAAACCAAGTATCTTTCTAATCACATTAGAAATTTGTATAATTTGGTTTTGAAAGCTGTGAAAAATCAGCATCATATAGCTTCATAACAGTGAATTTTACTGTAACTCACATTGTTTAATACTTCAGCTAACAGCCCTCAAAGGCAGCATTTTGGCAGAAGTGGAGGTAGACAGTGTACAGAGAGCTTGTCTCAGTAATGGTGGGTGCACTGTAGGGTCCCCAGAAGTGTTCACAGGTAGTTGAGTAGCCTATACCCTCCATGAGCTCCAGTGGGAGGAAAAAGTTCTGCAGGTCAGGGGCTGCAGCGGCCTCTGGGGCCTCTCTGGGGCACTTGCAGGAAGCATGCACTGGTAGGAGGTTTGCAACAGGAGCAATGAATCTGTGGGAGGAGGTCAGCAGACCCATGTCTTTCCTGGCACTGTACTACCAGAGCTGACACTGCTCTTCCAAGTTGCACTGAGGAAGCAGAGATCAGCATCTATGTTTGTTAGACTGGGAAATGGAGACAACTAGGCTGGGATCTTGTGAACTCTGGCATCAGAATTATTTTTCCTTCTCCACGTGCATCTATGACCTACAGAGCACATTTGGGGACCCAGCACAGGCAAAGGCAGCACTTCATCACAGCAGACTTTGATCTGCCTATGCCTGAGACCTGTGGCAGCACTGGCAGAATGAGGCAAAGAATGGTGGTGGGGGACTCCCTGCTGTGGGGACGCAGGCTGATAAGCTAACTCAGAGTGATAGAAGGGGCCATTTGCTGCACGCTGAGCAGTTTGGTTCAGAATATCATGGATAGGCTGACAAAGTTTGTTCAGTTTGGCAGTTGGTCAGACTATTATTCCACATTTCTTCTACATAATGGCACTAGCAATATGTCTGAGAAAATTTAGGCCTTCATAAGCAGTGACCACATACCTTCAGGGAATGAGGAGAAGGGCTTGGTGCCTGGTGACTTCTGCCTGGTCTTGCTGGTGAATGGGAAATTTTTGAAAAAAAAAAAAAATGAATGAATGTTGGAAGTCAAAAGTCGGTTGCACATTTGAAGTTGGCAATAGAGTTTTAATTTTCAAGACCATGGGAACTTTTTGAGGGCTGCTTGGAAGAGAAGCCATCCACCTGAAAAAACAGGGAAAAGAGTGCTTGTTATCAAGCTGGGCAACCTAAACAGTACTAAGCTGTTAATAAGAAGGAAGGGAAAGAGTGTTCAACAATCAAATGAAGAGCAATGCACCAAGCTGGTAAACAAATAAGAGGGATTGTGTAAACACTGAGGACTTCAACAGCTGGACTTCTGCCATGTACACAGACAGACTTTTCATGAAGGACAGAAGAGAAAGATTGAGAAAGTACAAAGGGAGGGTTGCCTTTCATGGAGGAGAGCAGGATTTATGGTATTGGTTGTTTGGGTGATGGGCCAACAAAATTAATATGCAGTGGGAAATATTGTGATAGGTACCTGCTACGTACTATATTAATGGCAAACAAGCAAATTATGCCTTCTTCTGACTACTTCACATTCATAGGCCCTTGTCTTCCTGAGAGGATTGACTCAGCCCAACGTATGAGGGAAGGACAACACAACAGGGCACAAGTACTTCAGGAGCTTTCTGAACTGCACTGACAATTTCTTCTTGACATGGGCAAATAGGGAACCAGGAACAGGAGATGAACTACTGGACCTAAAACAGAACTGGAATAAAGCAAATTCTTCCTGTCTTCAAGACACCAGTCAAAAGTATTTGGGAAACTACAGGCCAGTCAGCCTCATCTTGTTCCGCGACAGTTCATCTTGTTCAGACAGTTGCTTACTTCTCTTCAGCTTAATTTGGTTTTGGTTCTGTTTTGTAAAAAATAGACAAAGTTCTTATTTAATCTGCATGGTTTAACCTATAACATCTTTAAGTCCTGTTCAGTGGTTTCAACAGCAGTGAAAATTTAAAAATTAAAAAAAAGCAAAATGCTCTTTAATGAGTTTAATATCATGCCAAAAACTAAAAAACTTCGTCTTGATAGCACTTAAGAAATTGTGGAATTATGTTAAGCTATTAGTGGTTATTTGGATTTTTTTCTTTAATGTTATCCCTAGTATTTCAAGTTTAATATTCTTAAATAGTAGTTGTACTAAATATCAAACAACTCTCTCAGGATTTTAACAACTCTCTCAGGAAATCAGGGAAAAACAGAGCTCCTTTATTAGTCCACTGTGTTCACATAATTGGATCACTTGCCCTGTGCCACCACTGGGTGAAACATTTGTATTGACTCACAGGTCAAGTGTCTATTAAAATAGTGATAAATCAATCACCATCCTCGCCCTCATGCACAGAAGTACAGGAGCTCTGAACTAATGACTGTTGTTCAATGACAGCTTAGTGGGCTTTTCTGTCTCACATAATGAGACAGAAATCTTGGGTAGTTAATTAAGGCACTGTATATTTGAACCTTCATAAAAAGTCAGTGAATCAGTTGACACAAATCAAGGCGTGAATCCAAGAAACTGCAGGTGGGATGAAGTGTGCAGAGCCTATCAAAGCTCATCACATTTGAAAGTCAAAGACATGAGTTCCTCAGCTGGAAAATTCAAAATTATGTGTGCTTCTCTTTTCCTTGATTTTTATTGCTTTCTTCTGTACAGCATATAAGAGCCATGTGTACTGACTGTAATTTATACACTGAAGTGCAACAATATTTTTATGTTTAGTTTATATAAACAGTTATAAACAGTATCCCAAAACCTTTCTCCTGCAAAAATTCTCTATAATTATTTTTTAATGTTTTATTTGAAAGATAGTACTTGTTTGAATTGGCAGATTTTGCCAGCCTGTTTTTATTTCTTTAATAAACACAGAATGAAAATAATCTTGCAAGGTGACAAGGTTTTGGGGATGTCAGTGTAATTATTGCTGAGGACAGGAAGCATCCTCATCAGATGACCAATCTATTTAGAGAAGGAAAAGTCCCTGATGAGCTTTCTTCCTTTATGTTTTCAGAGTGTAGTTTTTACCTATTTATATTGTGGTCACTTCTTACAAAAAATTCAGTGGGAATAAATATTTTGATCTCTGGTGCTTTTCTCATTCTCACTTTCCAAAATTACCCAAGCCATTTGAGAATACTCCTTAAGGAAAGGATAATAACAGGCTTCTCTAGAAGCAGTATTAGGATTTTGGACTCCATTAAATCATACAGAGTTCTCACCCACTGAATCCTGCATTAGACCATGCTGTAAAAATACATGAAGGACTGAAGAAAGCACAGGCAGTTTCTCTTTTGAAAACAACTCCTGAAATTCACAGCAATCTCTTTCCTGTCTCATACACCATGAAAGTGAACTCCATCATCTGCTCATGATAGACTGTTACAAAGGCAGTCCAGAAGAAACGCTGTCACAATAGTGCTGTCAAATGAACATTCACTAGAGAATTGAAGTTCCCCTGGCATAAGGAAATTCAGTCCTCTGACTGTTTTTATACTACATAATCTAGTTGTTCCATAATGAACCTAAGGACAAGGAAAGTGCAGAAAAGCAATAGTATAATTTTTTTACCTTTGGATCAGATATTTTTCTCCAAAGTTGAGAGCATTTTCTAAGTAGGAATTAAATATTCAGATTTTTCATTATATTCATTAAATAGAAAAAAAACCCCAATCCATTGATCTATGGCATTCATTAGACATTAAAACATTCAGTACATCTGATCTTCTTCAGTCACTTTTCTGAGCACTGCAATCATGGGCTGCTGCAGTGGGTCAGCCTACTTAACCTCTAGGGGAACATTCAGTAGTACTCAGAATTATCTTTATCTCTTTCCCAGGTAGATTACTGGAGATTTCAGGTCTTCAGTTACCCTTAATTTTTTTTTATTGTTAAATAGAAGCCTGGTACCTGAATTTTTTCCCTTTTAAAACACACAGTAGCTCCTTTTTGTATCCAATTGATTTCTTGATTATTTTACTGTTAAGATTTCAACACATTATTTTGTCTAATGTGCGACACATACATGCTTTGGCAATTGGATTTTTTTTTTTTAATCTGACAGTAATTAGCATGGAATAAAGAAAATCCACAGATCTGATCCCCAAGTGAGGGAACAAAACTAAAACCAAACCATAATGGCTCTCCCTACCGCTCTCCCACACATGCATCTTGAGTGTATTAATTGAGAAGTTGGAAAATTCATTATGCGTACGTATAATGGAGACAATCATAATTTCACACTTTTTATAGCACAATGCCTTTTCTTCACATTGGCATGAAGTCATTGCAAGATGGCTAAAATAAAATTAATTTAAAGCAGACTTTCGTTAGCTACAGATTCTCAGGCTGATTGTTTTCACTGCACTTCCTTTAGATTGATTTACCTTCTGATCTGTTTTCTATCCTTATTTGTAGACAGGCAGAAACTGTCCAAAAAAAAAGCCAAAAAAATAGGACAAAAAAGGGGTGGTTATTCAATAATCCTACTAAAGCTTCATCTGTGTCACACAATTGCTCCTGCAGAAAAAATTCCAGACACACCAAAATGATGAATAACAATGAGAGGAGCCCAAATAAATGTCTTGTATGGTTTTTGATTAAGTGCTAAATTCTGCCATTGTTTTGCTGTACCCATTTCTGCATTATCAATATGTGCCTAAGCATTGTAAATCCCATTTCAGAACTGGTAGACATTCTTAAATAACACTTTCAAGTTTGGAAGATAGTCTTTCTTTATCTGAGATATTAAAGTGCATCAACATTCAGTTTAATAAATTTATGTCTCACTGAAAATCATGTAAAATTATAGTCCCCTTTTTAAATGAGGGCTTTAGGAACTGAATGTTAGTTTAAGATTCAAAAAACTTACTTTTTATGTACTTTCCAAATATTTTGTGAAATGTTACACATACATTTTAATTCTACTTTTCACATAAAGGGCCAAGAAAAAATTAGTAAGGATATAAATTCCTTTGTGTGCAAATAAAACCTGTGGACGTATGATTTGAGATTAAATTTTAGATGCTTCATCATAAAGTTTATGTTCAAAATATGCATTGCTTAAAAAGGAGGAAAGCTATATATGGAGATTTGACACATTATGCATATTATTTATCTGCTAAATAAAATTGTAATGTTTTCGCAACTGGATTCACATTTTATGCATATTGTTTATTATGTATTTACTTAAATAATAGCATTACATTCACTTTACTTTTTAATATATGGTCATATAATAAAGAAAAGTATAAAATGTTCATAAACCTAGTAGTGCATGAATTCTAACAGAAACTGTTTTCAAAATATATATTATGTTACCATATTAAATAGAATGAAATTACTCTTTTGCTCCCTAGTTTACCCCAATTACTACACTCATAAACTACATAACTTCTGAGTCCAAGAAAATTAAACTATAATGAAGTAAATTTATTTTACACTATATGTTGTATTTAAATTTAAAGTATTTCTACCTAGTAATATATAAAATTTTACTTATTATTAAATCATTATTTCCTTCACTTTCAGGTAAATAGAAGTTCATATTACTAAGAATGTATTAGACTTGACATTTTTAAGGAAAGAGGCATAATAGCAACAAGAGTGATATTTCTCTGTGAACTAACTAAAAAGTATCTTTTAAGTATCTTGCTTTACAAAGTTAATGCAACTGGACTTCTGTTCTAAAGGGCAATTGAGATGCACCGTGTCCATGTGTGGTCAACAATTTACTTATTTTAAAATTATTAATTGCTTACTTTAATGTTTAAAATCAAAATTAATATTTCAGTGAGACTTCTAGGTATTCTCACCAAACATAAAAAAGCCGGGTTATGCTCTTGAAGGTAATGAAACTTGGCTAGTCTAGAAGTCCTTTTCTTTCCAAAGAAAGCATATTTGTCTGCCATTCCTCTGGACAGACTGTAAAAATCCTGCTGTTCTGAGACTTGTGCCATAAGAAATCATCGATTTCTATCACATCCAGCAAAGAATGTAGCTCTGAGTTGTTAAGCTGCTATAGAGTCACTCATATATCTGGTACCCTGTGCTTCTTAATTCTAAGGTAGCTCAAAGAACTTTCCATCTGAGCCTTTGGATATGTCTTAAAGGTAGTATGTACAAAATTATCCATTCACACACTGCCCTTAAGTCACTCGTGGAAGATGGGGAATAATAAAGGTTTTTCAGCAAAATTTCCCTCAGAATTTCAGCCGTGAGCAGCATCCATCCACAATTTCATCCAGAGTTCATGCCTAACTAGTATATGCAGAAGTATATGTTGATAAGGGCAGGTGAAAGAGAATATGCTTATTTTATCTATTTTAGTTTTATTATGATGCATAGATATTTCAAGCTGTCTTTAGAATTCACTCATTTAAGGGTTTTTTTTGGGTTTTTTTTTTTGTTTTTTTGTTTTTTTTTTTTTTTTTTGCTTTCCTATGCAAGAGCTTTTCCTACAGTCCATATAACTAAAAAGCAATATCTGATATTTTGTTATTTTCTGGTAAATATATGTTAGTAACTGGGCAAGGTACAAATAGATGCTTGATACAGGTCTCAAAACTTACCAAAATGTATAAAGGAGATGTAAAATTTTTTTAGCTACTAGGTTTCCATCTTTCTGTGGAATATGCTGATTTTTCTAAATTATATTTTCACTCAATATTTATATTTTTACTCAATATTTGTATTAACCAAGATCACTTGTTAATCAACACCTTTGTAGTAAACTTTTCTGTCCATCATGAACACGAAGTAGGTGATAATTACTTTCACAAGCCACAGAAATTTTTTCTTAGTTACATATTTATTAAATATACTAAGCCATATGACTCACATTAAGGGATACCGATAATATTTTACTCTTTAAAAAAGGAAGAAAATTATGAAATATCTATATTTCATTTATTCAATGATACATATTTCAGGTGTCCTTTCAGATGTGCAAACATATTTTCAAATTAGTGTCGCAATCTGACAGCAAGGCCATTTTTCACTTCTTGATGTTTTGTTTTCCCATTCTTTGAGATACTCCAGTGCATCAGCTGTTGTTTCAGCTGTGTCCAGTACCTGGCCATATGTGCACTACATGCTTGTTTTGTGAGAAATAAACCATCATGGAAGGTAAATTCAGCTTACTATTTCAAAGCCTTACACAACCAGACTCTGAAATTATAATAAAACATTGCATTGCAGTAACATAGAAAGCACGCAGAAGAAATTTTTAATAAGAGGGACAATAAACGGTATTAGCAACCAGTTCAGGCAATCTTGAACATTGGCTATTATTTATTCAAATTCTAGGTAAATCTAAAAATTAAATAGGACATCTGATCATTAGAACTTTAACTCCAGCTGATAAGCAGGATTTCTTTTTTCTGAGAGAGAGTCTAGAGAGTCTTAAATAATATCATATATTATCAAACTATTTTTTTTTTCTATGTCTCCCATCTATTTTCCCATTGCAAGGTTTTTTTAAAGGCTGTTCTTCACAAAGCTGTGTTGGCCTGGTCTTAGATCAGTGATTATTATAAATGTAACTGACAGTCTCAGTTTTTCTTTATGGCAGTAGGTGGAACTCAATTAAAATTCTGTGCTGTATAAGTGTATATATATATGCATGTATATACATATATATGTGTGTGTGTGTATATATACATATATACATACATATACATATATATAATTGTTAATGCCTCTGGAGTAGTTTTAATTAAAGCAAAAAAAATTTCTTACAATTAAAAGATTTTTATTGGTTTTTGCAATGTTTTGATCCAAACACCTTTCAAGTTTTTGGAAAGATTTGCGTTTTCTAAAAAGGTCTTCATATATCATGTCTCTGTCCTTTATTCATTTGGTGCTGAAAACAGTAAAGAGCATAAGTAGTAAAAGTCTTGTTTTACCTTAATCACTTATATGAACTTTCATTTAGATGCAGTGTATAATTAGCTATTTGCATATTTTCAAAGGGAAACAAATGAGCAATTTAACTCTATGATAAAATCCATGTTTAAAATAGCCTACACTTATTGTTTTGTCCCACCTTAATACCAGACACCTGTTCTAGCTCTTTTAAATATTCCATTCTCAGCAGGTTGCAGTTGCTAGAAGACCTTCATTACCGACTAGTTTATGTCCATGCTTTCATATAAAGCCCATGACATTAAATGTTTCATCTGTGTCCCTCTAATGTTTACCCTTCTGAAGCATCCACTTGAAGCAGTGGTATTTTCCACTGGTATCCTTTGTAGAGAGATAAAGATGTGAATTTTAAAACAACATGATGAATGAATGTTTAGCATGAGGTTTTCCTTTTCTAATGTCTTCTATTTTGCCATACCATGAACAAAGTAGAAGGTCTCAGAATTTTATAGCAATGAATGTTGCTAAAAGCTCTAGGAACTAGTCTAAGATCTGCTTATAACACTAGTTCTTTTAGTGAGAAAACTGAGTACCTTTATGATTCCGTATTCAACCTTGGCATTTCAGTTCCTGACATGCTCCTTTTCAGTATCTTAGCTGAATGAATTTTTACTTCCAAACATTTTCTCTCTTACAAGTTTGTCTCGATATATAAAAAAACCTGGTTTTAAAAACAAAACCTGCTAAATTATCACACCATCTCCAGCACAAAAAACCCCCTGCACCTCTGTGACTAAACTGCATATAAAATCAATAGTTTTACTAAATTTGGTAAAGGGAGTCAAATATCTGGGGGGGGGGGGGGGGGAAAAAAGGGGGGTAAGAAGATTTAATCATTTATGAACAGACTAAAAATATACGTTTTATCAAAATTATTTCTTCAAGATTTTTCCTTGTACGATTTTCTGCAGCCAAAATATACGTACATATGGTATTCCAAAAATGCCTCAGCACAGCTTCTTTGGTAGCTAAAAGGCCCATTTAAGGTTTTACTCTAGATAGAAGATAATAGTGTTTTAAACAGGCAGTGACCTAGATATTATAATTCATATTCTGGCAGTTCTCCAAATGTTGAAGTTATTTATATCTGATATTTTAAATATTAAACCAACAGACTGATACTATCAAAACCACTGGGATCTTACCTCATTTTTTTCCCAGTCACCAATTTTGATAGTATTCGTTACTATCAAGAGTGTGACCACACATGAAACATTTTTTTTAGCCAAACATTGTCCAGACTGAACTTTTCCAGTATTTCTTACAGTTCAATATAAAACACATACGCACAAAAAATCAAAAACTACCCACCAAACAAACAAAATCCACAAGGATTCATTGTAAATGAGTTAATCATACAGTGATTGTTTCTTCCTTATATTAAAACAGTCAGTGATATTGCCTTGATTTCAATCTTGCTTATTTATGTTAATAGTATTTCCAGTCACATTTCTAAATAGGATATAAAAACTAAATAGAAAATGTAAAGCAAGTTCTTTTTTTTATCATAAAGCTTTTTCAAAAAACAAACCAGTTATTTTATTTAAAATAAGCATCATGTTTTTCAGAATTCCTAATAACAAGAAATATTATTGCACACATTGATACAATGGATAACAACCCAAAATCAGAAAATATCCCTGTTGCTCCTATGACGTCAGAAAGGCTAGACAAGATGACTGGTATTATGACCAAGAACAGTGTTTTCTGTAGAGAATATTAGATTTTTAAATGATAGGCTTAATCAGGTTTGGTTATTCACCACTTGAATGAAGTAAAACAGTTAAGCTGGCACACTACCAGAAGTATGAAGCTGAAATTAATATTTGCTGTGGTTCTGTGGTTTTGGGTTTTTTTGGTTTTTTTGGTTTTTTGTGGGGGTTTTTTTGGTTTTTTTTTGGGTTTTTTTTGTTTATTTGTTTTTTTTTTTTGAAAGGGACTATTGGAAGAAAGACTAACTAAAATCACACAACATACAACATGTAACATTTTTCCATCACTATATTCTAAAATCACCCAAGTGTATTCCATGTCTTGTGTTTGATTACCCCTTTAATGATTACCATCTGGGAAAAAACCACAATAGAAAACTTGAGTTACACTCATAGCATTAAATTATCATGCTGACTTGTCTTCATGGATGAAGATGCTGAGTAATACAAAAATATCTTGATTGTTGAATTTGCCAAAAAACATCAGAATAAATTTTTAAATCTGCAATCCAATCTATCCCAAACCAAGTGAACTGTATTTCTGAATAAATTTGAAAAAGACAATAATTCAAAAATATAAAAGGTATCAATTGATAAGAAATTGGAATTAAAGGTGCAATTACTTATAGAACATAATTCTTATTACATGAAGTGAAATAATGATCCAGTAATTCCCCCAGTGAGTTTTGTTCTTGTGTAGAATAAATAGGGCTATAGACATCCAGTTTTTGAAGTTTCACTGGAATTGTTTTAATTAAGGGTCACAAGATCATATAGATTATGAAGTCAAGAAAGCAAACTGACACTACAGACCCAGAGTCAAGTAAAAGTACAAGATGATAGTGCAGAAGAAGTAGCCCAAAGATGTTTATAGCTCCTCAGTTAATCACAGGATTTACACTGTTTCATAACTCCAAATTCCATTAGCCAGGGAGGATTGCTAGTTTTGTGATTCAAATATTGAACTGAAGGCAAGCAGCATGCAAGATGGGCTCATCCAAGGCCTCATTATCTAAAACACTTAAAGCTCCATGTAATTTCAACCCTTTAAAATATTATTTTCAGAACCTTAATCCAATCTCATAGGCAGTGAAGCTGTGATAGTCAATATTCCAATGACAGAGATAGTGCAGTATCAAAATTGTGTCTGGAAAGGCTTGGAAGGGCACATTTTCTTTTGAAGTTATTTCATTAACTTAATGATCCACAGCAAAAGTTCTGTGAATAGCTAGAATAGCAAAACATTGGAGAAGAGATCCCCACTATGTGTAAGAAAAATGCAAAAAACAATCATTCACTTGTAATTAAATCTTACTTCTGTGTTTTTTTTTCTGGTTTTCTGACTGATCAGAATAAACATAAAATACAGTTCTAAGCAGGGAAAAAATTAATAAGGTCAGGTCTGCTTTAAGTTAAGTCAACACAAATACAAAAAAAGAAAAGTGAGAGGAAACCCAATGACTAGTTAAGATGTACTTGTACTCATGAAAACTTGATATTTCTACATAATAGGAGAAATTTGTAAATGTTGCACTTGACTCTATACTTGATATTTCAGTCAGTGTAATTCTTGCTGTGTAAGGACACACAGATAATGATCCTGCCTTAATAGTGTCTAGTATCACTCTTCCTTAAGTGTCACTGACAAGAGCTTTCCACCAATAACTTCATTATCTGATAATGATGAAAAGGTTTGGGTTGGAAGGGACCCTAAAGATCATCTTGTTCCATCCTCTCTTCCAAGGGCAGGGAAATCTTCCACTAGACCAATTTACTCAGAATCCCACCCAGCCCAGTCTTGAACCCCTCCAGGGATGGGGAGCCCCCAACATCTCTGAGTCAATCTCTTCCAGTGCCTCACCACATCTACATCTACTCCTCTCCGTTATCTTATTTCACCTTGTCCTGTCACTATGTGCCCTTGTGAAAAGACCCTCTTTAGCTTTCTTGTAGGTTCCCAGTAGGTACTAAAAGGGCACTACAAGGTCCTCTCCATGCTGAACAGCCTCAGCTCTCTCAGCCTGTCTTCACAGGCAACCTGCTCAAATGCCTAAAATCAAAGTAGCGACTCTGAACTGGTGCCAACAGGTCAACACCTTTCTTGTGTTGAGGGCCCAAGACCTGTACACACCAAAGCAGGTCATCTCAGAAGAGCAGGTCACGCTACCAGAGTGTGTAGTATTAATTTCAGTTTAGGGGTCTGTTAGGTTTTGTCTTCCTTATCAGCAATGTTTTTAGAAACATCTGATTCTTCTGCATAGGGATTGGTGCATTCAGGACACCTGACACAATCAAACAAATTTATCTCTTTCTTTTCTTGGTGATAATTTCTCCTAAATTATTTGTAACTGTCATATTATTATCTAGTCTCTTCACTGAATGATGTTCTGCACAATCGGCTGCTATGACCAATCAAATTTATTTTCAATACTGACTCCCACTGGCTATACAGATAAAGATGAAATAAAGCTCATAAGCTGATACATGCTAAAGCCCAAAGTACCAAAAAAAAAAAAAAAAAAAAAAAAAAAACAAAAAAAAAGAAATCTTACTATGATAAAAAGAAAAAAATCTATGAAGACTGTAATTAGGATTTTCAACAGAACTGGAGAAACACCGCAGAGAAATTTATTCCAAAATTAGTAAAGTCTTCAGGATCTTACACCACTTGTTTGCCCTGCTATTCAAACATCAACCCTAACTTCTTAGGCAATCTTTTTCAAAAGATTGAAGATGTATTTCTAGAAAATTAAAGCAAATGAATAAAAATATTAAAAAAATCCATAAGATACTCTACAGAGCTGTTATTAGAGGAGAAACATGATATTGAGTATAAGCAACAGTTTGAAAAAAAAGTGGTAGGATTAAGTTTTAAGGAGTTTACAAGATTAGTTCAGGTTCATCAAAAATATGAAATTCTAATTCCACAAGCTTGCTCCTTTCCTTAAGGCTTTGAGAATTTTTCTGACAGTATTGTAACTATATCAAGGGACAGGATACAAAGGAAGAGTGGGGTTTTTTTATTTCCAGCAAAGGTGTTAATAGGAAAGAAAATGGTATTTGTCTGCTTTATTTAAACGTAAATATGAAGTGGATTTTTGAAAGAGTCTGAACCTTATAAGGACTGTTTTTGCAGGGCACTGTCTTACATAAAATAAAATTATGATCATCTGTTGCAGATTACATTCCAAAATATAGATTTGAGAAATTGCCAAGCATAAGCCATTGATTAATGACAAAATTAAAAGAAAAAAAAAAACCCAAAAAACCTGTAATCCAGATGACTTGGACTCTTCTCTTGTACAGAGATTTTACCTGGTCATTTACTAACAGCTGTAGCCATCTATTTGAAATTCCTTTTTCTTTATATTTTAAATCCCTCCTAATGTTCACAGAGGACTGTAGTTTGGTGTACATTTTAATAAATTGCAAAATCTTATTATTCTTATGTAATCTTATGGAGATTATATATAAGGAAAAAATTATTTTCTCTCTATAACAGGGGAACATTCTTTTTTATATAATTTTTCTTCTAATCAAACTTGTGAACTTGTTTTCTGTGAAATACTTGCTAAACAATATTGAATGTCTTTCTTTCTGCACCCTTCTCTGAAAATATTTTCCTTTCTCTCTTTTGTAACAGGAGTTGGAATTCACAAAGTTGAGGTAGGAAACTTATTTTATTACTGGGTAATTAAACTAATTTACTAAAGCCAAGGGTACTAAAGTTTTATGACGTTATTGTGATTTGCATCTATCAGTTATTCACTAAGGCAACTCACAGAGAAGGTTTACAGTCAGCAAAAAATCTCTTTTCCACGTTATAGAGAACTACTGTAGATTCTTCCTGTCATTGGTCTGTTGGATAAGATTTTCATCTGAAATTATTTAATTTTTTATGTGTTTATAAACAGTTCTGAAGTATAATGATGTATTCTAATTCCTGTCTTTCCAGTGATGCTGACATTTTCCTGTAATTAATTTTTGACTTTTATCTGGAGCCCAGGAAAACAGAAAGTTTTTAGGGAGTTGTAACTTCATGGGGCAACAGTACACACTCTTTTTTTCTTTATAGAACTTCAAAATTGTCTTTAAACAATAAAAAGAGATGGAAGATGGTGCTCCGGATTAAAGACAGTACTGAACCTGCTTTTTCTACATAGATTCAAGATAAAACTGAGTTTGTCAGGACACACACATACAAATCAACATGTTCTTTTGCAATTATGTCTCACAGAATTGGAAGCACCCATCACATAGAGAGAGAATCTACAGAATCTTTTTAGAGAATACTCTGTTTTCACCTAGATTTCTAGCATAGAAGGGTAAGACTGTATAGAAGCTTACATGTCACTGCACAAATGATAAGCGAATGTCCCAGGGTTCCTTTCAGGAATCTCTCCACCCTACTGATACACTCTGTCTTTAGATCTTATAGTTCCTCTGCTCCAGAATCTGAAAAGAGGACTTTGGGCCTATTCTGATGGTTGTTTGAATAGAAGCTGTCTAGAATACCACAATAAATTTATGTTTGGAAATAAGGGAAGCCGTAAGAAAAAGAAAGGGAAGGGCAAACAAATGTCTGTAGGAACTCATATCTTCAAAAAAATTCCGTTCTGATTAAGAATCACTGTTGTTCACTCTCTTTCTGAAAAATCAAAGAGGAAGCAAGTGACAGTGCAGAGAACAGGATTTTTAACCAGAGAGCAATCCCTTTGCTTCTGGATGTGGGGTGCTGGTGTTGATCCAGCATTTCTCAAGAAGCCACCTGGCTAGACCCAATTCAGATTTGTGAACCTCCAGTTTTCTGGCTGAGATATCAGTGGGAAAGAATCTGCATCAACAAAGCAAAATCTTTAATGTTTTGCAATTTAAATCTGGGACTATAGGGAATTAAAGTTAATTGAGTTTGGGTTGGTCACACAACCAGCAATCAACCTGAAGAAATAACTGACTTCTCCACTGAGCTGAGTCCATCAGGTCCAGCAAACCACATTTCCCTCCCATTTGCAAAGCACAGTCCAAGGCAGAACTTTCCTGATTGTGTGGTATATGTGGGAGCACTCTATACATATTTTGAACACAATTTATGCTTCTTCATAGAATTATATGTGTGCCCTGACAAGATTCTTTTGTATGTCACTCTTTATCTACATACTGGTGTCTCTCTTCCATGTATCAGTATAACATGATGGCAACAGAAATCTTTCACATGTAACAATTGATACTTTAGCAGAAACCAACATGTTAGACCAAGTATTGCAGAAAAAGGTACGACTGACCTTAGTTATTATGAACTACTACTTAGGTTTCTGATACAATAGATTCACCTGTCATTTAAAACCTTCAGGAGAAGGCAAGTTTAGCTCACACACTACATTATAAAAATTAATGTTTTCCTGTCTTTAGGATCAGGACCTGTGTTTGGGATAGGAATTAATCCATTAGTTATGATGAAACAGCAGCATATAAATTCTATCGATAATTATATATGTGTATCTATTTTTATCTCACAGATTCCTTAACCTTTTAACCATTATAAAAGCCATTAGCTAATTCAAATAGTCTTTCTGCTTCTTCATCCTGCAGATATCTTTAATGTTTTCATTCTCAAAAATACATTTACAGACAGTTTGGGCAGGTGTATGACTGAAAAAGGTCAAAGTGAAATACCAGCATACTTAACAAATATATTTCTGCACTCTGTCACAAAAATCCTTTTGGTTGCGTAGCAACAGCCTTTTTAATTACTACTTGCAATCTAGATTTTAATAATTTAATTACTATTTTTCTTCATTAAATTGTTTCACCCAATAAATTTAATGTGTTCAATGCATTCTTTATTTTTAAATGGTCCTTTTAACCTCCCTTCTTTGTCCTTCCAGCATCTTTGGCTACATAGTAGAAACTAAAACCTCATTAATTTCATATCAAAAACCACAATCAAAAGGAATCAGCCTTATGTAATAAGCACAGAGATATCTTATGTAGCCTTTGTAGCTGAAGTTGTTTGAGCTCAGGTAAGCATTAGTGAAGTCAGTCTGGCTTCATAAAACTAAGGCTTTCAGTGGCAAAATTCAGTGGCATGCTTTGAGTGGCCTGGCATTAGTGGCAGTGATGTTAGTGCTTTTGAAACTGTTGATATCATGCTATTTATCTCAGGTAACCAGAAATATAGTTCCTCATGAAAAATCCTCAGCTATTGCTTCGTATTAAGTTATTACTGAGAAGCTGAAGCCTACAAGAACCAAATACTGTGAGAATAATTACGTGAGGGGGAAGGAGATATTATCTAAATAGCTGCAGAATGCATCCACATTTACTCTAAGGAGCAACAGCAGACCCACAGTGCAGGTTAAAGGTGACAGCAGAGTGAAGGTGGTACCACTACCAGCAGTCAAGGTTTACATGCAAAGAGGGAAAAAATACATAGTCGCAGACACCAAAGCATTCAGGATATGTTTACTGGGTATGAGGAAAGAAGATAAAGGAAACATTCCATACTAAATATTTCTCTTAGCAGCAGTGACTTCTGTAATGGCAAGCAGCAAGAAATTTTTTCTTGTCAGGAGCATCTATGTGATTTCTGTTTTCTATGTCTCTATGTCTGCATAAATTCTGAGATATCATTTGTTGAAGAACATTAATTTTTAAAACTCTTTAAAGTTTTAGAAGCATTTATGTTTTTATTATCCATTTATATTTTGAAGAAATGTGCATTTCTCCCTTATTCCCCCAAATTAAACCTTAATCGAAATTCAAATTTGTATATGATAGACTTAAATATCTGAGTATCTGAAACAGATACTGTCTCTGTTAGACATGTAAGTGGTTTATGAAAGTGTTCTGATATATTTAACATTTCAAATATCATTTACTGAAATCTAAGAGAGTATTGTTTGATGTGTAGATTTGCAAAGCTAAAAAACCTCTTTCCCTGCTCAAAAATATAGTTGTAAATAATGATTTATTTACAACAATTTATAATAATGTAAATAATAAATAGTTGTACTTTAATGATTCCTAAGAAGCTGAATTATTACACAGTGCTTTCTTTCACTACCTGAAATATTAATCTAACATAATTTTGTTATGTTTAAAATCTTTACAATGTTCATGTCTGTTTCTTCACCATCCAGTGTTACATTTGCATTTCCTGCTTTCTCATCCACACTGTATTTTCATAGCAATTTTGAGATTATCATGCATCATTTTAAGACATTTTACAGGTGATTTGTTTAAAAAAAAAAAAAAAAAACAAAGAAGACAACCTTAGCCTTGTGGGTAAAACATAAAAAAATTAAACTCCTTGGTTCATTATCTCTCTCATTACAACATGTTTCTCTAAATAGGATTAATAGACTACCTACCACAGGTTTTCTGCACTGATTGCACATGAATTTGTGGATGCTAATATTCAAGGACATTAAAACCAAAATAAAAGAAATTAGATGCTTTCAAATAAGTGACACTTTAACGTTTGGTCCCATAAAATAAAATAAACATTACAAAAAATTAAGTCTATAAACATCAGGAAGATGGATAAGTTGACACACCATTCTGCATATCTCTGTTTAATAATATTATATTTCATTTCCCATGCTAAGAAAACAGCCATTACCCAAAGCAGCCACTCGTAAACAGCCATTGTGAACAGATTGTATCCTTGTTGGTGGTATGATAATTGAAATAAGTTTACCAGTCTTTTATGAGGAAATACCAGACGTATAAAATACCTATTAATCAACACACTCAGTTTTGCAAACATCAGTATTAATACCAACAGCTACCAAAGAATAAATGGAATAAGAGGAAAAATATCAAGGAATTTGCAAAATGGCTCAGCAACATGTTGCATTGCTTGCAGTGATGGAGATAAAACAGGAAGCAGTCTAGGCTAAAAGGGTTGTGTCTTTTGGGCTTTGCTTATGGACATTGATTTCGCTGTTTATACCCATCTGCTTCTGAGTCTCTGCAATGCCTCTCTTATAAGCCTGTCAAAAAGCAACTTTGTGAACAACAGCAGAAAGGGACAGCTGCCCATCAGTCTCTCAGATATTTGTTTCTCTTCTGTAATAATTGTAAATACGATCGTCAATGTCTAGTTTTGCGTTTATGCAAAAGGCATTAAAGGCTTCAAAGGCATTACCTGTCACAGAATAAGCTGAGCTAATGTTACTAGTTCCTCTCCCTCTCTCCCTGAACCAGTTTAGAGTTTTCATTATCTTTCTTCCTTTTTTTTTTTTTTTTTTTTTTTTTTTCTTGAGCAGGGAGAAAAGTGGTTTTGTTTGTTTATTATTATCAAATGCTTTAGAAGATACTACTTTGAGGACATCACAGGAACATGGAAGCACAAATGACCTGTATGAAAGAGTGATGAATTTGAGATTCATACCGAATTTGTTTGTTTGATTTTTTGTTTGTTTTTTATTAAGGGGAAAGATAAAATTCTCCTGGAACTTTTTTGTGTTCTTGTTGCAAAACTCATCTCTTCTCAGTCATACACTGTTTCTATCTACAAACACTGCTGTCTATGCAGAAAATGTACTTAGCTAGTGAAAAAAGTCATATAAAAATATGACATATAAAATTATTCAGCTGCTGTTACTCAAGTAATGACAGCAGCCAAAAGAGCTGTAGCATTTGCTAGCTGCGTCACTACTCTTTATGAATTGTAGGTAACCTGCACTACATTGACCTCTAGCCAGAGATTACACACACAGTGTCTTTTTGCATTGCTTGAAGATCTAAGAGCATTTTGGAATAGGCAACTCAGTGGAGTGACAAAATTATGTTTCTGACTCTAGTAAAACCAGTTCAGCTGGCCTTTTTCAGCCAGTGGTGCAAGTAAATAGGACTAGTTTGGCAAAAGGAGACAGGTGAAACTAAAGATTTGTTGGCATTGAAGAGGAACTGCCTTCAGACCACCTCTAGGTCTGTTTTTGCATTTGGTGCATTCTTAGAGCATATGTCTTAGTTATTTCTAGTGAAAAGACTACAGTTATTCCACCTTAGGAGTATGACATGCAGAAGCAACACTATAAGATTTTAAATCAAGATAAACACAGTTAAGAACTTACTTTTACTCTACTTTTACTTAGAAGCCAATGGAATAGTAATATTTGCAGATAAGTAGACCATGAAAACGTCAGTATACATCTCATTTGCTACTGTTACTTAGAAAAATATTTTGCTTATGCCACAGGAATCAAAGTACAAAGTACATCAGTGAGTTTGATTATGAATTGTGATCAAGCTGTATCTGAATTTCAACACTTTTTTATTTTAACAAATCAATGTGTTCAAAAAGCAAACTATCAACAGTGTGACTGATACCTTTGATCCAGTGAAATAAAAGGGGGCTTATTTCAATAAAATACTTTTTTGGCAGACAAACACAAAAGAGGGAAAATATATCTGCATTTAGCTAACTAATTAACTAGTTGAGGCACTGGCATCGACCAAGGACATGGAAGGACAAGGATGTAACTTTTGATAAAAGTGCTCAGTGGCAGTAAAGATTAGCTCTGTAAGACTCCTGGCAATGAAATCAATACTAATCTGTTACCAAGGAACAGCTTATCCAGTCAGAAGTTATGTGGAAATCTGGTTCTCTGCCCTTAAGCCATATACAGAAATATATGAAATGCATACAATTGTTTATAGAGCTAGAGATACATTGTGATACCTCATATAAATTTTTTTGGTACACAAATGTTGAAGTTTAAAGTTTTAAGTAGGCACTAAAAGGAGATGGGGGGCTGCCAAGTACAGTGAGTTGGACACTGATTATTTTAGACATATTGAATATTGCCCTTAAGAAGATGATCTGTCTCTGACTCCAAGGCACATACACAATATTACTGCCTGTGTAGGTTCACCTACTCCTTTGATGAGTACAGTTAAACATATATTTAAACATTTACAAGAACATAAATTATTATTCTTACCGCTCAAGAATATATAGCTTATAACAGTTTGCCCCACCCATCTTGATATCATTCAAGAACTGCTCTTGGCAGAGAACCACAGCCCAGAGCAGTAAGCAGCTGAGGCAATCACTGGTGGAGCCCTGATCACAGAAAATCTTCCTAGGTGAGATTGTTGTGCACCTGTCAATAAGGAAAACTGCTTTCACATCCATCTAGGGTCTTCAACAGATTCTGGGCACACAAAACCCCCTTATTTTATCTTGCATCTTAATCTCTTTATTCTACTAAATACACAGTTTTATAACAGCAGGAATTTAAAAACATAGAACTTTAGAAGGATTTTTTGGCAAAATAAAAGACATCTTGGATAAGAAAGGGCAAGAAAAGGCATATTACAGTTCTAACAAGTACTGTTTGAGTGATACCAAGTCATTTACTGACCTCTTTCCCCTTATAATAATATCACTCCTGTTCCCTAAGTGACATTACTTTAGCTCACCGATATTCTAGAGCCATTCTGCTGGATAGCGTGTGCAGCCATTGAAATATATAATCCTTGCAATGAATTAAATGAAAAACTAACCAGAAAGCAGTATATATTACAAGCATAATAGCTGGCTTGAAAGTGTATCCTGGGGTTTCAGATGATGTCATAATCTGCTACAGCAAATTTAATAGCATTGTTGCCTGGAAGCTAAGCCATTATACTATTTTTAATTTCCCTGAGATGTAAATTACATGCTTCAGTGTTGCATAGTACTGGCTACTGCCATTGTAGATTCTTGTTCTTGCAGCTGTCAGGAGTTCTAATATTTAAGGGGATTTATTTTACCTGTTAGTCTACAGATTTTATAGATTAAAAAAATAATAATAATTTTACCCTCCCTTATTTGCTATTAGTCACCCTTTCATTCTTTTTTTCTGCATTCATCTTTTTTCCAAAAATAACAACAGAATTGTAGGCTGGTTTTTTGAAGTATATCAGTAAATATTCAGTCCTTAAAGAAGAGAAAAGCAATAAGGTTTGAGAGTGACATCTTCCCTGTTATCACATTATATTTTACTGAGCCTTCAAGTAAAAAAGAAGATGCTTTCCTTACAGAGTAATAGCCAGCTGGGGTGTTTATATTCAATATTTTATGGTAATTGCCAGAATGAATCTTGAGGAGACATTCTGTATTACTACTTGAATTTTACCAGAAAAAAATATATAAATAAAACTTGCTCCCAATAAGTAGATCAAAACTTCTGTTGTAATCTGAAATTTGCAACTTAACTACATAGGAAAATAGCCTAGTTGACATGCACAAAGTGTAACAGATGTATCTTTAAAGTAGTATGACATATTTTCTACCATTAAATACTAATGCAGTAATTGACTATTAGCATCTAGACATGACCTTTAATAGAGATGATTTATTGCCAAAGTATTGCAAGTACTGTGACATATGGCAATGAAAATGCTGTAAGGGGCTTATTGTTTGTTCTTTCAAATGGTGAGTTAAAAAATTCTTATCCTTGCACATATATATCTTTTTTCTCTCTGCACTTGTCTGTGGATGGATAATTTACCTATCTTTGATGCTTGCCAATTCCATGCTTCTGACAACATAATTAATTTTAGGCAGGCTTATGCATACATGGGAAATCGGTGAAAATTTTAGATTGGTTTTTAAAAGCAAGTATTGTTAACAAAGGGATTATTCAAAGCAGAGATATGCTTGAGAAGACATAAAATAAATCAACAGAACTGGTGTCAGTTATAAGTCACACACAATTAAAAATAATCTAATCTTTGTTTTGAAAAGTTAAATGTAAATATGAATATTCCAAGGGCTCACATTTACAAAGATGTGCTTATATTTTCTGCTGTCAGTAGCCTTTGTTCATGCAGCAAAACTATTTACTAGATTTTGATCCTACCTGTATTTATTTGCTTATTGTAATTGTTGTGATCTACTGAGACAACTTCCCATCTTTATATCACAGCTGCAGTTTAGCAGTCATTCAGTGGCTCTGTGAGAGCAGGCATACTTTTTTCAGTGCTCTGAATCATTTCTGTGATTTCCAGTCAATTTAAAACAGAAATTAAAGTGCATCATATCAGAAAAATATTCTAAAAATAGCCATAAGATCTCTTTGGTATTGTCTGAATTTGTCTTTGAAATTATCTATACAGAAACTTGAAATCAAGTCTCAGAATAATTCAGCAGGGTTTTGTCACATATATGAAGAGAAATATTTTGGGACCAATATTAAGGGACTTTTTAGGCTAATTGCTTTTAGAAATAAAGTCTTATAACCTTAACTAAGGTCTCTAAAAAAACTTGTAATCAACCCTAAGCAATACTTTCTTCTCATCTTCACTTCTGTGAACTTCTGTCTTCATAAACTTTAATGAGCCTACAGAGAAAAGAGTCTAAAATAACATTTTACTCTCAATTTCTATTCCTTCTCTTTCTTCTACAGTAGACTACTTCAAGGCAGACAAAAGTTGTGGCAAAACCACAATGGAAATATTTTTCTTTTTCTATTGTCTGCTGAGAAACTACCAAAGGGAGTACAAGATAATTTTGAATGTACACCTACTGTACTGTACACCCACAGTCATTAATGAAGAAAGCAATAACGATTAACAAATTATTTTATCTGAAAGATTCTCCATGATAGACACCACTTGGAAAAGTACAATGGGCAAAATCTTGCTACCACGACTTGGTACCTCAGGTCCATAATAGTGATCAAGGGCATTTGGAGATACCAGATTCAGGATTCAAAGCATTAGAAATATTTTGTTTCTGCTCCTCTCATGATGAGGGAGGGGAAAGCTGGGAATTGATATCTACATGGCAAATGGTTGTCTACAGCTCTTATAATGCATTTAATCATTATATTGTAATAATATCAAGAGACTACATTTTGCTTTTGAGTGCTGTAGCTGAAATTAAGTAAGAATGGTACTAATCTCTGAAACACAGTGGACTGTGAAATTTATTGTATTAGAGGAACTATCTCTACTTAAGAAATGGATGGCAAACAACACTTCAAAATCTTCCTGCTCTCCCTTTCATTTTAAATAAAAAAACTTGCAAAATTGGAGGAAAAGAAATGTAACGCAGTCATGGAAGATTTTCCTCTCATTGCAGGTTTTTCATATGTACATTTTGTTAGTGTTGAGGGTCATTTTAATCTAAATAAGATATCTGATATTCCATTTATCAGAATTTAAAAAGGTCCAGGTAATTAGAGTTTCACAATCGCTGAGTATGGGCCCAGAGAGTGCTGGTGAGCGGTGCTGCATCCAGCTGGGGCCAGGCACCAGTGGTGTCCTCAGGGGTCTGTGCTGGGGCCACTTCTGTTCAATATCTTCATTGATGACATGGATGAGGGGATTGAGTCTTTCATCAGTAAATTTGCAGATGACACTAAGCTGGGATCACGTGTTGATCTATTGGAGGGTAGGAGGGCTCTGCAGAGAGACCTGGAACAGTAGGATGGATGGGCAGAGTCCAATAGGATGAAGTTTAACAAGTCCAAGTGCTGAGTCCTGCATTTTGGCCACAATAACCCCCTGCAGTGTTGCAGGCTGGGGATGGTGTGGCTGGACAGTGCCCAGGCGGAAATGGACCTGGAAGTACTGGTGACAGCCAACTGAACATGAGCCAGCAGTGTGCCCTGGTGGCCAAGAAGGCCAAGGGCATCCTGGCCTGGATCAGGAACAGTGTGGCCAGCAGGAGCAGGGAGGTCATTCTCCCCCTGTACTCGGCACTGGTGAGGCCACACCTTGAGAGTTGTGTCCTGTTCTGGGCTCCTCAGTTTGGGAAGGATCTTGAGATGCTGGAGTGTGTCCAGAGGAGAGCAATGAGGCTGGTGAGGGGCTTGGAACACAAGCCCTGTGAGGAACGACTGAGGGAGCAGGGGGTGTTTAGCCTGGAGAAAAGGAGACTCAGAGGTGACCTTGTCACTCTCTACAGCTCCCTGAAAAGAGGTTGTGGTCAGGTGTGGGCTGGTCTCTTTCTCCAGGCAGCAACAGACAGAACCAGATGACACAGTCTTAAGCTGCTTACCCTCATCAAGGGTAATATAGTTTGGATATTAGAAAAAATTTTCTCATGGAAAGAGTGATAAAGTTCTGGAATGGTCTGCCCCGGGAGGTGGTGGAGTCACCATCCCTGGATATGTTTAAAAAAAGACTGGATGTGGCACTTGGTGCCAATGCTTAGTTGAGGTGTTAGGGTATGGTTTGGACTGCAGTGTAAAGAAAGGAAGTATCAGGATAGCTGAAATCATCCTTTCGCCTTTTTTTTTTTTTCTGTAGTAGGAAATAATTTACTAAATTAGAATTTTGAAAAGAAAAAAATGACCAGTGCCGGTAATAATTTGTTTAGTTCCTGTTTTAAAAACAATTGTGAATCACTGATGTTTCTGCTTCATTGAACAAAGAAAGTATTGGAACTTAGGAAATTATTTGAAAGGCATATCAGTTACTAAGAAATGCTCAGGTGCAGTTAGCTTTTTCTCTTTCAAAACTAAATTTACAGAAACTGTAATTATATGGTGAGAATATGTTTTTTCCCACTTCACTGAAATCTGCATGGCACTTTTTTCAATAATCATCTGTATCCTGTCTTCTGAAAGCTAATAACAAAAATTTTAAAGGAATAAAAAAGTGAACAAAAATGAGCTTAAACTAGTGACCCACACCCATGTGCTGCAACCTTCTGCTCTGAAATGAGAATCATGTGGACTATGTAGAAATTCCAAACCCTTCTGGTTTCTGTTTCTCTGAGTTGCTTGGTTGACATGCAAAGTTCACCAAAAAATTATATTTAGCCCAAGACTATTCATTACCTCAAAGCTGAATGGAATTTGTCTGATTTTCCATTGTTTTCCACTAGAATCAAGATCTTCAAACTGTAAACTGATTCTGTATCAATATAATATATCGACATATTGAAACACACGTATAAAGTACAGTTAGTAGTGGGTGACAATGGCATACCACTGAGAACTAAGGATTTGCTTACTTTGCAGTTCCATATTTCAGTGCCACATGCAGAAATGTTGTTTATTTTTTTCTTTCAGTAAAATTATATTTGGATACCATACATGTGTATATATACATATATATGGAACTGGGGAGTTAACCTTTAGTTTTTCGTTTCTAAAATGGCTCCTTTCACATTCAAATACTTTGCCTAGCTGAAGTGTTGAGGAATATGTAAAATTTGTTATTATTTGGAAAACGAAATTCAAAGTAACTTCTTTATAAAAGAGGATTTTTAAAATCCCCAAACCTTGCAAGCATAAGCCCAATCACAAGGCCTATGTTTTGTGTTTGCATTGCTAATTTATCCTCATCTTATTGAAAATTCTGGGATTTTGCACATCCTTTTTATGCTATTTCAGTATCACATTGCATTCTGTCAATGTCTCATTTGAGCCTAATGTTTAATTCAATATCACATGCATAGCACTATATAAAAGTAATGATTCTAAAAGATGAGCGAAGCTAAAACATTTTTGAAATTTACTATGGATGTTATTTTATCTTTATTTCATAACTTTTGTAATACAAATGGGTAGACTAATTCTATTTTTACTCTGACTGGTCTGATTTCTATTTTTTTAAAATAACTGATACTTATGGATAAGTTTTGTGAAAGTATGATAAAACAGTCAGAAAAAAGTCTAATTCTATCACTGCATCTCAAAGTACCCTGTTGTTCTTAATATCAAAAGCATCTATAAGTTTTCCAGGGAAATGTTTAAAAAATTATGAGATTAATAGGGCATTTACTTTGGGCCAGTTTACTTTTGGCCCAAAAATATTTTGAAAATTAACAGTGGCCAAAATATTTTTTGATAGGTGATATAAATTGAGAGACAAAAAGAGTCACAGAAGATGTTAATGATGCTTATAGAAAATTTAAGAGTTTATATTATAGAGTGAGATATTTCAGGTTTTCTTCATCTTTTCCTTATTGATTAAAAAGAGCAAAGAATAAAATTACTTGTTAGAAACAGATCTGATTCATTCTCTGTTTCTTGTACCAATTCTCCCTATTTCTTCCCCTTTCTTTATGATGTCATTTGTCTACTAAACAACAGAAAGGTTTGTTGCTGGACATGCTTTGTATCTCAATTTGTTATTACTACTTCAGTTACATAAGAACATCAGAAATACCGTAATCAGGCAGAACTATATTCTGTTCAGTGCAATATTTTTTCCTCTGGTATTGACAATAGTAGTTCATTCCATGCATTCATAGTCACTGAATCATAGAATGTGTTAGAAGGGACCTCTGAAGATCACCTAGTCCATCACCCTGTCACAGACAGGAACACCTCCCACTAGCCTATGTTGCTCAAAGACCTATCCAGCCTTACTGGAACTCTTCCAGGGACAGGGCATTCACAACTTCTCTGGGCACCCGGTTCCAATGCCTCACCATTCTCACAATAAAGTTCTTCTTTATGCCCAGTCTAAACTTATCTTCTTTCAATTTAAAACTGTTACCCCTTGTGCTGTCACTACAGGCTTTAGTAAAAAGTATTTCTCCATTATTTTGTAAGCCCCTTCTATACAGAACTAGGTCACACTAAGGTCTCCTGGAAGCCTTATTTCCTCCCAACTCTAACAACATATTTTCACAAGACAATTATTCCAGCCCTCTGATTCTTTTTGTGGCCCCCTTCTGAACCTTCTCAGAACTAAAGGCAGCACTTTGCCTTGGCCTGTTGAACTTCATGAAGCTCTCATGGGCCTACTGGCCAAGCTTGTCAAGGTCTCTCTGGACTGTACTCTTTCTCTCTGGCAAATCAACTGTACCACTATCTTGGTGGCTTGGTGTCATCCTCAAAGTTTCTTATTCATTCATTTTTTCTATTTCATTTAAGAAGACCTTAAGTAGCACTGTCACCTATATGGATCACTAAGAGACAGTACTCATCTCTGATTTCCACTTGAACATTGAGGCATGACTGCAGTTATTTGAAAGTTCCCTTCCAATCAGCTTTTTATCCATCTAACAGCCCTTGTGTCAAAGCCATCTCTCCAATGTTGCAAACAGAATGGGACCTTTTCAAAAGCCTTACAGAAGTCCAGGTAGACTATATCAGCTGCTCTTCCTTTCTTAATTGATGCAGTTACTGCACTGTGAATGGTCACCAGATCAGTCACCTTTGTGAACTTGCCCATGTTGACTGTCTGTAATTATCTCACTATCTTCCATATGGTTAGACATGCCTTCCAAGACAGTCTGCTAAACCACCTTACTGGGAGTGGTTTGATCAGAGGTTCCCAGGATCCTCCTCTTTACCCTTTTTTAAAAATTGGCGTGATGTGTCCCTTTTTCCAGCCCCTAAGGATTTCGTCTTACTGCAAATACCTTTCAAATATGATAGACAGCAGCTTAGAAACTTTGTGTTCTAGTTCCCTTATGATTCTGGGATGCATCTGGTCTTGGGTTGCATTCATTGCCTTCTTCCCAGCATCCACATTCCCAGAATTAAGGATGTTAGAAGACATTCCAGCCTATTCTCTAGTATCAATTTACCCGTTTGTCTTAAGTTTGTTTCATTGTTTCATGAATCTGTGGATACTATTTACCTCAGTAACCTCCTGTGATAACAAATTTCTGAAGTTTATTACTGTTTTATAACAATCTGTTTTAAAATTATCTCTTCCTCTTTCAAACTGATCTCTCCCTCCTCTTGCCCTCTTATTAGTAAGGAAGTGCTTCACCTTCTTGACTCAGTCTATTGCCAGTTTCTGTCTTTTCCTCTTCAACAGTAGACCTGCAGCCATTTTAGTCTCACTTCTTTAACTCTACCATCTCTCTCGTTCTAATGCTCTGCACTTTTTCTAACTCCTTTTAAACTTCATGGAAATGCAGAGAACACAGCTGCATAAAGTAGTCACGATAAGAACATACCAGGATTTATAACACCAAAATGACAGCCTCTATCCCATTCTTGTTACAACTTCTGATTGTGATGAGCATTTTCTTGACTTTTGTATATGCCACTAAGCTGTCAATGATAATTCCAAGATATTCCTACTGACTTACAACTGTCATTCCAAAATCAGCTTCCTGTAGGTAAAGTTTTGATTATTTTTTTCTCTAAATATTAATCTACACTGAAACCTATCATCATATTCCTTTCTCACTCAGTGTTGTGAGGCCCAATGTGTTGAGGATTTTTTGCCAGCAGTAAGGCATTTGGCTACCCAAGACAGCTCAGTTCTAATGGTCTCCAAAACCTTAGAGATCTCTGAAAGACATTAAGCTAAATTTATTCCCACTACAAAATCACTGGCATTCCCCAGAATATTACATGCTGTAAGTATTCTCCTGTGCAATGACCACAAAATCCTCTGCTTTTCAATTTATCCCTTACGTGCGTTCAGTCTATAAAAGGGAGAATTCCTCCAATCTTAAAATAATTCCGTTTCTCAAAAAATATTCACCTGGACAAAAAAAAAAAAAAAAAAAACCAAACAGAAAAATACTAAAAAAAACCACAAAACCAAAACCAACAAACAAACCGAAAATGAACAAACAACAACAACAACAACAAACCAAACCAAGACAAAACAAAAAAAATACACTAAGATATTAAAAGATCTGAATGTGTTATGATCACTGGATAGCCTTTATTCACGTGTTGGTTAACAACCTCTCAAATCTCTATCAAACCATTGTAGCAGCCATTCCCATTTTAGAAACCGTGTTGACTCTTTACTACCAGGCTGCATTCACCCATGCAATCAGTGACCTTTTCCTTTACTACAGACCCTTTTACAGGCTGAAATCAGAGCTGTTTGTTTCTAGTTCTCAGGTGCTCTCTAGAGCTCTTCTGGCAGATGCAATTGACCCCAGTAACAAGTAATTTACACTCCTTAGCAAGGAACCTGACAATTTCATGTGTGAGCTCCTTCTGGTTTCTTAAGTTAATGCCATCCTATTCCAGCATCCAACTCCTCTGTTTGGTCTAATTCATCTGTGGCTTTCCTCCCATAGACTGGGGAAAATAGAGAAATCTTTCCAAACTTTTCACAAGCAAAGTCTAGTAGAAAGAATGACCTGAGCTTCTTTTCTATTACATTCTCAGTGTTCATTACCCCTTTTACATAGTTTTCATCAAGTAGTGCTATTGATTTCCTAGATGGACACCCTCTTTATGTATTTAATATTTTGCTATCACCTTACTCCCTTAGCCCCCACTACCCCTTCCGTCTTCCCAGGAACTCTCTGTGTTTGGGAATGGAGGTGCAGTCAGTTCATTACATGGTTTCCTACTGCTCCTTCTTCCTCACACTCATCCCCTGTTCCCAGTGTTTGGTCTCTCCCACAGGAGACAGTCATCCATGAACTGTGAGTCTTTTCCACAAGCTGCAGTTCTTCATGAACTGCATCTGCATAGGTCCCTTCCACCAGGTGCAGTCCTTCAAGAACAACAGCTTTCCCTGATGGAACCACAGGCTGTGACAGAAAACATGGGGAAGCCTGTTTTAGTACAGGCTTCCCTCACAGACGCTTTATATAAGATTATTTTACCAGATAATTTTCTTGTTTTTCAGAGATGTTTACATCTGGATTACCAGCCACCTTTTAGTATAGCTGTTCTTCTGAAACAAAAATTATTTCTATTTTTATAAGAATATTTTCTGTCAACATATGCACAAGTATAATCTTATATTCAATTTCCATTTCTCTTCAGTCTGTATTTCCCTTTGTAGGAATGTAGCCATTTGAATCAATAACCATTACTTGTGTTAGAAATGTACAGATATAGTAATACAGATATAGTAGTAGTATATATGTATAGTGCTTTCCAATCTATAATTTCAATTAAGAGGACGGACATTCTTGATGGCCTTTGCAAAATACGGAAGAAATATTATCCAAAAGTTTGTATTTAAAAAGAAGGGAAGGGAGAGGGTGAGAAACAGGAGAGAGAAAACATAGCTGCATTTTTAAAATAATTTTGTGTTCCTTCCATCCCATTAATTCCTTAAATTATTTTTTCATTCATTTTTCCCATGACACATTCATCACTTTCAAAAAGCCAGAGTCCAAATGAACCAGATGTGCTGAACGTGCAAATAACTGAAAAATAGGTTTCCCTGGAAACCAGATTAAAACCTCCAAAACAGCTCCACCTCCTGCTCAGCTTCCCTATCCCTTTTAGCAGTTCAGTAATAGCAAATCAAGACACTCATACCCAGATTGTGTCCTCCACTTACATGAGCAGGGGGTAACCAATTCAGGCAGGATTCAGAAAGGAGAGACTTCCATTTCAGTTTTTCAGTTTTATTCTCTGTAAATCTGTAACTCTTCTGTAATAGCAGCACATGGAATGGGTAGGATAGGCATTTTTGCAGATGGTATCAGAAAACAGCTGCTTTTCACATTGTCCTTGGCAATCCCATGGTTAACTGTGTAGAATATCTACTAGAAGGCCACTCCAATTAGCACTCATTTATCTGGAATCCTTTCCCCGGAACTTTACATTGCTGTTGCAAGGCATTTTGAAATTCAAATGGGAACTAAATGACTAACCAGAAAATTCACCTACCATCATCTGCTAGCTCTTCTCCCACATATTCTGTTCTGTTCTGCAGATGCCAGAGGTGTAGTAATGAAGGCAACCCCTTTCCTTGACTGCATTCTGCCTCTTTCCATGATTCTCAGAAGTTTATGTGATTGAGTGACCTTGGTCCTTGCCAAATAAAACTCCTAGTACAGCACCTCTGGTACAATTACTGGAACATTTTAGCATAACTTTGACCCTTTGTTCTCCTTCATGTAGGACCAATGTGACATGAATAATATAGCCCCAGTGGATGCACTACATTAAGTGGCTTTGTAATCAAGAACTATTTCCCTTAATACAATGGTCTCTTCTGACCTTGCAAATCTTGTATTTTACAAACCAATAATACTGCAGTGTAACAAGAGAAATGCTGCAGTTACAATAAAGTTCAGTGAAAATTTTCATCACATTGTGAAACAGTCATCACTTACCCTTAGAATGAGGAGAGGAGACCCTTTGATGCATTGCTCCTGTTTTCATTCCTCATCTGATCAGGGAGAGGTGGAATAAATCACATTGCTTCCACCCAGACTAGAATAAATTTCTAAAGGGAGAGCTGAGTGAAGAACACTTATTAAAAATTGTTAACTGAAATGAACACAAGGCAAAAAAAACAACAGAAGTATCTTGCCCTGTTAATGAGATGCTGCTATCTGGATTAGTCTGTGTTTGCTGAGTTTCTAATTAGTTTTCATTTTATTAACATGCTAATGTTAATATGATGCATTACTTTCAGTTGTGCAGGCATAAAGCCAGTTTTTAGGAAACTGGACTTCGAGAAACAAAAGTAGGGAATCAGTGAATAAGTAATTTAAAAAACTACTCAGCCTAACTCTACACCACAGAGAGTTTATAATCCCTTTTTTTTTCATATGCCACTATAATTAACAATGTGGATATGATTGGCATTAGCAGTGATTTCCTCTGGAAGCTGAAACTTAGTCTTTATTCTGAACTCCCTTCTGGTAAAAGCAAATATTTTACCTGACTATTTCAGCAAAGGTTTAGCCTTTGAATAAAAACACAATACAGAGTGTCTGATATAGCCGAGAGTGAATGACAAAGAGACCCCATTTCTCCAGCCCCTTAAAAAATAGATAAACACCTACAAAACTGTATACTTTGTGGGGAGTAAGTTCTGGTTCATTAGAATGTAAAGCACCTCATTTAGTCAACAGTAGTAATACTGCTTGGACTTAGGGAACATTCTTATTGATTCATGAATATTCCAAGGGGATAGATTAATCTTTTGTGAACCATACAGCTCAGATGAAACTGCAGTTTTACATGCTAAAGTGCCAAATCCATCTTCTTCTTGTACAAAATAACTTCCTATAATAAAGACTCTTTGCCATAGTAATAAGGCATCTCTGTGGGGAATGTTTATTATGAAGTGTTTGCATTTTGAGATAGACATTTTGTCATATATTACGCAGCTATCTAAGGATACGAATGTATGGCAATATACTTCCATTCAACTATATAGGTTAATTATTACTTGGGGTGTTCTGTCTATACATTTATCCAAAGATAGATAAGCAATGCATTTATTAAACTTCATAATCTTCATGACTTTTTTGGTGTTTCACATCTTCTATAAGTGTACACAAAAACTGGGCAGATGGTCCACCACACACACTATATAGTCTGGTAGATCAGTAGATAGACAGAATTCAGTATACACAGGAAAACTGAGCTGTAGCTATCAGAACTTTCACAGAGAAATCCGTGCCTTGTATGACACATAAACAGATAACTTGCTCTGATAACCCAGAGCTCTGAGGACTAGATGGCTTCACTGAGTTGCTCACAGTGGTCCTGTGTCCCAGCACAAAGCAGATCTGACTCTCTTGGTTCCGAGTGACTCATATGAAACGATACCTTTGTTCTGGTTCTGTACCTTGATTTCAGCTAGCCTCTAATAACAGCTGTGTTTTTGCAAACAGACTTTTTGCTCCATGGGTGAGCAGTCTTGGAGACTCCAGGTTTGCCAGTTGCAGAGCACTTCCATATAATTTTCTATATGAACTTCTGTGTAGCAATTTCAATAGTGAGTAGCCTGTGCATGTCATGATCTCTACAACCTGATACCTTTTTCTGTACTCTGACAATGCCCATACTTGGCTATAATGCTATTCAGTTTTCATAATTTTATTTTCATAATCCATGAAAGATATAGAATAAATTGAAAGCTTGCTGTGTGAAATAAATTGTATATGAAGGCTTAAAATAAAATCATATAAATGTTTCGAGTTTTGTAGGTGGAAAACTATCTACCTGCTTATTCAATCTGCATGCTTCAAGAACATGGCATTTTGTTTTTCTTTCTCTCTCTTTCTTTCTTTCTTTCTTTCTTTCTTTCTTTCTTTCTTTCTTTCTTTCTTTCTTTCTAACTTTAGTAGTTCGTTATGGTTTATGTTAGAAATTGAGAGTTTTTTCTCTTATCACTTGCCTTTGGCAGCACAGCCTCAAATAGTGTATGCCATGAATATTTAATGTGATGTTTACATAGAATACTAAGGAAATAGAGAGCAGATGTATATAAATGTCACCAGCAAGAATAAGACCAATTACAGTAAAAACCTAAAAAGTGCTGAGTATTAACAGAAGGTCTATGTGAAATGTGTGTATTATGGAAAAGTTAGCTTGCTTTCTGTTTAACAATATTGATAGCACTGTCTATCTACTCAAGTTTCTAGCACAAAAGTTGAAATAAATGTCTCTATATATCAGTTTATAAGTTGGCCCAATCTTTGCATGCTCTGCAGATGCTGACGGAGTTTTACAGGTGGGAGGGAAATTTTGGGCCACAGTCACTTGAATAGCTTCCTTTAATCCCCACTGGAAGTGGTGTCCTTAAAACTTTGAAGTTGGAAACAGAAAAATGCACATCTTTAAAAAACACTAGAGGGAAGATATAGTGAATGGTAAGTCAGTTCTCTGGGCTTTATTCTGCTTTAAGAGCTGTCTACCTCCCTAATGAGAGGATTTACAGAAGATGGGGAAAAACTCCAAACTCTTCTCAGAGATGTGAAAAAGAGGAGGCAGCAGACACAGTTTGGAATGTAGGATTTTTTATTTTTTTTAACAGACACTGCTTAAACACTTGAACAGGTTGATCCAACATTGGAAAAGGCTGATCACAGATATTTTTTTTTGACATTTCCATCTCCATATTATATATTTAAAACTTGGCTTTACAAGCAACCTGAGGTCCTATACATCATTCTGTTATTCAGCAGAAGTCCCTTCCTGCATCATTCATTGTATGATTCTGTAGTTCTAGGATTTCCGTAGGATATTGGAAAGTTAAGAACTAGAAGGTTATTTGCCTCTCTCTTGTGTAGAATACAATGTAAAACTTCTGAAACATGATTTATGAGATTCAAAAAAATGTTTTCCTTTTTGAAAATATTAAACCTATAGAACTGAGCTTCTGTAATAAGAAACATAATTTCTTATACTAAGCATAATAATGAGTACAAAGGGATTTGAGAACATGGAAAAAACACCTAAGTAGCCCTAGTTCTCCCTTGCTAAATGTCTTATAAATTGCTGAAAAATAGAATGATAAATTGTTGGAGAGTTAGTAGAATAAGATGGAATTGCGAGCAATAGTACTGAGCAAGGTAATTCAATGAAGTGCTTTCCACATTTATCACTGTTGTGTTCCCAGACTCCCACACCAAGTCACTTTGGTTCAATAATTTACTTTATTGCTAGAGACTTTATTGATCATATTTCATGCTGTACTAACCTAGCACTCTGTTTTGTCTTACTGTCATGTGTTGTCTTACCATATAGATTCAGAACTGCTAAGGGTCACTGTACTAAACATTGTGGAGACATATGATCTCTGCAAGACTGACTTCCCAGAGAGGCAGTCTATGGAAATGTTGGATGAATCATGGGTGGTTTGGAGAAGCTTCTCTCACCACTCAGTATTCATTACTGTCCTGCGCCATGCATGTTATAAGGCTGTGTCTGCAGGAGAAAGAGAACAGGGAAGCATTAACAAGGAGAAGGATGTATCAGGGACTATTGTATTCATTTGTGTGCAATTCTAGCACATGCAATTCTAGCACATGCAATAGCACCTAGTTAGAGAAAACTGCATTAGAGACCAGAAATAATGGACCTTGGTGCACTGTACACAGTCATCTTGGAGTCTGTCTCCAGATGTCAAAAAGCACCATCTTACCCTTCTAACAGGCATACATCACCATTTATCTTAGTGATTTCAGTTATCTAAATTTTTCCCTTCCCTTTGTGAATGCACTCTCTTCTACACTGCTCACTTTCTGGGACCATTTTCATAAAAGTTTGCAGTTTTACCTGCAGGATACTTCAATCATTGCATTTTATCTCATTCCTGGGATCTCAGTTTCATTCCTGAAACAGACTCCTTTGCAAACAAAGTATCTACTATGCTTCACAGCCTTTTGGCAATTACCTACTTTTGTCTTGCATAAACAAACAAATTTCCAAAAATTTCAAACACACTTTTATCAAATGGGTGTTACTCGAACCTGGAAAGAATGTTCGAAACTTCAAAAGACATTCCTCTATTGGAAAGATAAAGAGACTGACCTAGAGAAATAATTTTTCCAAGTGTTTATTTAACTGGTCAAATGAGAATGTTTCATAAGCAAAATCTATTCAGTCCATTCAGTGTAGGAGTAATCAGTTTTGTAAACCAACAGTAAGTATTTTTAGAACACTAAAAAGTGGAGAGCAAAAAGAGATGGAAGAATGGTCTTTGAAATAAGGTGTAATGTATTGTTTAAGGAGTTTGTTTTAAGGCATGGAATATTACCACAGAAAACTGGAAATATTTAGAAAAGAGAAAATATTTTTTTGTGTATGATGACATCTTGTTACTTAAAAAAAAAAAAAAAAAAACACCACATGATGAATACTCTAAATGTTTCTTACTTTCCAGGGACTTAAGATTCTGAATTCCCTGACAAAAACATTAATTAGAACTAATTCCAGAGAGTTAGGTGCATCCCATATTCAGAAAGAAATAATCACACAGATACACTGCTTGGAAAGGAACACACTGGCACTTGTTTATGCAATATGACATTTTGGCCCACAAAAATCATAACACTACAAAACTTAACCACTGGTGAAAACGCATTGAACTTAATAGAATATATTCAGATTAAAGAACCCTTGTTTTTTCCCCAAATTTTGTCTGTCTTCCCAGTAAAGATTATATATGGTTTTCAGACATGACATATACAATTTCTATGTTTCTGACACTGCTTTAATGGTGTCATAGTTCTTAGATATCCTCTACACATCTAGATAACTACTTTACTTGACATCAAGATTTCTTCATGACTGCCACCCACTTAGAAAACCCATTCAGAAACATTCAGATCCTTAGCTGAATCTACATGAGTAAATGCATTTCATCTACATGCATTTCTGAAGCAGTAAGAAAAGAAACTAGTTTCTACATTACTAAGAAGGAAAATATAGGCGCTGTTTTAATGATTTGTTATTAGTATTGCTCTTCCTACCAACGCAATCAGATCAAGATGATATATCTTTCAAACTGAAGTTACAAAATGTAACCCCTCAGATCTAATACCTTTATTTTAGATGGCTTTAATAAGTTACAAAGAATATTATGACAATATCTTCTTTAACAGAAAGCAACATTTCCCTGAAATTGCTTTAACAATCATGAGGAAAAAACTGTTCCACTGTGATTTTTCCAAGCCACTGTACTAGAACAAATTCAACCCATTCTAATTGGGTGACATCAGGCAGCAGTGAAAATGCAATTTGTTGTGAAATTTGTTTTTGCATTTTGCTGTTAGAAACCCAGCCTTCAACTCATTCACAGCTCTCCGTTGGACCTTATCAAAGAACATGCTGGCTGGAGGGCATCAGCAGAACTGATCACTCAAAGAGAAACAGAACAGCTGTGTTCCTGACAGCTGGAGCAAGCATGACGTCCATCAGCAACTAACAGGAATATCTAAAAAATGTTCTCCTTAGCAGGGTGCCTGCAAATCCAGTTATGTTGCAAATTAGAGTTCTCAGCCACCCCCAATTTCAATCATTATTTTTTTAGTAGATGATAAACATTTCTTTATACATCTGTGGGTTTTGGGCTTTTTTTTTTTTTTTTTTTTTTTTTTTTTTTTTTTTTTTTTTTTGTTTTTCTGTTATTCATCATCCATAAAGAAGCTTTAGGTAAGAATTAAAAGAGGACTAGCCATTTCAGAACTCAAGTTCTAAGAATTCTCCTATGTACATGCACTTCAGAAGTTCACACTGCAAACATACACAGAAATCCCACAAAAGAAATACATTTTCAGATCATATTTTTAAGCCTAAAAAGAGCTGATAATAAGGTGCATGACCTGCTCCTGAATTATCTCTGCTTTTTTTTTTTTTTTTTAATCCTGATACTGATACCTGAGCTTGCAAAACTGTGTGTTTATTGTTATTGATTTACAAAATTCAAAGTAATCTGATTTTTATGCTTAGGAGTTAAGAATATACTAACCCAGCACTGCTTATCTGAAAAACTAACCCATATAATGGACTCTTATTTTGGACTGTTCACTAGGTAGAGAGATGGCATAAAGTTAAAAAAAAAGAGTAGTGCATATTTGATGCTCTCAGTTCTGATCACTTTCACACTTCCTGTTTGCCCTTTTGAACTGTAATTAGAATTCACTTTAAAGGCCTTTCATAACATTTGTCCCTTATGTGAAAGTGGCTTGTTGGCTAGTTAACCTGTTAAAGCACATATGATTGCTTAAATAGAAGAAGCTGATTGCTCACTTAGCTTTACTTCTGTTTCTTGCTTTTGCATATTTCAGTTTTAAAAAGTCTGTAACTCATTATTCAAGACATTATTATTACCCAAGGTGTAGTATACAATTACAGATGTAGCTTCAACAAAATTAATCCAAATTGTGAAGTTCAGAAGATTTAAATCGTTGCCTCAGAGTCAAGAAGCTATAAGCATGCTGGGCACTCTCTTATTCCTTCAAGACAGATGTTGCTTTTGAATAAGCAGCTATTATATTTGGTAAAATAGGTTTTAAGTTGGACTGTCTCTATATGAATATGAATAACAAATATGTATCTCACAAGTTGTGCTCAGACTCCCAGCCTTCCAGTGTTACCTTCACAGGTTCTTTGCATGATGTAGACTCCCTGTTGTCCAACTCCCAAAGCAGAAATGTACATGGCTGTTCAAATATGTCCAACCCAAAAGAAAAAAAAAGTCTTAAGGTACAGTCATGTCCAGTTTCTCAGTAACAACATACTCTTATGCACACTTCTACTCAGCAAAATGCCTAAGTGCTGTGACTAAAATTTTGCCCAGAGAAAATAAAATAACAATGCATTAATGAATGACTCTTCCTTCAGTTACTAAATTTGCATTAGCAATCAAGGTATTAAAGAAGTGACAATTAAACAATCAGTATTGAAAAATCAAAAGAGTGCAAAAACCCAAGAGAAATAATTAATCGCATGTTGTGATTCTGCAAAGACGTGTTTCTGTATTGGCATGGTATCGAGAAAGTTCATAGGAAAATCATTCAGACTGTTGGCTTGCCGTACAAAGTAGTGAATTAATATATAGGTAACTATACTAACCTGTCTGAACTCCTCATTTTTTTATAGTTCTGTATTTGTTATGCAATGTAAAAGTTATGATGGCTGCAGGTGAAACCTAAATATCAGTCCTTTACCATACAGACATCTCTCATTTATGCAAGGGTCCTGTATATTTCCAAAAGACATTATTAAGAATAATGTCTTTTGCCTATATAAGAACAGACTGTGGCCTTTTCTTACCAAGGTAGGCAGGAGAAGGTCCCCTGGTCTACCAGTGGGCCACCACCTACTGACAGCAGTTTGATTAGAGATTCATACACTTGGGCTTTTAACCTAAAAACACTGGGGGGATACAGGAATCAGAAAAATGTAGGACTCTAGAGTTCCCAGAGTGTTTTGGGTTTTTTTCTGACTTTCAAGAGATAAAACACACTGTCTTGTACAGATGCCTCCCAAAAATTGTCTAAATTGCCTCTTGATGCAGAGCTGCACTATGCTGGACCTAGCTCAGAGCTATGACTAAATGCAGTAATCTTGCTTTTACAGCTGTGGTGTGACAGACAGGAGGGAGGATGCCTTAATTAACCGTGTTTACTTATGTACAAAACAAACATTGAAATAATCTGAAAATAACAAGACTAACTGCTTCTACCTGCTCTTCTTCAGCTAAAACAGGTTTTCCATGGAATTCAACATTTCCTTTTAAATAAGTGATTTGTAATCTCAGTAATTCTTGTTTACTGTAAGCAAAGCAGCAGATTAGTAATGTGTTAAATATGAGTTATTAAATTCCCATTAGACTAAATTACCATCCTCAGAGATATAGAAAACTACTCCAAATTAATTTGTGTCTTTCAATAACTGTATTTCAGCTATTTGTAAAAACACTATTAATTTTAAAGTTTGTTCTACAGCAGCTTGCTTGGTCTTTAAAATAAAACCAAGACTGTTAGGTCAGATTATATGCCCTATCCTCTTCAGCAAACCTTTGTTGCAAAAGTAAAGAAAATACAATGCTCTTCTAAGAGTCTTTTCCATGTAGAACAAGATGCAGTTAATGTTGAGGCTTCTTTGGCTGAAGTCTAGCATGAAATAATCTTTATACTTTGCCTATATCTATGTAGACATTGCAGGCTGGAAGATAGCCTACCACCCTCCAGAAATATGTTTCTAATGATGTTCCCACTATTATTCAATTGCATCTTCAATTTGCAAGGAATTGCATCTTTGCAATTCCTTGCAAAAGGAAACACTGTTTCTAGACATTTCTCAAAGCCTATTTTTCAAATCCTTAAGAACTGTGAAGAAAATACACACTTTTTATTTCTTGCTGCCCATTCAAAGTAAGAAGGAATGAGGTGAAAACCTTATTGTAGTAAATATTGCCATTTTTCTTCAACTTGAACGGCCTTGACTTCCTTTTACTGCATTGTGAAGCTACTTCCCTTGAAGTTCTTCATAGAAGCAAGAACCTCTGGGGTGATGGTAGGCTGTTTCCTTCTTAGGAGTGAGTGGTTCGAAATCTGGGGTACGACTTCACAGAGCAATAATTCCATATATTCTCCAAAAATACAGGGACATAACACATACTAGAGATTAATATTCAGAAGAAACACTATAGCAAACATTATATGTATATGTATATGTATATGTATATGTATATGTATATGTATATGTATATGTATGTGTGTGCCGAAAATTACATGCAGTTTATCAGGACCACCCTATTTTAACAGGTCATTGTCTACTGAATAATATTTCTTATAGTAAAATGCATTCCTTAAAGAGCTACTGCTGTAAGTGGTTGGTGGCATCTGTTGAAACCTATTTTTCCATTTAAATTACACACCTTAAAATCCTTACATACAAAGTGTAATGTACTTTTTCTGGTACTTTGTATTTTTAAGGTATTTATATACCTTTGTAAGATCTAAAGCAAAATACATAAGTCAAAAATTTGTTTCTATTCAGCAAAGTTAGCAACTCTATTTACACCACGAAGCCCTTACAAATATTAGTGGGGTGTTTTTTCTTAAAGAGTAAAGACCATATATTTGGTTAGTTATATTTTATTCCTATTTCTCAGCAAGTGCTGAAATGTACTTGTTGATGTCTTGATGGGTGAGAACAAGACTAACAATAAAATATAGCCCTCTGTACTTTGAATAATCCTACAGAATGGAGTGCCAAATTGTCTAAATGTCTAATTGCATTGTTTTACTTGAAGAACCTAAGTAATACAGCAGTATTAATCTCTAAATGGTTTTAATTTTCTATAGATGATCACCACCATTTTGTAGAATCCTAATTTTATTTGAAGGCCTTCTTAAGAAGGGCTTTTCTGAAGATAAATCATAAACCAAAACAAATGAAAAAATAAAAGGCACTGAAAATCTGCCTGTTGTCTAATGCCCTTAGTCTGTGCACTCTACTTATAAATGTACTAATCCTCAGCATATAGTTTGTTACATTTTCATGTAAATGCATGTAAATGCCATAATTAATATGTTCTTTGGGCTGCACTTGTTGACTTAAGAAATACTAACTTATATGTTTTGCTTAATCAGCATCTTTTTCCAGCTTTGGTAATACAGGACACATATCTCCAATATAATTTACCTCCTAACTTTCCTTTTGGTTTTATAAACAAGAGTTCAAATTGCCACCATGCCATCAGGCCTCCACTCTTTATACTCAGAACATATACTTTTGCTTCTTCTAACACAATTTTTAATGGACATAGAATACCACTTAAACATTGTTTAATTCCGAGCCCTGTGCCAAGGGCAGGGACATGTTCCACTTGATAGATTGCTTAAAGCTCCATCCAGCTCCATCCTTGACTGCTTCCAGGGGTTTGGCATCTACAGCTTCTCTGGGAAATCTGTTCTAGCACCTCACCACCCTCATAGTAGAGATTTTCTCCCTAGTGCCTAATCTTGTTGTGTCCTCTTTCAACTTAAAGCCATTCCCCATTACTACATGCCCGTGTCAAATGTCCTTCTATCGCCTTTCTGTAGGTCCCTTCATACATTGGAAGCCTGCCATAAGGGCCCTCAGAGTTTTCTCTAGCTGAACAACCCAAACAATTTCAGATTGGCTTCATCAGAGGTGCTCCTGCTCTCTAATCTTTGTGACTCTCCTCCTCATTAGTCAGGAAACAGATTTTACTTCTGGGTCCAGTCTAATGTATTTAAAAGGACAAACATTTTTAGACATAACCACCATGGTCTCTATAAAATCATTCCTATTTCCTATCTCTCCTGGCCACATTTGGTCCTTGCTATTTGCCAGTTTTCTGCGATAGACAAGACTCCATCTTTCATTTTATTGTTCTATGCATGACAGTGAAGGGAAGGCAGTTTTTCTCACAGCAATGATTCTTCAATGCTATCATATGTCTTTCCAGAATAAAATATTTCAATTGCAAGATCATCTTATGTTTTCCTTTCTTTTCTCTAACAAACTGCTACCATTTCTACAACTTTTAGCTTTCCAAATATCTGTTTGCATATGGTATAAGAACTAGGATACATGGCACTCCATATTGAAAAATAGGGTGCTATTGAACTATAGCACTTTTTAATCGCTGTATAATCTGCTTAGCTACCATGTATGAATGAGATAAATTGAGGGTTGAACTTCTTTCCAGCCTGCAAAACCATAACAATTTGTCTTTTGCAGACATACAAGCACTAAAAATGAAAAATGAGCAGATACACAAATCTTGATTTTCCACTTGTATAGTACATGCCTGTTGCTGCCTGGAGGAATTTGCATTCCAGTGGAGAACAGAGTGGGAAATTTTCTATGAAGAGACCCCTCCTTTATTTGCAGTGTCACCATTCCACTTTTCACACAGTACTTTATGAAGCGACAAAAAGAAGAAGTCCACGAATTCAAGGAAGTACTAAAGTGTAGTTTCCGGAAATGCTGCTTTCAGTATCTTTTTTTGATACAACAATAATGACAAAAAGACATCCATATGTATCCCATAGACCCAGATTTGAAGTACATATTAGTAGGTTTTTAATTGTTTTTAGCACTGCCAGTCACAATCAAAAAAATTAACAAACATTATTTTATATATGAATATAATAATTTAGATTTAAATTTGTACAAAGTGTGAAATAAATAGGATTTAAACACTTAGGTCTACATTTTTTTAAAAAAAATCACTGTTTGATTTTTTCTTGAGTGTGTATCTTTCACATTGCAGCAGCCTTTGTGAAACTGTTGATGAGCATGATTTTCTCTTTAGCCACTATGTATGTACCAAATTATTAGCAGGCTACCACAAAATTCTGCACCAGACAATAAGAATTATGTTGTGATGAGCAAAGACATTAGAAGCAAAGACTGACAGATAATATAGAGAAGGTATTGGAGTTAAGAATTAAATCAGCTGGAGCACTGGCTTTCTGGAAAGTCACCATGACACCAAACACCACTAGCCTTGCGGGAGAGTACTTGTCCTGGTTTCAGCCACAGACAGTTCCACTTTGTGCAGTAGCAATGATGGAGCAGAGCTTGGGGAAATGTGGGCAAGGCCAGGACCCTGATAATATTCGTGACCATCTTATGCCATTGCCAAGGGCAAGGGAAGGGGATTCTATCGCTCACTTTTGGAGTAGGAGCCATGTCATCTCCAGCTGGGGAAACGTGGCAGCAATCAGGTTCGTGTGGTCTCTGCAATGAGCATTTTTGCATAGGAATCATTCTCTCTTTTTGAACACTTTTATTATTAATATTGTTGTTGTTACTGTTAATTTTCTTATCCCGTCACTGTTTCCAGTAAAATTGTTCTTAACATGTGATTTTTATGTTTTGTGCCTCAAATTCCCAGCTCCATCCACAGGGCAGGAAGTGGGAGGGGAAGGCAAGTGGGAGGAGGAGCCAAGTGAGCAGTGTCTGGTTTGGGTGAGTCTTGTGAGAAGGGGGCATTAAATTGGGTAATGCCACTCCTAAACCATCAGAGGACTATACCTACACACAAATACAGTATTTCATTCCTGTGTTTAGGTATCTGAAATTTACTTACAGGAAGGACAGTGTTAGAGTATTTATGTTCCCTCCATGATCCTGATTTATTTGAAGTTATTTTATCTGCTAAGGTGCTTGACTTCTGTGCTTTGACTGTGCCTAACATATCAGCATGCTGAAAATTGTGTTAGATATTTATTTATCTGCTTGTTTAGGTACCTAAATACCTTTTAAAAATACGACCTCATGAACTGCACGACTGTTGGGCTTTAACTCTCTGCTACTACTACTCCCAAATCATGTGAAAGAGAGGATAGATTACTACAAATCCTAGAAAGTCCTATGAGAATGTTAAATGCCTTGAGTCAGGTTATTAAATGCATGTACAGTAACTGCTCACTGCTCTTGGCTTTCATTTGGGAAAAGCTTTTGTCATTATCTTTGTCACTCAGCAGCTGGAACCTCACAGCCTTGAAAATGTCCTCACATTCTGAAAAAACAGTCAACCATGTTGTACCTTAAAAAACTGAATACTGGCATTGTATATACAAGTTTAATCAGGTTTTACACACATCTGGCCTCTGGAATACAGCCTGTTTGAGGGAAGTATGCATTCTGTCACTTCCTGTTGATAAGCAGATAAATAGAAACAGGACAAATCCACTGGGTATCCGTGCTCAAGCATTAAGCTAAAGAAAAAAAACTAAATCCCTGCAGCATTTAACTTCCAGATTTTTTTTTCTATTGATAAAAAACATCTCAACTAGAAATCTCATGAGCAAATATTGCTGTTTTCAATTAGATTATTATTGGACATGTTCTCTGGAAAGAAAAAAAATCACGTATTTTAGGATGTAAAAGTATTCTCCTATTTTAAGAATTGATCTTTCAACTTCAGTTAAATAAATGTGGCTAATTTTTGAGACTTGATAGCTTCAAATCATAGCATAAATCAGGCAAGAAGAGACCTAGATCCCTAGTCCAGCCTCTTGGCCAGAGAAGAGCCAGATCAAGATGCACAACACTTCTCCCATCTGGGGCACGAGACTTCCCAAAGTCAGAGACAGTCCAGCCTCCTGGAGCTTCTGGCAAAAATCTGCTCCTTATCTCCAGCCTGAGCTGGACTCCAGCTTGTGTCACTGCCTTTCACCCTCTTCGCATGAACCTCTGCGGAGAGACCATCTGCATCTCCTCCACCCCCTTCCAGTGATACCCAGGATGCCACTGAGCACCCCAAAAACTGACGCTTTTCCTGATAGAAAGGCCCAGCACTGCAGCCTCTCCTTGCATGGCTAGGGCTTCTGCCACACCTTGTTGGCTTCTGCTGATTTAACTCTGGTTTATTTATATTTTTCTTGCATCAGAAGCAAAAAAATGAAGACTGCTTTCTGCAGCTGTTGTATCTACATGTGATACAACAAGCACTGAATAAAGGGTGATTCCACTGTGCTGTACCCCAGCTCACACCACCTCAGGTGCTGCTATCCCTGCTAGCTGTGGAACAGCTGTCTCCTGCTCTAATTGCTGTCCAGAAAGGAGCTGGGCCATCTCCAAAGAACTGTTTCTCTTCCCAACAGGGCTGTTGCTGCAGGACTTTAGTTTTAGAGCTGGTCTCTGAGCTGAATTCCACTTGCAGCAACTTATTTTCATCTACCTAGGTCAACAGAAGGCATCCTGGCCCTCAAGTGTGTCAAATGTTTCCCTCTTGCTGTCATGAGCATACCTAATGAGTGTGCTCTGCATTCTCTCCTCCAGGTTACTGAGAGAGATGCTTAACAGAACAAGTCACAGGGTAGACCAGGGATTACACCACATACCAACAGCCTCCAGGCAGAGCACAGCCCAGTTAACTGTGTCCCTGTGAGCCCTATCACCCAGCTAGTTCTTTACTGGTTGTCATCACATCCAGATTCCAATCTTCCAACTTGTATCTAACTTACTGCAGTCAAGGCAAATTACATCTATTTCCAGAGATCCAGTCATTGTATCACCAGAGGCAGTGATGTTAAAAATCCGTATTAAATCTATCTTGTCCTTTTTAAGTCCCAAAAATGGGGTTTCAAAAGTGAAGTCAACCACTGTCTACAGTTTTTCCATTTGTTCTCTTCAAACTTCTTACAAAATGCATACAATATTTGAGTGGTAAAGTCACTGGAGATCCTACTTGACTTCCAAGAGGTGACAGGGAATGGTCTTGCCAAAGATACCACCTCTACTGTGTCTTAACATATTGTCTTGGTGTGAGACAATTCTAAGGGGTGAACACTCTAAAATTAGAATTACCTCCCCTTTAAACCAGTTTAACTGGTTTAACCCACAGTTTAACTGAATCCTTCCCAACAATAAGGAGAAATTAATACAACTAGATACAATTTTTTAAAAATGACTGTTAAATGAAAAAACAAAATAGCAACAGGCAAAAAATAGCAGTAATAGTCACTACTTTCAAAGTTGCTGAAATTTCAATGACTCCCCAGGAACACAGAGAAACTCAGAATAACAGAGTAACATCTCCCAAAGATGGCGCCTTCCACAGACAACTGCATGTAGGGAGACAAAAGGGAAATGGTGGACAAACCCCTTTCAGCTCAACGTTCCCCCTAGAATATATAAAAACAGGAAGGTAGGATCTTACGAAGCTTTTCTAGTGGCATATGGAAATTGCCAGACTCTGTGGGTTTAGAGATGCCATTCACTACTGCCTCCTGCCACCTACCGGACTCCTCTGGCGTTGGTGCTGCTGCCTTAGGTCCCTGCTCCAAAGTGGGAGTTAAAAATGGACTCTTAAGCACTGATATATGTTGGTCTGATCCCAGACTTGCTCTGACTCTGCAAAGTCATTAGGTGTTGCAAAATTCACTCTGCATCCACTTTTGATTGTGAAATGCAGCTTCTCAGTTTGTGCAGCTGCCAGTAAAGCCATGAGGGAAGAGAGAGATCTGCATGTACAACCTGATTGTAAAAGACCAGCACCTGCTTGCCCCTGTGACTAATTTCTAGGTACAGGGTCTAGAAAAGACAGTGAAAATCTTTGGGTGCAGATGGGTGTGAAATACATTTTGGGTTACAGGTATCAGACAGAGACCAGACAGATGTGTGAAATTCTCTCTGAAGTAATCCCCAAATCAGTCTCATCCACTGTTAGCCATTTCCCACTTTGAACACTTAAGCATGGAGGTTTGGGAGACCTTGATGGTAAAGTCTGACCAAAAGAAGGAAAGAAGGCACAGAACACCTCAGCCTCAGCTCTGTCTACTGTCAATAAATCACCTCTCCCATTCAGCACATTTGGTCCTTCTCTGCAACTGTAGAATTTCTTACTGGCCTTGATGTTACTGCGACATTTCTCAAACTAGTTGGACTTTAGTCTTCTTAGCACCAAACCTTCATATCTGCACTGTGTTTCTAAACTCCTCCTTTCCAGACTTTCCCTTCTTCCAGCTCTGCTATGCTGTCTTTTTGCCTTGGAGCTTTATAATGAATTCTCTGTTTAGCCAGCCTAGCTTCCAATATGTCTGCTTGTCTCTCTAGATGCCATGGTGGACTGTTCTGACACTTAGTGGTGCTCTCCTGAAAGGCCTGCCTGCTTTCCTAAGTGACCGCTTTTCAGTGCTATCTACCCTGGATGTCCGTTTATCAAATATGCCAAAATCTACTTTGGTAATGAGCCAAAAGAGACAAATCTGCCTATTTGATGCCCTGTACTTTGTTACTCTTTCTTTATTTGGTCCCAGATCTTGCACTCTCTAGTAGTACAACTGCTACAGCTAAGATACCAGTGATTGTCACATGTCCAGCCTTTTCTTCCCTGTGAGAGGATAGCAGATCCATCTGTTAGTTTTCCCCGGTGGATTTATTCTGTGTTTTTTCACAAGGTTATGCCTAGGACCCTTCAGAAATCTTGACTGCTGGTATCCTGTTATTTGCCCTTTGACCAGGGAGCATAAGGCCTATGTGAGGACGAGTGTTTGCGACACAGTTATTTCAGGAAGGCGTTGTCCACATTGCCACCTTGATAAACGGTCAGTAGCACATCCTGCCACAGTGGAGTGTGGCAGACATATTATCAAGCCTTGAATCCTGAACTCCCACGGAGCCTGCCTCCTTTGCTCCCACTATCCTGTGCTCCTCACCATCCAACCCCTCTGATCTCATTTGCATTTGATTTTGATTCATAATCTCCCTCCCTTGCCTCACCGGTCTAAACCTTTCCTCACAACATTGTCCAGTCTTTAGTGAGAGTAAGAGTACTCCTTTCCATGTTATGGATTCTGTCTTCCCTTAAGGTGGATTCTGTCTTCCCTTAAGTCCTCAAGCCTCAGAAAGGGTCCCAAAGTCATGCCCTGGGCACATGCGCATTGTTGCTTAGTGTGGACTTGTTGCATCCAGAGGTAAACAGATCCTTCTTCACACAATCCAGTGGGATGACAACTTCATGGTACACGTAATAAGGCAGCTAGTAAAGATGTCCTTTTTGATTTGTTACTTATTAACAAAGAGGGTTTAGTGAGTGGTGTAGTGACTGGTGGCTCTCAGCCATGATGATCATGAGGCAATCGAGTATAAACCCTCTTACAGGAGACTTAACAGGAGTTAACAGGAGTGAAAGTGACAGAAAACCCTCAGTTCTGGACATGAAGACAGCAGAATTCAGGCTGCTCAGGGAACCAGTGGGTGAGGTCCTCTGGGAAAATGCTTTTGGATATGCTAGTGCCCGTCAGTGCTGGTCACTATTTAAACTGCACCTTCAAAAGTCACAGCATTTCCAAAACAGGCAATTCTAAAATATTGGAAGTTAAGCAGACAAGGCAGAAGGCTGGCTTAGTTGAGCAGGGATCTCTTTTTGAACGCAAGGCAAAAAGGAACATGTATGCCCAGTAGAAGCAAAGTCAGGTGAATGTGAGAAGAATAAGGAGATGCTGCTAGACACTGTAGGGAGAAAATTAATGTGAAGAAACCTTCATTAGGGTTGAAGATGGCTAAACAGTGGGGAACAATAGCAAGAGTGGGTTTAAATATATTAATGGCAAAAGGCATTGCAGAAGTTAGACCAGCCCACTACAGGATGACGATTATCACCTCACAAAAGGGGAAGGGCACCCAGCACCAGCCTGGAAGAGTTAAATGAGTTTTTGTATACTGCTCTCAGGTACATGGTGTTATTCTTGGAATTGTCTTGTGCAGAGTCAGGAGCTGAACTTTGATGATCCTTGTAGGTCCCTTCCAGTTCAGGATATTCTATGATTCTCTAACTCTGCTTGTGGCACCGGCTAAACCAATGCGTGCGTCCCTACCTGGCACCAGGTAAAAGACATCTAGTTCCTCACTTGGCAAGAGCAAACTAAATCTGAAATTCACTTTTATTAGGAAGAGCACTTGTCAGAGATTAAGTGCTAGAGCTTATCCAGAGCAAAACTTACCCAATCACCCTTTCCAATCAGCCTAAGGTTCCTAGAGAAATTTCTAGCCTATCCGAGAAGCAGAGCCCAAACCAGAGACCGGTGCGCAAACTCTCCCCTCTGCTTGCTGAGCTCTTTGGATGTTACTTTTAAGTAAGGTTGAACCACCATTAATGCAACCATATTTTCCTAGGTTCTGAGGCTTAAAGTACATGGCAGCTGAGAAGAAATCAGAACATTCAGAGTATCTGTTACTACTATGTGAAAACGAAAAATTAGATGCAATTCCATTGTACGTCGCTTAGTTGAGTCAGCTGCACATTGCTCTACAGTCATGCGGAACAGAAACATTTGATTTTCTTCCTTTTTGAGTAGCAGAAGCAAAAATAGGCAGAAATGTGAGATGTCATCTCTTCCTGTTCAAGCACAGCAACTTTTGAAGCAGAACACACAGACTGAAGGAGCTGTGATTTTATTTTTTTTTTCCACTCTGTTCCTGAGAGTAGACATGCAGGTATAGGAAAGAAAAGTGTTTTTTCTTGGGTCACACATGAATTTATAGAGAGATTTAGATGAATGAGCTTTTATTTGAGACAAGTGCTATAGAATATGAATACAGAAAACTTCCAGAGAGAACTGCAAAACTCCCAGAGAGCAACAATAGGACTAGTCAGAGCACTAAGAGAATACAACTTGGAAAGATATTCTTTTGTTCTCTTTGCATTTAGATAGAACAAGGCCAGAACTCATCACTGTAATGTGATTTTGACTAAAGTTAGAAAAACTTTCCATACACATAGAGTATCTTCCCTGATTTTGCTTCTCCTTCCTTGGTGGGAAATTGATGCAATGAATACAGCACAGACATAGTGTATGGGTCCATTATTTTTTTCATCCTGAAATCTAACTTGGTACACTGTGCAGAGAAGCTATTTTCCAATGAGAATGTACAGCTGATTATTATGCTATATTACATCTGGTTGTATTCTATACGTATGTTTGAGAAATGTGCCCGAAGGCATACTTAAAGCACTTCTGGCCATGGGGTAGGAAACCTTAATGTTTTATGAATGGAGTGATAAAACAGTGTCTTTATATTTCTGAAATTAAATGCACTTGAAAAGCCCCGTAGTGCTGGTATCATCTGCAATAATTACAATGATGACTTCCCCATTCAATTAACCTCTTTTAAAGCATTGTATTAGTGATTGTGGGTCATCTCAATGGGGACAAAATCGTCACACACAGAGCAGAGTGAAAACATGGAGTCACAGTGGCACAAGTTGCAGATTCAATCAGAAAATCACTGCTAAAAGTACTTCAAATTCCCTGTGCCAGGAAAGAAAGTCTCCATTAGCATAATTATGACTTTTGTTTTAAAAGCTGAAACTTGCAGGAGAATAAAGATGGATATAAGATGAGGAATGGTGATGTTTCAGAGTTTTGCTGAATTTAAAAAGAAGCATCAAGTAGCTGATTCTACAGTTGCTCTGCTGACTTATTCACAGAAATCTGCACAATCATTTGTGATCACAATGAGATGCTGGCTACAAAGGTTTGAAATTCAGCATCTGCTCTTGCTTAATACTTTAATTTTTGCATGATCCTGCCTGCTACATTTATGCATTAACTTTGAAAAATATTTAACATTAGTGATACCTAGATTTTTTTTTTTTTAAATAATGCCACATGGCATTATAGTTAAGTACTTTAAAATTCACTGATATGTTAAATAGTTCTTATACTTGTCAATATCTGAAAAGCTTTTTTAGGTTTAATAAAGGAATTCTTACTTTTCTGAGGGCTGTCCTTTTATCATTCTAGAGTCAGCATCCATGAATAAAAAATATCATCAGTAAAATATGACATAAATTTGACTACAAAAATGTTGCTATTTTGTATTTTAGGTAACTTTCTTTCTAAGGCTCTACAAATTAAGTAGATATTGTATAATTACTTAATAAGTACGTTATTTATTTGTTATGGACTTGTTATCACTAGGGAACCTAAATTACTGTTTATATCAAGACTAATTTTGGTGTTATCCAGAAAGTCACTTTTTTGCAAGTCTGGTCAGTCCAGCTGCCTATCTTCAGTAAGCACAATCATTTAGGCTCTATGTTTCATTATTTTTTGTTATATGAATTAATCATATTTAGAAAAAGAACAAGTTTCTCCAGACTCAGGTTCATTAATTACTCTTGTATTCTAATTCTTGTTATAAAGTGTGGTTTTCTACATAAGTTGTGATTTTGTCTTAGCTTAAAAAGAAGCAAACCAGAGGGTATTTTGTTCCACTCAAATTCTGCCGTGTGTAAATTGTACTTGCTCTTGACAGATCCTAAGTGTCTCTGTTTTCACTAGGAAAATCCTAGATGTGGTGTGAATTAGGCAGAGTTTGGGTGAGTCTGCAGAGGAGCCCTCCAGCTGCCTGGAGCAGCAGCGGTGGAAGAGAAAGGTGAAAGGGCGTGAATGTCAGGCAGGTAGGGCGAAGAGCAGGTCATCCACTAAAGAAGTGCTTTATCAAGATATCACTGCTGATACAGGACCCTTACTGGAACCCCACTGATAAAAGGCAGAGGAATTCTTTAAAAACTCTTTTGTAAAGCATACACCTAATCACTGGAATCAGTTTTGTCTTTCCTAAGTCTGTTTTTTAGTGATATTCAGCCTTCTACAGAAACTGTGTTGGTTTTGACCCATGTGATGGGAAAAAGTGAATCCCCTTTTCTTTCAGTGACTGACTTACAGGCACTTTCAGAACAAAAAAATTCAGCCTCTCATTTGCATTTGTTATCTCTGTTCTTAGTAGACTTAAATTATGACAAGAAGCAGTAGCATCAGGACATCATGAGAAGGATTATTGAAATATTGTCAAGATATTAACATTTCACAAACCTTTCAACTCCTTATCAGACTCCACTTTCCAGCTTTCCTGCTTAATAAAAGAGAGGTTTGAACACTAATCCATTGATAATGAAAACCGGATGCCCATTTAATCCTTTACTGTCTCTACTTGTTCTCCCTGACTCTTGTCAGACTCTATGCAAGCACTACTGCACCGACCTTGTTTAGAGAACTGTAAAACATATCAGGGACATAAACTTTCCTTTTAAATCTGGACTTCAAATGGCATCCCAATCGTTTTTTGTATGGTGCCTTCCATAGTGTGCTATTTTGGGGGGGTACTTTTTCTAGCCTTGTTGTGAACACTGCACATAAGTGTTATCTGTTACCAGGAAAAAAAAAAAAAAAAGAAAGAAAAAAACACCTTTAATAGTCTCTTGAGGTTTTAATTTTCAGTAATTTGAATAGGATGAAGGTAAAGCAATATTTGTGGCTGTGAATTATTATTCATTTACATCTCACTGAAGTTCCCCCCTAGAATGCTATGGTTGGGCCATATGCCTTTAAATATGCAGGCGAAACAGATGAATTGAAAATTCTGTTGACAGGTAAATGTGAATCATCTCTTTTCATTCAAAAGAAAATAATCAGGCTCTTTTCAAATAATATAAAATGTAAAATGATTGCCTTTTGGGGAGGAGGCAGGCTTATCAGCATCTCTTCTATAGAAAATGATTTCCATTTTGTAGCTGAAGGAACATATGCTGCAGCTTATCTTGTCACTTGACTGCAGTTTTTGATATTTATTAACAGTTGATTTCCTGTAGATGATGTTTTTTCCTGTTTCTCTTCTCTCATCTCACCAATCAATTATTTTCCTGAAAATGACATCTGCCCTTCTTTTTTATTCTCATTTCCGTAAAGAAGATTATTTTATTACTAGTTTCAAGAAGCATTTGTAATGAGTAGTACAGCCCTTTTCATATGTGATTTATAACAGTCTGTATCTGAGACTCCACTTTCTCCTTTACCCAACTTTCCCCTGGTCATTTTTATCAAAGTCCATGAGCCTGGGATTGTGTAGTCATTGCAGTAAAGTATAGAAATGATGAATTATGTCTTCAAGGAAAAACTTAATATTCATTAAAGATTTACATGGAGTGAAAGTAAGGCTGACTAAAAGATATACAATTGTATACAGCATCTTCAAGAAGACTGCTAAAAATGAGAGGCCTGCTGAACATTAGCTTGATGCCCTAGGAGCACTAATGTTCTGCATCTATGACTGGCAAAATCAAGAGTCTTACAAGCTCTTGCACCACAGTTAGGCTTTCAAAGATTTTAAAAAAAGAAAAAAACCAAAACAACTTTTCCCTCTTCTTGCTTCAGATGTATCAGCTTGCAATTTTCATAGTCTCATATCTTTCAGTTCTCTGCTTTAACCTTTGATGTATGTTGGGTTTGCACTGTTCTTTTCTAACATGAGTCATCTTGGAGGAATAGGAAAGAGTGGCTTAAAATTTGCCCCCCTTTTTACAATAATAAGACATGTTAGAAAAGGTATCTTCTTTGATCGCAAATCGATAAAGCATAGTAAATCTTTGGCCTGCTACTTAAAATTCTGTTCTCCACACAAAAAAGCACAAGAAGCTGCATCATAAAAAAATCTTGTTCCTGAAGGCAGTACTAGATCTCAGATCATTTGCTCTCATGAGAACTGATTACATGAAATATTCCTGCTTTGCTGTGTTACTATATTGCTTACCTCTTCAAGCTGATACTTTAAAGTTGCTAATGCACAGTTGCCCAAGATTGTTCTTGTCAAAACACTGTTTGTAGTATTTTATCTGTGAAACAAGTCTAGGAGAAAAGTGAGTGACCTACAGAAGAAAATTATTTATTCTTGAAATTTTATAAAAAGTCATTTAAAACATGTAAATTATAAATATTGTGTCACAAATTCATGTGACAATAGGTAGGAAAAAAAAGGTTGCATGACTGCTACTTGTGTAGGAAAAAAAAGTATAGGAAACCTTCTACTGGTTACAAAAAAAAAAAAAGGAAAAAAATAATCCCAGCATGCCTATTTTGGAAACTAAAACCAAAGCTTGGATATTCATGAATTTTCTTGAGTCCTGGAAACAGAAATATTTTTAGTTGAGCTAAATAATAAGTTGAGCTAAATAATAAGTTGAGCTAAATAATAAGTTGAGCTAAGATGGAAGAGCCCTGTGATGGTAAATGTTCCCAGAGCAGCAGAAGTATGAGAGGCCCATTCCTTCATCAGTGTGAGCAATGCAGACAGAAGCACAGTCAGGTTTCCAGCATTTTAACCCTCGTTCTGGTAAGCATCACACAAAAGAGACCCACTTATATGAATGCACATTTAGACCTAGTACATACAGGAAACTACTGCCTGTTAAAGAAACACACATCTACCTTTGTGTACCTTTCAAATGGTTAAGTAATAATCTGCACTAGCCAGGTGCAGAACTAGAGGGAAGGAAGCAGGTAAATGGTTGAGCAGGCTGAATCGCTGTAGTAAAGAGATATTTTGATCTTATCAGCATTTTTAGTACAAAACTAAGAGACAGATGAAGTCTCATGTTTGTTAATAATAGTTTCAAATTCCTAAGTTTAATAGAGGAAACAAAAAAAAAAAAAAAAAAAAACCAAAAACGAAACCCAGCAATGTTTGGAGTGCACAGTGCTAACTGCTCACTAGATTGAATATTAACCAGTCTGAAATGAACAGTGCAAGAAATCATATAAATTAAGCAAGCATTAATTCAGTTCTCTGGTCTTATGAACCGCAAAAATTCACAGTTCTTTAATTATTATTTTGGTCCTAAATTACGCATATAAATATTTAGTAGTTTATAAATGTTTTCTTAATTATTTGTTAATCTATTATTGTAACAGATTGTATATTGACTTTTTATAATCTGAATTTCCAAAATAGCTATTGCAAGGGCTTTCAAAAACAAATTAGTAGTTGTGAACATCCTTTTGCCCTAAGATATTTTAAGGAGGATCTATATGAAGTTTAAGGTAGTCTGTACAATTCTTACTCAAGCTGTTGCTGAATTTTTATAAAAACATGGAAGTTTATAAAATTATTATCTATTTAGTACTATCAATTCTCTCATATTTTTTATTTGTACTGTAACATATTTTCTGGTTTTACTGTATTTATTGTAAGTTACCAAATACAGGCATGCTTGGAAAACCAATGAACGTGATATCACTCCGTCATGTATTTAAACTAGAGAGCTAGGTAAACAAAAACTGACTAAAATAATCAGAAAATAATGTAAAAGTAGAGTGCAAACTTTTATGTTGTAACCCAGATGCTGTTGGTTTGAAACCCAGCTGGAAAACTAAACTCCACTTTAGTTTCTTTTCCCCCAGCCATTTGATAATGGAGGAAAGATTCTAAGTTGGAATAATGAAGTACTGAAAATCACAATACCCACAGCAGTATTATTAGAAAAAATAAAAAAAAGGTGCACAAAGGAGAGGTTGTTTTACCCATAAAGGGTTCTCATCACCAAATTTTTTCTCCCACACACCAGAACACAAAAAAATCCCCCAAACAAAGAACTGGGACAAATTCAAACCCCTCAGAGCTTAGATCATCTGTGTGTGCTGTCTGCTCTTTTCTCTGGACCACTGGGCTTGGCTGTATTCGGCAGTGTTGGTGCAGCTGCTTCTGCTCCAGCTGGCATTTCTGGGCTCCATTGCTGCTCTCCTGGTGCAGTGTCTGTCTCCCAAAGCCAAGCAGGACACTTGCATGGGAGCTCCCCAGTGTGGCACAGCACTTGGGGCTCTCCAGTGCCAGCACAGGACACTCTCCTGCTGCAGCTCTCCCAGTGCGGTGCTGAGTGGCAGCCCAGTCCTGACCCCAGTACCTCACACTTTACAGGGCGAGACAGGTAAATTTTCATTTCTAGCTCAGCTTTTTCGTGCCAAAACCCTACCCTGAGCAGTGATGTGGATAGTATGGAATTAAACAGCACTAGAAACTCCACTTCACTTTTTCTCTGTACCCAGGACAGATGCAAAAAACCTAAAATCCCACCTATTTTAGATGAGTTCTTATTGTAAACTCTCAAATGCCTAATTTTCCTTACAATCAGTACACATATTTATTTTTAATGTTTTCTGGACTTTTTGTTAGTTTGGGGATTAAAAGAATAGTACCACTTTAGATCCATGAAAATATTAGAGATGTAGTAATAAAGCAAATGGTCTTCACTTCAGTAGCTGTAAAAAAGAATGAGGGAAAAGACAAAATATTTGAAATATATGGGTAAAAAGACAAATATGCCAATTTTTTACCTGTAGTAAAAAAATAATTTATTTTATGAGCACTTTCTCTGTGAATCAGAGCAGTTACTGTGCTTAGTTTCAACATACTGTAACCAAAATAGATTCAGTGAGGAAGTAGGCATTAAAATATTTTTGTTGGTTGTAAGTGATAGGAACTGTCAAATTAAGCTTTCTTAGGTTTTCATTTACTCTTCATCATCTGACTCTCTAGAAAAGTAACACATCTTGTGCTTTATATTTCTAGTATATCAAAACTTCACTGATTCCTGGGCTTTTTCTCACTATCTGTATGTAATTACTTAATTACTGCACATGGTATGAAGAACAAATGAACATTTTATTTTGGCTGGTTATGCACTGGGAAAATCTTTATGCTCTGTAGCATTTCAGTTTTCTAAAACCACAACTGCTGTGTTGAGTCTTGGCAGAAAATGGGGAACTTCAATAATCTATCCCAGAAAACTCTCTCGCTCAGAATTTTCTGTTTCATGTCAATATCCACATGTGTCCTGAGCCATTTATTGCCACGTGACTATTTGGCAATGAACATTTCTATGAAAGTATCTTCCCATCTCTGGTTCTAAGGATTCATGCTCCATTTTGTGAGATCATCAAAAATATGTTTGCACAAAAAATTTCTTATAAGCAAACATATATCAGCTGTACGCACTGGTCTTCTTCAGTACAAGTGGACCATAGAGAGCCAATCAAGGAAAGCCCTGCAAGACGTGAATCTAATCGCCCTTAACAGAGGACTGTGTCAAACTCATGTCTTGGCAAATCCGTTGTACCATTTCCTCATGTGTGATCTGGGCATTATCAGCTGCTTCACAGGAGAAGAGTGAGATACAGATATGTACAGCTAGACAGTGTAGACACAATAATGTCTGGGTTTGAAAGACAGTTGTGTCTGCTAAGGAAGGCAGGAGCCTCCCTTGGAATGGAAAATATAAACCCCCTCCCTTGGAATTATTATAGTTTTGAAAATAAAGGTCTGTCAGGGAAAGATATGAGAATAGGGATAACAGTTCTTTACTAGTATGTGTGATAAACCAAACAAACAAGAGCTCCGGCACGAACACCAGCCAGAGCCCGAATTCGCTCCCAGCCCTCTCTGGGCCACAGGAGCCTTCCCCGTTGGTGCAGTTCCGGTCGCAGCCAGCAGGGGCGCTGCTGGCTCCCGGCAGGCAGGGCAGGTGTGGTGACCCCCGCGGCTGCAGGGGGCGCTGTGGCGCGAGTCCGGGAAGCACGCGGTAATGGCCCAGACGGGAAGGGGTGGCGGAGAGGCTTCGCTTCACAACCCCTGGGCACGATCCCTGTGCCCCAGCAGGACTTACGGAAACAGCAAGCTGGCCTGGCAGGAATAAGCGGAAATCTGGTGGTGGTACACAAGATGTATCAGAAGCTCTGGAGCTGTGGCTGGAGCCACGGGATATCTCAGCAGGCAGAGGGTGCGGGGCTACAGTGCAGCGAAAGCTCGGAGCAGTGCTGAAGAAGGGGCAGGGCAGCAGCGGCCCGGCTCCCAGCAAGGCAGAGAGAAGCGAGCTCAGGATCCTGGGTACCTGAGCAGATGGAGATAGGTCCCTCTTTTAGTGAGGGGTGATAATAAGGTCCCAGCCCAAAGGCTGTTCTTACGAGCAGAGGCTCAGCCACAGAAAGGAAGAAACAGAACAGAACTGGGCTCCAGCGGTGACAGTGAATTCTCCCTGCAGTAAGCAGCAACTTGACTGTCCTCCTCTGATGCCGAGAGTGAGAGAGAGCAGCTGCCCCCAGCCCCATCCCTCCAAGAGAAGTGTAGCCAGATGCCTGAGCTTGGCCACTTCTTTGTTTTTCTTAAGTACCCATAAGTTCCCAGTATTAGTGTTTCTTAGCAATTTATGGGAAAAATTCTAGGTGAAAAGGAACAAAAGAAAAGAAACCTAACCCCCAAGGAATAGCTAAGGAGAAAGTTTTTCACTCTGTTTATATGTCCCTATCGTATGTCTTTGCCTAGGAGGTCGCATTTTAAATTTAACGTTCTTGTCATTATCTTTCCATGGGTTGTCTTGTGTATGCTCCATTCTACTCTGTCTCAATTTGTTGAATGGCAGAAGTTTTATTCTTTAAATGTTCTTCACTCTTTATACAGAAAATAAAACTACTTATTTTCTTTTTCTTATCTAAGTATGTATTTCCTTACTGCAAATAAGAAGTTAAAAGTAGAGATAAAACAGACAAGAACAGATATGTTCTGGATTATGGAAAATGGAAAGCAATGAGATCTAAAGAGTTAAATCTTCCAAGAGAAGCAGCAGATGCTTATAGACATCAAGGTTGATTGAATTTAGTTGCTGGATTTATGACATTTATTGGCCCTGGGCAGTAGTCTCAACTATATCTATTTTTTTCTTTATGCTTTTAAAACAACAATAACTGCTGGTAATGAGTGAATAAAGCAAGGAAAGATATCACCAAATAGTTTAAAAAATATTTGCAAGTGTTTTAAATTCTGTTAACCAAGAGTAAGGGAAATACATAATGCATTGGTTGCATCTTGGTGCTCTAACCTGAATAACAGCTTTTTGTATGCTCCTGGCTGAACACTTTGTCCCTCCCATCTCTATGTAAGCAAGGTATCTTCCAGGCTGAGGTACTGGTGTGGTATACTTTGTGCTGTTAAATATTCTTTGTGGTCTGTGGGTGAAGACTTTGTTTCTTCAGGTTTTTTTAGCAAGCAGCAGATATATATTGTGCAGAGATCAGTTTCCTGAGGTAGGCACCTAATGCTGTTTCCAGTGAAATATATAAGCATTCATGTGTGACTGGCAGATATGATATAATGAGTACAGGGAACCATTCCCCTTCTGAGTGTCAGCTGGAGGGTAGGTAAGACAGCCAAACAGACATCTATGTTTAGGCAAATAACTTCTGTCCATCTGTTTTTCAGTCTTATAAAAACTCTGATTGTCTCATGTGATCCATGGGATTCCTGACACTGGTTGCTGTAGTGCTTTGGATATCCTCTATTTGTAGCTGCCTTCTAGCACATGAGACAGTGAATATAGGCAGATAGAAAGATGTCATAATTCTGAAAGTGAGTAAGTTATTTTCAGCACTGCATTAGATCATCTGTCTCCATTGCTTCTTTTTCCTTAGAAAAAGGACAAAAATGCCCTTATACATTGTTGTAGCTCTGTGGAGGAAGGGGAAAAGCAGACACATGGACCAAAAAGGCAGCAAAACCTTTCTCTTGATCTACCTGCAAGACTCATGATAGAAGTGGTGTCCAATAAGGTTGCCTTCATTAAACATAGCCTTGGAAATTTGCCTCCTGCAGTTTACTAAACTTTAGTATTAACTGTTAATAATTATGGTGATTTAAATATAAAATTGGATAATTTGCCTGCTCTGAGTTACAATTTAGTTCTTGGTTTTTTTCCCAAAATAGCTGGCTTCAGTGTTGTGTTCTTCAATTTCTCTAAATTTATGCAAACTAAAATGTCCAAAGTAGTAAATGTTTAGTGTTTTGGAGTGTATCATAATTAATTTGGAGTGTATTATGATTAATTTCCTTTTTTCACACTTATTTGTTACACAGAATCATAGGGTCCTTACAGATCATCTTATTCCACCCCCCTGTAACTGACAGGGGCACCTTCCACTAGGCCAAGTAATTCAAAGCCCCATCCATTCTGGGATGCTTCCAGGGACAGGGCACCCACAATTTATCCAAGCAATATGTTCCAGGGCCTCACCACCCTCAAAGGAGAGAAATTCTACTCTACATCTAATCTAAATCTACCATCCTTCCTTGGGTCTGGTTACCTCTCATCCAGTCTCTACAAAATCTGAAAAAAGTCCCTCCCATCTCTTTTGTAGGCCCCTGCTGGGTGCTGGAAGGTGCTATATGGTCTCCCCAGAGATTTCTCTTCTCCAGGCTTGTGATGGATTGATGCTGGCCAAACACCACTGCACCTATGAAAATAATGTATTCATTTTCCTTTGCTATAGTTAAACAGAGGAGGGGGTAAGAAAACTCATGGGGTGAGATAAGGATTAGGTGATAACATTTTACGGCCAAAACAGGCTGAAAACTTTAAAAGGTGTAAATAAAAATGTATCAACAGAATTAAAAGAGGATCATGAGAACTAAAAATAAACTTTTTTAACAACTTCCTCTCTCTCCCCCCACCACCAGCCCTTCTTTCCTTCCCACTGACAGCACAGGGAGACAAAACACAGGATTTTTAGTCAATTTGTCACTTCTAAAAATCTTTCTTCAGTTCACTTAGGGAGAGGAGTCTCTTTTGCTATGCCATGGGTTCTTTCCTATAGGAAACATTTCTCTGTGAACTTTTCCAACATGGTTTTAATTTTCCCAGCTAACAGTCTGCCTGGAACCTTCTTGCAATGTGAGGCTCTCCCACAGCTTGCAGCCTTCCCACAACAGCTTTTTGTGGGCCATTTAGTTATGGGGTGCAATTTTTAAGGATGAGCTGTTCTAGTAAAAAAGCAAGGGTCCTTTTCCTCTATCCCTGGAAGCAAGAGTTCTCTCTCTCTCTCTCTGTTCAAGACTCTCACCAGATCACAGCTTTTCAGCATCAACACACTGCAGTGCAAGCGCTTTTTTCTCATGGGCTGCCAGGTGAATGCTGCATCCCCTCACACACTTCATGAATTACAGGGAAACAATTTGTTGCATTAGAGTCCTCACTACAGCTTGCAGAAGAATCTCAGTTCCAATGCCCAGAGCACCTCCTCCCGTTCCCTCCTTTTCACCAACCTTAGCATCACTGCATGTTTTTGCCTTTTCCTTTTTTCTAACTTAGGAGAGAACTGTTGTCCCTAAGTTCATTTGTTCTTAAGTTCTCTCAACTGATAGAGTTTTTATAGATTTCTGCAGCACTGAAAAGTCGATCTTGTCCAGGCTCCACTACTGGGGAACCGCTTGTCATGCTTCTCTCTCTATTGGTTACATGGTCTCTGCCGGCACTGCACAAGATGTGCCAGCTGCTGCCTCCACTTGCGCCTTTGTTCATGTGGGAAGCCAAAAAAAGAAAAGCTGCTGCTGCCATTTTTGCCTTTTTATCCACAGCATACGTGGGTAAAAGTGGCTAAGTAAATAAAGTCCATTGTGAGCCATGCTGAGACAACCGCAGCCACACAGCGCCACCTCAGCCACGTGACTGCTCGCGGCACCAAGATGGGCCCCCGGTAGCATGGCCCTGCAGCTGCGCTGGGGTCCAGCTGCCCCCTCCGGGAAGGGGCCCAGGCCCTGCCGGCCACCCACTCCTCTATAGAGAGCAGGGAGCAAGAGAGCTTCCAGTGCATTTTCTTGTTCTCAAATGTGTTATCCTAGAGGGGTTTCCAGCTTTTCTAATTGGCTTAGCAGTGTGCCAACTCCCAGAGCTAGCCAGCAATTGGTTTTTCCAGGCAGAGAGGAAGCTGCTGGCAGCTCCTCACAGAGAACCACTTCCATGGCTGACTTTTTCCCTCTTCACCCAAAATCAATCAGTTATTGCAAAACAAGCACAAGGCTACACAACCCCAGCTCTCTCAGCCTGTTCTCACAAGAAAGGTTCTCCAATATCACAACTACCCTACTAAACTTCTGTGTGTTTGAATCTGATTTAAGAATCAGAACTTTTTAAAACTAACTTTTTTATAACATCAAATCTCAGCAAAAAAATATCACTGATTTATGGACTCAACAGGAGAAGATACTAGATCTCATTAACTTTATCAGGCCTGGATTTTGAACAAACAAATGCCAAACATTGCAACCACTACTTATTCCTATGATGTTTTTGTTTTATTTTAGAAAAAATTACACATCCCACTATAAGATATATAGAAAAGCATATCAGTTTCCTGAAACAGAAAAATATCTCCCTTATGGGAAAAAGAGAAGGCTAAACATGTCTCCAAACCCATTCTCTCACGTGTTGTGGAGATACGGAGATGAAATGGTGACTACCTCAATTAATTTGCTTTCTTATTTAATCAAAAATCTGAACAACACATCAACTTTTCTCTTTCTTCTATGTTAATTTTCAAAATTCCTATTGCTCTTGAAAATTAGGCATTCATGAGATGGAGATGTTGCACAAATTTGTCCAGGCAGCAGTGTGAATAAGACTCATGACCTGCCTTTGCTTTTCTAATTTTAATTTTTGTTTGATATGACAAAACTGATTATATGAATTCCTTAAACTAATTTGAAACAGTGACTGTTTGATTTTTCTTCACCCTCCTACAACTCCGTCATAAACATTCAAAATTCAGCACTTAGTAGTACTGTTTCCAACATGTAAAATTCTGGAGACAAAATAAGTCTGTTTCTTACTTGAGCAGGTGATATTAGACTATCACCAACAATATATTAATTATATCTGACATATTTTTTTATCAGATAATCATTCAAGAAATTTTGGTTTCCCAATCAGTCACTTAACTACAGCAGTGAAACAGGGAAACTGTTTGCTGTCTTTCACAAGAGATTAAGGTTTGGCCTTCAGTCAGTCTGAGCCAGGACTAATATAATTCACAACTTGAAGAAGACAATCAATTAATCAATACAATAATTTGGAACTGACCACAGCACTAACACTCATAGCTATTAGACTCACTGACTGAACCTTTTAGGATTAATGATGTAGCAAGAGCAGACAAACTAAAGATTAATTTAAAGACTTTTTTGTTCTGAGATCAAGCTACCTACTCTATTCTGTCATTTTTTAACTGAGATATGTCACTGAGAAACACTAATGTAAATACGGAATATTGAAAATATAAAATTGCTCAACCACTGATGAATCAGAAGCATTCCAAGATCTCTTCCAGAGATTTGCTTGTTGATTTAAAGTGAGTTAACTCTATGCTAGTGTGCTTATTGTCTCATTACAAAATATAAGCTCCATTTTAGAGAAAAACTTTAACTTTTAACTTGCACATTGGTTTGGATGTTTTTTGGTTTTTTGGTTTGCTTTTGGTTTTTGTTTTTTTTTTTGAAACCCAGTCAAATCTTATGGCTTCAGGATTTCCAGCCCAAAAACATTACATATGATTTATCAGGGCTGTCAATACAGACCCTTTTAAAAAAAAAAAAAAAACAAAAAAACTGTACTCTCTCACCAGTTAATCTTTGAATATATATCTTTTGGTAAGTTTATCAGTAGACTATCAGTAGAATGCATGGCTGCATTGGTGATGCTAATATTAGGTAGACTCATGGAATAGAATATCCTGAGTTGTAAGAGACTCACAAGAATTAAAGAATCCAATTCCTACCGATACACAGGACCACCCCAGGAGACCATGTGCCTGAGTTCAAGGTATACAAACACACCTTGAACTCCGCCAGGCTGGTGCTGTGACCAGTTCCCTGGGGAGCCTCTTCCAATGCCCAACCACCCTCTGGGTGAATAACCTTTTCCTGATAGCCAGGCTAAACCTCCCCTGATGTAAACTCAGGCCATTCACATGGGTCTTGTCACTGGGCATTGCAGAGAAGAGATCAGTGCCTGCCCCTCCTCTTCCACTTATGAGGAAGCTGTGGACTGTGGCAGGTTCCCACCTCAATCTCTTTTCCAGGCTGAAAAAGCCAAGTTCAGCTTCTCCTCATATGCCTTACCTTCTCGACCTTTCACTGTCTTCATGGTTCTCCTTTGGACACTCTGCAATAGTTTTATATCTCTCTCTATTGTGGCACCCAAACCAGCACCCAGCACTTGAGGTGAGGCTGCCCCAACTCAGAGCAAAGCAGGACAATCCCCTCCCTTGCCCGGCTGTGATGCTGTGCTTGGTGCACCGCAGGACAGGCTTAGCTCTCCTGGCTGCCAGGACACTGCTGACTCATGTTCAACTTGCCATCAACCAGGAGCCCCAGGTCCCTTTCCACAGCACTGCTCTCCAGCCTCTCATTCCCCAGTCCATACGCATATCCAGGCTTGTCCTTCCCAGATGCAGAATCTAGCACCTGTCTTTGGTTCTTCACGTGGTTGGTGAGAATCAAGCCATCTAATTTGTTTACTTCTTTATCAAATACATTTTTACCAAAGCAGAAGTTAGCAAATATATTGCAGTAATCAAGGTGTCAATTTTATTTTGAGAATTTTTACAGGTTTATTCTTGTGTTCTTTTAGGATATAAAAAAATACAGGATCTGCAGTGTTTTGCATATGAGAATGGTGTAATGCTATCTCAGTCCTTACTGACAGGGTAATCAAGCCCGCATAAACTCCAACTGACAAAAAAAAAGTATCTGTTTTCATCCTGCTGGCTTGTTATCATGTTTTTATTACACAGAAATTGGCTACCTTATCAGTACCTTTCATGGTGCTGTGCATGCAGTTGCTTCTGCAGCTGTTCAGTCTCAGCTCTGAGCTTTAAGCTCAGAAGCAGGAGCCAATACCTTTTCAGAGGAGCTGGATGAGAGCCTGGAAAACACTGCCCCAGTTAAAAGAAGTTTCTTTCTGGTAAACTAAATTGTAATTTCCACATATCTTAGTTTAATCATATTACCTGATGGAAACACTATGCAACAGGAATGGTACCCCAACTTGATCTACAAACGGTTCTCTTTTAAAAACATATAATAAATTTCATAATGCTATCATAATAAGGCATGAAAATGATTGGTCTCTGCTATAAGAAACTATAAATCAGTCTTTCTAAAGACCTGAATTCCCATATCCAGACCTTCAAAAACCAGACCTTTAAAAAACACTTACCTCTAAGACAACCAATCTTAGTTCTTCCTAACTTTTGTGCAGTCTCCAAGAGTGGAAAAAGAAATATTTAGATGATCTCTCTGTTAAAGATATTATATGACTTATGTCCATGTTTGGTGCCTAATAACCTTCTAAAAATATATGTCAAATTTTACATGAAACATTGGTGATGTAGCAGATTAAACAAAGAGACTGCCTTCTGCTTTATACCGATTCTTGTGTAAAGAGCTTGTTTCACTATATTTTCTTACCTGCATCTGATTCTGGTGTATATAGAACAGCATAGAGGTTTATTTAGCATATTGTGGGTGAAGTATTCTCAGTTTTAAGAATCAAAAAATTCCCTGATTCCCTTTAAAACCAATTAAATTTAAAATAACTGAAAAAGGAATAGGTGTTTTCAGTTATTTTTCTTAATTTTCCACCTCTCACTGCTGATCAACAATGTTTAAGATTTTCTTTCCCTGAATATTTATTTTGAATTTTATTTTATTTTAATCCATAATATCTTAATCAAAACCCAAAACAGAAGGAGGGATGGGAAAAGAAGGGAAATGTCCACCCAGGAAGCACAGCTAGTTAACCCATATACCATTAATTTGGATGTAGTGTACGTTGATTAATAGATAAATCAGGCACTTAGTTACACAGTTAGTTTCAATTTATGGACCCCTGGCTTTTCTATCTTTATTCTCCCTATCCCTATATGTATAAACAGTACATATGTATGAATATATTTTCCTATGCATGCATACAAATCATGGTTGCATGCTAACTGATAAGGTTATTTATGATAGCTTGCCCAGAGCAAAAGTGACATATAAAGTCCACATATAGAGCAACAGCACCAGTACTTCCCCAGCACCAGCACACAGTGAGAACCTGTAGTGTCTTGGGAATGGTGGGGGAACCCTGTCTATGGAATCTCTCTCCTACAGGCTGCAGTTTACACAGATCAGTTATTTTGGTTTTGGTCTTACTGGCCCTTGCCATTCTTCTTATGTCCCACTTCCTCCTCTTCATACACTAAAAGGTGGTTCATATTCCATGATTTCTCTCCTTTGACGGCCAGCAATAGGTCACTGTTGATTTGTTTGTAGCCTAGGGCCTCCTATATCATGCTGTTCTTGGCTTTTCAAGGTCCACAAGGACCCACTTTTATTCTGACATAAGAGAGAACTCATTCTACAAAGAACAACTACATACTGTTATTGTTTGGTAATGCCTATGCATATATGTGTTCTAGAAGTGTTTTTAACACTGTATATTGCATAAAGAGATGCATATTGCTAAAACTTAGACAAACTTACCCTATTATTTTCAATATCATGAAAATATCACACAAAGATTGTTTAGGTATTAAAATCAGAAAGATACTGGAGTTAAGTTTTCTTGAGTTTTAGTCTCAGTTTAAGCTTTTTGGCCACAGAAGGGAGCTCTTCTGGCTTTGCATAACCTAATACATATTTGCAAAGAATATCAGTAGCTAATTTTAGTAAAATTTATTGATGTAGTTAGCTAAACCATTCTGTCTACAGACAGAAGCATTTCATACACATATCCTGTATATTGTCACACATCCTGAACAGAATTTTTTGTTAAGATTTATGGTCTGATTTAAAAAATTTTTAAAGGCTTATATTTAAGGCTGATGTTTTCACTTTGGCGAGGAGAAAGTGGTATTGTAATAAATGGCTGTAATTGCTCTGACTATTATTAGTTGGTAGAACAGTGGTAAAGTATTCTTTAATTTATCATCCTACTGCAAGCAGTCACTATGAAGACCCTATTGTTACCGGTAAGAAGAAACTTTGAAGTGGAAAAAGCTGCTGCTCTGTATCACTACCATTGACCAGTTTCCTGGATACACTTAGGTACACCTGACTAAAGCTTTCATTGGAAAATGGATTGCTTCAAGTAACTCAGAAGGCCTAATATATAGTCTACTTCATTTATTTTTCAAAGATAGTGGAGCCAGTCATGCCAGCAAAGTGGCAACATTTTTCTCTCTACACATAGGGAGAAAAAAAACTTCTTAGCTGGCTCTGCTGATACTGTACTGAATATAATCAGCCTGCTTTTCCTTCATCCAGAAAGCAGAGCAGGGAAAACCTATGTCCCATTTTTTTTTTAATCTATCCTGCTGTCTCATGATCTTTTCCCTCCAAAATGTGTTGGCTCCCTGAAGAGGAAGATACATCTATTAACTTAAAGCTGGAATAGTTTGAAAGAACTGGAGAAATGGGACACAGACAGCCATAGCACAGAAAAAGGCCTTGATATAATATTTATGTTAGCATATATTATAACTGTATGAATGTTATAGGCTGACAGGTAATGTCTCAAAGCTATAATTATAGATAATAAAATAATATTTATATTATATATTACAATAAGAGTATGCAATAAAAACCATCATTATAATTATTATTATTATTTTAAGAAAAGCTTCTCTTTAGTTCTTATTTTATTTGGTCCTGAAGAATACGCATGCACAACACCTCACTTTACACAAAAAAAATGTGCCCTGCATTAATACCACTATCTCCTCTCAATGGAATTCACCTTTAAATATTGACTCAGAAAAATGTGGAATTCCATTTACTGTGCTTTATTGTCTTCTTAAATATGTTAGTATATGATTAAATTTAATTTAGCTGTGGTGGTTTGGCTTGGTTTGGTATGGTTTGCTTTGCTTTGCTTTCGTTTTTTCTGAATCTGAAACTTATTTTGGATTCATTCATTAGAAGAGCAGTAATGTGTAGGGAAGGATTTTCAAAACATATATGCTATTACTGATGCACTTCTGTCTTCAGCTTAAGCTCTGATAACACCTCTTATTTCCTCCTGGCAGGACAAAAGCAGAAGAAATTACACACCATAACTGACTGACATTGTAATTGAAATTCAATAAACAATTCTGTTGGCAACACGTAGACAGGAATAGACTCTAGCTCACTCACTTTTAACTGTGCTGATGCTTTGTCAGGCTAATCAGAGCTGCCTTTTAGAAATGAAGACCAGCTCACAATAGAAGTCCAAGGACACAGTTCTGTCAATATGATACTACACTCACCAAAGAGACTGTTCACTATACAAATATGTTTTTAAACAGTCTTTTACTCCTGTTGAGTCCTGGGGCTATTCCATCAAATCAGTGATTTTACTGTATATATATTTCTGAGTATGTTTTGTTAAAATTATGACTGTATGGTTAGGCTTCTGTGAAGAGCTTGGAGAAAAGAGTGCTATGTTGCAGCTGGCCCAACAGCTGCTGTATATGCTTATCTTGAGAGCCTATATTTTCAAGTACATATTTTCAATGGTGTTTTGTAATAAATAATTTTCTCACTAGTTTTAATACCTTATTAAAGGTATTAAAATACATTAGGACTTTCAAATCCATTATCATGCAGTGTTTTTCAAAAATTTTGGAGAATACTTGAAATGTAAAATAAATAGTGATCTTACTACAGATGTCCATAGGCATTCATTCTGTGACATACTCAATACTACAAGGAAAATAATAAGAGGCAGATGGTTTCCACTGCTGAACTAGAAGCTGAATCTTCTAGGTACTTTTAAAATTAATTTTACATTTTGATGTCTTTCTGCTTTGTCTTTGCTATTAAAATCCTTCTGTCCTGTAACCAATGAAACATGTAAGTCACGCACCTCCATCTGCACATTGAAAAAACTTAAGAAATGTAAATGTCAATGGAAATAATGGTAATAACATTAATGAAATTCTATTAGAAATGCTATTTATTTTAAAAATAAAGAAATAATGAAATAGCATTAGGGGTGTTTTTTCTCCTGTAAAGAAAATTAAAATGTGTATTAAAGCTATATCTGAACTGATATGATTTCTTACTTCTAAGAAAACATTTAAGTCTAGCAAAGGTCTTCTACTTCTTGCTTTAATTTTCATATCTATTTTGAAAATACACAAATGTACAAATAAAGTATACCTTTCACCAATTTGGTTTCGTAAGAATTAATTTATTTTATTTCTTCTTCTCAAGGCATTCATAAAACAAACAGTGACTTAGGAAACAAGCTAATACAAGCTAAGTGTGGAATAGGGAATTAACAACTACTCTTTTCTGATGATGAAAAAAAAATGGAGTCTCTATGTAGAAAACATGACCTTCTAACATAAATAACCACTTAGTGAGAAAAAGTGAGAGATTGCTAGATGGTTCGGAGCAGTCACCAAATAAAGAGACCTTACATAGAGATATTTTGTGAATTTGCTTTCTTTGCAGAGGTTTAGAGAGTCAATAATTAATTTTGGAGAAAAATACTATAGATGCCTACTTTGCACTCCGTTCTTCTCAAGTGCTTTAGAAACATATTTGAGTTTCAGAATGGTGGATTTTTTTCTGGACTGTTTTCTGATTTGGCATCCTTGGTATTAAACAGAGTATAGAACAGATAATTTGTGGGTTTGTTTTATTATTTGATTAGACCATGTGAATCAGTAATAATTCTAAGGATGTCAACAATTATATCTTGACAAACAGTTAAAAAAAAGTTTTGGCATCTTTTCTTATTGAAACACAAACGTGATTAGATGGAGTGTATAGGGAATGTAACTTGACTAGAATACTAGGAGAAAAGACAGAATATTGTCCTATAACAAAAGAAGAATAAAAAAAAATCTATGATTTTATACTTATATTTTAACAATAAAAAACCTAATGGGACTTCTTCCTCTCTTTTATAAACAAAAATGTCTTTCTAGGCCAATGGGCTCCCTGTAAAGATCAGAAAATTATCTCAGTTAATATCTGATCATTAGATAGAAATGATTGCACTAATTTTATCACATTCAATATTATACCAAATGACCACTTCATACAGAATGGAGAGAAAAGTATTGAAATAACTGTATTGCAATTTGGCCTATTTTGGAGGAGTGAATCTGGAGGGACTTGGATTTATTTTTTTTGTATTAAAAAGCTGAGGAAAATACAATAAAATGCTATATATTAAATGATTTATACTTTTTTCCTTTCATTTTTATTTCTCAGCTCATAATCATAAGAAATGTTGAAGAAGTTTTTGTAAGATATTTCAATAATAAAGTTATTCAGTGATTATTTTAATGTTGATTTACACTTACACATACAATTATGTATCTATCACAACTGGTGTGCTTGTGTACCCCAGCAGTACTTCTACACCAAAGATAGTGCTCTTCAGAATTATAGAAAAGGGTAAAAAAAAGTAATCCTTGGTAATTTTTGCAAGTTCTGAAGGTTAAATCCTGTCAAGAGAAGGGCAATCAATGTCTGCCTACCCTGAAGATCTGTGGTTGAAGTATTCTTAAACTCTTCTTGAAAAGGGACTCAGTCTTGCTGAGTTCTTAATCCTTCCATTCCCGGTGCTCCATTATTTCCACCTTCCACTTGAGTGTTGAAGACCACTGACATTGTGAACGGCAAGATCTCTTAAGCAGCCAAATCATTGATTTTGTGAGAAATTTATGTCCCCTGGACTCAAAGTTATGTGTAAAACATATGACCCATCAAAGCAAAATAAAATAAGGAAACCTGAAATGCAAAAAATCAGTTGTTCTTTTCCAAAATTACATACAATGAAGCACTATTCTAGAGCTGAAAAAAATACCAATCTGATGAGTGTCCGTCATTGCAGGTGGGATAAATCCTAATCCAATATATGCCTAATGAAATTCTTTGTTATGTAGATATTCTCTTTTTTACATGTATTTCTCTATTTTTATATTTAGAGAAAATAATACATGCAATACATACACTTGTGTGGATGATTATACACTAGCAAGGCATGCTGAGTCTACTGTAATTACTAAGCATGCCCTTGGTGTTTTAATATAAAGAACCTTAAATTATGCTATCTGTAGTTCAGTGTAGTTCTTTTTAAGACTTTTTTCTTTTAAATAAATACAGTAATAAAATTCTATGATATTTTAATGGGCATATAATAGTAAAGTGCGCATGCTTAACATAATTCATGTGTCCTTACCAAAATGAGTTTCCCTCCTGTGCTTTCTTCCATGTTCTTTCTCTTTTCCCTTTAAACTAACAACATAATGACATAACTACAGTGGAAGATCAGACTGTCCAAAGGCTGTTCATTAGTAAGGTGCATAAAAATGCCAGAGAGTGTCAATAAAATTTTACTCTGGGATGACAAACCATGTTTTGCACTACATAAGTTGAGCTTTTGGCATTACAAAATCTGACTTTTTTCAGTTTGCAAATATCACTGATATAGTGATTTCTTTTTATCCTGAAGGATCACGGTCTGATTACACATCAAGTATCATCTACATATCCATTGTGCAATACAGCAGTTATTTTAATGCCAGTTTCACATTTGTGAAAAGAAAATAGAAAATATAATATAAATTGAAATCACAGAATAAATTTAGAGAAACCGTGGGCAATTTCCTTTTTTTCTTTACAAAAACAGATGTGTGTCGTTTTAATGATACTTAGAAAATGGCAAGGATATCAGATTTTGCCTATCTCAAAAAGTTCAGATCAGTGAAAGAGTGCCTTTCATGCAAAACACTGAAGAATATATACATAGGATTTAACTCAAGAGGCAAAGTGCTTATGAAAGTCATAGCATTTTGCATATGTTAATCTCCAGAAGTGCTAATGGAAATAATAAAAATATTTTTCTAGATATTTCTTGTTTCTCCTCAAAGTACTCTTGCTGAGTAACCACCTACATTATCTGATCTTTCATTTTTGGCCAACACAAGTTATGAAATATCTATTTCGCTAACATATCTTTAAACCTCTCATAAGAGAAATAATGTGTGAGACATTAACCTGTCACTAGGAGTGATTTAGTATTTGAAACTTAGATGTTAAAGCAAGAAAAACTTCAGAATTCATGAAAATATTAGCCTTCTGGATGCATATACCTTTTGTGCACTCATGCTTTAAGATTTCTGTTTTATAAAATCTGCTTTACATATCAGCATTTGTCTAAACAGCAGATAAGGAAATACTGATTTTAAGTCTCAAAAGCCTGAAACAAAACTTATTGAAGCATGAAGTTCAAATTAATTTGGAGATTCACAAATGTTCACACATCAGGGATCACAGCAATATTCTCTCTCTTTGTTTTTTATCAGTAAAATTACTCAATACCATAATGCTCACGTAAAAACAAGGTCAGATTTGAAGAAATGCTTGAAGGCGTTGTTTGTCATGTGGAAGATCCGCATTTCTGGCTTGCTTGGGTTGCCAAAAGCTGAGAATAGGGAGAGTGAAAATGGTCATGGGGAAATTCTTCCTCCTCAACATGAAACAGTTGCCCATTTAACCCTTACATGAATTGTTGGACTCTGATGGCATTAGAAATTTAGTATGCTCTTTTTACAATAGGCTGTCACATTACTGGAGGAAAAAAATGACCCAAAAAAAAAAAAAAAAAAAAACCCCAAAAAAAAAAAAAAAAAACCAAAAAAAAAAAAAAAAAAAAAAAAAACCCTAAACAAACAAAAAAACAGCCAAAGAAAACAACAAAAAAGAAAAAGAAAAAGGGGAGCATCTTTTGGAGGAGAGTGGTAAGACAGATTTTGACTCTGCATATTTCAGAAAGTGCCCTAGATATTTAGTTTATTTTCTTGTCATGTTTACCTATTTACCGCATGTTTTCTGTAGAGCCAAGAAATCAAAATTAAGGCCTTTTAGTCTCAGAATAAAGAAAATATTTTAAATAATACACAGTAGGAAAGGAATCATCAATTTTCTATGTAACATTAAAAGGACAAAGATCTACAAAGGGAACCTTTTGCAATTAGAGGAATCTTGGACATTAAAGGCAAAGAGATTTTTTTTTCCAAATATTGTTCTGTCTTAGATGTAAAAAGTATGCATTTTGCAATGAAAAAAAACTTCCTATTACTATAAAAATTATTAAACTAGGATATGGCACTAATTAGATGGATTTAGATACTTTTTTATTTTCATAAGGCTTCATGAAAGTGCAAAGCATGACAACAATGGTCTTTCTTCAAATCCATTACAGGGCATTTATTTCAATAAAGACAAAATCTTTCATGGCATCAAAATATTCTTGAAGAAACAATGCTGACAATTTTAAAGGAGACATTCCTTTAAAGGAGACTTCATACATTTAAAAAAGCAGCATTGATTTAGTAAGAATCCCATTTTATTTATAATACCCCATTGTTTTAAAAGCAGGCTTTTTAATTGAAAAGTAGTTTCTAATATCGCTTTCTAGTATAAACATTAAAACATGCCACTGTACTTATGTGTATCAGTGATCAGTTTCTAGGTAATACAGAACTTTAAAAAGGAAAGAGCTTTTCATATAATACTTCTCTAATATGCTCAGCAGGGTTCAGTTACTTACAGAAGATGTTGAAATATTATGTGAGTGCCTAAAAAGCTTTCTTCTCCCTTGAAAATTGCCTGATTGTCTTTTCTTGTCACAACTGAAAAGACAATTCTTTGTGCTTGCCCATATACTCTAGTTATAAAAATAATGAATTTTTACCAATTGAATGATGGCTAAAAATAATCTGTGTGCGCTAATATTTGCAGCATTTAGGGGGATGGTAAAGGGATATTTTTAATACAGGAAAATATTGTATCCAAATTTCATTAACATAAATAGATTTTCTATTAAGTATATTGAATTATATTATTTTTATTATTAAAATTTCTTACCAACTCTAACACTGACTTCAAGGGCTAATTCCTTGACATTGCACTGCAGTTATTCTATGAGTTACAACCTCAAAATATATTCAGTTTGCATGAGTAGATGATTTTACGTGTTGAAAGGGTTCTTCTCTATGCTTTTAGAAACATGTTGGTCAGTGCAATCCATTTCAACAGGTAATGCTATGTTTGTAAACAGCTCCCTGTTCTTGGATGCAAAATATAAGAGTGCAGGCATGTGTGACTGTGTGCGCTTGCACATACGTTCTTTCTCTACTTATACTGTAATGAAAACCTGTAAAAGAAATGTGCTCATAAAAATGGTTAGAGAATGGAAAATATCCTCATCAGCTGGAAAGGATATCTGGGAATTGGCTGCCAACTGTACATATGGTACATAAGAGAAGCAGCAATTGCTACAATTTTTTTTTAACTTTAATATAGCATATTGATGATAACTACTAATTTTTTTTGGTGCAACTAGGTCCTGAGTAAATTTCTAATGGATCAGTAATATCACCACTGTTTAAAGGCAAGATATTTGAATTTAAAAGGAGGTGCTTTTTTTCCCCAGGGATTTTGGAAATTTGTGATGAGTTGCAATTTCAAACATAATTTTCTTTGAACTGTATCTTTGAACTGTATCTTTTAGCAATATTGATGTGTGTGTGTATATGTGTGCATATATATATATATATATATATATATATATATATATAAACTGAAAGGGATGGATATTTTATATATATATATATATATATATATAAAAAATATCCATCCCTTTCAGTTTGCAGCTTACCAGTGTTGATGTTGACAGCAGTCTTTAGCTCCACTGAAATTGTATTTTTAAAGTGATAGATTTCACCAGCGATGCTATTACAACAACAGAATGATAGGAATAATTTTAAAATGTGATGAAACGATTCTCTTATCTTGCTTAATGACAATGTTGCCTACGTAGTGTGCCAAATTACCATTAAGGGATATTTTAAATCACTTCAATAAATCTAAAAAGGATTTTCAGATATCACTTAATGCTTTCCAGTTGACATAACAAATGAACCATTTCAGATTCCATTGAAAGCTCTTTAGTATATGTCATCAGTCTGTTCTGGAAGACTTTCAAAATGTGACAAATTGCAGTAAATCATATTGAGACACCCCAGCAGCATTTATACAATTCTAAAGTATTATCAGAGCTTTGTAAATCATTGTAGATGGCATATCAACTTGTGGTTTTGTCACATAACAGAAGCAACAGAAATAAAAATCTGACTTGGTGAAACATTGCCTTTTCTGTCATATAATTTTGTTTAACAATTTTTTTGTGTTGACATATTATGAATCTACAATGATGAGAAGAGCTAGTTTCAAAATTAGTTTGTTCAAAATTTGTATGGAATTACATGACATCAGAGTCCTCATGAAAGAACTGATCACCTTATTATTGCCTACAGAACAATGCTGACAGTCTTAGACTATGGTCAAGAAGTTGAAAAGACTTTTTTAAATTACGTAGTTCGTGAAAGCTGTTGAAAAGAATTTATAATGGATGAAATAGAAAAAATTGCTGTGATTTGTGTTTTTTCACCTGTACAACATATGCAATATAGACTGAGAAATATTTTTTCACCTTGAGATTTTAAAAGATGTATTAAAAATATTGCAAAATGCCAGCTTTTTGTACTTTTGTACTATGCCTGCAAATTAGAAATACAGTAAAGCATAATAAATTACAAATTTAAGATTACCACTCAAATTATTGTGCTGACATTCAGTAATATTACTTACTTTTAAAAAAAAAAAAAGTTTTCTGGGTCTATTTTTATTTCATCATCTGCCCACAATTGAATGTCTATGTTTCTCTTTTCTTGAACTGAAAGTCTGATTCAAAGGTCAAAACTGACTGAATCTTATTTATGCCACTTCACTGATGGCACTGCTAATAAAGAACCAATTGTAAATTTTTTTTTTTCTGAAAACTTTATGGGTATCTATGGAAATAGATACTACTTCTTCCAGACTCCAAAGAATCTCATCAGATAGGGAAATATTCATATTGAAAGCCATTAGCAAAGACATAATAGTAGAACCTCGACAATACAAAATAACAGACATATTTATATAACCATTTCCTGATCAGAGAAGCCTGATGGTGTAGTAATACTCTAGTTTGCATTGGATGCTCAAACAACCACAGAACAGAAGTGACAAGTACAACACCATGTGTGATAGGTAAGCTTTCGTGCACAGCTCTACCAATGTATTTAATTTCTGACCTGTTGAAGCCTTGCTTTTCTGGTCCTAGGACTCTCAGGAGCACAGATTATCAGTCATGCAGAAATGTATTCTGATTTTGTGATATAGACAAATGTTCACTGAAGATTAAATTAAGAACCAAACTCACTGCATGTGTGACCTAGTACAAATGTCAAAAAAAATTGCTAAAGGAGAAAAGCTGAAGAACTGAACCACCACGACATCTACTTTTATAATGTCTAGGGTTATGTTTTTAATTAAATTTCCTCTTTTGCTAACCTCTGTTAGCAAAATCTGGGAAGTCATGTCTGGCAGCATTTTTAACAGGGCATATCAGAGGTAAGAATGAGTACAGGAAAGGAAAAGTCTCACAACTTTTGTTCTATGCCTCAGAGAGTGACTATTGCCTCTTAAAGAGGAAAAAGGCTTTCCAGGTTAATTTATCATCATAGACATCTTACTATCCTATATGAATGGAATATTTTCTGACATTTACCACTTAGGAAAAAAAAAAAGTATTAAATTCAACTTTCATCAAAGTGTTTCATTAAGCTAGAAAAAGAGTAATATGTTTGCTGCTCCCTACATGATACATCATGTGCATTCCTACAGTGACCATTGTACCATAAAAAACTACTATGAGAGAAGGGCAACTATCAGACCAACAGCAGCTTTTAAGTATCTCCTGGTAGTGTAATCACGTGGCAGTGGGGAAGGCATGGGCAAATAATCTTGCATTGAAAGGTACATAAAACTTGTGTGAAAAAATAGGAATATAAAAGTGCTGTAAACAAAGCAATTTTATTGTTCCAGTAAGTTATTTAAAAATGACAAATCTGTGATGCCAGGTTTATTTAAACAAGCAGTAAGTTTCAGCATAGACCATATACATACATTTTGTTTCCATTCATTACACATCCTTGCAGTCTGCTTTTCCTGGTAATGATCAGTGTTTCCCCTGTCTCTGAAAATCGCTTCTTCAGTAATTTTGTCCACTCTGTCTTTGTTGAAGTTTCTTATGTGATTTCATTTTAGGTTCCAAATTTTAGACACCCTCAGCTAGAAGCCATTTATTTTAAAAATAATTTTAAATAAAAAGAGAAAAGGAACCCTCCGAAAATTCATCCCTCCTTTATAAAGGCAAATCATCTGAATTCTTCAAAGTAATCTGAGTTTGTCAGCTTTTTCTACTGTCTTGGAGATAAACTTCTGAAGTAGTTTTTCTGTGGGAAATGAGATTTTTGCCAGGATTCTCTGTTTAAGCTTACCTGAATTCACAAAATGTATCACTTATTACACATGTAAGTGAAAGATCAAGTGATAGAATATTACAGTGGCCCTAGGCTGAAATAGTATATTTTTTAGCTAATCGGAAAAGACTAAAAGGAAAGACTTGTTTTCAAGGTTAACTCTGTTTAAAATCTTAAATTAACTTCATGCAGAATTAAAGAGATGGTGTTAAAATTTACAGTATTGTTTGAAATAAGTTGTGAATATGAGTCAGGGTAGAAAACGGACATACATGACAGATTAATGATTTGTATATAAAAGAAAAAAAAAGTGTAATTGAGTCCTGAGAAAATGAATTCTCTAAAGACACTGCCATTTTGTGTAGAAAGTACTGGGCTACATGAATGCTGAGAGAAAACACAGGGGATAATACTAAAAATATTGTGGAAAGCATTGTAGGACTAATTATCAGAATTACACTTCCTAAGACTTTTATCTAGAGAAGGATAATTGCTTGACAATTTGAACCAAGGTTTTGCCTAATTTGTGGTCTTCGTGTACAGGTCCAAAAGTGACATTCCTAGAAATATATTCTAATTTTTTTGTTGTGTCTTTTTACTAAGCATATGCCATTCCATATGGAACTTAAGTGAAACATAGCCTTTGCTCAATATGTTTGGTTAGCTCAGAATAGTTTGCCCGACTTGTAGAACATTACTGTACAGGAAGTTAAAACTGATGCTCTTTTTATTAATTTTAAGAAACTACTATTTCTTTGGATGCCATAAAGTGCATGGGAAATTCCAGGAATCAAGCTACATGGTTTGAGCCTATTACCTGTGCCATGTCAATTTTAAGAGCATATTACACCAAGTTGAATACCACACAACTAAGACACAACTAAAAATACCTCATGAATTAAGATCTTAATCTTCATTGTTCTGTTAACTCTAATGTATTAACTGTCCTGAATGCTTGATTATTATCTTCTGCCAAATACTAAAAAGAAACACTTTTAAACAATCAACCAAATGTGACTATGCCTTTTCCTAAAGCAAGTCTCACAAATAAAGCTGAATTTTGCAATATGTGTCAAATATTTTAAACTGAAAAAAAAATCTTTGAGATTTTTTGACAAATCTGAGGTTTGAAATAGAAACCTGATAAGTGCCAGGAGTCTGTGAAGAAATCATAGCTGATTTTTCTGCTACCTGTTTTACTGATCTCCTCCAGCTCCTGAAAATTTACATTTTCCACTTATTTTGCAGAATCAAATACACTTGCTAACAAAACTTCTCTCTGTCTTATCAAAACTGCATATGATTTAGGTTGTTGACAGAACTTCAAAAAGCAAAGTCCTCATATACTTATGAGCTTGGTTTAGTCTCAGAAAATTAACAGTTTTAAGGAAATAATTTTTTATATATTTTCTTATACCTTATCAGTTACAGTTAGAGAAAGCTCTATGAACTTGGAGTCTCAGCATAGTCTCACTTATAATGTTGACTCTTCAGCTCTCATTCTACAATATTTTATCATAATCTTTAACTCATAAAACTCATAAGCTTGCAGCTGTTGACAGTAACTCTGGATGCAACCATCCATCCAGTTCCTTGTCCATATAATAATCCATACATCAAATACATATATCTCCAAATTAATGGCAAGAATGTTGTGGGGGACTGAATCAAAGGCCTTACAGAAGTCCAAAAATATGACATGACACCCCACCCACTGTGCTACTTCCAGTTCTGGAGACCCTAGCAGAGGAAAGACATTGACTTGTTAAAGTCAATAGGAGGACCACAAAGATGATTAGAGGGATGGAACAACTCTCCCAGGACAAAGGGCTAAGAGAATTGAGACTGTTCAGCCTGGAAAAAAAAAAAAAAAAGAAGTCTTTAGAGTGACTTAATTAAACTATATACTTGGAAGAAATTCTGTGCTGTTAGGATGGTGAGGCACTGTATCAGTTTGTCCAGAGAAGCTGTAGATGCCCCATCCCTGGAACCGTTCCCTAAAAGACCAGGTTGAATGTGATTTTGGGCAACCCAGTCTAGAGGGAAGTTCTTCACCCATAGAAAGCGTTTGGATCTAGATAAACTTTAATATGCCTTCCAACCAAACCATTCCATATTTCTATTACATTAGTTGCTCCTGCCTTTTTCACTCATGCAGTCAGTTCATCATAGAAGGTTGGGAGTCTTACTCCATGATCTTGCCAGTCATGGAGATGAGGCTGACCAGTAATTCCTAGGCTTGTCATTTTTACCCTTTTTAGAAATGGGTGCAATATAGCTTTTCTCCAGCCACTGGACATTTCAGCTGTAAAACTTCTGAAATATGATTACTTTGCAAAGACAGCTGGCTTTTCCATCAGGACCCTGGAATGTATCTTTTGGGGTCCCATGGATCCAGGTTCCTCAAGTGGCCTCAAACCAGATCTGTTCTATGGTCAAAGGGATTTCATTCTACCAGTCTTTGCCTTGAGTTTCAGTTACTTGAGAGATGTGGGAAGGGTAATACTAGTGACAATAACTGAGGCAAAAAAACTTAAGGAGAAACTCAGCCTAATCCATGATGGTTCTCACTTCTCCCACCTATATATTAGGAACGTGGTTTCATTAATCTTTCTTTTCTGATAAATAAACCTCTTGGAAACCATTCTTTTTATTCTTCACATCCCCTGCCAAATTGTTCTCTGGCTGTGCCTTATCATTTCTGATACTCACTCCTTTAAATCCATGCAGAATACCCTGTTTTTCTCTCCAGTGTATACATCTCTGGTCCAATTGCCTGTATTTCCTTCTCATGCTTCAGTCAGGAAATCCTTATTTAGGCATTCTGATCTCCTGCACTCCTTGCTGGCTTGCTGAAACAATGGAAATCTTTTGTGCTTTATGAAAAAAAATCCTTAATGATCTTCCAGGACATAAAAGATAAGAAGCTTTGCTCTTTTGTCTCTGAGGACCGTTTCTTGATGGTCCTGTATTGTAATTTCCTAAATAACTGAAAGCTCACTCTCCTAAAATTCAAGGTCTTGACTTTACTCTTTCCCGGTCCATATCTCACAAGCTTCTGAGTTCCACCTGGACATGATCACTGAAGGTTTGAAGGGTTGCTATTCTTAACATCTCTAATTATTCTATCCAGGTTGGTAAACTTCCTTGGTTGGACTGTCTGTCTTCTGAATTTAGAAATTATTCTGAATGCACTCCAAGAATGTTCTGCACCATTTACACCTTACTGTATCAATTTTCCAGCAGTTGTCATTAGGACTGAAGGCCTCCAGCAGGACCGAAGCCTGGGTGTGTGATGCTTCCTGTACTTGAATTAAGAACTCTTCATCAGCATCCTCTTGTTGAGCTCACACTAAACACCAACTTTAAGGTTTCCTTTGCTGGCTTGGCCCTAAATTTTCCCATAAGACCTCAGTCCATTTAACACCATTTTCCAAAGACAGGTCTCTGCAGTCAACCCAATCTTTTATGTAGAGGACAACCATCCTCACAGTTTCTTCTTTGTCTTTTCCTTCTAAGTAATTTATAGCCATTGACTCCAGTGCTTCAGTCATGTGATTCGTCCCAGTGGGTTTCAGTGATAGAGTTTTGATCATAGCTTTGTAGCAGCACAATGGCTTACATCTCCCATTTCTTGTTACCCACAATATGTGTACTGAAGAAGCACTTCAGCTGTTCTATCAACCATGTCATCTTTTTAGAGGAGCCAGCCCTAATTTCTCTGAAACATTTCACAGGATTTGTTCTGTTGGTTTCTAAGGCATCAGCAGTTCTTGAACTTTTGGTTATTGAAAACTCCATCCTGTTCCATCACTAAATCTAGTTTAAAGTTTCCTTGTAAATCTAGCAAGCTTGTCAGTGAGATCTTCTATTTCAGCTTGGTCAGGTGAATTCTATCAGCTCCCAACAAGCCCATCTTCTCAAAGGTAGTTTGAGAAGCTAATTCTTCTCATGATCATAGGAGACAAAACCTTAGTTTTGGCACCAGTCATTCAGCCAGGCAATGATGGGCTCAATTTTTCTTTTCCTCCTTGAACAGTTTCCTCTGACTGGAGGAATAGAAGAGAATATGTGCTCCTGATTCTTTTAACTTTGTGGTAAGAGACATACAGGTTTTTTTGATAGTTCTAAATCCTGTAGTCATTATTACAGTCTTTCTGTTCCATGTCCTACATGAAACAGTAAGAACAGAACCTGTAAGGTTCATCAGGCTTGACAGTACTGGAATGATATCACTAATGCAAATTTCTTAGAGGAGCAAACATCTCTAGAGAAATTATCTGGACAGCAAACTAGTTCTTTAATGCTTCTCAGTAAGGAATCTCTAAATACTAATACTTAACAAGCTTTTATGGTGGCACTGGTGATGCCATAATGATTTTTGCTTTTTTTTTTAATATAACTTTTATGTATCATGAATACTCTTAGCATGCAAATTTGTAACTCTCCAAGTCTGATAACTTAATATAGTCCTAATACTCTGTTGGGCTAAGAAACCAAATATCTTAGAGGCAGTTGTAGGCTGTAAAGCCCCTATGCTATCCTGAAAAATCAAGATGCTCTCTAAAATACATCCTGTAAACTAAGATTAGGCCCATTCATGGGAGAATTCCTCGGGATGGAAGAATATCATGCTATTCATTCAAGCTTCTCATTGGAGCATCTTTACAAAATATGTTTATTTGTAAGGTCTATGAAATTATATATGCAATCTACCATGTATGTGTGTTTCAGTGTATTCCACCTTGGCAAAGGAGTGCATAATAAAGATCCATATTAAATACCAAAATAAAAACCCTTTATCCCTTAACTGTGTTCTCAATTTTTAGGACCAAAGAAAGGACATCACTGTTTCCACACACTGGTGTGGGGTTGGAATAAATTTGCACTGTTTTCTTCTCATGGATCTTGTCTGTTATTCACACATGGTCTTCATTCTCTGATCTGTGTTGTATTTCATGCAGTGGCACTTAAGGGAAGGAGAAAGGTTCTTCCTTTTGCTCCAAGCACAGAGAGGGGACAAATCTCTTCATTGTGAGTAACTTGATGCAGTTAAGTAAAGGCAGAATTCAAGCTTACCTTCCTGTTACGCAGCCTTAAGGTAGGGCTGTTGCTCAGACAGCGACAGTGCACAAAACCATCTGTTGATCTCCTGATCATATAGTAAGTGGATGGAAAATGCTTTGCTGTCTTATATATAGTTTTCTGACTGCAGATACTAGAACAAAAAAAGCTACTTTCCCCATTTTTTCTCATTAAAATGTTATTTTGATCAAATATAGAACAATTAATCTGAAAGACAAAGCACTTTCAACGGTGGTGTCATTGTCACTTTCCGCAATGTGAGCATTGACTTCTTGCCACAGTCAATTACTTACAATACAACACTAGATGAAGTAGTGAAATCTGCAAATATGCCTTCAGGCATCAAAACAACAGGGGATTAAAACTAATGTTTCATTTACATGCAAGTAATGAAATGTTGTGCTGCTCAGCTTCACAGAGGAGCAGAGAAAGAAAGAAATCTATTTTCATTGCGTACATTAAAAGAAAGAAAATAAATTTTCAGACATGAAAATATTACCCACAGCTGTTTGCATTCATGCCAAAAAATACTCCCACATCAAGCTCAGATTTTAGGTTTGATACTAGGAGCCTTATCATATGTTGTTATGGAGAAACACGCCCTCCCCCTACCACCACCACTGTATTTTTTCTATATGAGTAGTATTGTAGCCTTTGTCTCCCTTTCCAGGCTTTGTAAAACATACTGTAATGTCACCAATTGCAATAGATCCCTTTTAATCCCTCTTGCAACAGAAGAAATATGAGAAAGACAAGAGAAAATATTTGTTTTATAAAGTTTTAAATAGGTTAAAACATAGAAAAGCCCTTTTGTCCCATGCCTATAAAAACTCTTCACTAGCTTATTCCTGAAGGGACTGGAAAGCAGACTGTCTGACTTTTTTTAGCTAATGCTCTTTAGCAATGCCTTTTTCTGATATGACAGTCAGATTATGGCCTCTAATACTACTAATTCTATGGTCTCATTTTAGCTGCTAGATTCAGAAAATGCATAGCTAATCATACTTTCCTGCCTTTAGTAGGATATGGGTTTGTGGTTTTATTCTGTCCAAAGACCACTGACAGACAAGACTGTAAAGTCCCTTTATTTGGAAATAACAGTAAGTTAAACTAAAAATGTCCATCTAAATTTCTGGTTTTATTTGTTTTGTTCCAGTTAGAACAAAATAATATACATTATTCACAAGGAATAAACACGATTACTATAATCTCCATTATCAGGCAGATCAAGGTCTAAATCATGAGGCTTTTAAGGGCCTCTTTACCTCAAAAAGATGCTCACAATCATTTTCTGAAGATTTAAATTCTTGTTTACTCACTGTTGCTTATGTTACCTTCTCAAAAGCTTGGAAAAAAGCATTCCCCACCTCAGCCAAGTCTACCAATTTCAGACTTTTCTATTTGGCAGGCATTGATCTTTCATTTCTTTTTGAATGGTCCTAAAATTGACACTGCTGTTTTATTTGACAACAATGCACATTTCTATTTCCTGGTGCACAGAAAGCCTTATTATACAAAAACACTTGTGATCAACAACTTGACATTTGCAGAGTGGGATGTGCAAAAGAAAGGATGCTTTTTGCTCATTTGTCAATTGCAGCACAGAAAGGCCAAAAGAGGGAGCACACCACATTTTTGTGTGGTCTCATAAAAAACAAATAACTTTTCCAAAAGTTTTTGTCTTGAATTATTTTAAAATAGTATAGCTAGAAAATAATTTGGTGGAAATATGTGTTAAATGCAATTAACTTTCCTACAGTTTATCATTGTAGCCTATACATATAAAAGGACAAAACTTTTAGTGGACATCTGTAAAAATGTTCCTTCAACCAGGAAACTACCAAGCAGTTTTCTACTAGAATATTTTTTCTAATGGTAAACTAAGATTAAAACAAATATCTAAAGATGGTCAGCACTCCTGATTTTCTTGTATCTTCTTTTTTCCCTCAAGGGTAAAAATGTAGAATTTAAATTCTGCAATACAAAAAATGTTAATCTTACATAAATACAAAGAAAAAGCACTGAAGCATTCAAAATCAAACATTTCAGTAATTAAACAAGAGAATCACAGCTCTGTTTCCTTTCTGATATTGTTTGTTTTTTATTAATACAAGGAGGATTTGGCACATCATGAAGATTAACTTTATATGAGAAACTGATGAAAAATCAATGTTTTGTTGAGGTTTAGAATATCTTACAGTTAGTCTGCAATAAAACATTAAACAAAATTCAACAGTACATAATGGAAAGTGTACTCTTAAACTAAGCTGGGATTTTTGAAATTATATGAATCAGTTAGGTCTGAAAAGGCCAATTTTCTTTACAAATTTGATTTCCTATTTTCACAGTCATTTACCATACACTTTCAGTAGAAAGGTCATCCTTTATTTCTGCCACAAGTTCTGCAAAGATATATGATATCTCAAAACTTAAACACTTTATTTTTAAAGATTTATGTATGTAATTTTCAGTCATACAAATGGAAAGCTTTTTGTTAAATATTCTAAGCTTTTTGCAAGACACTAGATTTTAGAAGCTCTCTAAAATCACTGTAGGTTAAATGCATTAATTTTATAAAATGATATAGTAGTTTTCTGATTTTAAGGTCTTTTTTAAACTTTCTGTAACACTCTTGGATATAAAAATATTTTAGCAATCTATCTAAAGAAAATTATTTTTTGTTGCCTCAAATTCTTTCACTTTGGTACAAAGGCCGAGACACAAAAGGTTGAAAAATATCCAATAAAACTACTTGCTTTGCATGCATGTGAAAGAAACCTAATGTAGACACTCTTCTGAGAGTTATTTAGAATGCCAACAGGAAAAAAATTAATGGCCAACAATATAATTCCTAAATGGATGCAGAACCATTTAGCCTGTGTTCCACATAATCTGGGTATTCATTAGTATTCTCACTACTGCCCTGAGCCCATTCACTGTCATCAGTCACTGAATATTTTGAAAGAGATTGTCCTGTGAAGTCAAGGGGGAAAGTCTTCTTAAAAAGAAGCTCTAGCCCCCATGGGCTAGTTCTTTCATGGCCAAAAGAACTGACAAGTGAACAAGTGAACTGGAGGGTGGTAATTCTGATTTGGTTTTGAATGTTCACCACCCACTTTGGATTTGAATTAAATATCCTGGAAGTTATTAATAATAAAAAAGGAATTAGGCTCTTGTGAGATCACTCTGTACATTCTCTGTCTTGAACATATTAGATATATGACATCAAGTTCTTTTTCTTCCCATTATCCCAGTGAAAATTTTTCTGTTCCAGGTCTCTTTATTTGAATGGCCATTACCTGAACTACCTGCATGATCATTAGACTGAGATTTTACAATAGGATTCTGAGAAGGCCAAATAAAACCAATAGCACTTATCACGTAAAATACAGACCAGAGTCTTCATTTTGTGAGAGTATGTTCACATCTATACACACATAATTTCCTAGTTGCACAGCTTCTCTGAAATTGTCTCTCCTATTCTCTGGAAATACTCTTCTGCTACATTATAGTCTCCATTACCCATAATTTATAAAGTTCTTAGTTGATAAAGATCCCCCAATTTTTTTATAACACTTAATCCTCAATGCAGAAATCTTACATAGCTGTTCCTTCAGCCTGAACATCTGGGGGAAAAAAAAGAAACATTACAAAAATATAAAATGTGTATATCGGTAGCTACGTAGCTTCAGAGTAGCTACGGCTAACTGAGATACACCAGGACGAACCTTCTGCTTTAGCACTGAAATTTTAATAACTTTAAATTATCACAAATGGTTTTTATAGAATTTTTTTTCAATAATAAATATGACAATATGCTGCTGTATCAGTTCAGATATATTTTTCCAATCAGCTACACTTGCTCAGGAGTTAGAAACCACTTAAAACTTAACATATGAAAATTAGATTTTTGTATCTGGTATTGTGTGTATATATATATATATATATATATAAATACATACATATATATATACACATACATATATATATATATATATGTATATATGTATATATGTATACATGTTTATTTATCTTTCACAATTTGGAATTGTGTATTTATATGCTAGGGAAACAGAGAAATATTATCCATTTCCTATGTGTATACAGTTTCACAATTTCTGTATCAAACTACACATCTGAAATTTTTACAACTGAAAGGAAATTTTTATATTTATTAGAACTTATGCTTTATAGGGAAAAGAAAATGTACCTTCTTGCAAGATAGTTGACTAAGAAGGGATTCGTAGCAATTTGTAGAAGATCTTTTATTACATACTTGACTAAATTTAAGTAGCAACTAAGATAATGTTCCAAATAGTGATCTGTGTGGGATATAGGTGACTTTGTGCTCAAGTGTGCAAATTCCTGAATAAACATAACATCAAATAATTTGTTCCTCATCATTGTCCTGGATGCATGTACCTAGACAGATTCAAATAATGTATTATAAGTACTTCTAGGATCACTTCTTCAATTTTTGTGAAATTTACAAATTAATATTTTCAAATATAATTTCTCAAATGAGGATCCCACGGAGTCTCTAAATATCAGCATTCAAGTTATTTTTGAATTGATTGCATGAAGGATCTGGCCCAATAATATAAATAGCACATTGAGAATTGAAAAAAATAAGAAATAGAAAACTGTATTAAGACTTCTGGCAAAGGCCACCTTCACATGAAAATATGTAATTGTGTTATCAGTCAAACAGAGTTATTACTTTGGGAATTTTTTTGAAAGAAACATGTTTAATTTTTAGGAGCAAATTTAAAATATTGTTACTTTCATGGAAACTCTTCTTTGTGTATGATCAAGCTCTTTTATATCCAAGATGAGGAATAGTAATTAAGAAGATAACTTTAAAATACAGCTTCTTTTCTTTTTTTCCATTCTTTTCTTTTTTTTTTTTTTTCCTTCTCCTGGAATATCCTACAATAACAGAAGCAATGTAAGGCAGCAAGTCAAAACTATCCTAAGTTTTGAAAGTAGAAATTCTCCCGCAGTTACCTTACTAGAGTAGGAAAAAAAATAGCAGAGTTGTAAGTGACATTGTGCAACCACCACAGACTGATATTTGCAGTGCAGTACAGCAATGTACAACAAGTAAGATTTCCATGGTTTTCTGCCATCAAAATAAGGCTGAAATCCAGATAAATCTACCAATGTGTACCACAGCTTAAAAGCCAGAAAAAAAAATAATTTAAATATGATCTAGTACCAATTTTTATCCATGTTATACACTGTCACAAGCCCTGTCATAAGCAAACAGATAGGTCTTGTTTCCATAAGAATTTTGAAAAGCAGATCAACTTTTTTTTCCATTTTTATTTACCAAAAATAATTTTGTCATCAATTTTCTCATCTTGCTTGTTAAACACACATGAAATCCACTGATTTTATCAAGATGTACTATAATGAGCATTGCAAGAAAAAAAAAGCGCAAAAAATTAACTCCATGTTGTCTATGTATAAGAAAAATTAACAAATCCACAAATTTAAAACTGCTCAGCTAAAAGTAAAACAAAGATTTCTCTTTAAATTTAGGAAAGTTTCTGATTGTTTTGCAATTGCTTCTTTTCAACATACTGTTTTGAAATTATGGGACCGAGGCCCTATAGGAAGATACTATAGGAATCAAAAAAATCTCAAAGAAAAAGGAAGTAAAAAAATGAAATATATTTGTGACAGGCATGGTGGTCAAGCATATGTAAGCCATGGCCATTATAAATTAGTGGGAACAGTGGGAGAGAAACAGAAACACTGATGATATTTCATTTAAATTACCATGAAAAGAATTCAAATAAACTAACATTGAAAATGAGCAAATAAAGATTCTAGATTGGGCTGTTTTTCAAGCACAATTTCTTATATATTTATACTTTTAATGGCAAGATACAGATTTCAATGTGGTTTAGGTGCCCTAATAATTGTGTGCCAAATTGGTGTGTTTGAACCTGAATATTTCCGCTATGGAATAAAACCGATGAACCATGGCAGACTAATACATACAAAGAAGGATGTATTTAAAAATATATCCTCCAGACTTCTAAGGGCAGGTCTTCAAGGAATTCTTATTCTAATACTCTGTAAAACACTAATACCAATTTAACACTAACGTATTGAATCTGAAGTCTACTACTTTCATGTGTGAAGGCTTACACAGACAATGACATAAAACCTTTTCATTTATCTGAAATTGCAAAAGTTGTCACTTATACTTGTCTCTTTAACACTTAAGATAAGATGCACTACAATTTCACAAGAAAAATTTTCAACCATGCAACTGATAAAGCCATTCTTCACGTGCATTTCCCATTTATAGGCGAGCTATCCACATTGAAAGACCAGGCCCAATAGACTTGCTAATTAAGCCTTGGGTGTCACCAGAATAGCAAATCCTTGTAAATTAAAGTGTCATTTCAAAGACAAGAAATAGTAAAAATGTTGTGTCAGATTTGCAAAGGATTTCATTAGTTTTTTGTCTTTGTCTTTGCCAGAGAAAAAGCTGTCAATACAATCTGTAGCTCTTCTACCATTAGGGAATCTGTGTTAACAGAGCAAGACTGCATCTTTAGACAGTTCAGGGCTCTTGTCAATAAAATGGAATGGAGGATAAAAAAAACTTCTGAGTCTTTTACTAAAAGTGCAGGCTATTTTCAGGGTTTAGTTCAATTAATGATAATGGGGAAGTACTGTTTAAATTCTCTGTGCATGAGTTCTACTAAAAGACACCATGAAATAAAAATACCTGGGTAAGAATGAACAAAAAGTAGCTGAAGACTATTTCAGGGTTCATTAAGGGCAAGATTATGTTCTTTTTAATCTTCCAGCTTCTGTGAGAAAGTTAAATGGGAACCAAAGCAGGGTAATTCTCAGAGTGTAAGCTTCAGATAGAGCATGCTTTAGCATGTGTAGGTCTATCATTTCATGTATGTATTTTAGCAAAGTTATAACAGTAATGTTCTTTGACTATGTACTTTATTTATGAAAAACACCAATTGTCTACATTTTGGGTATGTTAACCATCTTTCATCACATAAGTTTTTTTTCTGTTTTTCTCTGAATTTGTTTTGTCCATTAAGTAGGAATTAAGCAACAACACTGACATCTGTAAAGAATCATCAGCTAGGGACTGGAAAGCTTTGCCTAGCTCTTTTTTAGATGCTGGAAAAAAAAAAGGCAGCAAATGATGTTCCAGTACAATTTTTTTTATGATAGTGGCTAATAATAATAAATGAAATTCTTTTTTCCTGATTTTGGCATTTTAATATGCAATGAATATATACATTTATGTGGTTTTATTTCATTAAACATACTGGTCTTTTAGGCTCTTCTGTATGCATTTATGAGCACCATATTTGGCTACTGACCACAGTTAGCTCTTTCACTAGAAGAGTATTTGTGCTGGACCATAAAATTAGTTGGGAAGAACATCAGAATAAGCACACAGAGAAAGGGGAGGGAGGAGGTGCTTATATGGGTGAACTGGGGTTGTGGGTTAAACCCAGGGGATAGCTGCCTAGCTACTCCCTCAGGCTCCACACCCTCTACATCCAGTGGAACAGAGATAAAGGAGGAAAAAAAGCAAGAAAATGTAGGGATCAATATTAGCAATAATAAATAATATAATTAATATAATTAATAAATAATATTTATTCTTTAATAAGCAAAGGATAAGTGGAAGAAGAGGAAAAAAAAACCAAAATAAGATGCATAGGGACCCCCAGCTCCCATGGGCTGACTGATGCTCAGCCAGTTCCTGAGCAAAAGATGGCTAGCCCTGCTAAAATCCTCTCTTTTCCCTTTTATTGATGACCACTACATTAAAAAGATGAGAATATCTTTTTGGATAATTTGGATCATCTGCTCAGTTCCCTCCCAAACTATTGCACACCCACAATCTACTCACTGTGGGGACAGAGTAAGAAACAGAGAAATCCTTGATGCTGTGCAAATGCTGTTCAGCAAAAGTTAGAAAATTTGTGTATTATCAGTACTAGTTAAGTTAAAAATTCCAATACATGATATGCTTTGAAATAAAATAGAAAATTGACTCTGTCACAACCAGGCCAAATACAGTTAAGGATTTAAAAGTTTTTTTAAATTTTTTTAAAAATATATATAATAAATAAATATTATTATTATAATATATAATAAATTAATATTATTTATTAAATAATAAATAGTTAAGAAATAGATTTAAATTTTTTAAATAAAGGCCCTTTAAAAATTAACTCATTTCTCAAAGCCCCAGATACAAGAATCATAGAATTAGGGATGAATCAGCAGGTTTTATGTTTTCTTTTTGACCACTAGTGTATATATATATGCGCTAACATAGAAGGCAAGAGAAGACAAACTAAGATGATGTATTTCATCAAAAGTCTCATGACTAGTTTTAAAATAACTTCTGGATATTTTGATGAATATCTCATTATCTTCAAAATTTTGAGAGTAACTTGAAGAGCGTCTCTCTCAAAAAAATCACTCTATTAATTTCTTTTTACCTCAAACTGTCTACATTTAAATAGCCACACTAGAATGCAAGAAGGCTGGTTGGGAATACTTTTCAATGTGCTGTATGGCAATGCCTTCCAGTAAAATAATCAGCAAACTGAAATTTAGACCCTTTTATACTACAGTGTTTTGGAACTTTAAGAAACAGCCAGATGCAGCTTCCAGAAGCTGACATGAAAACTGTTAAATCTAAGTTAAATATTTTAGAAGCACAATAGAGAAATCAGCAGTATGATCAGATTTACTATTGCTACCAGCATAGCACCAAACCTGATTTTTATTTACATATGCTAATGTATAGAGACATGCAATTTCAGTGAAGCAGTATATGCTGTGCAGGTAAAAATCTGTACAGAAATTAGAACTCAAATACTTTATATAAATTTTCAATATTTTTAAATTTTTTTTATTTCTAAAGTTGACAGTGAATCAAATGTTAATTTGCTTTAAAATAAAACTTCTTAGCAATGTGAAATATTAGTTACACCTATAAGAGTCCACTTTAGAAAGAAAAAAATGAGAGGGGAAACACAATACATAAATCACTATGTCTTAGTAATTTAAGGCTCTTTGTGAACACAGTTGCACCTAATCTGTGCATGTTATGTAGAAGCACAGGGTCATTTTTCAGATATATCACTGAACTAAGAAAAGAAGCAGACCTTTTTTTCAAGCAAGGTGGGATATCTTTAAATTTTATCATTGATACTCCTAGTAATAGTGAAACAAAATGCGCAGGCTGCCATGATATGCTGAATCTCCAAAAGCTTTTATGAATCTTAGGGCTTCATATAATTTTTCAGAACCAGGTAATCACTATAATGTTATTTTGGAAAATGCATATTCATAGTGTCTGCGTAAGATTTAATAGTCTAAATGCCTTATTAACTCACATCTCAAGCTGAGGCACATTTATGTTTTGAAATAAATAATGATAATTCTTGCTTATTTGACTGCTAATACGAGATTTTTCTGTCATGCTGTGGAAAGAAGCACTGCCTATAATACACAAAAGTAAATTCCAGCCTTAAGGAAATGCACTTTATCTACTTATTGAACAAACTGAATTGCTATTACTTTCTTACTTTTCTTTTGGTTAATATATCACTGGGCCATTTTTTTTAACAGTCCTCAATAGTCAACATGTTAGAGATATGGCTATGTATGCTCTATTTTAAGTATGTTTCCAGGACAGTTCAAATGAGAAAAATTGTTACTCGCCATCATTTCAGACTTAAACTGAACATGATTCAGGAAGGACACTCCAAATCAGGAAGTTTTAACACTGCGTGTACCTGCAGAAAAGAGATGTCCAACAGAAAATATGTTTATGTCCCAGGGTACTAATCTCACTCACAAGAAAGAATAACTAGATTAATGGCCTATATAAAAGTTCAGGTAATTCTATTTTATCTGTAAAAATTCCAAAGTTAGGACTTTATATTTCCATATTTTACTGATCCATAATTTTGCTGCATGAAATTCACACTCCTTTTAATCTATGAAGATGTGGGGCATCAATGTAACAGGTAGCAGACCTTTGTTGTTGAACCGGTGTATGCATCCTTGCTCCTCTGGTTTCCAGGTCCTGTGTTATGTAAGCCCTACTCCTGGATTGTACTCCTGGCTCTGTTGTGGTATCTTGTCAGGGAAATGGTGAAATGAGCTATCCACAGCATTGACTGTTGGGTTAGTGCGTTTGGAGGCTATCGCAAGATCCTACTTTTTACTTGTTTTAACACGCGTTTTTCCCAGCACTGGTGTTGTCAAGCTGGGTCTTGTACCAAGAGATATATCCATGAAACACCAGATCTATAAGTCCAGGCACGTTTTCTAAGATGATGGGTTAGAAGAGACTATTGAATGTTCCATATAGGCCTCTTCTACCTGTCCAGATCCAACCAGAAAATTGGCTGGGGGTGCGGGGAGGTGGGGGGGTGGCTAAAGGGGTGTGGTGTGTGTATAATGCTTTTTATAACAGCAAATCATTAAAGGGGAGGAGGAAGAAGGGCATTATGTGGTAGATTGGCAGTAGGGTAGGGTGTGACATATGAAGACGGCTGGGATCGATTACTGTCATGCTCTAAATTAATATATGTATGCACCAAAGTGCAGAGAGGCAGCATTCAAAAGCAAACTGTCTCCCCTTCAAATTTTTCTGCTGAAGGGAGTCCCCTTACTACCCAACCTAAAATACAAACTAATATCCTGTAAGGAGACTTAAAGGAAGAAATTTTAGTCTCCAATGAAAAGATAATTTGATGTAACAGATTAGGCAGAATGAATGGGTTTTTTTCAGTGATTCTGGAAAAAAAGAACATCAGGGAAAGATAAGAGATCTCTGTGCAGAACTATATGCAGAAAGTAATGTGAACATTTCAATCATTGCAAAGTCAGTCCTTACTGCTTCAAAACACACCATTTTCTGATTTTATTTAATTAAACATTAGCAACTGAAATGAAAGACACACAAAACAGTCAAAATATATATTCAGTATATGCAAACTTTAGTATCCAAAAGAGACAGGTGTACCTCATGTGGTTTAGTCGTTAACTCAGACAAGTGGAAAAGTCTGTAACTTCATACATCATGAACCAGCTGATATTGTCATACTTACAGCGGAAAAGCAATAGTACCTAAAGTTATGAAATCACTACCCCTTTTGCTTTTATTTCACAGTTTTTTTGCTTATTTCTGTGAAAAGACACATGATAGGTGTGACATCGTATGATACTTACAAACTATGTGTGTTATGCCTATGTAATGGTATGGGGCCCATTTTAATGTACAAGTTAGAAGGCTGAATGGCTAGCTGCTAGCTAGTCATTCACCTCTTGCAAGTGACTGTTTTAACGTGGTGGGTTGACCCTGACTGACTGCCAGGTGACCACCAAACCCTCTCTGATTTCCCTCTTCAACTGGACAGGGGAGACAAAATGTAATTAAATGCTTGCAGGCACCATAAGGACAGAGAGAGAAAACTCAGCAGATGCAAAACAGACTCAGTTTGGGAGAATTAGTCTAATTTAAAATCAGAATATGATAATGAAAAATAAAACCAAATCCTGAAAACATCTCCCTTCACCCCTCTCCTCTTCATAGGCTCAACTTCATTCCCAAATTCTGTACCTCCTTCCCTAAATGACACAGGGGCATGGAGAATGCAGGTTGTCAGTTCATCATGTTGTCTCTGACTCACCTTTCCCCTCACACTCTTTTCCTGGCCTAGTAGAAGATCCCTCCCATGGGAGATAGTCCTCCATGAAATTCCCCTTCCCACAGACTGCACTTCTTAAACTGCTCCAGTGAGGGTCCCTTCTACAGGATGCAGTCCTTCAGGAACAGGCTGCACCAGTATGGGTCCCCTGTGGAGTCACAAGTCCTGTCAGCAAACCTGCTCTAGCATGGATTCCTCTCTCCATGAATTCACAGCCCCTGCCAGGAGTCTTCTGCTGTCCAAGCAACCCACAGGGCTATTGCCTGTTTCAGGCATCCACCTGTTCCAGCATGGGGCCCACAGGATGCAGGTGGATGTGTTCTCCACCGTGGACCTCCCGGGCTGCAGGCACACATTCCCCCTCATCACAGGCTTCAGGGGAATCTCTGCTCTGGTGCCTGGAGCACTTACTCCTCCTCTTTCTCCACTGACCTTGGTGTGTGCAGTGCTGCTTCTGTCACATTCTCATGCCAATCTTTTGGACGCATTTGCTCTTGCGCAGCAGAGGTTTTCCCTTTGTCAAATCCTTCATCTCCACAACACTATCAATGTCTCTGATGGGCTCGGCCACAGTCAGCAACAAGTCCATCTTGGAGACAGCTGGCACTGACTTTATTGCATATGGAGAAAATGTATAGCCTTGTAGGTCCACCACTACCAAAATCCTGCCACACCAATACAGTACTGAATGTTTGAAATGCAGAGTACATATGCAATATAATTAGATTTCACATAAAAATCTTAGCATCTCCAGGTGAACACTCAATCCTTTATTCTGTTGATCTACCAGTTTATTGTCTGAAATCATTATGTGTGACATATCACTTAAAATTTTACAAAATGTCATCTTCATTTGCAGTGTAACAAACTTACTAATATCTCTTCAGCACCCTTCATTTTACTGAGGCTTGGTGAGGACTAAAATTTTCCACACTTTGCAGGATTTTTCCTGTACTTGATATTCGTCATACTCTAGGTCTGTAGAATCTAAGCAGGCCTTTCAAATTGATTGTAGCACTTCTCAAAGTAAATTTTGTTGCTTCCAACATGGCTCCTCATGTAAGTGCTTGCAGAATTGGGCCTTTTGTTTATATTTTCATTTTTCTGGGTCTCAAACAGTGAAAACAAGCTGCAGACACTCTGCTTAGGTAACAGCAGCAATACGTGAAATATGAAGTATCAGTCAGACTGCTTAAAGTTAGTAAATGCAAGGTAAAAAGAAATACATTTCCAAGAATAGATACCTAAGAGTGGTATGGCAGGGAAGTAGTAGTTTAAATAGTACTTACAGCTAAACTGAGGAATAAGCCATATAGGCATATGACACTCACTTAAATGAAAAAACTCACAAATATTAATGCAAGCAGCTCTCTAGCACATACATCACCAACCACACTTCATGACAAGAAAAATCAATAACAGATGTGGCACATGTGACTAGCAGCTGTGTTGCCTTTGCAGGAAAACCATGAGGAAGATTCTGAATTTGACCTGAGATTTGTGGCTCCAGGAAACAGAGAACAGAGCTGGTGGTGATGTGGGTTGTGAGGGAATTCAGAGCTAAACAAGACACAGGAATTAAGGTGAAGGAGTGTTACTTGGTACAAGGGTGCTAGGATCATCCTTATTCCATATTCCATTCTACTAAATGGGGGTAATATATTTACATATTTTCTAATATGACATCAATGATATGTGTTGTTTAAAAGCCAAGAGGAAGAGCAATGTGAATTCTTCCTTCTTCACATCTTTTTTTTAAAACAGAAAACAAATATTCGTATTTACACGAAAGTATGAAACCAACAGTCAGAAAACATTAATTGAAAACATATAATTTTTAAAGTTAAAATTTGATCACGTACACATGTAAAGGGCAGGACATAGACCGCTTGGAAGCAGTATTAAATAGTACTTCTGTGTTGAGCTTGCTTGTCAGTACCCACAAACTTATGAGAAAAACAGTCCAAGCAACTAATATCACAACAGAACCTAAATACAGCATATGCATATTTTTAAGTATAGCATTTTTATTTGTTTACACTTAATATATGACCTATCTTAATTCATAATATTGTAGCAAAATATTTGTAATACTGTACAAGAACAGCATTAACAGCTAAGATCTATTTAGTGTGATTTAAATGTAAGCACACTGTTAGTTGTATTAAGTATGGGTTCGGAGGCAAACATGAAAGTTCAGTATTCTCCCACGGATTTGGTTTTGCTCACGATAGAGCATTTTGTAAATGTTACTAAGCCTCTTCCCTTGTGTGAGTATATTGATTGCACATGTGTAGCTCTTTATCTCTTTTGCAAATAAATCTCATGTACTGCAGATATAGGAAATGCAAAAGACCATCTGGGCATCACTGACCCACTCTTCTCAAATCTGGCAGGCACTTTAGCATACAGTTTATTTTTTTCAGGGTATATACTGCACTGTCGTGACACCTCAGAAAACATATTCAGGGGAATTCTGTATTTTTTAGTTTGTTGGCATAGAATTTCATTACAATTGTTTTCCTGAATGAGCTGGTTTATCCAAGCTTGAGTTTTTCACCTTTGGATTTCAAAGCCTCACAAAAAAAAATCCTCAACAATAAAGGTGTTTGGTTTTAGAAACTTGAAACTGGAGACAGACAAAAAATGAATACTTAATACCCGGTACAATCAATCATTTGGTCTGGGAGCACTGAGGGACCAGAAAGAAGTAGAAAGATATTTCAGCTATGTTTATGTCTCCCCTATTGTCTAACCTGATGCTTTGATTCTGTAGCTTAATAGTATATTTAGACAAAATTACTGATACTAACTTCCTACTCAATATCAGACAAAATTTTGACAGTGTTGAGGAAAATCTAAATTAAAGCATGTTCTACTGGATGTGTTCCAGTTGGAAGACACTTAAAAATAGTCTTCAGCTGCAAAGTGTTTCAAACTGTCTGAATATTATTTTGTTTAACTGGAAACAACAGGGAAATCTGAACATACACTAAATAATTTTGGAATAGTACAAACAACTTAAGAAAAAAATACACTATGTGTAAAATAGCTATAAGAAATAAAGCATAAATACCTGTAGAACAAGAAAACTATTCTATTCCTACCTGTGATTATCACACTACTAGCTCACTGTCAGAAATATATGCCAGGCAGACAAGTTGTAAGTCTGAGACAGATTTTCCTTTATGACCTGACTGTTTAAAACTACCTGCTTTTGGCAGAGAAATACTTTCTGTCCATAGCAGTAAGTTGAAAATTCCACCAAGACAGAGGGAGCCCAAGGTAAGTGAATCTGGCTTTGGCACTTTGCAATGAGAAATACTGGGTCTCTTCTCAATACTAAATCTAGGAAGACTCTCAGGTTGGCTTATTCATACTCACACCTGCACTATTCATTCTGTCTAGTACAGACCCATTTTGTAGAATAAATTTGCCTAGATGATGAGATATTATGGTAATATCATTGTACCAGAACTTAGGACTTTCTTAGCCAAGTGTGGAACAATTAGCTTATCCTAGTTTGTCAGTACTCTGTTCTCATGACAATTTTCACTAGGAGAACTGTTTTCCCTGCAAGGAGCAATGAATTTGGTCTTAAGATTTCTTGGAAATATAGTCCACTTATATAAGGTTGTTAACTTAAGGAATCAAGTGTAATGGAAAAGTGCAACTCAATTATCCGGATCACAACTGGTATAGACATATTAGCTCTGGATAGTTCACGAAATTCACTTTTCCTAGCTGACTGGATGTCCTGGATTTGGGTGGGATAGAATTACTTTCTTCTCAGCAGCTGTTATAGTGCTGTGTTTTGGATTCAGAGAGAGAATAGTGTTGTTAACACACTGATGTTTTGGGTTTTTGTTAAATCACGTTTATCCCAAATCAAGGAATTTTTCTTGTGTCATGCTCTGCCAGTGAGGAGGTGAGCAAAAGAAACCAGGACAGAGCCCAGCTGGGACAGGTGACTAGAATGATATTGCACACCATAGAATGTCATGCTCAGTATATAAACAGTTACTTGGAAGAAGCTGATCTGGGTTTGGGAATGGGGGTTTGGGAATTGGCATTCTGGCATGGGTCAGCAGGTGATGAGCAATTTTCTTGTGTGTTATTTGTCTGTCCCTTATTATTATCATCTTTTTTATTAATTGCTATATTAATGTATTTTACTTTATTTTCAATTATTAATTTTTCTTATTTCAACATAAAAGTTTTATTTTGATTCTCCTCCTCATTCCACCAAGGTGAGGGGAGGGGAGAGAGTGGGGGTTGAATGAGCAGCTGCTCATGGCACTTAGTTTTTAGTTGAGCTTAAAACCATGACACTTGAGTAGCCAAACTTACAGACTTACAGAACAATTTGGGTTGGAAGGGGTCTTAAAAATCATCTAATTCCAGTTCCCCTGCCATGGACAGAAAAACTTCCACTAGGAGAGGTTGCTCAGAGCCATAACCAACCTAGCCTTGAACACTTCCAGGGGGGGGGAATCCACAACTTCTCTGTTCCAAAAATCCGTTCCTTTGCCTCATCATCCTCACAGGAAAGAATTTCTTGCTAGTGTCTAATATTAACATATCTTCTTTCAGTTTAAAGTGATTCCCTTTTAATCCTGTCACTACAAGTCCTTGTAATAAGTACCTCTCCAGCTTTCTTGTAGCCCCCTTCAGATGCTGGAAAGTGTTCTAACGTCTCCCAGGAGTCTTCTACTTTCCAGGCTGAACAACCCCCGAGGTCTATCAGCCTGTATTAATAGGAGAGGTGCTTGAGCCTTCTGCAGATCTTTGTGGTTCTCCTCTGGACTCACTCCAGCAAGTCCAGTCTTTCTTATGTTGGTGCTCCCATAGCTGGAAGCAGTACAGCAGGTGGGATCTTCATCTTCTCTATGCCTATCTTAAAAAAACAGGTAAATTTACAAGAGATGTGACTCCATTCAGGGCACAAAATTTAGACTTTCAGAAAATATTTTGGAGGAAGGTGACACTGAGGGTAGTGCTTATTCTGTTGAGGATATCCATCCAGTGGGTTGTTTTAAAACATGTCCATAAAGAAAAAAAGGATGTTTAATTTCTGTAGGTATTTATCTCAATGTGAGGACTTACTGAGAAAAGCAAGCAGATCCTGCTTATCAGCCTAAGACAGAAAAGAAGCTCTGGAAACAAATCCACCACTCCAAAAAAAGAAATCTGTGGAAGAATGTCACATGTTTAAATCTCTGTGAAAGATTTTAATAGTTGCTTTCATAATTTCTCAGCAAATGAAAGGAAGGAAGGAAGGAAGTTTAGGATTACCTCCTAAGGCCTTCTTGAGAAAGTATGGCATATGGGCATTCTGAGATCTGGCCACAGACAACAGTCCCCTGCAAAATCTAGGCAACATTTCAATTTCCAGGACAGCCCACTGAGCTGGCAGAGGGCTCTGCACTGAAATTCTTAGATAGGCCTTGCAGAATGCCTCCTTTTCAAAAATCTGTTCTCTGTTTCATTTGCGATTCAACATGGTAATAAGCAGCTCACTCATTATTTCAGGGGAATTTAGCCAGGAAGTTTAATTAATACGATTCCTTTAGGGAACAATAATGGAATGTTTCTATCCCTTGAAACACTGTATTAAATATATTGCCTATGCTAGATAATGAGTTAGTCAGCCTGGAATGACTTCCTGTTAAACTAGAAAAATACCCAGTGCTTATAAAGGTAAAATATAAATATTATTTTTAAAAAGTGATTAAATGAACCAAGATGCATGAACTGAAATGTAAGAAATCATACTGTAAAATATTCTAGTTCCTCTCCCATTTTCTAATTGAAATTAATTTCTCATTTTCTCTGTCTTGGTTTGGAAAGACAGATGTCTTCTAAGGAAGGCAGGAGCCTCCCCTGAAGTAGAAAAATGTAAACCCCCTCCCTCCAAATTGTTATAAATTTGAAATTAAGGGGGGCTCTCAGGCAAAAATATGAGAGCAGGAATAACAGTTCTTTATTGGGGAAGAAAATAAAAGGATAAATAAACGATGCAGTAAACTAAAACAACACTGACAGAGTCAGAACACAACCTGACACCCTGTTGGTCAAGGTATTGGTAGCAGTCCAATTGGAAATGTGGCTGCAGTCCTCCTGGAGTGCCAGGGTGATTCTGTTGGAGCAGGGATCCTGTAGAAAGGTGGTCTTCCTCTGAAGATCCCATGGAAGAAGCAGTTGTTCCTCTGTGAAATCCAGTGGAGAAGCTGTGCTGGTGTTCCAGAATCTCCAGATTATATCTGGATAGAATGCTTGGCTCCTACCTCTGGGTGGAGCATCTCCCAATAGGATGCTGTGGTACTTATCAGTCCTGCAGTGACAATCAATAGCCTGTTATCAGCAGATGTCTCCCCAGATCGAGGAGTGGTTTTGGAAGAGGTAAGGAAAACTGCCCACTTAACAGGACACAACTGCCATACAGATGGTAAATAGAATACAATTTATTTGGCAATCCAGGACATTCACATTGGTTCATTTTCCTAAAAGGGAATACATTGTATTGTACAGAGATGACAAAGACCCTAGCCCCAGCTGGAGGGTCAAGTCCCTGGGTCATAATCCAGGTCCTGGCAATCCTTACTGAGGTTTCTGTTTCAGGGAGGTTTCCTCTGGATTTTGTTATTTCAGTATAATTTTCAGGGAATTGATTCCACATTTTGAGTCAGATGAAGAAAACTTGAAGGAAGATAACTTTCTTTTGTATAGGATTTGGTTGGCAAGGATATTATTTGTCTTGTCCTGTTTGTCTCAACTTCTGTAAATGTATGTTTGTTAACTGAAAATATTCTTGGTTTAAAAGAAGACTTTTATTCACAAAATTAAATAAAAAGTTGACTTAATTGCTTGAGAACTTTAAAAAAAATTAAAAAACTTCTAAAGCTTGCTAAATAAATGAAAAAGACACAAAATTTGTCTAGGGTGGAGAGGTTAAAGATGTAGTTTGCTGCAGTCGTTGAGATGTTCAATGTTTGGTTTCACTTATAGCAGTATTAGGTGGGAAACTACTTGTTTGGTTATCATGATTTTTTGATTTGTTTTGTGTATTCCTTCTTCATTTTCTTAACTTTTGTACACTGAGAAAGCACAAACTGTGCTTTCTCAGTGTATAAAAGTTAAGAAAATGAAGAAAAGAAAAAGCAACTGTTTTTTCTTTTTATATTCATATTTTAGCATAGAAGATGGTAACAAAATCATCAACATTTTCATCTCACACTTTAGCTTTTTTTCTAGTCAGCTATCTAGTTATCTGGTCTTCTGATTTTCTTAATCCCTCACAACATATTTCCGAACTTTCCTGAAGATGTTTAGTCTTAGGTTTATTTGGTCTCAAGTCTCTTCTGTCATTAAAATTTTCATCTTAAAATGAAGGAATCTGGATGAATAAAAAAATGAATTAACTTTCACTTTGATTTCTTCTGTCTCAAAGAGCACACTTCCTTTTTTAATTTTTCATTCCTCTGAGAAAATGGAGGCATTTTTTGTTCTCTGATGGTGGTAGCAATGACTAAAAAACCAGTTAAGACTGACTACAGATATATACAGAGTCACACAGAATTTTCCGGTTCAGCATCTCAAAATCACATATTCCTTAGGCTAAGCTCTCTGAGCAAGTATCTAGATTTTTCATGTTTTGTTCACATTTAGGCAGTCTGGGCCAAGATTTTTCAAATTTGATTTTACCTTATTCATAAAGTAGAACTAAACTTATTCCATAAGAAATTGGACAAAAAACCTAAAAAAAATTTTCCAAACAGGCCACATGACATGTCTCTGATCTCCTGGACCAAGAATCAAAGGACACTTAAGCATCTGAGAGGAGAAAACTCTTTGAGGAGAAACAGTCTAAATCAATTCTCATAATCTATCTTTACCTTCACTCCTGTATTAATGCACACCAGGTTGTTTCTTTGTAATGGTCAGCCTTATTTTTCTTATTTTGAGAATGGCTTACAAAGTCACCTTTACGAATATCACTTTACTCCATTTTCAGATTGCAGGAAAGTACCTACTAGAAGGTCAGAAAAGCAAAGAGTCCTCCAGAAGGGTTCTTGAAGGAATGAAAAGTGAGCAACAGCTGACCATTATGTCATTTTTGTGTGACTGCTTCAAGAGTGGCCTCTATCCATTGTTTGCCAAAATCTCTTGTAAAGGCTTATTGATTTACTAAATGAATGGAGGAGGGTTACAGCTATGTCTTATACCCACTTAGCCCTCTTCTAGAAGGTAGCAGGAAACGAAAATTTGACTTCTCTGCAAACTTTTCCATGATATCTAGCCTCATACAGTGGGGTATGTTTATTTTCTGTTAAGTAGAATTTTTTCTGTTACCTTTTGGTCTAGAGTACTTAGCACATGAACCGTAGCTCCTACAGAAAGCAGAACTAAACAGAAGTGACAGCCTTCTGCTGTCCCAAGCCAACACAAATTGTGCACTTTCAAAGAGCTGTGGAAATGTGAATCCATATCACTGTTACAACAACACATGTTACCAGGCTAAATTTCCAAGGCACCTGTCTGAACCCAGTATTTCTTAGTACCCCTTGCCTTTTTCTCATGAATTCTATTGCCAAAATTGAGTTGTAGTCATATTTGGGAGCAGATGGTCAAACCCACTGCTGTGTCCAAGTAGGCTGGTGGGCATAGTTATCTGATGTGTTTAGAGATGTGGTAGCAAGCCAAGCATCTCTCTTTATTTGCCACCTAGGGATACACTCTCAAGTAAAGAGAGATCCCCCTCTGAGAAAAGTAGTTGCCAGATTTCAAAACATTTGCTGAATGTTTGTAGAATTGTACTTGTCCCTGGAAATAATACTGCTAAATAGCCACATTTTCACAGCTACTTTTTAAAGTGAATTTGTAAACAGATGCTAAGTCTAAATATGTAAGCTTCACATCAGCACCATGTTGTATTTTGAATATTTACATGTTTTGCTTAAGAAGAGACACTGCAATCCATGTTCCATGATGTAATTGGACATCTGCTTGCTAGGCCAGCTGACTCAATTAATTCTAAAGGTTGTTCTTGGTAGGGAAGAGGAAACTACCATTGGTGATTTCCTGATGAACTTATCCAAGTGGGTATTCCCAATTTCTGTCTAACATAAGGCCAAAATAAAATTTCGTTTTCTGAAACATGGCTCATTATTTTTTGCAATGCTTTGAAGACTCATAAATGTTGCCATCTCCTGATCTAATAAATTCAGACCAGAGTGTTTGATTTCAACTTGTCCAGTCAATGAGATAAATGGCATTTACCTATTTCTATCTATAGAAATTGTGCACCATAAAATGCTAAACCTTACTTTCATTATTCAATAGGCAATTCTGTTATTCAAGACTGTACAGTCTTAGTTTAAAAAACATAGCCAGTAGTACTACAGAAGGAAGTCTTGCTACGTAAATACCCCTCTGTAAAAGCTCCCTGAAAATATATTACCTTTGGACTATATTACCTTGAGGAAACAGTGGTTTCAGTGAATCAGATATGGTGATGTTGAGAAGGAATTTAGCTACAAAGAAGTTTCTTAAGATGTTAAAATCAAATCTGATTATGAGCATTATCAGATATCTTAGTGCTTAAATGCTTTATTTTAAAAAACAGCTTTATCTAAGACTGTCTAAGGTAAGATCAGGACACAGTTGGATGTGAAATAATCAATTAAATAGATTAAATCTGCTTTAGAGGTTCATTCACAATACATGGAAAACCCCTTGATTGCAATTAGATTTAGAATTAGTCAGCAAATTTTGCTTAACATAAGAGGACAGCTAAGTATATCCATCTCTTGCAGGGCGAGTATACTTATATGCAGGTGGATTTCTCAGCAAGGAATGCTTGAAGGAAGCACTTGTAACAGGGCTGATGACTCAGCGCAGGACAATCTACATATCCATGCCACTTCTGTGGGCCCTTTTCACAGAGCAGTGAAAATCAGTTTCAGTTCCTGGAAGAAACAGTTGCTTGTGAAAGTTACATTCTACGTGCAGTTTTTCAAAAGCAAAAATCATCATGAATATGCAATAGCCCACTTTGGCTTTCAGCCCAATCTCACCACACATGATAAAACTGTGCACAAAAGTGTATGATACAGTCCTCAGTACCAAGTCACATGCTTTGTTTTTCTTGTGGTCTACCAGAGCATGGTTTGCGAGGTTCCAGAGCAAATTAAACTATATTAACGTGTAATCATTAATGTCATCAGATTTGCAATAATACTTATATAAAAATAAATGTGGTATTAGTGACTTTTGCTAACTGAGAAGCATCACCAGTAAGATTGCCACAACACTTAGAAGTTCATTGAGCATTATGTGGGCTGCTCTGTAATGTGTAATATCAACTATAAGCTATCCCATCAGCTAAATATGAAACACTTCCATGATTTGTACAAAGAAAATACAGATCCAAGCAAGATTCAGATCAGGTTTTGCTGGAAAATCTTGGCACTTCTACCTACATGATTCAGTGGTAAAACCTCTACAAATTTCCCAGAGAAGCTCGTCCTCTTCCACAAATATGTAAGCAGGAGAACAGGAAATTCATTACATGACATTTCTTTCAACTTAAAGGAGTTGTACTTTGGAAGAAGAAAGAAAACCAAGTTCCGTGCTGAAGATTTTTTTTGAGTCTTTGGTTTTGTGTAAGAAAGTGTGAAGGAGTTGTAATGAAATATGTGAGTTTAGGCTTCATTCTGCTTTACCCACAATACGTAACAGACATGTGCTTCCTAAATACAGCTAAATACAGCCCTCTGATAGAGGATTTCCAAACTTTTTTAGAGACACATTAGCTATTTCTCGTTTAGCTAGTAATTCTTTTTTCAACAGTTCTATCCAAGGACCCACAGCACTGGCGGCACAAATAAGTCTAGCTGTATGATTATTAGGGAAAAACAAAACAATTATGTCTTGTTTTGTCAAAATCTGCACCATTTTTCTTACAGACACTGAAAGCCAGGTTATATATATATATATATATATATATAATATAGCAGCATCAGAATTTTATTTCTGGATTCCAACGTGTTTTCTCTCTTGGATGCACAAACCACGTTGGTAATTTAACACAAGATGGAAATTAAACTCCAAATAAACTACACTCACTTCCTCCCCACCCCCTCTAGCAAAAAAAGGAAAAAGGCAGAGATTATAGATTGAGTTAAAGCAAGCAGTAATGGAATAACAAATGCACAGTAACAGCAGAAATATTAATAAGAAACGCATACAATAAAAGCTGTTTTAAACATAAGAGATGTCCACCCCCTCAACTTAGTTCCATGTGGATGCTGGGACCAAGGCAAGATGGCAGCTGCTCCCATGCCCAGCATTACATGGCTTTCCCAGAGAAAGACAAGATGGCAGGGGCTCCCTGCAGCTGATTCACCCTACCTCCAATGGAAAACGATGATGGACAAACCCCCAAAAGCTGTACTGTCCATGTCACACTATGTGGTGTCTCTTTCTGGAACACTCCACTCCACTGGGGCTTGGTTCCCCAGTGGCGTTGCTAATTTTGACTGCTCTGTTCTGGTGGAGCTTGGATCAACTCACACTTGGCTTCTATCCTTCTGTCACCTCATTTGTTGCTGCTTTTTCTGTGGCTGCTTTTTCTTCACTGTTTTTCCTCAAAGTGTTTTTTCTTGAAACCATGTCCTGACTGTATTTGCTGCATCTCAGAGCAGTGTCTCAGAAGAACAGGAAAGGATGGGAAGCAGCAGTGGAGTGACAGAAGTCTCCAGAGCTGGTACCACAAACCCACAGTGTTACCACAGCAGGCACCTTCTCCCAAATACAAAGGGAACAAAATGGCACATTTCTTCTATGTATTCACTATTTTCTTTTCCCCAAAATCGCACCCCAGAGATGATGTGGAACATACAGAAGAGCAGCCTAACCATACCCACATGGCTATAAGCTCTGCCCGATCTCTACAACAAGAGCACCAAGAATGTAATTTTTTATCAGAAAATGACAAATTTGCTCTTTGATTTGCTTAGTAATTTTTTTCTTTTAGTTAAAATAGAAAGAAAAAAAAAATCAGGTCTTCACTTGGTTATTTTATTGTATTTCTTTCCAGAGGGATAATAAATTTTTGATATATATTTCATGTAATTGCTTAGGTTGGAAAAGTCTTCTGAGATCATTGCTTCGAGTTGTTAACACACCATTACCAAGTCCACCATTAAACCATGTCCTTAAGTGCCACATCTACACATCTTTTAAATACATTTTGGGATAGCAGCTCAATCACTTCTCTGGCCAGCTTGTTTCAGTGCTTGAACACCTTTCAAAAAAGAAATTTCTCCTAATACCAAATCTAAGCTCTATAACAGACTCCCACCTGCCTTATCAGCCTTTCCCCTGATTCATACTCATAAGAACTTGGCCTTACCATCACCACCATTAAGATCTAGAAAGTCAAGACAGACCCTTACATACTGGGCTATTCCACCACCTCCCTTCCTTTGCCTATCCCTTCTGAGATGTTTATAGACATCCATTGCAACACTTGGGTTTTGTGAGACATTCCGTCATGTTTCCATGATGCCAAATATGTCACAATGATGCACAATGATTCACAATGACATTATGATTCACAATGGCATATGTCTTCTTATTTGTTGCTTATGCTGACTGTGTTGGTGTGCATGAATTTTAGTTGGGATGTTGATCCTATCCACTCTTTTGGGGAAAGGAGCTCTAATTTTTTGTGACCTGGCATATTTTGAACAGTTTGTGGTATCAATTTTAAAAGTTTTCCCTCCTTTTTTCATGAAAGGGCAGAAGATAGTTCATAAATTTTCCTGTTGCCTAAAACACAGTAGCATTTCCTGGAAAGCCAGCAGCATATTGGCCAAGTCTAGCAATTCAGCAATGAGCAATTTCATAATGAGTAATTTTGCCACAAGCAACGTATATACCTTTTTATCTAGAAAAATGTAGCAATTTCCATGTACAGTAAAAAGAACTGGCCTGCTATGCATGTAAATATAGCAAATATGTGCCACGTTGTTTAAAGAGTAAAAAGAGTTAAGGGGGAATTGCCTTGCTGTAGTTGTGAGACAAACACGCAATTCTAGTGAAAAAACATGTCACAGCTAAATACCAAATGTTGTTCATCTCATCCTCTTGTAGCAGTTTTTTTCTCTGAATGTATTTGGCTGATATTAAAACACAGTTGATATTGAGGACACTATTTTTAAATTAATAGAAAAAATTAAAGTCTCAATGATTAGAAAAAAAAAAAAAAAAGATAATTCATTCTGCAACAAAAAGATTTGTCCCTCCAGGTAGCTAAGAAGTAATTTTTACTCTCTGAGCTGTTTTGTTTTGTTTTTTTTTTTTTTTTTTGAATGAAACAGGTACATCTTAAACTGAAAACTACTGCAGTAGATCATTATGTCTCTGAATATATTTAAAATGATTACTGCCATAAAATATTCAATTCAAAAACACTTTCACCCCTCAACAAATGATCCCTTATCAGACAGGTTTTGATAAAAGACTTTGCTATTTCTCCTTCAAACACTAGTGATACTTATATTATCTGCCTCTGGCAATGCTCTGGGAGATGATTATTAATGCTTACAAAATAAAGCATTACTGCAATACAAAGCACTGTAGTATTGAAATGTGAACACAGGCAGTGTGAAAATTTCTTTATTATGAAAATGTCAGTTCCATTTTTAAAACTGAGTTGAAATTTGCATATTATAAAATACAAAAGTACATGTAAAGAAAACTTTTAATCAGATGTATGTGGATTTTCTGATTCCTATAAATAGACATTTGAAGGAAGGTATGTTTACGTAAATCAGGAACATCTCTGATTAGATTTAGCAATAAATCCAAAAGCTAATTTATGAAATTTGAATTTCTAAACTCATTAATTTCTTCAGGTCATTTTGAATGCATAACCAAATAATTTATCCAAATTATTCAAACAGGATATTCATCAACTCTCATGCCAATTACATGCAAGAGGAGAGAAAAAAAGTCATTGCTGCCTTACTATTCATTTTCTGGTTGATCAACATTGTTAATCTCTAGTAGAATGTGTTCTTTGAAAACTGCATGACTTAAACTATCTATATCTAGATCATTCATGTATATAATCAAGTTGTACCCAAAACTGTTCCTCCTAAGACCTCTTTCATACTTACTTTTCCTTTCTGGCATTTAAATGTGTTCTTCTCATACTTCATGTGGTTTACAGCCTTGCTCCCTCTTTTATAAACCTTTGTGGTTGGTCTTCCTTCACAAATTTACAGGTATCCCATTAACACAAAAATAACAGGAAGTACACATTGCAGTAAATTTCTTCCAACTTTCATTTATGATTTTTTTTTTGGTCCTCTTCTCAAGAATTAAGAGCAACTGATAGTGAGTCCTTGGAAAGCATAAATTCAGGCTTTGCCTTCACTATCTCATGGGGAATTTTATTATCATGGCAAGTGATAGCAGAATCAAGCCAGCATGAGTACTCCTGTTTTTTTACCATAAATTTACATCATGGACTCCTCAAGTAATTTCATGATTTCTGACATTTCTTATGTGCTACTATATGCTGCAATTCAATTGTGTAAGTAACATTGCCACACAATTTTTACTATTAACATATGAACCAGAAATGCTACAGATTAACAGGGAGGTAAATAGATACTTTTTCAGGTATCAAACTACAGCATGAAATTTCCCAAAAAGTTCTAGAAATCTTTTCTGCTTTCATAATATATTTCACTGACCCAATCTCTTTGAAAATTAATTGAACTATTTTTTTCAGGAATCCAATATTCTGTTCTTTGGCAGTGTATAACTAGACTGAGTTTCAGTGTAAGAGAAAGCCTTTGTTTAGACTTATGGTTATGGATTTTCTTAAAATTGTAGCAGCGTACATACAAATGGTCAGTCTCTGAGTACTTAAACAACAGTAAATGGGTATTCATGGTACTAATTTTAAACATTTATTTGAGAATGTTTGGGAAAATTCCTTTAATACAAAACCAGTAGGTGATTAGAGATAAGGACATAGATTGATTAGATAGATAGATAGATAGATAGATAGATAGATAGATAGATAGATAGATAGATGACAGGTAGATAGAAAGAGAGACAGAAGGACAGATAAAGATATATAGTTGGTATTTTCAAGGTAGAATGATGGTATCAAACAAGGCACTGGGAGTTTTAGGTGCTAGGTATTTTCTAGTTGATTTATTTGAAACTAGGTTTCAGCCCTTGAGGCACAACTGTTGATTTCAGGGATTAATGACATGATGGCAGGTTTTAGCACATAATTTCTTATGCAGGGCTTTATTTCAACAAACCATCACCCTTTGGACATAGTATTGTAGGCTTAAATATTTCATTTAGAGCACATATTATGGAGTTTTACACTGTAGAAGTATAATTTCTTAATATTTAGTTTTAAGGGAAGAAAGACATTTGTAAAACACTACAGAAAATGCTATTGTTGCTTAAATTTCCTTTGGTGGAAAGTGAATATATTTTCAATTTTCTTCTTCATCCTTCTGAATTTGGTTACATTAATAATAAAATAAACACAGGAATGACACTGAAATCTTAGAAACTCTTGGACTCACAATGTAATTTAAGAGATTATTTAGTTTTAAGACAAGAAAATGCAAAAATAAAATAACAAAAGCCATAGAGTAAGGATAAAGGAGGAAATTCACTTCGTCATTTACTCACAATTGTATATTACCATACCTCTGGGGAGAAGTAAAGAGCAAATAAACAGTATTGCATCCCTATATTGACAGAAGACTTCCTGATGCAAGATGAGCTTTAAAAGAAACACCTTGATTCAGGTTCTGAGAAGCTGGCATCACTGAATTAAGCAAACTGCTTTATCAACTCCTGTATAAATCTGACAAATCAACTGAAGCAAAGAAATAACCCTGGTTTCAGAAAAGAGCTAATTATGAATAAAATAAAATATTGAAACATGGATAAGCTGGAATTTCAAAATAAACTGATGTGAAATATATTGCTTACTTGTCAAGACATTTTCTGAATGATAATACCCGTATAAAACTCTTTTAAATGAGAATTCTACCTACAATATGAAAACACAGCAAAAACATTTTGAAGGAAAAATTGTGAAACAACCTATGAATCACAAAGAAATTACTTTATAGAGTAAAAAGAGAGAGAAACGCTAATATATGATATCTCAAGTATAGTATTCTCATTTTTCAATACTGTATATTAGCTTTTAACCTTTTCTTTGTGTTTATTTCATTGGCCCCAAAACTATTAACTGGTCCTTCTGCAGACATTATGCATGTGCCCTCCATCTCCTCCAAATAATTGACAGAGATGTTAAGCAGGTGTTTGTTCTTTTAATGATCTTTTAACCTGTTTCTTATTTTTCCATATATATGTAAAGTAGTATCATACTTTAAAGAATATTTGATCACTTTATGCTTCTACAGTTCTCTTCATTCTTCTATATATTTTCCCTCTTTCACTTTTTTCCTTTTCTCTTTTCCCTTTTCAGTCTTTTTAAGTCTCTCTCTTCTTTTTAAAGTTTCCTTTCTAAACTTGTTTTCCTTCTGTCCCCTTTCCTAGTTCCCTTTGCATGTCTTTAGTTTCATTATTTTTCTATTTTCTCTCTCCCTCATTTTCCATTCCCTCTTCTATGCATATACAATCTTGTTTCTCTTTCTCCATAGAAAAATTATTTTCTGGAATTCATTGATCTTTGAAAATTTCTGTAAAGATCTGAAATCAAGCAAGGGTCTTCATTTCCACTCACAGGTTTGGATATGATCTTATATCTTAAAAAAATGCTATGAAGGACACAATTATTTATTTAGAGTGGAGAGCAGGGCCCATTCAGTCTGGAATTTAAGCAGCAAGGCATGTCATGATGTGACCTGCACTTTGCATTCCTATTCTCCCTGTGCTTTCTTTGCTCAAGAATTCTCTTGACAGCTGATGGTTTGTTCCTAGTCACAGAACAGAGTTGCCTTGTAGAGAAAAAATGTTAGAAATACAACTTGCATAGCTTTTTGCTTGTAAATAGGACATTTCATTATCATTTCAGTCTCAATAGCCTTATTATTCCACTCAAGCCATGAAAATAGCACTTGAGATATGTCAAGTCAGATATTCAAATAATTTCCTGTGTTAGTAATAACACTAAACACTGATACTTGGTTTTCTCCTGAAACATACTTGCATAACTTTTGTCAAAAAACTGTGCTTGGACTAGATCTTCTTCCATTTTTTTTTTGAACAGCTGCTCTACCCCAAAATCCACCAAATACAGATGTCATGTAGCTGGGAAAGCATCTTTAAAGGAATGAGGGAATAAATACAAGTTATATGAGAAATTCATGTGGGCCAAGTTCCATTGTATGACATATCTGTTATGCAGTACTGTGAAACCTGGTGTTGATTTTCAAAGTGATGAGGCCATCACAAGAAAAGCCAAACTACCAACCTGGATATGAAATTTTCAGTATCACAGAATTACAGAATGGGTCAGGATGGCAGAGACCACAGTGGGTCATCTTGTCCCACCTCCCTGCTCGAGCAAAACCATCCCAGAGCACATGGAAGAGGACCTCTCCATAGAAAGGATTTCTTTCATCTCCCACGTGAGGGAGACTTCACAGCCTCACTGGGCAAACTGTTCCAGTGTTCAGTCACCTGCACAGTAAAGAAGTTCTTCCTCATGTTCAGGTGGAAATTCCTGAACATGTATATCCAGAATGAGAGAACAAACATTTTGTCCAAGAAATTAATCTGGATCATAATCCTCCCTAAAAGTGAAAGCTTTCTTTGAATTCTGTTTACAGTCTGCCTTCAAACTATGAATAAAAAATGTCTGCTAGTGGCAGTTGAGCATCTGTAATGTATGGAATTCTCAAGCTACTGTAAGATCAAATCACTTTATGGTAATTAAAGAGACACAAGGTGGCAGTTGTTTTTGCTCACTGACCAAAGTTTGAAATTGGCTACCTGTTGCCAAGTTCATATTTCATGCTTGTTCCCATTACATCCAATCCTTTCCTCTCTTCCTCAGAGAGGACAATTAAAGAATAAGTGCTTTGTTTTGTTATCAGGATGATACACAGACCCCAGCTACAGTTTTTAGTGCCATGTCCAGGAGTTAATCAAACCTTTGTTTGCAATATATTCCCTTTATAGCACAATTGCTATGTAATGGCTGAATCAAGTATTAATTGCCTGATAAATTGAGTGTAAAATCCTACGGCAGAAAAGGAATTCAGAGAAAAAGAGGATGGTTCTCTGAGAAGTCAATATAAAAACAGTTTTCTCCTTATAAGTACAAATAATTTGCATAAATTTGAGCACAGGGATAAGCAGTTATAGATGACACCAGGTTATAAAGCCAAAAAACCAGGAAATTTAGAATTCTTCTGTCATGGCCTTTTTATTATGATAGTTGTTTTCACTACTCACAGAAATTAGAAAACAATAGTTGCTGTTTATGTCATCACAGTGCCAATTTCATTAATATCATGCTGCAAAAAATATATTTTTGGTTGCTTTTACTGAAAACTATTCAGTAATTTAAATTAAAGCACAATGTTGGGAGGATGTTATATACATACTTATTGCCTATAAAAAGGTTTGCTTGGAAAATCAGTTAAATTTTAGATTTGACATTTGACATAAAAGATTATAAACAACATTTCATATCCCTATGATCTGCCAAATACTGTATGTTTTTGTAACAAGTCTGGTATATTTGATAGCTGTGTTAAACTTAATATTTATTTTGTAAAACCAGAAGTGTCTCAAATTTATGCATTACAAATTTTTTGCTCTACTTCCATTTTTTCCTTTGGGTCTAAAAATATTGCTTTGGTGTGACTTTGCCCTGATTATAATAAGATCTCTCTGAACTCTGCCTCCACCTGCTATGGAAAATACACCATTCCATAAGTATGATGATTTATTTGATAATATATGCATATTTTTCATGTGTATGGAAATGCATTTGATATGCATATGTCTGAAAGGTAGGTATATATCCCCTAGTTATCCTTCTAGAACATAGCAGGGCTCCTCCGTATTACCTTGAAAGCAGGAAGACCAGCTAAAAGGGAGGGGAAAAATTCAGATTTTATATGTTTAAGGTAGAAGCTGAAAGACCATTTCCTGTAATAATGCATCTTATTTTTCTTAAGATCTCCTCTATAAACATCATGACTCCTTCCTGTTCCCATACTCTCGGTAAGACATTCATAAGAATGGGGCAATTGCTCTGAATCTCCCTTGTAAAAACAATGCCTTACATGGTTCCTTATAAGTAATACCAGGTAGTTGTGAGCAACATAAGGTGAAAAACCTTAGGATTTATAGATCATATTTCTCCTTCATAGGATATATGTAAGATCCAGTAAACTCAAAGTATAATAATGTTTTAAAATTTTATTTATAAATTTTATCAGTAGTGCTCTTTAAGTTTGTTTAGTGACTAGTTTCAAAGGATATCCAAAGAAAAAAACAAGAAACTTGAAAAACAACTGTGGAAAGAAGCAAATCTCAAAAATAAAATGAAGTTTTCATATTTCCACACACACTTCAGTTCCAGAAAGCATGAAAAACAATACTGGCCTGACTAGAAGATCTGGTTAACTCTTATAAGAAATTATGAGATTTCCTAATTAGCTTAGCACTTGTGGTGGTACATATGGATTTTGACTACCTGGATGAATCTTAGATGTTCTCAGCGTTCTCTGAATGAATGGGTGGACTTTATTATCTTTTTGTAGCCCATCATCAAGCTTCACCAGTAAACAAACCAAACAGATGCAAAGGTTTTTATTTTATTAGTGGCTCTTGCTTTCTATTTTTTTTCATTAAATAGTAGTTCTGTTTCTCCTTCTGATCAGTAAATTCTAAAATTATACCAAAACATACACACAATAGTAAATTATTTCTTTCTTTACAGAAATACTAAAATTATCCATAGGATAAGATTATTTCAGATGATAAGATAATTCCAGATGTTTTATCATTGTATTGTATCTGTTGGGATCTCTGGTACTTTTCTTCAGAAGACTTTTGAATTCATGGCAATATTGCTATTCATAACTTATAATGCAATATTACTGTTAGCACAACAAACAACCACACCAACTAGTTACTACAGAACTTTTAATTTTAATCAGGCCTCTTATTCTTTTACATATCACGTAGACATAATGTATGATGGCACAGAGATTAAAGACAGAGGAACACAGCAGGAGTGCTCTGTTTAAATTTTCTTATTTTTCTCATGGTAAGTTACAACTATTTTGAGTTTAAACCAGCATTTCTTCCTCATCCATGAGCAGGCCAGTGATCTATAAAAGTCAACACAGAAGGCCTGTGTATTCTTCTCTTTGGGAACATCATTTCTGAGAGCAAGAAAAACAGGTATGGAATTACAAATGAACTCTATTAATTAGAAAATAAAATAACAATCACATATATCCAGACTCCAGATGTGACCAAAATTTCAAGATGTTACCTGAAGTGATCAAGTTTATGAGCAGTAGGCAAATCTTGGCATATGACACTGTAAATGTGATTTATGTTTGGACGTGTGTAACTCCACAGGTCTCCAAAATGAGTACCCACTTCCTCCTAGCAATTCAGAAGTCTTTCTGGATTCTCCAGTCTCCTTAGCTACATGCATCACTTCTGTTCTTTGCTCAGACATCAGCTATTTCCAAGAAAACTAGTGAGGAAAAAGTGAATCTTCTCAAGAATCAGGCTACCCTTTAAGCCATACCAGCTTTGCTACATCTGTGGTCTTGAAAAACAGTGACAAGATCAAACACAAGCAGTGATAGTAAAGAAGTCTGAGGTTTCACATACTATGCCTGAAAAAAGGTCAGCAAGTTTTCTTTACCCCAATCAGCAGATAACAAGGTCTGGACAACACATAATGAGGTGAGATGTGGACCACTGTTCTCCACACAGTAGTTACTTGGGAAAAACAAGCTGAGCTGAACAAGAAAGGTGACACCTTTTGTACAAGACAGTACTGTCAACAATATTATTTCTCACCAAAACAGGCACCACATGACAGACTCTCAAAAGAAATGTCTCATTTCTGGTGTGTTTTTGACCTAAGCAAAGTCTTCAAATGCAAAGAATATTGGCAGCAGATGCCATTGCTGCTGGGTATGTTGGGAAGATCCACTGTCTTTCTTGTAGAAAAGGGCAGGGAGTATGTGGCTCATCAGTAAGAACATCAATGCACCACTACCCAGTAGTGTTATTCCCTTCCGTATCATGAGTATTCATACAACTTCAAAGCTCTGCAGGGGAAAAACAGATCCATGTGAAGCTGAACCTCTCTCCCATGGCATCTCCATAAAGACCAGCTTCGTCTCTCTCTCTGTCATTTTGGAGGGCAGTGCCTCCTGCAAGCCATTGTAATTCATATAATGAGTTACTCAGTGTTAATTATATATCTACATATTAATAGCCTTTGGATAAAATATATAAATACTTCCATTCTAATTACTGAAAATGCACACATGCTTTATAACTTGTGAAAATATGATAGGAGCATGCATGGGGTGTTGTGTGTTCCCATTAAAAAGAAGGACATTTTTGACAGATGCAATATGAAAGAATATATCAAGATAATTAATTTACGTTCATTCCACAGAGGTGGGGTTTTTTTTTTGTTGCTTTTTTTTTTTTTTTTTTTGTAATTTCTCAGCATGATGTCTGTTTCATGCTCAACAGAACAGTCAAAAAAGGATTAGTTTATAGACTGAAATCACTCAGAGTTTTATCTTTCCGTGTAGAACTTATCTAGTCTAAGTTTGTTTATATGTTGATTGATGGAAACCATAATAATTTCTTTTGCTTGACTCAAACGTTCTGATTGAATATTTCAGTGCATTCTTGTTGTTTTCATAGCTTTCTGATCAACTACTTTCCCCGCCCCCCCCCCCCCCCCCCCACTTTTTTATTTCACATAAATAAAACTGTTTCCAGGACCCAACAGCTGGCACTTGCTGACTGAAGGGATGACAGGAAGACTGTGTATTCATAGGATTACAGAACAAGCTGAGAAGAAAAATTTATGCAGAGTTTTGTATGTTTAGTGAGGCAGAAAATAGATTGGGGTCCAGAGAAGAAATGATGTGTCAGTCAAAGCTAAGCATACAGACAGAAACTTCCACAACACAAGAGCAGTCATGTGCTTTCTTAGCTTTTGTGACTCCAAAAGTTACTTCTGAGTTTGGGTAGAACAGCAAACAGATGTTTGTAAAGATAGTCTTTACTATGGTAAAGATAGTACTCTTAAGTGACTTTTTACAAGTCTCTTTTAAAGCCCGGCAAAAGCGAGAACAAAGCTGCCTTGAAAGACGTAGAAGATGGTTAAACGTCTTTTAGGAAGAGTCCTAGAGAGAGAGAAAACTGTGTCTGAACACTGTGACTTTGCCATTTACACATTGCCCTTGTGTAAACTATTTTCTCAAAAATGTGTAATTCCATCAAATACAATCCATTTCTCTGTAGCATAGTGTAGGTCAATGCTTTGTACTCAATACTGACAAATATATAGTGTATATAAAGTACATAGTGTACTATTTAGTGTACTGTAGCTGTCTTTACCAAGACAGGATACTGTAACTGTTTCTCAAGCCCTCCTGTGTGAATATTTCTGTCTGACAGCTTCTGCTGATTTCCTTTCTTTATTTGATTGATAAACATGGAGCTGCTCTCTGAAATGACTACGAATTTACATGCAATATTATACCACAAAATATTATTGGCAATACTATGCAAATTGCCAGAAAGGCATTATACTGCAATTTAGCCAGCATTTTAAAAAGCTGCCTGTTACCTATCTGACACACAGCAACTAAAGCACCTGTTCATTTTCATTCCAAGTATCTATTTCATCATTTTACTTCAAGCATATTCTTAGTTGCTTTGAGATAATGGTGCTCAAATTTCATAATGTTTAAGAAGAAAGAATGGCTTGAAAGAATCCATGATCCAGAAGCAATGATCATATGTCTTTGCTAGTCTGAATTACACACTGACTTCAGTTATATCCCCTCAGTAACAATTTTATAGGTTACATTGAATGCCTGATTAAGATTTATATTCTATAGAACACAATGTTCATTTAATAATATCATCATTATTGTTGGACACTTTACTGATACTTTTATGGGTTAGAGTTCATGTGCACAAAGAGTAAGAAAAGTCACTTCACTGTTATGTCACGGATAAGAAATAATAGATCATCCAGTTTTCCAAGACATGTTTCTTCTATCTTTTATCAGCACACTTCTATCAACATATTTAGATATTTGTGGCAGGTTAATATGGGCCATTTTCACCTGGCAACAGCATCAGTCCTTAGCAACAGTACATCTGTATTCAAACTACTGGTAACACTGAGCCAAAATGGAAGAGCAGACTATAGAAACCTTTGGATAATATATGTCAGGAATTTTCATATATTACTTCACCTTGGCAACCATTTCATTTAATTGCCTAGCAACTCTGAATATAAACACAGTTTTGGGGTTTTTTCCTGTTCAAAATTACCTCTTGAGAACAACTAAGATGATTCCCTTATTAACTTTAATGATATTCAGTGTTTCACTTATTTCTAGTTTAAGATAAATGGCAGAATTCAATATTGCACAGCAATGCTCTAAATCTATGCAGTATTTCATGGTTTAAAAGCCATGAAAATTAAGGCAGTACAGCTGTAATTTAATGTTGTTCTTCTACTTCTTTATATATACTAGTATATAACTGCTATTTCAGAAATTTTTACTAGTACTATAAATGTACAGAAATCATTGTGTTCATCCATCAAACTTCTTGTATCCTGTCTAAGCAAGACTTTATATTGTTTTGATAATAAGGGCCTACATATTCTTCTACTGGAATATTTGAGAGGAGTATAATTTGTCCCTGAAGGGAGTAGAAAGACTCCACTCCTATTTTATCCCCATTCATGTGTATTCCATTTACTTATCCATTGGTAGAGAAGTATCAGCTAAAATCATTGTAGGTATCTTATGACAAATATCCACTTTGGCCGTTATTTGATCTGTAGTGTAGGAGATCTTGTGGGGATTATTTTCTGGAAGTGGTTCCTCTAAGTGTTAGCATATTGTATAAATTTTGTTTTTCACAAGCATCTCACTATACTGAAATAATTAAATTTCTCACTTTTCTGTTTAAAGAGCCTTCTGGACTCCATGGGTGAATAACTAAAGGAATATTATCCCACTTTGTAATCTTAAGGAGAGTGATTAAGTTAAAATATATTTGTGCATATCATAGAATTCAAGTGACAAAAAGGGAGAAGAAAAGGGAAGCAATGTCAATGATCACAAAGCTTGCTAGTGCTATTTGTGTGTTCTGATTTTTACTATAAGTTTCCTTATTCACTTGCAATAACAAACTATCTCTCCCTCTCTTCCCCTGCCTCCTTTCCCCTTCCCCCAACAGTTTAATAGGCTGCATTGGATATGAACTTTGTCCCTTTTTCAATTTTTAGTGCTGAATTTTCTTTACATAGTCTTTCTCATCTCCATATGGGCTTTTAAGTAACAAAATAATTTTACATGCTCAGAGGAAGAGTGAGATTTTAGGGATATAAATATTCTGACCCACAAACACAGTGACTTTTCTGGTTGTTTTGCTGATCAGTCTTTGTGTTGTGACTTAGGACTTGCCCACGCACTAAGTAATATTAATCATCTTATGTCATCACGAAGCACTGATCTGTTCCAAATCTTAACTGAAAATTATCTTCTTTTATACAATATGCACATTGTAAAGGTACACCATTTTTTCTGCATATACAATTATTTCTACATATCCTTTCTGCCTCAGCAACTAGACACAGAGCACATTTCTTATTGTTGTCATGGGCATGTTTTGAAATTTCTTCAGTTCCCATGGTGTATTTCCATTTAACTAAACTCAATTTCAGCTTATTAAAAACAAGGTTCTCTGGATTATAAAATAGCCTCAGAGCAACAATAAGCTAGAGCACAATGAAAAACAATAACAACAACAATGACAAACAACAAAAACAAACAAACAAAAAAAACCATCAACGCTAAAACAAAACACCAAACCAACTCAAAACCTAAAAATCTCTCCTGCTTGAACAAGAAAATATATGAAAAAATGTGGTGAAATAAATTGTCTATTATCAATTACCAATATTATTATTATTCAGTTACTCGTATTCTCTTTGTGTGCTATTCTTTTTGAGGCAGAGGCATGAAAATTCTGTTAGTGTATCAGACAAGAACGTGATTTCTGGAATGGCAGCTATGTGTAAATTTTTAGAGTTCTATGTACCGTTTAATATACCTGGTTATGTCCTAACATCACTAGGATGTTACTACATTAAGTTACATTTTCCAGATGTAACATCAAGTATGCATCTCAGCAGCATAATAATGCATGTCATAATGTAAAATTATGAACACATGTAAATATATTTTCAGATTTCACAAACTTTAGATAATCAGCAGAAATGTTCAATATATTGTGAAACCTAACATTGGGAATTCTTCATGACGAAATAGAAGTCAGAATTTAGTATGTCTTATTACCACAGAACTTGCTGGTACCTTTGTTCTTTTTGTAAGCCATTTACATTTATTTTAGCTTCAGAATACCAAAAAAAAACCACTTTCCGTATCATTTTTTTAATGAGAAATGAGCAAAAGGTGTCTTGTAATCCCTTCTTTGGCTGTAAAGACAAGTTAAGACACAATGAAATGGTATTTTACCATAAGAAACAGAAGTGCAAGTCCTGAAAAATGGCAGAGAAGATCAAGCACCACGTACCAAAATGAGAGGCCACATAAAAATTTTAATGTGATTAATTTATCTTTTAAGAAAATGTTAGAAAAAATTATGTTGGATGAGTGACCAGTTTATTCCCGTGGTGAAAAACAAGTACAAAGGGTTCAGGTTTTCATAATGAAACAATTGCAAAGCTGCTATTTATACAGGGATTTCTGCAATAGGTATGAAATAAAAAATCATATTTTAAATTAATTTCCGGTACTAGTTAGTGGACTGATTCAAATCACATCACGGAAAATTCATCCATAGCATTCAGAAAATTTGGAATCAATCCTATGACTTCTCTACACTAACAGAAGAATGGTGAATATTGTAATTCAGATTTTTAGAAGCATTTAAAGAGTTTGCAAAGTCAAAATGAAATATTGAAATGCCAATATCATGAATATGGCAATGTCAAGATAGACTAATAAATAAGGATACAGATTTATTTATGTATGTGTCCTCAGTTACAAATAATTTTGCAAATTAGAAAGGATATTCCTGAGATTTCTCTTCTAATAGCCAGACTTGGGGAAGACCAAAATACCGAAAATTGTCAGAGAAAATAGCACAATAAAGATGACTGGAAACACATTTTTAAAAGGAAAACATGGACAATACATTTTTTTCTGAGGAACTGAACCAAAATAGTAAACTTTATTAGGTGGAAAAGTCTTGACATGTCCTACACAAGATAGGAAAACAACCAATTGCTCTACAATACTTGCAGACATTGTTCTAAAGTGCAATATATCTCGAGAGATTTAAGGTTTTACATGTCACCAATAAGACCCCAGCTAACACTACTTAAATTAATTTTTCTGGAGTGGATACACTTCCCTACAGTGTGTGTTACTGTTGTTAATCATTTTATTGACTGAAGTTCATCCCTGTGCAGAGGATCTCTCCAATACCCATAGAGAGAAATTAAAACTTGTTCCTGCGAACACTTAAGCATCTGCTTATTTTTGCATGAGTAAGGAGCTCTTTTCAATTTTAGCAGGCTTGCTGATGTGTATAGACTTCAGTGTTCATAAATGTTTCATAGCATCACTGTTGAGAAAGACTGTGTTCCAAATGTGCCGCACATTTATCCTGTACTAGCCCTCAGTGTAATTGTGCAGTTGCATTAAGTAAGCTGTTTCTTCTGCAGAAATACAAAAAAGTCAGCTGCTTGATCACCTAATTAATGCCTATTATGAAAAATAAGAATATGTTCCTATAGTCCTTACTTTTGTCTCAGAGGAAACATTTTACTGATAAGGAGACCAACAGGGAAAAGGGGCAATACCACTGAAAGTAATGCAACTGTGACTGATAAAACTCATACTGGTACTAGGCTGCAGACTTTGGTGGAGTGCTTGTGCATAAGTTATTTCGTGAAGAGAAACTGCATATTTAGGCTTTTTCATTTATAAATATAATAAAAAATAATAAAGATTCAGGGAAATTTTTTGAATACCAGCTTTTGTGTGTAAGATTGTCATTGAAAGATGAAGCAAGAAAAATGGATTAGGAGGTCTGCTAAGGAGGACAGGTACCTTGATACTGAAGAAGTGTCTTGCTTAAAATAAGAGAAAAGAAAAAGAAATAAAATAAGAAAAACTAATTTAAAAAGAAAATTCAAAAAGGAAAGTAATGGAAACACCAGTCTGCTCTAAAGCCAACAAAGAATTTCTAAGTGGTAGCTCCTCTGACTTGAGAGAGGGAGGGAATTGTTGAAATATGAGAAGAAGGGAAAGCAAAGACTGAGGAATGAGAAAAGGAAACCATTATATAATTTACTGGAAGAACTTCGTATGAAGTTGTCATACAAAAGGCAAATTCAAAACTCTATCTCTTCAGCAGTGGAGTTCTCCAGGAAGACTTGAACTGATGTTTTAAAAATATTCTTACAAATGGAACAGAAAACTTTCCAGTTGCAGACAATTCTTCATTTATCTTAATTATATTTCATCTCTCAAGTACAATAAAGGTTGTACCCACTGATTGTCCACTAAATACTTTATTTATTTAATGGTAGCATATGTAATTTACTTTTCTAGAAATATGCTTTTCCTCTGAAGACTTCTTAAAATACTCTTGTTTTATTTATTGTTATGTTTTTGGAAATACATGTCCTAAATTGCCTTAGAACACAGTGACATTCCTTTGCTCAATATATTTAACACTCAGTTGGTCACTTGCATTCAATGCTTACTGAAGGAGCTAAATCATGTATAATTTATGTCTTTTACCCTGTCAGTAGAACTTCACTTTGACTATTCACATGTGAAAAATTATTCATTCATCTAAGTATTTTCAAAATTTTCCCTTTAGGTTAGGTGGAGGGAGGTATTTGGAGGGTTGACATTTTTGTCTCTTTTGTTGAAATTGCTGAGGAAAGGAGCACCTAGAGTAAAAACCACTTTTTTAGCTTTAAATGGGAACTACTGTTTATTACACATTTTGCTACAAAGCACCTGCAAGTATGTGGCAAGAGGGTGGAAACTGCATTGAAATCTAGTGTCATGCTGACATGCTTCCTGAATAGACCATATTAAAAAAAAAAAACAAAAAAAAAAAAAAACCCAAAAAAAAAAAAAAAAAAAAACCAACAACCAAAAATACATGTACTCAGATGTGGTGTTAACTTTTTTACTCTTCTCATCTCTACAAATTCACAGTTTCCCCATTCTCAAGACAGCTATTTTCACTCTTGCAAACAATATTTTGTGAAGAGCAACTTTTACATGTTCTGTCTTTAAGAACAACTCCCAGTGTCTTTTCATAAAATTTGAAAAAAAACAACCAAACAAAAAAACCCCCACCAAAAAACAACAACAAAAAACTCCCAAGTATAAGAGAATAAAATATATCATAACAAATTTCTAGTACCAGTTTAGAATATTGTTCCCTTGGGTATCTTCAAAAATACAATAAAAGTACTGTGGAGACATAAAATCAGATTATCTTCAGGATCTGTGAACCAGAGCAAGAATCAGGGCCAGATTAAAATGAGCAAACAGTGAAGGTGTTCTATCGAGCTTGGCCTGGCAGAGATGCCTTCATCAAAAATGAAAGTACCAAGGGATAAACAGAACAAAAAAATGTGTTGATTGTTGCAATGACTCCTCTTGGGCCCTAAGGCATCTGCTGCACAGAGAACAAATGCGTAGATTTGAATTACCTTCCTTCCATTTTTGTGTCTCTGCTGTAGTCCTGTAACCTGAATTAAAATTAGCTTTAGCCATATTTCTTCTGCTTATATCTTCTTCTTTGGCCAGCAATGTGAACACAATATAGGATAGATAAGTCAGCATGGTGCACATAGGATCTACCCTCTGCTTCCCAGCTATGGGCAAGGTTCCAGCACAAGGTGCAGGAGGATGACGTATACCTAAGCCAATCCATCCTCCATTCCTATAAGATGGCAGAATAGTGGTAGCCAAGGAAGGCAGGAAGACCTGATAGCCTTGTGGTGGACATAAAGAGGCCTTCTGAAAGAACACAACATCAGTTTCACTTCTCTCCACAGGCTTCAACATACACTGACCAGGTTTCTATAATATGACTTTAATTTCTAGAATCTGGAAATGTGTGTTTGTCAAGGAAAACCATAACTGTCTGCTGGTTCTATGTAAAATACATGAAAGAGATGAGGTGTTCAAAGAACATGGCTGCCTCAGAAGTGTGTTCAGCAAAATCACTGTGAAAGTAACAGTTCAGTTCGTCTCTCTACCCAGGTTCTTTTAAGACTGACTAAGAAAACAATAAAAATTTTGGTAGAAAATTGAGGATGAGTAAATCCTCTGCTGTGGAAAACATAACCAAGGAAAGATTCCTAATCAACAGAAGACCCCATCTGTGCTATTTGCAAACCCATTGCCCTAGTTTTGTGCATGGGGGGATGGGACTCTGGCTTCCAAAAAGAAGGGTGTGGCTTCCTCATCTCCAGGTCCATTGTGAGCATTTTTGCATGTGAATCACCCTCTCTTTTGTATACTTCTTTTATTATTATGATTGTTGTTGCTTTTTGTTTTTTCTCACTGCTGTTTCTAGTAAACTATTCTTATCTCAACCAATGATATTCATTTTTAGTGCTTCCAATCCTCAACTCCAAGCTGGAAGGGGAAGTGGGAAGGAGAGGGGGAACAAGCAAGTGGTGTCTAGTTTGGGAGAGTCTTGGTGGGGACATCAAACTGGGCAGCACCATTCCTAAACCACGACCCACATAAAAATCTTTTTTTATTTCTCCATCTTAAATAATGGTTCTGTGATTTTCAATTAATTAAACAACAGAATATTGGTTTTAAAATCTTCAGCTACACTTCACAAATTTAAGTTGAAGACATTCTGCCACTGCCTTGAAATAACAAATCGTCTGTCATTGTTAGATCCCTTGGAAGCAAATATTTCTGCTTAATAGAAAAGTGCAGCACCTTTTGAGAGGCAATTCCCTTTGAGAGCTGCCTTTAGACCTCTTAGAGGGAGTGAGTGTCTGTAAGTTTTTTCATCACATTAGCTAAGTATTGAATTGGGTTCCTGTGTTTTCATTTTCTCAATTTGAAATTGAAAATATTTATTGATTGCATGCATAAATGTAAATATAGTGCATAATTCTATAAAGTCTATTTCTGTTTCTCTTCCCGCAATGAAAGTGAATATCTATTTCAGTCCACTGAAGAAGATTGAGTTTATGTTTTTATAAGTCAATTTGAAAAATAATTCTTTTACCTTTTATATTATGTGGATTTACTGTTATATAGAATGAAACCTAAGAAAGTATTGAACTTTTTAATTGCATAGAACTCTTCCTGTTAAATTACTCAGTGTACAGAATGCTGTCTTCATTTGGATTCAAAATTAATAAAAAGTAAAACTTGATTGTGACATTTTTAGTGTAAATACTCTAACTACATAATTTAGTATTCATTTCACAAAGTTTTACTTTGCCTATTTTTTTTTCCTTAGGTGAGAAATTCAGTGGACAGCAGAAGAATCTACAAAGGTTCAAAGTAAGATTTCACATCTACTCACTTTCTAAGTCGTCACATTCTTTTTCCTGTAATGCCTACAAATTCTTTTGGTTTGGATTTCCTGTTATAAACCACAAATATCTTTCTAATTACCAATTTTTATTAAATCTTGGAAAGTGTATCCTGTTTGAAATTCAAATTTCTCCTAGTCATAAAATAGAACATAATTATTAAATCAGTAGGCTGTGTAATAAATACCAGATACCCCCTAAGGTGTAGGATTAAGATCATTTATCAGACTTTGCAGTTTAGGAAAAAAAGTCTGGTTGCTTCACCATGATTCCTAAATTGTGCTATGAATTAAATAGAAATTTAGTGAATGCATTGAATGATTTGCAACAGCAACTAAAAAGGGTAGTCTTCTGGTTTGTGTACTATCTCACACTAGCCTTTGTGCGGGGAATAATACTTACCTATAAAGGCTGAGTAAGACTGGACAGCAATACACTGATTCTTGTAAATATTCTGCAAGGTATGGCTATATGAGAAAGAGGTGCCAGGCTTTTATTACTCTTTCTACCTACTTTCTATAAGGTAATATGTTTGATAGGTGCATATGACCTGACCTCTCTTTTTAATGAGTAAGGTATGGCATAATGTGAAGTAGATCAGTCCCCAAGGATAAATGATTTATGACAAATAAAATATCACAGAAAAACTGTGATTATTTTTTATGTGTACAGGAATTTTGGCAATTTATATTACATTCCATATACTATAAAATATATGGAATGTATATGACAATGAATGACAATGTACAGGAAATTTGGGGATGTTGGTCACACTATAAAAGCTCAATTATTTCTGTAATCATGGGTAATCTTTAAGTTTGACACCTTAACCTATTAAATGTAAAACTATGACAAAAACTATGAAAAGCTGAAAAAGTTAGTGGGAATAATACCACTTATTTACCTGGGATTATTAAGCCATTTAGAGAACAATTAATAATTTGTGGGTGAATATAGAAGAATACAAAGATGATTTTGTGAATTAGTAATAGTCAGGTGAAATTCAGCATGCAGGAAATGTGAATTTATACTTCTTGAGAAAAGTAGGCCTAATATCACAAGCACTCATAATTTGAAAGTGATTAATTTTCATCCTGAGTTAGATAGTTCATCTTTAAAGTAAATAAAGCAATATGAGTAAGAGAGCAAGATGAGGAGCAGGACAAAAAAGGAGGATCAAAAATAGTAAGTCAGTTAATATATGAGTAAGGACTACATATCTAGCATGCTTCAATCTGGACGAGACATAAACTGAGGAAACCATAGAGAAGTTTATAGAAATAATGTCTGGGGTGTAAAAAGTAAAAGAAGAAACCAGTTATTCATATTTTATTCCAGTACTAAAACCATAGTCTGAAAAAAATGGAAGTACAGTTCAGAATAAATGCAGCTTGTAGTGAAAATCTGAAACTTCTTGCAGAAAGTTATTTGGGATTCAAAATATGCTATAGGCACAAGGAAGAAAAATCCCATAAAGATGTAAATATATTGATAATCCCTCTAGTTTCAGACACTCCCTAAGGAGCAGTCATGTGAATACATGCCTAAGGGTAGTAATACTATATAATTGTGCTGTTCTTACATTTCCCAAAATTTCCTTTATTAGCTACTCGATACCCCAGGGGAACTATTGTATTATAAATTTAACAATTATTGCTTTTATGGTACTGCTTATAGAATATGATACCAACTGGAAAGCAACACAAACAATACAGCTAGGGAGTTAAATAAGTTACCAGACACACACCTTAGCCTCTCTCTAGCCTCCCTGTTTTTATGGAATTTTTATGGTTTATTTTACTTTCAATCTTGTGTTAAATGACAGTGACAATACCAGAAGTCTGGAAAAAACGTGTTGTTAGGTATGAAGTTCCAGCAGAATTCAAGTTTGCTTAGGTAAATCATTGCATAATCACAGCAAATACAAATTATGTTCTGTACCATCCTCAATGGAGGGAGATATTCTAAGCCATAAGAGACTTGGTGAAATTAAGCCAGAATTCCTTACTAATATGTTTAAAGACAATAATACAGAGTGAAAAGTATTAAAGATAATAAGGAAAACTTATTGGTGAACACACCAAGAAAGGTTGTTGCACTTCTAGGAAAAAAATGGAATTTACGGTTATGAGAAGATAAAAATAAAGATAACAAATTAAGAGGATTAGGCAATTTAACTAAGAAATACCTCTGTGTTCAAAATTCAACTGGTATTATATTTATATATAATATATATTTCTATTATATATATGAATAGAAAAGTCATTATTTAAAGTCTTCTCTTAGGAAAATTACTAAGAATTGGAGAATTGGAGAATTGGGGGTTTTTTTAATAGGGAGACTCATATGTTTTTCTTTTTCCTTTTTTATTTTTTTTGTCTTGGCTTGGGTTTTTTTTTGGTTTTTTTTTTTTTTTTTTTTTTTTTTTTTTTTTTTTTTTTTTTTTTGTTTTTTGTTTTTTGTTTTTTAATGTGGAAAGAAGTAAATATTAAAAAACAAAGAATGAAAACAGTGGATAACATGGTAGAAGCTATCCTTCCTGCAGTCATCAACACCTATCTTTCTTTTTTATTTTTATTTTCCCTATTGGCATTAGCCAGATAAGTTTCTGTCCTTTCTGGCTTATATGTTGATAAGGGATTGATGGGCACACATGTCACTGTACTCCTGGACAGACACTGCCCAAGGTCTGCATTTATCTGCAGAGGTGCTACTTAACAGCATAACCTTTGATCAGTACAAGGTATTATTTTAAAATATTCCTTCTATCTCTCTGTCTTTTATGTTTCAAGCCAGAAAGAAATAATAGAGACAAAGACTGAAACAGGGTGTCTAGAGCTAATTGACTAGCATATTTAAAGTGGGTTGTGGTTGCTTAGAAACATTTATAGACTGTAACTGAAGCTTGATTACTAAATAGTCTGCAGGGCAATGTAGGACAACATGTTTTTACAAGAGCAAGATCCACAGAGGAAGATGGTTTGTGGCTTAATATTGAAAGGAAACATATTTACAAATATTTTTTTTTACATTTTATTTTTATGTCCAATTAAACAACATTATTGAAAAAAATTAACAACATTTATGTCAGTGCAGTAAACTGAAATTCAGTGTCATGACAACTTACTATTTATTCTGCAAGGCCCTCTGTTAATTCCAGAAGTAGTTATTTCTCCCCTTGAGAGTATGCAATTAATTTATTACAGCAAAGTGCATATTATGTAGGAAGAATCTGATTTTGGAGATCAAAGGACACTAGATGTGTAAAGTGCAGCAATCTTTAATGACAACAATATTATGTAACAATGTTATAACAAAAATCTGGAAGGGAGGGCATACTCGAAGTCTGAACTATGCAGAGGGAATGGCAAAAAATATCTCCTACAAACATACTGTTATTTCCAAGGCAGAAGTCTGAAAAGTATATAAAATAATCTATAATCAACTATATTTGTCTGTTGAAATCTCTTTATCTAATTATTTATTTCAAAAAGACCCAAAGTTAATGCTTATGATGTCATTTGTTTTGGGATCCTTCATGACAAAAAATGTTGTCTTTCTAAAGCACATTTTAAATTTCTTCACAAAGCATTAGTGAAATGTCAGGGAATTTTTATTCCCAGGTAATGCATTTTTATTTTCCTGCTACACATGAAAACCATTCGTACTTCTATTGCAGCCATGAAGTCACTTAAAACATTGAGTGATGGATCTTATAAAAACTGACAGGTTTCTAGGAAATTTTTGTCTTTCCTGAATCCAAGAAAACTTATTATGCAAATGGTACAATGAGAGGAATTCTATCTTATCTGGTTGAAATCTAGATTTAGACTTCATTGAAGTTTTGCCAATAAAAACTATAAATCATAGGAACACTATAGAAAGTCTGGCCTGTACGTGAATTACCAAACAAACATAGTGATTTTAAGAGGGATTTTGTTTTTTGTTTTTTTTTTACTATGCAAATTATTGAATTATTTCTACTTACAAAAGTTCTAATTGTTCCAGAACAAAGTAGTATCTATTAGTGCACACACCCAAATATATATAAAGGTAAAAGGAATGAATAGTAAAAAAGCACTATAAATAATTAGTAAATCAGAAGTTTCAGTGCTTAAAACACATATTACCAGGGTGTCACAGTAAATGTGATTCTTCCAGTCTTCTTAGTTATCTGTCTTGAGAAGACGTTAGGAATGATGAAAAATATTCAGTAGGTTACTGACCCAGACTAATCTCCTCTGGTTACTTCTTGAGTTAAGATTCTACAGAATTAACCAGATTTCTGAGCCCTGCAGACTTCTAGTACAAACTTACCTTTACCAACACTAACTGGAACTAAATCTGAAATGAAAACAGGAAGACTATATAGCCATAATAGCATCATATGAAACTCTGCCACATGCTTAATAAAATGCTGTCTTCTATATAAAGTGAAACATTGAAAACTGGAATTGAAAACATCATCCAAACTTTCTATTAAATTAAATCATTATTTGTTGCTATGTTGTATCAACAATATTCAGAAGAAAATTGTATTATTCAATACTGTAGTACATCCTTAACAAATGCTAATAAAATAAATAACAAAGTAAGGTTAATCTTATTTCATGTAGATTAATTTTTTTTTTTTCATTTTATAATTTAGTGGAAACCCATTAAGTGATAACATTACTGGAAAAGATATATTCAGGAGCTCTATTTAAAATGTTTTCAGCTTAAAAGCTATTACACCTCAGGACAGTGATAAAGGAAATGGGCATGACTTCTTCAACCCCAATGAGTCATAAGAGGTCTTTCTGGCTTGAAAAAAAGTTAATATTTTTGAGAAAAGGTAAGCGGTTGTTGCAACTCACTGAGATATAAACCTGTCATGAAATATTTAAGAAGGTAGAATCAGTCTTATAATTTGATATAATTTATTTAGTACTTTCACATTCAAATCTACATTAAAGAAGCTCATAGATAAAACTGCTGATCTTTATTATAGAAATTATTAGGCTCCCAAAATTACAGAACAGGGCTATCTAACAGCTACCAAAGAGAAAAAACTCTTCAAGTAGCTTCTGTATTTTTATACCATGTGTTCATGAAGTAGCAGGAGCTCTGTAGGGGATTTTTTTGCATATAAGGATAATATTTGATGATGACCTAAAAATTGATGGAATGATAATGACTTTGTCCCAGACAGACTTTTTTTTTATTCTAATTCTACTGGATCAGAGGCAACAACTTATTATAGGTGTTACTAAAAAAAAAAATTGGGAATGCCCCAAGGAAGGATATATTTCCAGTTCAGATAAAAAGATTTGCAGGAGTTTCCAAGTGAATTCCCTTTACATATAAAAACAGTATAAACATTTCTGTATAAAATAAGTTGGAATTATGAACCTTTTAAAAGAATTCTTAAACTGTTGTTGTCTGTAATTTGAACTAACTTGACTATCATAAAATTAAATTATAAAAACTTTTCATTGTTTGCTAAAATAAGAAGAATTAAATTACCATTATTGCTTTAAAATAATACAGTAAAGTTTTGTAAACATGAAAGGCCCCAGTAGTTTATTCCCTGTGTCTTCAGCTAGATTGTTAATGGAAATCTAGTCTTAAAAAAGACTCTTGCAAATGTACCACCATCCTACAGAAAGGATGCTATTTGTCTCCTTTCTTGAAAATCACAGGACACTGTTTTATCTATTAGAAACTAAGGAGGCAAGTACTTCAGACTGATACATTAAAAAGCAATGGCTTGTGATTTATCATGCTCAGCATTTGTTGGAAAAGATCACTAAGTCAATTGAAATACGAATAAGTACACAAGAACAAAAACAAACTGCAAGTTTTGTGCTTTCCTCTGTTATTGATTAGCCTGTTAAGCTATACTCCCTGTAGTGTAGCATGCAATCACTTACCTAACCCCTTTTCATGTCCAAGTCTGCACAAATGCACCAGGAAGTTGTTTCTTCAGCCATTTTAACTCTCCTTACTATGTTCTGCATATATGACCACACAGCCAAGGGAGAGACTCTGCTCCTGGCCCACACTTAAATTCAGTGTGAATCCTTCCTACTTGCATAGAAGTAGCACTGAATTCACAGTGGGTTGAGAATTTCCCTATTTTTCCTTCAAGTAGGAATGTATAACTTTTATTGCAGTGAATATCTGGATTTGAGTTCTACCATTTATTAACTGGATAAAAGCACTAAAGTAGACCTGGAGATACTTTAGATGGGTGCGAATTGCATTTATGCTCCATTTAGGAGCAAAGGACTGTTTCAGCATTGAAGGTGCAATGACAAAACAAAATCCAGAGCTTCCAGTGGTTTGAACTAAACTGACATGTTCCTTTTTTGTTTACATGAGGCAAAATTAGCTGAAGCTGTGAATCTAAACATGTTTGGGACTGATTCCATACCAGTTTTATTAAACCTGTCATTAATATACAATTTTCTTTTTTTGGATGGATTAAACTTGTAAGGACTAAAAACCAAATTATGGTCTAGACACCAGCAATTAGTGTTGCAAGTCCTGTTCTCTTGCTGTGGGCCCTGTGTATCTTAATAACTTGCCTAAAGTTTTAGTTTATTGTTTCCCCTAGTTGGATGCTGCTATTGGATTATTTTTTTATCCTGCTGTAATCACATACATTAGTTCATCTGACTATTTCTCAGCTACCAAACTAATAATTATTAGACTGCTTAATAATATACTTAGTGCTGATTTTACTATTTATTCATGCAGATTTCCATTCTTTTTTTCTTCCTGTAACCACTTTGTCCCAGTTTTGTAGGAGATAAAATGTTCACTGAAGCACGATATAAAAGCAGTACATTCAAGAGCAGTTAATCACTAAATATTTCTTCATAACCATTTACCAGTGTCTGTATGATGTAGGAGAGTAGGATTGTCAGCCCTACAATATGAAACCAAGCAACAAGAGAAGAAGACTTATTCACTCTTTTTACCATCTTATATTTTTTCTGGGGAAAAAAAAAAAAAAGGCATCTAATTAATTGAAGAAGACAGCAGGGATTTACGTATGATTTATGTAGAGTGTTCTGAAGTCCTGTAACCATGAAAAGATTAATGCTGCTGGTATGGACCAGGTTAAATATTTTCAAAAGGAGCAAGGAAGTATTTAAATAATAAAAAGTGCCTTCTAAAGATTAAAATCTAAACATTTCAACTGTGATTTTTCACTCTGAATGCACGAAAAATTGTGTGAAGTGCTCGTATGGAGTACCAGTTAATTTTAACAGAAAAAACATTCACAACCAGGATCCACTATTGGGAAATCCCATGCTCCATTTCAGCTCATGAATCTCTACCCATACATCCCATCCCTAAACATGTTTTGGAGTATTTTAGTGCAAGATAGATGAAACATGCCCCTTTTTCTGCACTAGGTACTCTATCCTCTAAATTACATAACTCAGATAAACCAGCAATCCCTTCAAGGTGCAATTTTTGTCCTGTATTTTTTTTTTTGTCCATTATGACATAAATATGTGGACTAAAAAAAAGGAAGTAGATGGAAGTGTCCAAGAGTCTTTAACACATGTAAGAAAATGGAGAACTTTTCTCTCTTCAATAAGACTAAAAGGTAATGGCTTAATAAACTAATTAAAATAAAGGCTGAGAGGTCAATAAATCCTTTACATACATACTGAATTATTGTGCTATTTATAAATGCATTTAGGGGATCAACACCTCTCAAAAAATACAATGGCAAGATATGATCTTGATATAAAATGAAGCAGAGGTTAACGATCAAATTTGACCAAAGAACAAAAATTGGTGGGTTTTTTGTTTAGTGTTTGTTTTCTTTTTTTTAACAGTCAGAAGTGTGAATATTGAAGCAAAGGAACCAACCCAGTTTCAAGATGGATTTCAATAAAACTTGCTGTTGGGAAACTTCAGGAATTGAGTTGTCAGGGCTTCAGAGGGGGCAAAAGGGAGGACAGCTGGTTGTCTAATCAATAATCTAGCACTATTTCAGAATTAATTAGCCCACATTTTATCTGCTATGCTGTGTTGATCTCATGCTCTTTGTTTTAACTTCTTGTGAGGAGAGGTCAGAAATACACTAACCTCTGCATCCCTTGTGCTGCACAGCTTGGCTTTGAGGCTCAGGGGTATTAGTCTTTTAGTGAATCAATGAGGAGCAATCAAAGCAGCAGTGATTTCATGACGTCATGGTTGTTCTCCTGGTGCCACTCAGGACCACATCCTGTTTAGCATTACTGTTGGGAATGCTGCCTAAAACTGAATTACGAATCACAGGGGGAAAAAAAAGTTGACCAGATTTAATGCACATTTACAAGCAGGTTATTCTGTCATTACTTATGCCTTCCCTTTTTCCTGCTACATTCTTTTTAATTACACTATTTCAGAACATATACAGAAAGAGATATCCATATCATTGAAAACAAGTGTTTCTTCCTTTAATGGCAGTAAGACTAATATTTTTCTTCTGATGCACACAGAATTCTTTTTACTTGGTTTCTGCGACTAGTTTTAAAATGCAGATTTACGTATTGATCTCTGAAGAAAAGTGGGTCAGGCATTAGGTCCATTATATGTGACTTGTTTTAGCCTCAAAATTAGCAAAACAGTATCATTCCCAATTCTAATCTCTGACTCTCATCATGATTTTACATTTTAGCTAAAAGTTTTCTATTTACAGGAAAGTGAATGTCCATGAAAAACAAAGGAACAACTTACATCTATGATTAGAAGAAAGGCAGTCACTCATTTTTGAATAAAAGCATGACCCTCAATTCCTAAATAATCACAACCTTAATATTAGCAATAAGAGAGCCATACAAGCTTAGTATGATTATCATCCACACCCCATTTGGAGGCCTACATCTACAGTAGTATTACATTATAAATTATGCATGTCTTCCTGTCATATGGAATACTTCCTGTGCTCTGACCTCCTCTAATTATTGATGTTAGCATGTCAGAAAACTTTCCTGAAGTTAAAGAAATACTGTACTCTTTGCATCGATCATTAAAAGACTGATTAAATATGTCTGAGAGCAATGTGTGTGCCTAATTGCAATTATATACATAAGTACTAAACTCAGTGGACCAGGCTTTCTTGCTTTTGTTTAATTCAACCTGGATCTCTAGCAGATTTTCTGAAAAATATCTTCCATAAAAGAAGTGTTCAATTCTTTAAGCTTTTCCCCCATATTCTGAATTATTTTTAAATCATTTACCAGTAAGAATTTTATATAATAGTTAATTCAGACCTTCTAGCTTCACAGCAAACCTAACATTAGTGCAAGGGTTTGAGGAAAGAATTTTAAGGATTACTTTACGTTCAATGTCTCAATTTCATCACAGGTATTACACCTCACATACAACACATCATCTTAGCAAACAGGATATAAGATGGTGGTAAAAACAGTCCTTTAAACTTACTTACAGGTGCTGAAACTTAAATATATGTCAGTGTTGACATGAATGAATAAAAGCCTTGGATGCCAGGTTATGATTATGAAACACACTTCTTTCTTGAAAGAGGCAAAGTCACTCACCTTCAGATAAATGAGCAATTATTTCACAGCGAAACCCCCCCAAAAATGGTGGCATGTTTACAGAGCCCAGTGGGTCACAGTGTCACAGATACCTGTAGTGGAAGAAGCATCCATCACGGGGCACGGTGCAGAGACATACTGGTGAACTTGCTTGGCTATGGAAGCAGAATAGCATGTTCAGGCAGCATTGCCCCTGAGCTACTGAGCTCTGAAAAGTGCCAGGGCTTGTTAGCTTACAAGTGTGCCTTGCTTCTAGATGAGAGCTGGCTTCTGTGCACCTCCCATGCTCCCTGGTGGTGCTATGGTCACATTAGGATGGGTGAAACGGATGGATGCAGGTGTCGTGATTGCTACAGTGCGGGCAGCTCATTTCTTAGGGTACAAAAGGTTCCTTGTCCGAGTGCTTAATAAATGCTGTGCCGCAGCAGAAATTATATCTCAACATTGCATTAAAACTGATAATTAGCATTATGCATGTGCTATCATTAGCATCATAGCACTGTATACATACCAAATTAAATAAGCATTGAAATTGGAATAATCTAAAGTGATGGATGTATAAGTAATTTTTGAGTGTGAGTTTTTTCCACGTGTCCAAACAGTTAAACAGTTTGTAGAACTAGATGGAATTTTAAAATTGCATAGAATTTACTTATTCATATGTATGTGAATATTTCCTGCCTAAACACTAAAAAATACCTTCAGAGTTTCAATATTTATCATATATATATATATATTTATTAAATTTGGTAATCCATATCAGCATAGTGTCTCATAAATGAGCTGCAGAAAACAATTTCATGTCCTAAAGGGATTGCTTCTCTGATTATTCACTAATAATAAGAGTGAATTAAGAGTATTAACTATTCTTAATTTTCAGGTACATATATTCCATTTTAGAGTATGTCAGCATACTATTTATTCTTAGGAGTACATATAATTGTCTTATTGCTCCTACTATTTCAATATACTTAATGAAACACAAGAATTGAGCACATTTTGAAGACTGAAGATTAAATATAAAATACATCTAAGAATATTTTTTTCCAAGTTAAGTCAGGAACTCTTCTTCAAAGCATGCTTTTCAAATAGTAATTCAAGCAGTGTACTGACAAATATCTGAATGTCTTATATTTGAAAGCAGAAAGTCAAGATATGACTAGAGTCTGCTGAGCTCCAGGAGATAATTTTCTGTCTCCCTCAAAAATATTCTTAGATTTTCCTAATAATATTTTATTTTTAATTAACAATTTTTAATTTTTATTAACAATTACCTGGTAGAGTATACATAATGAAGACCTTTTTTTTTTTTTGTTTTCTTTAGAAATTAGGATTGGGATATTTCTTAAACCACTTTTGCTTAGGAGACTAGCTTGTTGTGGAAGAACTGTCTTGAGACAGCACGTGAGGGAGGAGGAAAAAAATATGGGTTTCTATATTCTCCAATACATTTACTTAGACAGCTGAGGAAACTACCAGAAAACTTTTCAATATTATGTTTTATGTGTTGAACATTCCAATACTCAGTCTTCTAATTATCTCTGTGGTAGTAAGTAAGTAAGAAGTTTCAAGCCTACATCTATCACCTGTTAAATACACATGTATGTATGTGTGTGCGTGTGTGTGTGCATATTGTGAGCTTGTTTGTTTCTTTGTACTGGGAATAGGTACAGATGATTGTTGTTGTTGTTGTTGCTTTCTAATCTTTTCTGTTTCAAAATCAATGCCAAGGGAAAAGTGTGGTTCATATTGGATACTCAGATTTCATTTTAGGCATGAACTTTAGCTCCACTCTCCAGCCGGCCTTTAAAGGGCAAGATAAATACCCAAAAAGTGAAAAATGATGCATTTGTATTCTTTTAAAACAAACAGAATTACATGCTCTTAAAATCAAAGGTCATTTCTCTTTTTAACAGTCTTTTACCTTTTCTACTTTAGGTTCCCTCAAAAAACAAGGAGTTATATTCCATTAGTGATTCTTTCATTAGAGCCAATAATGTTCTGAGCCTTTATGTAGTACATACATTATCAACACATTTAATTGTTTTCTTTAATTTTTCTGGAATCTACAAAGTGAAAAACTTGCAAAATAAATAATTTTATGCCAATTTTAAACCAAGTTAATGCATTAAAACCAGCAGAACATGATGTCTTCTTCAAACCAACAACTTTTTGTAATGAATGACATTTTCTTCTCATATTTTCCTCCCAAGTCCCTTTCAATGAGAAAAAGTAGAAGGAAAAAAAAAAGGAAAAAAAAAACAAAAAACAAACACCAGAAACAAACAAGAAACCCCACTAACAACAAGGCTTTAGCATGGTATAACTACAGGAAATTCAAAAGAATCTGCTATTATTGCAAGTATGGGCTTATACCTATATTCAGCCCCACATGTTCTAAAGTCTACCACAGAATCATAGCAAAGCTTAGGGTTGAAAAGACTTCTGTGATCATTATTTCAAGCATTAATCTAGCACTGCCAACACCACCATTAAAACATATCCATAAGTGTTACATCTACACATATTTTAAGTATTTGAGACTCAACTAGTGTCCTGGGCATCCTGTTCAATGTTTGACAATCCTTTTTGTGAAGAAATTTTTCCTAATATATATCTAATCTAAGCCTCCCCGACACAACTTGAGGCCATTTTCCTTTCTTCTATCACTCATTTCTTGTGAGGAAAGAATGACCTCCTCCTCACTACAACCTCCTTTCAGGTAGTTGTAAAGAGCAATAAGGTATTCTTTTAGTATAATGTATCCTCAGTATTCTTTTCTCCAGACTAAATCACTCCTCAGTTACTCCTCACAGAACTTGTGCTCCAGATCCTTCCCCAGCTTCATTGCCCTTCTCTGGACACGCTCCAGAAACTCAGCTTTTTTCTTCTATTGAGAAAATGGAATGCAGCACTTGAAGTGCAGCCTCACCATTGCCAAGCACAAAGGCACAATCACTGCCCTGGCCCTGCTGGCCACAATATTCCTAATACAAACTAGGATGTTGTTGGCCCTCTTTCCCAACTGGGCGTACACTGGCTCAGGTTCAGCCATGGGTGATAAATATGCTCTGGTCTTTTTTCACTCAGCAGGTTTCCAGACACTTTGTCCCCAACCTGTAGCCCCTCCTGGGATTGTTGTGATCCAGTGGCAGGACCCAGCAATTGGTCTTGTTAAATGTATTGAACATGATTCCCTTCAGGATCACTGAAGGAGACCTCGTTACCCAGGACGTAGAGAAGGCCAAGGCACTCAACACCTTTTTTACCACAGTCTTCACCAGCAAGTGCTCCAGCCATACCATCCACATATGGAAGGACAAAGGAAGGAAATGGGGGAATGAAGAACCATCTACTGTAGGAGAAGACTACGCTGGAGACCGTTTAAGGAACCTCAAATTGCAAAGTTCATGGAAAAGGAAAATAAGGAAGACCCATGAAACTAGAGCCCTGTCTGTCTCATCTCAATGTCTGGTAAGATGACAGAGTAGCTCCTTTGGGAGACTATGCTAAGGCACAAGAAAAATGAGGAGATGAGTGAGGAAACATGTCTTCACAAGGCAAATCATAACTGAAAACTTTGGTGGCCTTCTATGATGATGTTACAGTAGTGGTGGACAAAGGAGGAGTAACAAGTCATCTACCCGAACAGTACAAATCATGACAGTGTTCCATGGCTCAACCTTGTTTCTAAACGGGAGAGACATGGACTTGACAGATGGACCACTCAGTGGATAAAAAAATCTGTTGAATGATCACATTTGAAGAGCTTTAGTCAATGGCTTGATATGAAATTGGTGATTCCTCAGGAGTCTGTATTGAGACCAGCACTTTTTAACATCTTTGATGCAACATGGACAATTGGATTCAGTGCACTCTCAGAAAGTTTGTTGATGACACAAAGCTGTTTGGTGAGATCAACACTAAGGGCTGAGCTGCTGTCCTTGATAGGATCTTGACAGGATTGAGAGATGGGCCTGTGTGACCCTCAGAAGTTCAGCAAGCCCAAATATGAGGTGCTGCACCTCATTCAGGGAAATCCCAAGCACAAGTACAGGCTGGGCAGAAAATTGATAAAGAGCAGCCCCGGGAAGAAGGACTTGAGGGTATTTGTTGACGAGAAGTTCAACAACAGCCAACAGTGGGTGCTCACATCCCAGAAAGCCAAGAGCCAAGAGCCATGACAAGCAAACTGAGAGTGGAGATTCTACCCCTCTACATTGCTTTTGTGAGACCCTTCCAGGAGTACTGTGTCCAGCTCTGGGGCCCCCAACACAAGGAAGACAGTACCTGTTGGAAAAAGTCCAGAAGAGAGGTACTAATTTGACCACAAAGCTGGAACACGTTTCCTAAGAAGAGAGGTTGAGAGAGTGGGGGCTATTCAGTGTGGAGAAGAAAAGGCTTTGGGGACAACTTTAGAAGCTTTCCACTACCTAAAGGGGGTTTACAAGAAAGGTGGAGAGAACCTTCCACAAGAGCATGTAGTTACAGGACAAGGGGGAATGGCCTCAAGCTGAAGGAGAGCAGGTTTAGATTAGGTCATAAGAAAAAATTCTTTACTGTGAGGATGGGAAGGAAACTGAAGCAGGGTTGCCTAGAGAGGTTGTGGACTCCCTCTCCCTGGAGGTGTTCAAGACTAGGCTGGATGGGGTTCTGAGTAAGCCAGTCTAGTGGAAGCTGTCCCTTCCCATTGCAGAAGTCTTAGAACTACATGATCTTTAAGGTCTATTCCTACCATATCCTTTCTCTGAGTCTATGATTCTAACTTCATACAACTGGCCTTGGTTCCTTGATTCAGCCTTTTCAGATTCCTCTACAGACCTGGACAACCCTCCAGCAGATCAGTATTTCTAACCAGCTCAGTATCACCTGCAAACTGACTGAGGGGTCACTCAAGCCCCTTGCCCAGATGATCATTAGATTAAGACACTAAACTGAACTGGCTCCGGTACTGAGCTCTGGGGAACACTACTGATGACCAGCTATCCACTGTATTCACTGCTACTCTCTGGGCCAGTCATCAAGTCAATTTTTACCCCAAATACACCAGATCAAACTATGTGCAACCACTTTTTTTACAGAAAAATGTTGTGGGAAAGAGTGTCAAAGGCTTCACTAAATTCCTGACAGACCACATTCACAGCCTTTCCCTCATCCATAAGGTGGGTTACCCTGTCTCAAAAGGAGATCATGTTGATCAAGCAGGATCTGCTTTTCTCAAATCCCTGATAGCTGGGCCTGATCCTCTTGTTTTCCTGCATATGTCACCTGATGGCACTAAAGATGATCTGTTCCATGATCTTACCTGTCACTGAATGGGGTCAGACTGACAAGCCTGCAGTTCCCTACATACTCCTTCTGGTCCTTTATGCAGATGGGCATAATATTTCCTAACTTGCTGTCAAATGGCACCATCTCAATTAGCTGGAACTGCTTTCCTGCATCTGTTCACCTGTGCCCAACACACCCCGTAAAACTGTAGCATGTTTCACAGAAACAAACTGAGGGACATGTGTCCCAGAATTCAAAAGCCTTTACTGTCTAGATAAAAAGCAAAAATAAAAATGGCCATTTTGGAGTTACGAGTTTCAGCTGAAGCTGCACTTAAGGATCTTGGAAGAAGCTGAAGGAGTAACAGTGATCACCTTGAGTCCTTTAAGCTGCTTTTTTTCTTATGTAGACTATTATTTCTGTACAACATCTCACTGTACCCTGATGCAGAAGTTTTCATCAGTTCTCATTTCCCACTCTCTTTTCCACTGGTTTCATTCATAGAGGGAGTTTATTCAAACACTTCCATTCCAGAAATCTTTGAAAGGGATACATACTGGTTCCTATTTTAACTAAATAAATTGGTGGATTTTTACCTTAAATACAGAGATTTTAGGTGTTTCATATAAAATTGTGCCTATTCATGCTTTTTAAGTACAGAGACTTTAATTTATGTGTTCAAAATTCTTGTCAAACTAGGTCCCCATCTACATTATAGCTATTTTGGTCCAGGCCCTCCTGCTCCAAACCTAGATAAAATGCAAACTTCCTGGAAAAGAGGAAAGTAGAGAAAAGAAAAACTTTTATTACTAAAATAGTAAAACCAAAACTTAAAGATTTGGCTCCTTTCTGCTAAACTTTGGAAAGAAAAAGAGGATTCTGTGAGCAACACAGAATTTGAGTATTTTCTTCTTTATCCAGCTCATCTAAACACTGGCAAAAATAGTAATAGTCAAAATACTCTTTCAGTAGAAGGGTTATCTAACAATACCTTTGGTTCTGTGTTTGTATCTGTCAACATATTAATTGTACTTAAATTATACTATTGTGCAAATTTTTTCATCATTAAGCGTTGTCCCATGCCGCTGATAGCACTTTTCTGATAGATTCCTCGGATGAAAATGAAGTGCAAATGCGACAATATCGTATCAGAAAACTGATCATTGATAAAGAAAGGAAAGTGTTCCTACCGAAGTGCGACAGACAAGAGATCAGAGATGGAAATAGAGAGACAGAGAAACAGAAGGCAGGGGCTACCCTACCGCAGGAACCCCGGCGCTGTCAGGTCAGCACAGGGAGCGGCGCGCTGCGAACCGTGTCTGCGTGCCCCCGTGGCGGCTGGGCGCGATTTCCAAAGGGCAGCAGGCTGCGTGTCCCTGCTGCTGCCGAAGAACGGGCTGCCAGAGCTGCTCGTGGGGCAGCCGCGGGCGGCCTGTCAGGGTCGGGCACGGCGGCTGCGGGCTGGATGCCGCGGGTCGTGCCGTAGGCCGCTGCCGGGCAGCGTGGGGAGCGTGGCGGTGGTGGCTGGACGCAGATAGCGCCCGCTCCGTGAGGGGAAACAGCGAAGGAGCAGGTCGTCACAGGGCGAACGGCGAAGCCGGGCTGGAAGGGTGCAGGCCGCGAAGCAGGACCGCAGGGAGGAGAAGGCGAGCCGGGGAGAGGGGCCGAGCTGACCCTACAGGCGAGCCCCCGGTCCCTCCAAGAAGCCCAAAGAGAAGGGGTCCCGTTGTGCCGCGGTTAGCTGCTTTTGTGTGCCAGGACTCCTCCCATAGCCCGATTTCCCCGGCATCTGGGACATCTGGGCATCTGCCCCACCGGCACGTGGGAGGGGGCTGCCTGCAGTCCGATCAAGGAGGCTTTCTCTGCCCTGATGTGCTGCCCGGCAAAGCCTCCCTGGGCACAGGGCTCCCAGCTTGGGTACAGCCCGTATATGAATCCTTCACCATGACTTACGTTGAGGCATAAATAAAAATCAGATTGGTCCCTCTCAGGTGCACAAATAAAAATTTTTAAAAAAAAATCACACACCATATTTTTCTCATCAGCATCAGCAATTATATTAAAGCTGAGATTTGTAGAAAACATTTCCACCATAGTTATGTTAATGCCAATTACCTTTTCAATGAGGAAGGGAAGCAAGGGCATAAATTATCTCCAGTACAATTGTTTAGCCTCCTGGATTTGATATTTACAGACATATTACAACATGACAATATGGGGATGTTAATGGTTCTATTTTCCTCCTTGTAAATACTATTAAAACAGATCTGAGGCTCAGCTAGGGAGATTAAAGAGTGGAATAAAAATATACAGCATTATTGATGCTAACACACTGTTTTGAGGTGGTTTTGCTCCCTAAATGCTGTTTAATTACAATAGAAAAAAGTGCTTGAACAAGCTGTTCATCAGACCCGTAGGAGTACATTTTCAGCAACACTTTATGGTTTAGGCATCACAAATAGTCTTGTTTTAGTATTTTTTCTTGCAGATAAAGATCAAGGAAACAAGTGGAAAACCAAAATATTGTTCACTATTAAATAATATAATTTCCTGTCATGCATTATTTAGAAATAGAAGTTCATTTTCTTTTGCAATTTTTTGCCAACATATGCCAATCACTTATACAATAACATTTCTGACTGATGGTTGGTTGTTGTCATTAGTTGTGTTCAGCAATTCTGAATCATACAGGCATAATGGCAGGAAACTGGAGAGCTTGAAATAGGAATTTGCTGGCAAAGTCTGAGCAGGTTTCTGACCTACCGGTGATCTTTATAAACATCTGGTAAAGATTCATTTCAGAGCGTTGTCCTTCTCCAGCTATATTGTTACTGGTTAGAGGCATTCTCTGAGTGAAAATCACAGAGACCTAGGACCAGAGTGCCCTCATGTTAGTTGTACTGTGACATGAGATACAAGTGATCAGACAGTACAAGAGCACTGCTACTCTAAAGTGTAAAAGACAGTTTTGAATAAATACCAGGAGGCAAATCTGCATGTACTCTGTGGATAAAAAACCTGATATATTTGATGAACTCTTAAAATCCATTTTCAATACCATGCATTCTCTATTCTTTATTGCTGGTGGTTTATTCTGAAGATCCATAGTTGCTAGTCTGGCATTCTGTTATGAAGTAGGGTCATGTACATGAAATATTTATTTCGGGGGAAAAGACTGCCTTTTCAGTGAGGTAAAGAGATTTGAAAGGAAGTCAGAATTTATTTTAGTTCTTGCTAATGATTGGTTAAATAGTACAAATATATAATTTTGTGTTTTGAGTTGGTGTTTTTAATAAAGAAAAAGGTATTGGAATCCTAAACTGATGTGGGAAAAGGAGAGGTTATGTTATGGATAAGGGTAAAAAAGGCAGAGCAGAGTGCTTCTCACACAGTAACTGTTTTTGTAGGTGGATGCAGAGGTTTGTGTATTAATACAGTTTATGGAAAGCAGGGTTCATAAATGTCAACAATATTATTTTTGTTTCTTCATGCATCTTCAGGAACTGGCAGCCATCTAATAATACTCTCTAAATCATTTCATCTTCCTGAGAGCTCTCTTGTTGCAGCTTTCATCTGTCAAGCCAATTAGTGATCTGGGCCTAGTTCAAATTTTTGCTATATGTTTTTACCATGTGATGAGTTGCTGTTTGCCACTGAAACACCGAGCTAGTACTTTCTAGTGTTCAAGCAAACTGAATAATTTCCCATTTTACACTTCACAAAGTAGAATTTAATTTGAAGCAAGGTCTCTTCAGTTCTGGTTGTGCATAAAATACTAATATGCATAAAATTATCATGGAGGAATTTCTGTGATGCAGTGTTAATGAATAATTATTTGAATTCTTATAACACCCTTTATTTAGCCATAGAATTCTTCTTTAATGACCAAAGAATTGCACAACTATGTCCATGTTTCATATTAGATTTTTTTTTGGTGGAGTTGGTGGTAATGTTTTATGAATGAATAATTATACATTTGGTCTTTTTATACTATATGAAATATAAGTATCTGACTCATTGAAGTTCTGGCTCTCCAGGGCATGAATTAACTACTTGTAAAGAGAAATTAAGGCTTAAGGAACACAAGTGGTGGTAGATAAAATTGAGTTGATTTTTAAAGTATTTATCTTAAATACTTTGGTAAATAAATTTTGTAAAAATAAATGCAAATGGGTATGCCTTCATGCATAGACGATAGGTTTTTCTCATTTTTATGAAATGTTCATTCTAAATAAAACAATAGAGAGAGGTAACTTTTTCTCCTGGTGTTTCCAGGAGATTTTAAATACCATAAACAAAATTTCTCAGAAAACTCATAAATTCTCTGTGTTTCAAACAACCATTCCTTCATCTCATGCATACTTTGTTAGCTAGAATGAAAACATTTGTTGAAATTCCTTTATAGGGAAGGGTGGTTAGTGATTAGAAGAGCTTCTTCCTAAAAATTTCTATAGGTTTGCTGTGAATAAACTGACAACTTTGGCAAGATATCCTCATAGACTGCTCTGCACATAACAAAAATCTCATATTTAATAAAGCACCACCCGATAAAAGAAACCAGACATATCAATTACTAGACCAATACACTAAGATTTACTTACTTACAAAAAGGGTAAGACAGATGATTTTCTCTCTTTGTTTCTTTTCCCCCAGAAATCAAATAGAAAAAATAATTAGCAATTGAATTATAAAGTTAAGATTACCCCACTCTTTCTTTTTGTGTATCCAAAAATATTTGCAGAAAGATACTTGCAAATTAGTCTCCCCTGCCTCTGAGGCAATCTTAAGAGATTGCGCAAGGACTTAACTTCCAAATCACTGCACAGCCTCCAGCACAGAAGATAAAATATGTTGTGATTATGGTTCAAATAGCTGACTGTTGCATGCTGAAGGCCCACCTTTTAATTGCTGCTCTAAAGGATGCATAAAGGAATTAGTAATGAAATAGCAAACTAGTCTAGCATATAATGCTGTGGCCTGTACGTAATAATGAGTATAGCAGCTGGCAGACAGTGCACATGACATTAGAAATTAGAATATTTTGGCCTTCCTTTTTGGTCTGCTGTAGAACAGAACTTCAGTGCAAAAGGAATTCTACAATGCTTAAAGACAAACTTACATAAGCAATTAAACCCAGACACACTGCATGCTGACACACTCACATTTCACATCTTCACATCTTTTGCATTGACATTGTTTCTTCGGTAAACTTATTTACCAGCGTACCCTTTCTTTTGCATGAAAGATGTACCATTTTTGTATTCCTTATCAAATACATGAGCTGTTAACTTGAATTTTAACCCAGTAGCAATTTCTTAGGCATAAATATTTTCATTCTAATTTATATAATTTACCTTCCAATATACCTTTCTAAAAAAATCTTCTTTTTCCTTTACAAAATATTGTTTTGCAAATGGATTTTTATGGACATAGACTCATGCATTGTTTATAAAACTTATTCATCATAGCATAGAAGAAGCAATTAGAGAACTAGATGAAAAAAAGGGCACAAAATTGTAGTACTGTTGAATATAGTTGCTTAGAAATCTGCTTTAGAGTAAGAACTGTATTTTTAACTGTTTACTTTTAAAAATACTTTGGTGCAGTGTGATGCTAATAGAAGGAAAAGACAATTTTGCAGGGTAAATCTAAGCAACATTTAAAAGGAAAATATGCACCAAAAAACCAAACCAAACCAAAACAAAAAAAACAGAAACAAAAACAAACTTTAGCCAAGAGATTTGGATTTAATGTAGTAAGATTCTGGGTCCATTGCAGTTCTTAGTGTCCTTAACTACTTGTTTTAGTGAGAAGTGTGGAATCATCAGAAGATTCTGCTGCCTCACATAAAGTTGTTCTGTTTGTACAGGTATTAAAGCACACTATGCAGACAGAGATAATACGTCCAACAGCCAATCCAGATGGCAAAAATACAAAATCTATAATAAAGATTCAAACTATAAGATTGTTTGGGTTGGAAGGGATCTTTAAAGGGGCCTAGCTGAAGGTCCCTGCCATGGACAGGGACATCTTCCACTAGATTAGGTTTCTTGCTTCCCCATACAACCCTGTCTTGAACACTTCCAGTGATTGGTTATCCACAGCTTCTCTGGGCAAGTCTTTTTCTACCCTCACTGAATACATTTCTTCCTTATTTAATCTAAAGCCATCTTTTTTTCAGTTTAAAGGTGTTGCCTTTTCCTCTCACTACAAGCCTTGGTAAAAAGTGTTTCCCCATCTTTCTTAGAACCGTAGAATCAGAAAGATTGGAAAAGACCTCCAAGACCCAATCTCTGACCTATCACTACTACTTTTTAGAGACCATAGCACTAAGTGGCATGTCTAGCCATTTCTTGAACACTTTCAGAGATGGTGGCTCCACCACGTCCGTAGGTAGCCTGATGCATTGCTTGATACCATTTTGATGAAAACTATTTCCTGCTTTCCAGTGTAAATGTCCCCTAGTGCAACTTGAAGCCATTTACTGTCATCCTTGCTGCCTGGGAGAAGTGAGCATCTCCCATCTTCCTACGGCTTCCTTTCAGGTAGTTGCAGGGAGTGAGAAGGTTTTCTCCAGGCTAATTATAAGTTCCAGTGATTCTCTAGGCTAATTACAATTCTCCCAATCCTCTTATGTGCTCCTTTGAGTATTGAAAGTGCCTTCTCCGTGCCTTCTCTTCTGCAAGATGAGTAACTTCCATTGTTTTAGCTTTTCTTAATAGAAAAAATATTCTAGCCCTTTGATTATTTCTGGTCTCTCCTCTGTATACACTCTGACAGATCCATGTCTTTTTTGTGTTGGGAACACCAGAGCTGGATCTGGTACCCCAGGTCAACTCACACCACAGCAGAGGAGAAGAGCAGAATCACCTCCCACAACCTGCTGGCCATGCTGCTTTTGATGAAGTCCAGAAAACAATTGGCATTTCTGGTAAATGCCTATTGCTGGTTCATACCTAAGTTTTTATCTGCTAATATCCAAATTTTATCTCCTCAGGGCTGCTCATCTCCCAGTCTTTAATGCTACTATCTATTGTCCTGGCTCAGATGCAGGACTTTGAACTTGACTTTGTTGAAAATCTTAAAATGTATAATGGTGCATTTATGCAGTCTGTAAAAATCCCTCTGAATGGCATCCCTTCCTTCTAGCATATCACTGCACTGCTCAGCTTGCTACGTGTGGTGGGATGACCTGGTCTGCATGCCTACCAAATTGCTCTACTACTCCTTTCTTAGACAGAAAGGGATAGAGAAAATAAGATGGGAATACCCCTTCTGGGTCAAGATAAAGGAAATTTGAAAAAAGGAAAAGTAAAAGTCTTACATGATGAACCAAAGAAAACAAAAGTTTTTATTTTCTACTTCTCATAAGCAACAACCAATAACTTCCCAAGAAGCAGGACTTCAGCACACTAACTGGTTGTTCTGGAAGCAAACAATGTAAATAGCAAATCCACCCCCTCACCCTGGGGGTGTAGGTAACCTCACACATGCACCCTCCCTACCACCTCCTTTTTATCTTTTATTGCTGACTGGACATCATATAATATCGAATATCACTTTGGTAACCAGCTGTACTGGCTGTGTCACCTCCAAAGATCCAGGCCACTGAAGGGTAGGAATGGGAGAATGTTGGAGAGATATTGCTGTACAACACTGCTCAGCAAGAGTCAAAACACTGGTGTGTTATCAATACCTTTACAAATCACAATGCTTTGAAGGCTGCTCTGGGGAGAATTACTTCATTTTAGCTGGGCTGTGCCATCTGCAAACTTGCTGAGGGTGCACTACTTTCCACTGTGTATGTCATTAATAAAGATGTTGGACAGTACTAGCCCCAGTAGAGACTCCTGACAAATTTCACTTGTTACTGATCTTCATTGGAACACTGAGCTGTTAACTGCAGCTCTTCACATGCGAGCATTCAGGTAATCCTTTCTTATCTGAGAGTGCACCCTTCTTCAGTAAAACCATATATTTCCAAATTGACAGCAAGAATGTTGGGGAGGACCATATTGAAGGCCTTATGGAAGTCAAAGTAAATTCCATCAGGTCCTTTTCTCATCCTTTTCCAGAGCAGACATTCCACTATAGAGGGCCATCATTTAATCAGGCACCATTTGCTTTTAGGGAAGCCATTTTCGTGTCTTTCATGTTCCTTGAGATACATGCCAGGAGGACCTGTTCCATGACTTTAGTAGGCCTGGGGTAAGACTGACAGATTGGTATCTGTCAGCAAACATCTGCTCTATGACTGCTTTTGTTAGTTTGGCCTCTAATTTTCAGCCATATACTCCAGATCGCTGCTAGGCTGTTTTGTGGTGGCAATGGGATTCATATAGAAATGGAAATCATCCAATCATCTTTTCAATCATAGAGGGCAACCCCTTCACCTTGCCATCTCTGTCTGTCATGGACAGAGAGGCCAGCCTCTTCCAGCTGTCTGTCCTGAACAGTTTTAGTTTGAAGTTTTGGATTAGATTAGTTTTAGATTTAGATTTAGATTTAGTTTTAGATTGAAGTGCTCCAATAATGTGGTTCATTCCACCAAGTCTCAGTGATAACGATCAGGCCATAGTTTTCCAGATGCACCAGATGATGGACCAATGTGACATTTCAAAATGCATTGGAACCCTTCAGGTCATTCCAAAGAAGGTAAAAGGATAACAAAACTGTTCTATAAGGAAATCCCATTTCCAAGATTTGTGTTAGATTTTTAGCTTCATCAGTTACACCTGACACAGTCAAAAAGAATTTGGATATCCCTTGAAGTCATTAATGTTTCTTGTTCAACAGAGCAATGAAATGGTGGACATAGACAAGGCAGCTCTCAAGAGCCAGGTCTCATAGGATTTCAGAAATACTTGTTAACATCTACATTTCTGTAGTTTATATCCATATTGAATAATCTTTTTGCTACTTCCATGGAAGAAGCTCGTAAAGTGTGGTTAGGCCACTTAAATAAATTACTATTGATAGTATTGGCACAAAGCAGGTTTTAATATTAAATTGTGAAAGTGCAACTTTAACAGTGTTTGAACACAAAGTTCACTCAATTGCTTACTACAGAGTTGTGGTGGTTTAATATCAGCAGGAAACTGCACCTCCAAGAAGTCAATCCTATTCCCCCAAACCCCTCCAGTAAGAGTGAAACAAAGAAAGAGACTATGGATTGAGACAATTCACTGAAAGCAAGAAGCAATAGACAGTAACAGCGGCAATATTAATAACAAAAGTGTAGAAAAAGAGAAAGTGCTTTACACACTAAAGATGTTCGCTATCGTGACTTAATTCCACGTGGCCAGCAAGACAGAGACAAACTGGGGGACACTTCCCAAGGGTGACACCACATGGACCTCAGGACAATGACATGATGATGGCCACTCCTGTGCTCAGCACTACCTGGCTTCCTGGGACAAAACCATGATGATGGGTGCTTCCACAGCTAGCTTTTCCCAATACCAAGCCTGGGAAAACAAAAAAAAACAATAACGGACAAACCCCCGTCAATCAAAAGGACAATCAAAAGCTAGATTGTCCTTGTTGCACTGTGATGCCCACAGAAGCTCAGGCTCAGCTAGGATTTGCTAAAATTTTAACACTGACTTTATTATAGATTCACAATAGCAACGTTAATACTATAATTCGTTCACATGCACACACAAGACGTAAAAAATGCATAGATTTATATCTATTTGTATAAAGATACCCATCAAAAATTCCACTCAGATTCAGTGAAATACATAAAATCCCATCATATTTCTCAACAGGCATGGGTTATACCTCAAGGACTATGTATGTTCGTGGGAGTGGGTAGCCAACTAGGACTCATCATCAATGAAAGGTCTTTTGGGTATTAAAAACTTAAGCTTCAAGTGAACTCAAAACTTGAGCATTAGTGAGCTCCAAAGGGCATCCCACTCAGAGGGATGTGCTGCTACAGCCTGCTGAAGTCCAGGAGAGCTCAAAGGATCTCCCTTAGGGACCCCTGTTATGAGATGCTTGGCTTTAGTCACCAATAAGATTCCATCCTGGTCATAAACCAGGTTGGTAACTACTGGATTTTTTTTTTTTTTTCAAAAAAGTCCAATAGCTATGGTATTGAGCTATAATTCAGGTAAGCTATTTGCTAAGGGTGAAAAAGATAGCTGTTTATTCTTTTCTCCTGACCTTGGTTAGGCAACTGATATTTTTTAAAGTCAGAATTATTTCCACCTTAACCATGCAAGAGCTTTTGCTGTGGTCAAGGATTCTTCACTACCCAGTTGGTATTATAAAGGTGTGCCTCATCACTCAGATAGTTTGATCAAGGCTTATCAGGAGCTTCTGAGATCCTAGAGCAAGGCAGAGGAGGGAGTAGAGGAAGCACCACCACGTAACAGATTATGCCTGGCCTATATCTCTGGTAGAAGGTCACAATGTTGATGAATTTTCATGTTTCTTTCCTTCTCCATTTATTTCTTAATCGAAAGACCTGGAGTGAATGGTATAGAGTGGACATGATGTCAGTGGTGACTTTTTCCTCTTCTAAAACCAGCAAAATTTTTTTCCTTTCTCTTTGCCTGTCAGCAAAGCTGTCTGAAAATAAACCATTGCTTGTTTTCCAGTACATTTCTCCTACTGAAGCAATTTCTTCTTCATCACATCCTTGCTCACTATTCAGAACATTTTCTCTTTCAGCCTGTTTTTCTTCCTGGACAACACAGGCTTAAGGAAGTATGTACAGACACAGATGCAGTAGTTCTATAAAAGAACAATGCAATAATAATCAGGAAGTCAATTTTTTGTCAACAGATTAACAAAGTAAAATGGCTTTTTCTTTCACTACAGTTCCCATGCACTATATCAATAAGCAACAAGTACAAACAGTAACTTACTATGACATTAAAAACAGACAAAGAATAAAACTGTGGAAGTGGTAGATTACCTTCCCTTGTATCTAAACCCCAGATGACAGAATCAGAGAACAATACTCAAACAAAATGTGGACTATCTTTAACAGGTTAAAAAGGTGGAGAAAGACAGCAAAATTGAATAACTCAAGAAAATAATTTGTGAATTTGTGAGATGCCAGCTTCTTGTTCTGATGCATCACAATAAGCAATGCAGTTTTAGACTCATCTCTGCTGCCTGACACAAATGCAAAGAGTATCCGAGCACTGGTGACCAGAGCTCACTGTAACTGCCTTTTTCCTTGCCCTTGATCTTTTTCTTTATACCCACCCACTGCTTGTTTATTATTTCTTCCCACACAAAACCTGTAGTCCTTGAAGAAGTAAATGCAGAGATTTATGGAGATGATCTGTGTAATATACAGGTAAGTCTGGTTTTCTCCTTTTTAGATAATGCACAGCATTCAATAGGATAATGGCAACCTGGTAAGGAAAAATACAATTCATGTGGCAAGGGCTGTAAGCAACCAGAAGCACAGTCAATCACTTCTCTGCAGCTGCTGTGCCAGTTGCTGAAGGACACCTGGCACTAGTGGAGGATTCATGAGCCAGAGTGTCATGCTCTTTACTCAAATTCATGAGCCAGGCCATGAAGGGGTTGTTGAGATTGCCTGCCATTCCCAGCAACATGGTTGTGCTACTGGCTTTACACAGCAGTGCTACCTGACAAATTCTAGAGCTATGCTCTCTGGGAGGCCCCTTTAACCACATAACAAGAGTGATTAAATTCCTGCAGTATTCCACAGTGTCTAATAAAACATGAAAGAGAAACTGCTTCCCTTTGGTGCAGAACCCAGATATGTTGGCAAGATAGGGGGCATGCAACAAATAAGCACATAGCGCTATGAGCAATCCTGCTGTGCAAGGCAATGTCTTGAGAGCTTGAGAATTGAGCATCCTTATCAATGACACACAGGTGGCATGGATCACAAACAATACCCCAGGCTAGGCATACCTCCAAGACCAGGTTTTGTGCTATCAGTCTGCCTTTACTTAACTGTGAGGTGAGGTAGTGGGCACTGGAAAGTTGCACACTGTTGTATTTTTACTACTTTATTTTTTATTCTCCATACTCAGTAGATTAATATTGGTTGTCTGGCTAATCAGAAATACAGGTAAATTTCTGAACCCAGAATCATATCTAATGTTGAATGGGATTCATTCAACAGTTAGAACTGTGACTCTGCTATGCAGCAGACTGTGAATTGAATTCAGTTATCTATGTGTTGGCTTTCTACAGGAGGAGATTGAATAACACCAGAAATTCCGCAAATAGGCAGAATAAATATATTAAAAGTAAAGATTCTCAGTCTCTGTAACAATAGAGGTCAATCAAGAAAATAAACTATTAAAAACTATCTTTTTTTCTCTGTGAGAGTTATTAGGCTGTTTTTTACATTGTCCAGGAATCACTTGTTACCTAAATGCAATTTAGGAGGAGGGTGAGACAGAGTTAATGCAGAGCTCTGGCTACAATGATATTCAAGACAACACAGACCTGTGGTACAGGAATTTCCATCTCTTAAGATTTTGTGTTCGGTTTCATACTACAATTATGGACTTATATTAATTTTGAAGTATAGGTCACTTAAAATTATTTCCCCTCCTCCTAAATTGCATTTAGGACCTCTATTAAATTGCATTTTTTACTTTGTTGGTGCAGTGAATTATGTTTTTGCTTTGAAATAATGTCTGTCTTTCAAATATTGTTGAACAGAGACAGAATATGCTGAAGTCTTTAGTTTTCAAGACATTTTTTATGGATCTCTTACTATCTCAATTAAGGTGAGTGATCTAAACTGAAATCAAGAGTAGAGAATATTCAAGTCCCCAAAGAATTAACTGCTAGATTCCAGCTGAACATTCTCTTCTCTTCTTTCTTAGCTGTTCTAAAGGCAAACCTCTTAGCCTAGAGAGCTTGAACTTTCTCTGCACTCTTAATTGGCATCTTAAGGGATTGTTAAATATGGGTCCGTTCAATCTTCTGTCAGTTCAGTCAGGCCTTTGAAATTATATTTTCTTTTCTAGCAATGGAGCCTCTCACATGTACCATCATCTAGCATAGTTTCAACTTACTACTTTATAGTAGCTTAGCTATTTCCACCATTTGATTTGGACAACAAAATTATGTATTAGTGGGATGTACATTATAAAATAGCGCATCAATTTAATGCCCCAGAAAACTTAGATTTCACAGTACCATGCCCTCAAAACAAAGTAAAGCCAACATTTGCAGAGGTAAAAGCTTGACAATGCTTCAACTGCTGCAGAAAACTGCTGAGCATGTGGGAATTGAGTCCATGTATAAATATTACATACCCCAAAACTCTGTGTAAACATCAGAAAGAATGTGGCTTAAATTAACAAGAAAAGGAGTTTGTGATAAAGAAGGCACTCCCTAGCCCATTAACCAGACACTCAGTTAAGAACAATCTTACACATGTGTTTTCAAACATTTGGGCTGCGGGGTTTTTTTGGTTGGTGGTGGTGGCTTTGGTTTGGGTTTGTTTTTTTGGGTTTTGGGTTTTTTTCTTTTTAAAAATCTGTCAGATTCTTCATGGTACTTAAACATAGTTTAAAGTATTTCATTTCCTTGGTGGTTTCCTTAAAGTAAATCTTTTATGAAAGTCTCTACAAGTGTTGTATTATTTATCTGAAGCTAGTCTCCCAAACTGGTCTTTTGGATGCATGTGCAACTAGGCATACTTCTTAAACCTGACTTCTATTAAATCATAATTCATTTCAATTCTCCTTTGCTCACTTCTTGAGTAAACAACCATGTTCATTAAAAGAACCCCACCAAGTTCTGTACTTATGATAAAAAAGCTTGTATTAGGTATTTTGATGACAGTGAGTTAGACATTGGTAAAAAAAATGCCAGGTTTTAGCCTTAAAGACAACAGGGCATAGATTGTAATTAATAATTGCTTTACAAAGCATTTATATTTTAAGTACATTGTTTTAACTATGTCAGGATGATATTTTCCCCCAAATATTATTTGAAGCAGATCTTGCTGTAGCATGGATTACTGTTTAGGTAGATTTCATTCATGAAACTGAATGACCATTTTTGCACATAACTGCCACTTGTCTTCTGGTGCCTAAAAATGGCCCACTAATTAAAGACATATATGACTTCTAGCACACACATAGAGATAGTATTCCACAGCTGAGCAAAGTATCAATTTTTTTCTTTTAGAGAAGTAGCAGTCTGCCTGCCCTAGTTCTCTGAATAGACTTGACTTCTTTTCTTTATACATAATTATGTTTGACATTAAAAGTATAACTTCCCATGGGAGAATGAACTCCACATTTCAGCAGTCAGAGGAGACAGTATAAAATAAATATGATTAACACTTCAGGGAAAAACACAATCATATAAAGGATTTGTTTTTCAGTCAGTCCTGAATACATTCTAATTAGCTTTGTTTTTTCCTGTAGGGCTCACTCCTGATTACACAGTATCATAATTTTTTTCCTAGATTCAGTATTTGCACTAAGAAGTAACTCTAGGAATTGCAAAGACTCATATATAATTTTTTATTTTAAAATGTTTGGTTTGATTTTTTTTTTTTTTTGCTATCTCCTACCTGTTATCTTAACTCCTTTTTCTGTGTTTTCTACTACTCTTTAGCATTTAAGGATTCTGTCTTATTACAAAACACAATACATTAAAAAAAAAGTTGAGATTAAAACATTAATTCTGAAAACTGTTCTAATGCACTTTTAAGGTAAACACAGCATGGGCTGTGTGCTACAGGGGTATTAATATTTTCTAAAAATTTAAAATAACATGAGAAGTGACATTATATTGGCAAGGCTAGAATATGGAGATCTGCATCACAGATCTTTCTCAGCTACTGTTTACTGATGATTATGTGATGTTGGTGACATCCCTTCATTTTTTATTGGCCAGCACTTATTATGGCTGGCTATTTAAGATTGCACAAGTACAGCAAAATCCTCAGATGAGCAAGACAGAGGTTTCAGGATGATTTCCTTTCTAGAAAGAAGGTCAAGGCTGATGAAACTCGAGTAAATCCCAACTGTGTGAGAGCTCGGAAGAAAGTAATAATAGACATTTCTGTTCATCAGTGCTCTCCTCCTCATTTTGTTTTCAATATGTCCTTTTCTTAGTTACCTGATCCCTGCTTCTTATTTCATCCCTCTCCTCTGTGTACATCTTAGGTCCAGATCTCTGTGATCACTCACAACACCATCTCCCTTCTTTCCCACCAGCCTTCAGTTCTAATTTCACTTTTTTTCCACCACTGTCTCACCCCTGTCAGGTCTATCATTCGTTTCTCTGCTTTGTCACTCATGAAGCCTGGATACCAGAAAAGAGACATCAAATTCTTTAATGAGGCCTCTTTTCTGCCCTTCATACTGATACCCCAGACCAGTGAAACCCCTACAAGTATAGACTGTAAGTGACTCATTTGGAGGATTTGATTGCCAAGTTCTTTAAGTTGGTTCTGATGATAGGTGAAGATTGATCTTTCAGATGCCTTTAATTTACCCAACTTGCTTAATTATAGTCAAAGAGGTGGTTCATCAAGAGCTTGGTTCCCTTGACAATTTTTCACTTTTTTACTGAAAGACAGGAAAGATAAGTGAGCAGCAGTGGATCGGGGTTGGTTTTTTAATTTTTTTTAAACAAATTAGAAACATGTTTATTTTAAAATTTTCTTTGCAAAATTTTTCATCAAACACAGAGAATACTTAACTTCAAACAGTCAAAAGTTTGCCTATGTTTATTAAAGATCTGGAAAAACAATCCAGCAGTGAGGCCTCTTACATAGTTGTAGGCTAAACCTACAAGATTCAGACTGCTTCCTAATCTTGGACAATGTACAAAGATGAAGGAAGATAACCTACAACATTTTCTGGCTTTTGCAGACAGAAACAACACAGAGAGAAGGAAGTATATAAATCAAAGAAAGGAATTCCACTACAGGTAGCTTCTCCAAAGCTGAAAAGACTATCTTTTTAGGGATAGTAATCAGACAAAGTTATATTGGAAGTACTTTTCTCTAGGGCATTGATTTCTTTTACCATAAAAGTGTATGTCATAGATATAGTCTAACCTGGAAGAATGTGTCTTGACCAGTCTGATACTCTGAAAAATGTAAGAATAAGAGATCAGGTCCTTTTCTCCTGAAGAGGTACCATACTTCAGCAGTTTCAGCTTGCTTCAGGCATACTGCTTGGTCTTGCTCAGGAGGACATTAAAGAAAGCAGACAGAAATCTCCAGAGCCAGGTAAGAATTTCCCAAGCTTGCATTTTGTAAGCTGATTTAACCTTCTGAGTTTTTTCCTTTTTGTTCCTGAGTGTAGTTGGTAACCTTGTAATTATCTACATAGTTTTAGAACCGATTCTAAAGAAAAATCTATTGCCATTAATTATACAATCATTATTAATGATTTAGATATTGTGATATGGCTAATGCTGCAAATAGAATCACATTTAATCAGGAAGCCAGAGCAAAAGTTTGATTTCATGTCACAGACTTTAAACTACAGAAGTCCCGAGCACGATTACTGTGGTATGAAATCCATATGCATTTGTGTTGTTACCATGGCATAAAAAGAGTAATGAGCAAAACTGAACAGAACTTTTTTTAGTAACATATCAGTTATATAAAATAAATGCTTACAATTTCTCTTGTATAAAAGCTTTTTAATGCCATTTTAGAGAAGAACTGGAACATGATGCATCAGCTTTACTAAAGGGGATGGATAAAAGATGAAATAAAGATGAGACTCTCCAGAAAATAGCTTTCCTGACCTCATCTGGCTTCTTTCTTTCCCTGCAGAGCTGTATTTCCATGCTGTCCAGGATCATTGTTATAGCAAATTGACCAGCTAGAGAAATCTTAAATATAAAAAATACTGAGGTACTTTTCTGCTCTTCATGTGTGGGATGCATACAATTTGTTTTCCTTACTCTACAATATAAATATTTAAAAGTGAGATTGTGGAGATAGATGCAAAACTACGTGGGACACAAAGTACCTTAAATTTTCAATTTTCTTGTATCATTCATAACCTAAAAGCATGATGATTCAGTGATTCATAGTTGTCTTTTAACAGCAGCAGTTAAAAATGCAAGTGAATGTTTGCAAGCTTAGGGTCAAGAAAATGCAAACCATTCCTATGTTGACATAGTAAGACATATAATTCTGATATTACAATAGATAAAATATTTTCCTGTCTTAGAACAGTGTGTTAGAATAGATATATTGTATTATATTTTATAAAATGTGGTGAAATGAGAGAAAATACAGTGAAAATCAGAAAAAATAATATTTTTCCATTCATCTGACATGTAACAGTTGTGATTTTGACAATTTTCAAGGTATTGTCAAGAGATCTTTTAGTTTTATTTTTATGTCATTAACAGGCACAAAAGAAGAAATTTTAATGATTTTTCTATCTGTATCATTAATGTTTCATGCTATAGTAAACTTTTAAAGCTGGGAAACAAGAATGTTTTGATCATGCGCTACTGCCATGGTTAAAACCCAGTCAGACACAAGCCCTCTGCAGCTGATCACTCACTCCCCACCAGTGGGATCAGAGAGAGAATCAGAGGAGTAATAAAAGCTAGAAAACCTGTGGGTTGAAACAAAAACAGTTAAATGGGAAAAGCAAAAACCATGCACACAAGCAAGCAAAACAATGAATTAATTCAGAGTTTCCCATGGACAGGCAGGGGTTCAGCCAACCGCAGAAGAGCAGGGCCCCATCCTGCATGACAGTAACTTGACAAGAAAATGCCATCACTGCATATGTCCCACTTGCTCCTTCTTCCCCCCAGGTTTTTCTACTGAGCATGATGCCACATGGTCTGTAATATCCCTTGGGTCAGTTTGGGTCACCTTTCCTGGCTCTGTCTCCTTCCAAATTCCCAGGCACCCCCAGTCTCCTCACCAGTGTGGAGAAAGCCTTGGCTCTGTGCAAGCCCTGCTCAGCAATAACAAAAACATTTCTATACTATCAACTATCTGTTCAGTGAAAATCCAAAACAGAGCCCAATACCAGCCACTGGGAAGAAAATATTATACTCTACCTCAGCCAAAACCAGCACAGCTACCAAAAGGAGATGGCTGAATTTTATCCTTACCTACAAGATCATTGTGGTCTTAGTTTCAACAAGTGAAACCTACATTTATAATCTGGCATTTGTTTTAATTAATGTTTGCTTCATCTTTTTAACTCCCAGCAGAAATGCTATTTGTGGTACAGCATATCAGCATTGCTCAACTCTTCTCATTAGGTACTCCCATGGTTCCTGTCATTAGCAGGAAACACATAGACTCCAACCTTCCTCTTCCTCATGAATATCTGTTTTGTCCAAAGAGGAAGATTGTTCTCTATGTGTACTAACAGATGCCTAAAGCATGGGGTTTATTGTTCATGTGCACTGATGTCTTCTGATTATTTGCTCCTTATAACAAAAGAGTGCAGTTCGGCAGCTAGTTGCACAGAGAAAGACTGCCATTTTTTCAGATACACTCCAGGGAATCAAGGGAATAGACGAATTGCTGTAATGGTGGTATCTGACAGCCAGATATAAATTTCCTGGGACCTGGAAAAGGATTTAGTTGTGCACCTCTGCTCTGTAATGCGTGGTCAGTAAGTCCAGTATGACAAGAGATGAGCTGAAATTTCCTTAGCACAAGCAGTGACCAGAAGCAATTCACCTACTTCTCATTATTCCTTAACCCCTTTAGGACTTGGGGTAAGGGAGTGGAAGGGGGCAGCCAGGGGAGTGGTGGTGGATAAATGTTTAGGCAGAGGAACCCAGCTGAATAAATTGCATCTGTGAGCCGCAGATCACCTAAGATGGCAGATGAAGAATATATTACAGCATGAAACTTTTTAAAAAGGTGTGCTACATGGCTTCTCTTGAAGGATTTTGAAGATCATGTGCTGCTATTCTTCTCAGTCACAATCCCATCTCATTAACTATATAGTCATCTCTGTCATATGAGAGGAGCAGAGGCAAAATGCTGTTCTGCCCAGCATTGTTTAGCCACAAATCAAAAATTTGTCCCTGGTTCATCAGCACAGTGTGGAAGCACCCGCTACTCTACAAGGTATTCATGCATAACTTGTCTAGGCATAACATTCACCATGTTACCATGCAGGGCTGGCTGTTTGAAAGAAAGGTTGTGGAACCAGCACAAAGTGAACAGCAAAAAGTGGGCTGCAAAAGTCATCCACTGTTCCTACTGCAGTGTGTGAGCTAATATAAGTAGAGCAAGCTGCCAACTTCCACAGCTATGTATTTCCCCTCCCTGGAATTTAAAATAGATTTTTTTAATGCTGCACTAATCTGCTAAAATTGTAAATGCCAATAGATTATAGGCTGCATAATGAAGGGGAAAAAAAAGTTTATCTACTCTAGCAAAACTGGAAGTTTTCTAATTTTAGGTTGCTAATTTGACGCAATTGTTCTTCAAAGAGAGGTGACATCTCTGCTAGCTAATACAAAACACACCTAAGTTTCCTGGTCTGTAGATTCAATGACACACAGTTTATACTAGTTGCCCTTAGGCACAGCAGCAGTGTTACCACATACCCTTGCAAGGGTTTTGAGCTAGTTCTTGAAATGAATAGACCCTGAGATGCCTTGAAGGTAAAGGATGAAAACTGGGTTGGCAGAGAAAGCAGAGGGATAGGTCATGGATCCCTTTCACTTTTTGGTTTAAAACTTTGGAAAATACAAGTAATTCTCAATTTTCATGCTCACATTTTTTAGCAATTATGAAATACAACTAAAACACATCCACCAACTCCAAAAATGTTGCTTCTGTGTGTGCAGAACATATGATGATATCCAGGCATATAGTTCATAATGTTTAAAAAAGAAAAGGCTAAAAGTCAGACCCCTTTTTTGGTATGTAAAGGCAATGGTTTTATGAGACAATATTTAAGGATTACAAGGACCAAGAAATATAATGTATGTTATTTAATTTGAAGTGCTTTCTATGTTCTCACAGTATCCCTGCCCAGTTTTCTCTGATATATGGATAACCTAAATATTACAACCTAAATATTCTTGTATTTCAATTGAAAGAGAAAGGAATTCATGCTAAAAAATGAATAGACTTATTTAATGTATCATTCCCGAAACTACCTATTCATGTAAAATACATGAATTGCAGGAGAAAATTCTATTCAGAGATACAAAGTGCTTCTTTGGGCAAACCTCCCATTCAGTACAAGTTTTTAGGTTTCTGCAGAGTTGTTTTGACATGTACACATACTGGATGATCTTCTGTTCATTGACATGACAACATACTTCTTGAGACCCCAAACATATAAAAAGAAATGGTCCATTTACAGGTTGAGGATCATTGAGAAGAATGAGAACCTTAAGTACCAGTTCACCAGATACATTCAGTAGGTTCCTTTCTAATGTGTCACACGTAGAAAAATAGAGATTGTAATTTCACAGGTTTTCTTCTCCTAGTTTACTTTCCCTGATTTATTACTAAGATTGTACTTTATTTCTAAGCTGAGATTCTTACAGATGGAATAAGGATAGAAATAGTAGGAGCAAAAATATAGCACTTAAAATATAGCCCAAAATTTTAAAGTCCTTTTAGCATACTAAGATGTGCAAGCAGAAGCTTATATTTGAGTGAAATTATGTAACAGCTTCCAAGGTGATTTAGGCATAAACTGTAGACTTTTACTTTTTAGCCAAAGAATATGAATGCAGTTATTAAAATATTTTTTGCTAATATATTTTAATTATGTTTATGATAGTGTTTTAGTTATAGGAGATGGTAAAATTGAGGAAAAAACATGGTTCTTTGGTTTTATTTTCACAATAACTTTGAATGCAGAATTTATTTTCTGGGAAAGATAAATTTCATTTTTTCTCATATCTTTAAAAATAATTTTTTAATATTGTTTTATAAATGCAGTATTAAGAAATCCACTTGGTTTTACACATTTCCATGTGGTCTTGAGCAAAAATGAACTCAAGGGTGTAATTAGAAGTTTTCATGAAATAAAGTTTCAACTGGCAGCCTTCATCAAAGAGAACTGTTCTGTTTAAGAGAGTTCAATGTCTCCATTTAATAAGACCAAGCCAATAAGACATTAATATAATAGCAAGACTAAATATTTTGTTGATTTGAGCATATATTTACTATGATTCTCCTCATAAATATTTTTTCTTTTTTTCATTTCTATAACTGCTTGTGTTGACTGTATCTGAACTGATGTTGTTGGTTAGTTTTGAAATGGACCCAAAAGACTTAGAGGACAATATCATTTTCAGAACCATTTTTTGTGCTGTGAAACTTAAAGATATACAAATACCAGGGTCGCTGATTGTCATCTTTAAGCTTTTGCTGGCCTGACCTTGTTTCACGCACAAACACAGTTAATTTCTGCCAGCAGTACGACTGCTGCATTACCCAGCTGAGTTGCGGTGAGCCACCTCCTCACATTGTTTTTTGGCCATGCTATGAAGGCTCTGCTGCATTCTGTTCTACCTGTGCTTCCACCAACCAGATAACTGATACTATTTGCCTATACCATCTTGCATAATTTAGTTCAACATTCTGTCACCTGAAATGGTTCTTTAGTCTACACTTAACTTTTGCTGTCATGGCAAGATTGTTCCTCATACCTGAGGTAACACATTTTATGTTTTCTGTGATATCTCTCCGTAAATTCCATGCTGCAATCTGTGGCACAGACCAATACGCTCTCAAACAGCACAAAAAAGTCTTAAGTGCTTTTGGAAAATACAAGACCCTTCACTAATAAGTATTGGAAAGCAGGCCAAATGAAAGTGTGCTTCCTCTCTTTTGCTTCTTACTCATGTGTTTTTCTGATGCTGTATCACTTTGGATAGAACTATGTCATTTCTGCAAGCAGTGCAGACTTGCCAGCCTTTTTCTGAAACATGCCAGGGCTGTAGTCCAAAGATTTATGGCTTATGCAATGATAAAGCTGAAAATGTAGAGGAGATGATAACTACAATCATCTGCATTTGAAAAAATCAAATTTTATATCTCCATACATGGGGATTTTATCATATTCAGGAGAGAGAATCTTATAAAATCACCTTAATATCACACGATGAGGGAAACAGAAAAACTGAGACAGTAAGTGCCTACAATACACTACCTGCACTGGAAGAGGAGCACACAACTACAATAGATTGCAGATGTATTGTTTCAACAGTGTTAATGGATTTTGGGTATTGACTGTTGCCAGGGAACCACAAATTAGAATACAACAGTGTTTCAAGGTCTAAAAAGATTAGTCTGTCTGAAAAAAAATCTTAAACAAACCCATAAAACAGTTTGATTCACTTCCCTGAAGCCCACTTGCTAATTTATATCTATCTTAAATAAGCATTGTTAATGTTGTACACATTCTCTCCAAAACTATATTTGCCTGTCCTTAATTTCAGAATTCTTATTGGAGTCTGATTGTTAGCCAGAAAACATAATACATGCAATTCATAATTTACATGTGAATAGGTGCTGTCCAAAAACAATGCAGCTCTGAATTTGAGAATAGACCATAGCCATGGACATTGCTGTTATTGACAAAAAGGGAAAAAAAAAAACAAAACCAAACCAAACCAAAAGTTCTAGGGGATTTACTGTGTGATCAGAATAGATCATTTATTTGGGCAAATAATAACAAGCACGGAAAATAATTATGAAAAAAATAAGAAAGACTAGGAGGTTAGGTAAAGTATGAAACTAGGTTAGGAATGCAGTAGCTCTATTCGACCTAACTATACACAGGACATAGTTTCTGAGAGTATTTCTTAATAAAAAAAAAATTACCGTGTGGGGGGAAAAAAATGGGACATGCTTCCAGCCCACATATTTTGGGGGGTAGTGTTCATCTGAACACTCAAAAGTTACTAATGAAACAGTCTGTTAAGACTGTTAATAATTGGCCAATTGCAATCATAAATCTTTCTAGAAGCCCAGTGTTGCCAAGGTAGATTACAAAAGGGATTCTGACAAAGTATACTTTACTATTTTCATAGAAACTACTAGGATGGTGCTGTGGGACAGGAAAAAATCGGGTACCATTTTAATCTAGCAACGTAAAAACAATGTATTAAGGACTATAAGAAACAGGCCTGTCTGTTTACTTCTCTCCTTTTAACTAATTTTTTTCATATCTTTTTTTTTCCATTTAAAGACAAATTTACTTCTTAAAGTCCTTTGTGCAAAACAAAGTCAATCAGTTTAGTAAGAACTCAAAGTTACCTGCTTTATTAATTGATGCAGGGAACTGTCAAAAAATATGTATTATGATTAAAAATGGTTCTGCAATACTCTTTGTAATGTAAAAGACAACCTAAAAACATTAGATTCTGCCTGCATTTCATCACTACAATGCACCTACAAAAGTTGACACTGATCAAACGTTAACAGAACACCATCTTCCTTTTTGTTAATAATTCTCTATTTCCCTTCTTGTGAGAGTTGAGATGGAGTAGTTAATTAAGGTCTAAGGTTAATTAAGACATGAGAATTTGGTGTAAGAGAGGGTAAATAAATGAGTATCAGTGCATCAGTTCCAACAGACAATCAAATGTTAAGCAATATGTCAGTTTGAAGTCCAGAATATCACCTCATTATAACCTGTAACTATTATATTTTTCCTTCCCCCAAACTCCTCAAATGAAGAAGTAATTTCTGAATGAAACATAAAACCTGTGGGCCTTAAAAAAGAAACTGAATAAACAGCAAATTTTCTAAAATTAACATTTCTCGTGTTATTGAAAGAGTATTCATTAAGGATCTGATTGTGGAGTTTTCTTCAATGCAAGAACTTTTCTTATCCATCTGGGCCTATTGCAGCTTTCTATATATTTTGTATTTTTTCCTTCAAATGAAAGGACCATGAAAAAATGCTAGAAGTGTTTGAAGGGATGCTTGGTCTTTCTGTTACATGTCCCTCTGATGACTCTCTTAGACAGTAGCTTGTTCAAAGCTTCTGTAGTCAACTGGAGTCTTGGCAGTGACTCCTCCTAGGCTGCATCCCTACAGTGCACATGTACACAACTGCAGCGCCTCAGAAAGAGATATGTCAATTCTATCCAGAATACTTCATCACATAGTTTTTGCTATTAGAATCATGATTCTGTCTGTTAAAATTAACTTTATTAAGAGGTTGTTCACTTCATCCAGTAAGGTGAATGATGCTTTTAATTTTCTTAGGGGGTTGATGTTGTGTTAAAAATGTGTATGATTACATGTACATTTATTTATATTAATGTATGTGCTATGTTCTATTTAGAGAAGCTACCTCGGAGAAGTTTCATTGCAACTGATTTATAACACAGTAGTATATATTTACCTCTATCATTTTGGAAAGATGTATTTTTCAATTGATCAAATGCAGCGAGAGAGGGAAACGGGAAGACCACTGCTATTAGCTTGTGGTATTTATCCAAACATGCACATTATAAAAATGGGCTAGCTGATCAGATGCTCTTTGTTTTGTGAAGATACTGGAAACTGCTTTGTCTCTGCATCACTTTCTCACAATATTTTACACATCTTTCTTTACAAGATCTGTATTAAAAACAATGGGGTGATGAAGCTGGGAAAAGATTAGCTGGGCAGCTGGACAAAGAAAGGTGGAATTTATTAATTAAATGTCATTTATCTTTGCTGTAAAGTTGATTGATATTGGATAAGCCTTGAATATATACTTTTACAGAAAAACATTGAAATTATTGTTTATAACACTTTCATCACATTTCTGCACTTGAAAAAATATGATAGAAACACATCTAGATTGACCTCACAAACTATTTCTTTAATGCTAACTATTTTATAATTCCCAGCTGTTTTATCAGTAGTTGTTCTGATCTAGTATAGGCTATAGCCTATAAAGAGCCAGTTGTGCCGTTCCATGTAGCAGGTCATACTGCTACTTCTTGTCAGTAATTTTTCAAGTAAGACTTCAATAGCCTAATTTTATATCGCAGAAATCTGATGAAAATTGATTTCCTGAAAATTAATTATTAGATCTACAATTGTTGTGAAACTCAGTGAGATATATTGCTTAACATATTAAGGATGAAACAATATAGACAAAAAATCACTGTGCATATTTCATCAGGATACTCTTTTCATTATGAAGAAACTATTCACTCAGTATTGGTTTTCTAAGCTGAGTTTTGCTTATTTGTCAGGGCTTGCTGACTTTCCACATGCTTTTTTAATTCCAAAAGAGGAGGTTTCTTATAAACAACAAATAAGTATGTATTTGTAGATACATGTTTACAAAGCACAGTTTTCTAACAGAATGTGAAAGCTTGGGTCCTGAGAAAGGGGTGTTCCACCCCAACTAAACTCTTTCTAAATGAAAAAAGAAAAAAAAAAAAAGAGAGGAAAGGAGATGGGAGGGGAGGGGAGGAAAAGAAAAAAGGAAAGGAAAGGAAAGGAAAGGAAAGGAAAGGAAAGGAAAGGAAAGGAAAGGAAAGGAAAGGAAAGGAAAGGAAAGGAAAGGAAAGGAAAGGAAAAGTTATTTTCAGCAGAACACCTGCAAGTTCCACTGAAATCAATGTACAAAATCCCATGACATTTTACTACATGAAAGCACAGGCAGAAGAGTAACACAACCGCAGTAACACAACCTCTAGGTTATTTCCATTAGGTTGATTCTTTTTCATATATTTCTAGTTTATTCAATTTTCTCTTCACTTTGAGAACACAATACAAAAGAGAAAGATACAAGAAAATAGGCAGACGGTAAATATTTTTAAAAATGCAATTTATTTTCCATGGAACTTCCTACAGTTCAGGAGATGAATTTTCAACTCTTTGCCCTACTCATAAAAAATTTCAACATTTATGCAATTAAATATAGGAAACACTATTTGCAAATAGAAATACACTCACATAAACACACAATAGTATCATCTAACAATTCAAAATAAATGGAAATTTAAAATCTAAACTATTTTCAGAAATTTGGGAAACCATACGTATAGTCCAGAAGAGATTATTTTGAAGATTAATAAAAATAAATCAAGAAGCCAGTCACAGTAGAAACGGTTAAGCCCATGTCCAAAAGGGAAACCTATTAGGTTTGGTATGTGTATAAGCAAACAAATCATGGAGTGAAAGGGGTGGTGCATAAGAGATGATGCCCATTGTAATAAAATGCATTTTCAGACAGAAATTTGGGCACTCATTTTCTCATCAAACATTTTGAGATGCCTGTTCTTAACTCTTACCATTGTCTTCATATTCTTCATGGAAGAACTTCAAAACAGCCTTTATGTCTTATGTACCATAGTAAAATAGCTAGTTTCAGGTTAAATTAGCATGGGTCTTTATTTAGAGGCAAAATGGAAATGTTCTTTTGCCTCTTCTCTTGATCACTGCAACCATATCACTGGCAGTATTTTTTACACAATCTGTGGCCTGCCTAATTTTCTGTGAGGATCTACATTCTGCCTAACCCAAGTGACAATCCATATCTATCTCCTCTGGGTTCTACCAAAGTTTGTTTTCAAGTATCTCCTGCATGTGATTTTTCTTTGCAAATATGGAGAATTTAGCTGTTTAGAAACTCCATGCGCTGATTCTATTTAACTCAATAGGTGAGCATTGTATTTCCATTATATAAAGTTTTTTTTTTTTTGGTTAATAAAATAGAATTTCAAAATTATCCTTAGGGAATACTTTACCATGTGCTTTAATATTTTCCTGTGGAACACTGAAAATTCTAGAATTATGCTTTCTTGCCTTACAGTAAAGAAACATTATATTGTGATAAAAATCCTTCAAGAATAATAATATATAAAAAAAACTCAAAGCCAAACAAAAAATCCAAAAGAAACAAACAAAACAAAACAAAAAAGCCTTGAAATACTGCAAAATAATTTGTCTAGAAAGATTTCAACAGTAATCCAAACTGAATGAATTCTAGGGAATCTTGCTAAGAATTTTAGAGGTTTAAATATTGTCTGGAGTGCTTTGTAGACAAGTTTTTAAGCTGATTTTAGCATTTTACCAATTGACAAGGTCACTATATTTCCTGTTCTCCTGCTAAAAATTTTCTATTTGCATGCAGTTGTTTTTCCTCCTCTTCTAGGTATTACATTTTCTCTAAGCCCATGAGCAGTATTAATCAGATGGAATTCTAGCAGAATGTAAAACTTGATATGAAATTACTGATATTTGTTTTATTCCAATTTGCTGTGTATGGAAAAAAACATATTTTGTAGTTACTCCTATGCTAGTCTATTTCTGTTCAAGAAATTTAATGTAAGCTGTTTTAGAGAACTGAGAACCCATATAAAGATTTTACTCACTTGTTGGTGTTTGTGTCACACACAGGACAAGAAAATTATCTGTAAAAAGAAATATCCTGCTGTCTGTGAGAAAAGAATATTTTGTACATTTACCTGAACTCTTAGAGAATTAGTAAACAGTTCTTTCAGCATATGTTTTTGATGCTTTGCTTGTACAGTGTGTTTCCAGTCACCTTTCTATGCTCTTTTGCCTTTTCTTTTCACAGTTTATCTCAATGAGCATTTTTTTCAGTTGCTGCATACTTGATAATGCAAATAAAGAAACAACAGCTGCACATCTATTTTCTATATCCAAATGTATCCAGAGGCCAGGTAGTTATGTAGAGATGCCATACATTATTTAAATTATGGTTTGGTTTTTTTTTTTAGTGGTGGTTTTTTTTGAGGCTCTGATTTTGTGCTTTGAGGGTGACAATTTGTGATTGTCTTTACTTGGAAAGGTTATGTTCATGAAAAACTGGATATTGCCATTTTATGTTCATCCAAAGTGAGTAAATGATACAAATTTCTTAAATGTAGTCATTCACTTCCACTGCAATGGACAATGTCCTTAACTCTGAGTTGACTAAATCTTCTGGATGGGCACAATAATGAATCTCTGACTCTTCAAGCCATCACCAAAAGCCAACCAATCCTGCATCTCAAAGGAAGACTGGCATATTCTAGAATAAACAGTAATTGAAAAAAAAATATCTCTACCAGATGGTTTCATAGTTTAAAAGGAATAGATTTTTAAGAGGTGAAAAAAATTATTGATTCTGATAGTGCTTTGAGACATACTTGAGGCTTTGACAATGACCATCTGAAAAATCAAGGTCAAGAGTTAAGCATGAACACTTCATTAAATTTTTTAATACTCTAAAAGATAGACAAGTTTGAGAAAAAGTAATCTATTCTCACAGTGTCCTCCAGGGTGGGTCAGGATCCTTTTTTAATTTTTTCCCCAGGTAAAAACTTACAAATTCCTGTCTCTGGAAAGGATTATCTACATTTTGAGGGAACACACCTGGAACACTCAGAGAATCCAGGTGCTGTTGCCAAGCCTGTGCAAATTTTCCTACTCTGTTTCTCACTACATGCTCTATCTTGTTAATCAGATAAAAGCAACTTAAAGTCTTTTATTGCAAGGAGAAAATTATCAAACGGTAACCCTTTGGAATGGTTTGTAGGAATTTTTCTCTTTTTTTTTTTTTTTTTTTTTTTTTTTTTTTTTGCTTACCTTTGAATTCAAATAATCTGTAACTCCAACTGAAAATTGTAATTATATTGTTCACATTCTACTTGCCTGTTTGTGTACTAAAATTCCCTACACTCTTGAAAATTCAGTTCAGCCAGCCATCTTGAAAATTCTAGATATGATCCTGAACAGAAAGAGTCATAACTGAGTTAAAAACTTTGGGTTTTAATTACTTAATTTTCCTATTTTCTTTATTTATCTGAAGTTAATGTGTGTTCTCAGCATGTGTGCTTGTCTACAAAAGACAGAAGTTTTGTACAAAATAACGTAAGTTTTTGTTGGTTTTTTTTAGAAGTGCATAATGTGAAGGATATTATGATCCTACCTCCACATTTTCAGTTATGCACAGAGCAATATTATTTCAGTATTTATAATTATTTACATTATTCATCTTCAGTCTCTTGCACAAGGTGAATATAAAATGCTGTTTAGATATACATTCAACTTCACTTCTGGAAACAAAAATATTTGAGCATAACTGGAGCTGTCATTCTGCTATCCTATTGATACATACTGCCAAAACTGTAAATTCCCATTACAAAGCTCCTGAAATTTCATAGCAGTTCTCTCTAATCAAAGGTTTTAGATTTGTTGGTTGGCTTACTTAAACTGTTCAAAATTACAGTTATAATAAATACAGAATATTTGTAAGTCCCATAACTCAGTTATATATTTCATTTCTATATTTCCTTTCTTCCTTTTGGTTTGGAATTACTTGCACAGACAAAATTTATTCTGTGTGTATGAACTCCAGAAGTTACAGTTTGCCACACACTGGTTTTTCTTACAGGATAAAACGTCCCTAATCAACATATATATCTGAAGAAGGTGTGAGGTTTTTTTTCTTATGTTCAGAGGTCACTGTATGTTCCTGACACCACCATTTATCATGGGGTGACTGAGCATTTGTTCAAATGGATCTTTCTGCTTTAGCATCATTTAACAGTAACAAAAAGACTGGGTGTGGCTAAGTGATCAATTTCACTATAGCAAGACCACTAAAAAGACCAGGAAAATCTGAACACAGTGAAGGATAAATTCAGGTAAAAAGAACTTATCTCTTCCTGCCTACATGAGTGTACCTATTTCTTATCTATCCCACACAAGCAATGTTTCCGACATCGTAATTTATCACAGTTCCTCCATACAAAACCATGCACATGATATTGCAAAACCATGAAGAAACTGTAAAAAGAAAAAAAAAAAAAAAGTGGAAGTAATTATATTCTGAATTTATATTCACCAATTTGATGGGGAAAAGCACATAATTCTGAAATAGTATCTTCAGTACATCTTGGGAATATGTGAAGAATAAATCTGGACTCTCAAGGGTAGGTATCTCACTCAAACAAACATTTCCTCAAACATTACTTATTGGGATTATACTTATAACAACATCAGAGTCAGAGATAATTTTGAAATTCCTAAAATTGAATATATCCTCTGCAGCTTTTTAGACAGTAGGAAAACTACTGGAAGTTCTCACAAAGGCATCCAAATCCTTTAATTGCCTACTTTCCAAATGCATTTGGCTTAAAAAACTCTTTAGGATTTCTTAACGCACCTTACAAAGATTAAGCACACTGCCTTTGCATATTAAATAATAAATTATTATTACTATCATGGCAAATTAGTGAACCAGACTGCCTGGATTTAAATCTCCATTAATTAGAACAGTATGATAAGTATGCAAAACACTATAAATACTGAGCATTTTCTCAGCATTAGTCTAATACATTTTTAAGTGAATAAACTCTTTGGCCATCATGGGTATATAAACCCCTCAAATAATATGCTAATCTTTAGTAATAAAGGAACCAAGAAAATATTTTTGACTTGGAAACATAAAACATATTTGAATCTTACTGTCTAGGTTAAAATTTATGTACAAAGAAAAAGGTCCAGAAAAGAGACAGAAATAACTTCAAGAATGCAGAGATATCTGTATCAAAAGGGCACAGAAGTTTATCAGTACTCAGTGAATTTCAGTGGAGCTGAAGACTTGCTTAGGCATTTTTAGAAATCCTACCTATGCAATCAAGAATGAGAAATACAGAATATAGCAATTTCATTGTAAGCAATATATTTGTGAGCAAATGTCATTGCTCACAATTACACATTTACATTGATCTATAAAATACAATCCTATGAATAGCCAATGAAATTAAAAAGGAACTGTTGAATTATCTGCATATATGCATCTGTCATATCTATCTATATCTATATCTATATCTATATCTATATCTATATCTATATCTATATCTGTATCATCTATTATATCTGTATCATCTATATCTATATCTATATCTCACTGTTTATCTAGACTGATTTATGTCAGTATCTAATGCATCTATCTTATACATTGCAGTCGGAACCCCAAATCCGTATTTTTTGAAAGTAGGAAGAGGTATTATTTAGAACTGGTTTAAAGACTTTTTATGAAGAATAAGACTTTCTCTGATTCAGTGGCTCACACATTAATTCCTATGAAATTTTTATTTTTATTCTCAGAGGGATAAATAAATATATTTATTCTCATTGGGATATACCCAACCTTTACCTTAATAGATTTAGAATTTTAATTTAAAGATAATTTTTCTCAATTAATCACATCAGTGATATTTCTCTTTTGAAATGCAGTTTTTCCACTAGCTATACAGGAGGCTCACAATAAAGGTCTTCAAAGATAATAGTTTTGAATTACTGTGGACATTTATAACTTCTGTTAACCCACTTCCTGTTTCTGATGAGTCTTAAAAAAACTGTTGTATGCTGTCTCACACATAACATTTTACAGTAAAATTTAAAGAAGCAGTTAAAAAAGTAAAATAAAACATAATAATATCAAGTAAATAGGAAAGACTGTGTTGATAGTCCTTGATGCTGCAATAAATTAATGAGACAATTAAAGGGCAAGTTGACTAACTTTCTGTAACTCAAAGGAGCAAAGCATGGAATAGTAGAGCATGCAGATAGCAATGTTTATCTCTATTTTGCCAAATCTTTTAAATTATCAAATATTTTAATGTGATAACTTTTTCCAAAATAATGAAACAGCTGGAGGATCTCAAAATTGGTGATAGATTCACAGCAAACACTGAACAGTTGTCTGAAATAAATCTTAAAATAATATCTCTATTCATGGTGTACTCAGTGTAGTTCTCAGCAGCTACTACTCTGCTCCTCAAAGATGGTATAAAGAATCCACTTGAATTCCACCAGATGGTAGTGATTTAAACATTCCTCTTCAAACATTTTGCATATCCTGTAGTGCTGCAGAAAATTGTCCCCATTGCTTTACCATTGGGAACAAGTAGGCAGTGTGCTAAAAAAGGTATATGACTTTCAAATCAACTTGAGTGTGATAAGGTTTTGAATGTTTCTTGTTACTGCAGCCGGCTGACATATGCCAGAATCCTCAAAAGACTGGAAGTTAATTGCTACTTCCTCCTTGGTGTGGAAACAGGCCATTAGAATCCATCCTGATTTGGAGAAAAGGAAGAAAACCCTATTGGCAGAAACATTTATTTCAGGCAGATATTGGATAACTGGAGTCTAAAAGAAGTGAATTAGACAAAAGTTTAGTTTATTACTCCTATCACACATTCATTTTGTTTATCAGTTCAAATAGGCAGTCTACAATCAAGTTTTGTACCTACTGCAATATTACCCATGGATAAATATTTTCAGCATTATTGTATTTGCTGTAGTAAAAAATACAAGTTTACAAACATCAAAATATTTTGTCCATTAGAATGTTTGACAAAATAGCTTGTGTGAAAAAAAAATGTAAAAGCTGAGTATTTTTTACAAAATTACTCAAATTAATATTTACATTTCCTTTATCTCTGTAAACCTTTATAAATTTTCATGTTTGCAATTAAATAATAATTTTGTAGCAAATATTTCATATCATATCAAAGAATTCAGTTTTGATCTGTTTGCTGTTGGAGGATGAATTAAAATTCACCTTGCACTTGCTAAATTCCTCTTTTCTGAATTGCCAATGAACCAAGAAATCAGTTATTTGTTCAAGTCTATATTGGGCTATGTATAATAATTTTCTGAAAATGTCATCCACCCTAAAAAGATCTCCCTGCTGAGTCTGCTTAATTCTTTAAACAAAAGTGCTTGTAAAACCTTGAAAGGCAAATCTTTCTCTAAGCTGAAGAATAAAGGGTCCTTAGGGTATATCTTATGTTGTTCTGACAAACAGAAAAGATCATTGACTCTAAATTTTGTTCACTGTGGATGCCCACCTAGATGTGCAGGATGACTGGAAATTATAGAGCCCCTCCACTTCTATTTGCACTGAAAGAAACAACTAAATAAATTTAGTCCACACAATTATTTTCTGCATGTGTAGGTGGTGGTCCCATTGTTAAGACAGATTTATTCTGGTTCACTGAGTGAAGTATAGAATATATTTTTTGTGATGGTAATGGCAAATACACACCAAGGAGATTCACCTTAGTTTAGGACAGTTAATAACTTCAGGGCTACTTTAATAATTCTTTTATATCCAGTTCAAATTTTATTTTATACTTACTTTAATATGTGCATCCTATTCTGGTATTTTCAGTAGCTAGTTTTTCAGATGTAAGAGCACTACTGAACCTAGGTAGTATGACAGTTACGGTACTGTCCAAAACGACTTAATTTTTAAAACGCATTATTACAATATTTGTTGAAATTCTTTTTGATTTATGCATAATCTCTAAAAATATTCATAAAGCTTTAGTGTACTTTGAATATTGATGTGTTAGCTTGGATAACCTCATTACTCATGCAAAATGAACTTCATATAAGAGATCAAGGCTCAGCATATACACACATATTACTTCTTTCAACATAATATTATTGAAACTTTCAAAAGAGATTCAGTCATTCTGGTGACTTGCGAAGAGAGGTCTTTGAGCTATGAGGATAAACTAAGGATACTACAAAAATTGTGTTTTCACAACATCTCAATATACTAAAATGAATGATAGAACCTTATTCTATTTCTCCCTTAAAAACAAAATCAGATTTTCCCAGTTTTCTGGTTGGATAATGCCTATGTGCCTACCCCAGCTGGCTTGTGACATTCTAGACTACCAGTCTGCCAGGCATGCATCACTTTTACTATACTGTGTGTCAGCAGTACTCACTTCAGTCTGAGTCAGGATCACATTTTCCAAATAGAAAGATGAAAAAATGGGGGATAGAAGGACATCATTTTAAAGATAATCTTTAGATAACCCAGAAACACAGAAAATGACAAGTATGTAACAGTAACTTGTAAGACAGGAGCCTTAGCGCTGGTTCCAGGTCAGATTAGTAACCAAAGGAAGATGTCAGATGGAAAATATAAAATGCAATCTTATTTAAAAAAAATTATGTAGCCAGTCAGTAAATGGAGAAAAGACTTTACCCAAATAATTCCTCACCATCTACTTCTAGAAATATTTCACATCAAACTATGCTGACTTTTAGGGATTTTCCATGCCTTTCTGGTAAAATAAAGTGACTTCAAAAATACCAAATGAAATGCCAAAGATTTTCATGGACACTTCCTCACACATGATTCTTCTTTTTATCCTCAGTTTTATCTTTTTATCTTCTTTCTCTATATGAGATACAGTGTTGGAGGAGAGTAGATAAATTGGTTGGTTTTCCCACTTCATCAAAGCTAATAGACTTAAAAAGATGATGCTTCAAAAGCCATTTTTTTACTTTTGTTGCCCTGCTTGTGAAGCCACAGGATCTGGAGACAGGTTGGAGACAGCTTTGTAGTACAGCTTTTGTGTTCAACTTCTCACCTGTTTTCAATCTGGACTGTTCTAGCCAAAGTTAATTTTCTCAGATCTCCTCTTCCCACCTGTGGATCTTCCATATGTCTGTGCTTGTCCCATGCAGTTATGCTTAAGTGTGCAGAAGCTATCAGCTGGTAAAGGAATTTTGCCCAAGTCCAGGTCTGTATTCAAGATGCTCTTCAAACGAATTTTCGTACGGAAGGAGGGAGAAAATAGGGAAAGGGAATTTCTCCTATCTGCAATTGTTTAATACTTCTCTTCTGGCTTTTTCTTGTGTTTGTTCATCTGCTTGGGTTTTGTCAAAGAATGTATATGTATCTAATTTAAATATCACTGCAAATACCACAACACAGCAATAACTACATTGTTATCTGTATTCTCTCTGTGCACTGGACAGCAGTTTTTTAATTTCATACACCATTTGCAACTTTGCTGTAGTGATTCTGTATACTCAGTACATTGTTTTGTCACACAGGAAAAGAGAATAGTATCATTTTACCTAGTTTTCTGCTCTTTATTAGCATTTGGGATACAATCCAGATGTGGTATTTCAGAAGATCATACAAAAAAATATAGCAAAAGAAGCAGTCTTTAGCTCATATCCAATGAAAACCAGACATTGGACAAATTTCATTATCTTCCTAGGTAGTGAAATATATTTGTTTTCCCCTCTGAGAACTGTGTTCTTTGTATATGAAGGTATGTTTATTATATATCTACTAACGAAATCATAGAGGTTTTTTTTTAACACAATGCTTATTCTAGCCACATGCCTTTCTAAAACAATCTATGTCACATGTTTGATGAAATCAGACAACCTTAGACCAAACAACTTTTTAGGCATATTTGGATAGAGGTATGTATCATAGAAAAAGGTCATATAAAAGAAAAGATATTTATTATTTCTAGTCACCTCCAAAACGTACATGTGATAAATATGTATGAAAATAACTTTTCATATTTGTTTCATATACTAACCCCTATATTTCTGATCTGTAGTCTATATAGTGAATCTTTTTGGAGGATTTCATTCTCAAGACATAACAACTGCAGAGCTAGCTTTAGGAGAAATCATGCAAGACATACAAGAAGATTGTGAAAGTTACTTCAAGATACAACCTTAATGGACAGTAGAGGAGAAGAGATGTATAGTCTTATGATGCTTACCTTGTATATAAAGAGCGAAGAAAACAGGAAATATTATTTTCTCTGATCCAGTAATGAAAGAGGATATTTTCCAAGGCACTTGAAAGTGTATGCTACAACCAGTGACAAAAAGAGAGCAGGGACAGACTACTTAAAATGAAAGAATTTTGCTTCTTACCTTCTTTCATTTTTCTGTTTATTTCTGTGTTAGACTTTCATTTACTTGAAGAATATTTACAGAAGAGAAAGGAATCACATATTTTTTGAGATCAAGTAAGACCTTCAGATATTATTACTTATACTTGTGGGTTTTGTTTTGTTTCAGCAGGAATGGTTAGAACTGGCATTGTAACTATGTTCCAGTAACCTTCACCAGCCACATGAGAATACAAAAGAATTTAAAAGCATTAAAAATCAAATACTAGAACTTCTGCAGCTCAAATAGTTGTCTAAGATGAGTGACAGTGCATGAAATAAGGTTGCCAAAATGTGAATCATCTGTCTGTGTTCCCTTAGAATAACAACATTGTGGGGTAGATGTGTGGATATATGGCATAGTGTCAAATGTTTTCCAGCAAACCTTTCAGTGACAACAGCTGATGACATTACTGTCTTTCTTTAAAAAAAGACTACACTCTGAATTTATGGTTAAGAGAAGAATGAATTCTCTGGAACAAATTCTAGCATTCCTACTAGAATTGGCCTTTAAAAAAAACCCAAAATAATTTAGTTTTGCTGACACTCACAAACTCCCCCACCCTACTGAAGTCTCTACAAACAGTAACACTGCCCTTCAGAGTAATGACATTTCCCCTCAGTCTGATGATGTCCACAGACTTGCTTGGATCCAACTGCCCAGGTCTTTAATAAATATTCCCTGTTCTCCCCTTATCTATTGAGTTGGCCATTTAATCCTGGAAAGCTATCAGGTTTGTCAGGCATGATTTGTCCTTGCCCAACCAACACCAGCTGTTCCAGGTCACATCTTTGTTCCTCAAGTGCCTGGAAATGGCTATAAGAAACTTTTCAATTTATATTCTCAGGTACTAAGGAAGGCTGATTAGCCTCCAGTTCCCCCAGTCCTCCTGCTTGAGCTGTGTAAAGATTGGTACAACCTTTGTATTTTCCCAACCACCAGTAACTTCCCAGGCTCTGTACATTCTCACCATTTTTATCACTAAACTCAGGAAATCAGATGGCAGATATTATCAGCAAAAATGATGAAAAACAAGAATCAAGTATCTCAGCTTTTTCTCATCCTTTCTCACTAAATTCACTTCTCCATTGAGCATTGGCCTCAGATTTTCCTCAGCCTTTCTTCTCATTGTCCTGGAGTGCATCAAAGAAAGCATTGCCAGCTTGTTGCAGAACATGATAGTCCCCTCTACTCCACAGTGGTGCAGTCTTACTTTGAGTCTTGTGAGCAGTTTTGTGTGGCACAATATAAGATATACAGAACATCCAAAAAAGGGCCACAAAAATGGTGAAAGGCCTACAGGGGAAGCCATGTGAACAATTACTTCAAGCCTGAGTGGCTTGTTCAGCCTGGAGGAGAACAGTTTGAAGGGAGACCTCATCACAGTCTACACCTTCCTCAAGAGAGGAAGCAAAGGAGCAGGCACCAGTCTTTTCCCTCTTGTGACCAGTGACAGGATATGAATGAATGGTATGAAAGTGTGTCAGAGGAGGTTTAGATTGGATAGATGAAGGTTCTTCACCCAGAAGGTGACTGGGCACTGGACCAGGCTCCCATGGGAAGTGGTCACAGCACCAGCCTGACACAGTTCAAAGGAGATTTGGATAATATTCTCGGATACATGGTGAGAGTCTGGTGTGCTTCTCTGCAGAACCAGGATCTGGACCTAGATGATCCTTGTGGATCCCTTCCAATTCATCACATTCTATGATTTTACGATATCCCACACTAGTTTCAAGATCTGAGCTTTGAATTCCCTAATTTCACCTTTGCATTATGAATAGTATTCCAAATAATATGTCTGCACATTATTGTGATATCCATGTGCTTGTAAAGAAAAATTGCCTCTTCTTTGGCAGCATCATTTGGTCATACTAACAATGCTCAAACACTGAAAAATGTTGCATGTGAACAGAGGAATTGGCTGTTTTGTTCTGTGTACATCATCTAATAACCTGATCAATTACATTTTGCTTACATATGCAGGTGTTTACTTACAGTGTGTTAGAATGCCTGGTTAGAATATGTAGCAGTTTACAATGTTTCACAAGGATATGGAAGTTGGAGTTTTCAAAAGACTTCTGATAATACTTGTTTTCGTAACCCAGCATTTCTTTGCAAATCGCTAATCAAAATGCAAATAAAACACTACTTGATTTCTACTGCTTACAGTATAATTAAAGTTACTGCGTAGTTCTATGACCCTTTGTTGAAAGAGACAGCCAAGATATCTTAGGTACATACCATGCAACAACAGGTCTCAGGAACATCAGAGAATATGAAGTAGTATCAGACAGGTGGACAACAGCTAGATCAGTGACAGCAACAACCACCTGGTAACATATTTGCTTGTTTTTCAGAAATGGTAGAAAAATATTTTGTAATCCATATGTTGCATTAGTTCTGTCTGGGCAAGTTCACTAAGCTTTAATGCAGGTAAAAATGTGTTTCTGCAATGAAATAACAATAAGGTATGATCACAAAAGAGGTCTTGATTTTGACTGTAGAAAATATTACTATTTTTATCAGAGCTGCCCATCATCAAAAATATTCTCAGAGGATATCTTCAAGGCTGCTGGCAGTGCAGGAGGCAGAAGGACTTTGGTTAATGTAGCCAGTGTAAATGTCTCATTAACAGATGAATTGACAAAATGTCCCAAATGTTATCCATCTGCTACTCCTTTCCAACCTGTTCTAAAACAAAGAATGTACATTTGGAATCAAAACTCACCTCTTCCCTCGGGCTTTTTTTTTATTGGCAGAAAGCAAAGCAAAATTACAAAACCCCCAGAAACTAAGACAAACATAGAAACAAACAGAAAATGCTTTAAACATCAGTTTTCTCAATCCCAGTCCAGGATATTGCTCCAAGCAGAATTTTTCAGCAATCCAGATTTCATCTGAACAATGACAGTAATTTGCTTCCCACACACACAGCCTCTTTAATAATTATTTGTCTGGTAAGCCACTACTTGTCTTGAAAATCCCAATAACCTGTGCAAGAAGTATGAGGAAAAGAGGAGTCTTGAGATTATGAAGCCCTCTCTGTATATCCAGGCTGGGCACATGCAATATTCCTAGCAGAGGTTTGCATCACCTTTTCCCAGAGACACTAATGACAACCTTGCTAAGAAAACAGATCATATTTTTTATTATTTCCACCTTTTTTTCCTGTTATCCTTTCCTAGATGAAACTACATTTTTGCAATGCAATGTACATCCAACTTTTTGTCCAGTAGAAAATGGATATGGAAAATGTGAAAGAGATTCTTTACAGAAGGGATTCCCCCTGACTATTTTTTTCAGTGTATTTAGAAACCAGTCTCCTTCAAGTAAAAAGAATATACCATTGTATTCTCTTCTGTGATAACAGAGTTTTGAAAGGTACAAAATATTGAACATTGTATTAGATAAAAATTCTGCTTTTTCTTTCCTGATGAAAAAAATTTGTGTTTCAGTCTTTGCATGCATTTGTATAAAGAAAAGATTGTGTGTGTTGTGCTTTGTAATTTCTTATATTTCTCTGTACTAATATGATATGTATTGACCTTTTCATCTAGAAGCAGTCAATCTTGTATGAAGTAACAGGAGAAAAGTTAATTTTAATTTTGTTCCTGATTTCTGGGAACATAAGACACTGCCCCAACAGAAAAGATACATGGTCAGATTTGTAACATTTGCTTTTTCTGTTAAATTTCCTATCTAAATGGACACTCCAGTGCAAGTTATCAAAATCAGTATTAAATCTCTAATTTTCATAAGTGGGTACTAGATTGGGCCTTACAGTTTCATGTGTAATGTGTGTGTACCAAAACAGTAAATAACACAGACATTCTTTTTTGATGACAGAATTGCTGAGCCAAAGGAAAAGATGTACTATGAAACTGACATGAGATTCATCACCTCAATCTTTCATGTGCTTTCTAGTCTCAGGAAAACATCAAAACACAGCTTGAAGGTTTGTTTTTGTAAGGCTATGTAGATTCTTTCAGTAAGGTGTAGCTGCTAGTGGACCCAACTTTAAACAGCTAAAAATTCTATAGTTTGAAGTTTTCAGAAACCTTTCATATCTGGCAATAAACCAAAATTTGTTGAGTAAGGCAGATTTGAGCACTTCTTATGGTAAGATCAATTGATTATACATGCCATGTGTGGGAAAACAAGTCAGATGACAAAGCACACATCAGGACTTCATGTAGAGAGAAGTCCAACATACAGCCTAAAAGGGAATTGGTAGAGTCTGTAGTGATCAAGAAAAATAAAAGAAGTAAAAACTGTTTTACATGATCATTGTTAAAATTTAAAGAAAGGAACATTGGTCTTGAAAAATGGGACCCCCTCCCATGACGAGGCACACTTATCCTGGATATGTGGTGCTGTCCCTGGAGGAGATTCAAAGCAAGGGCTCTTAAGGTCATTCACTCAGACTGGACCTGCAGTGCATCCTTTCACTAAAAATCACCACAGAGGTGGCAGGGCTTGTTTCATTGTGTAGTATGGCATTTTCTGCTTCCACTTATTTCTGTCTTTGCTTTGATGTCTCTCTGTCACTCACAGTTTATAGAAGAACATTGAGTTGCAATTGCTACCGGACATAGTGTTGAGAGAACAAGAGAAAGCAAGATTACAGACTACAGATTTCAAATGCTTGATCCAGATGGCTATTAATACAGGTGTCATTTAGCTGGAGTCAGTATGGCATTTATGGTTATTCTGATGCTTTCTAATATTTATTTCAGTTAGCCAAAATTAATTCTTCTTAATTACAGTTCTTGTCTCAATAAATGACCTCTAACATTAGTGCTTTATAAGGAACATTACAGGTAATTATTTGAAAAATACAGTTTCTCTAATCAATATAGATACAGAAGTTAGCAGAAATAGTGCCCAAAAATGTCTGAAAAAGTAACAAACCATGCTAGTACTTTAGGTACTTCAAACAATGTATACTTCAGTGCTGAGCCATCTCTCCACAGAAAAAGTGGCACCAGGAAATATATGCCAATATTACTCCTTGGAAACAGATAAACTCCTATTCCTTCTACACATCCAGACATTATAGGAATTGCACTTGATGTGCAAGAAGTGTTGGCATCAAAATCATTGTAACTGTGGATTTATTTATCTAGCTTTTTCTCTTCTACTCTTCCCAAGCACTTTTTTTTTGTTTCTTTCAAAGCTTCTATATTTCCTCGGGAGGGGGGTGGTTGAGAAGCAGTAAATTTTAAAGAGTGAGGATTCTTCTTCAGTGGCAGAGTAGTCTTGAGCAACCAATAAGAACTTCATCTAAGCCACAATCAGCATTGATTCATAGATGTCTTGAAGAGCTACTTCAATATTTTCCATGATAAAAAGAGAGAAGCATTTAAGAAAATTACAAGTTCTTGTAGATTGTAGTGGATTCCTTAATTTATGGTATATTATTTAAATTATTAAAATTATTTTTATACTCACTCTGTTATTAAATAAAAAATTAAATTTAATTGTCCTCACTATTTTTTATTTCTAACAATTGTTCCTCTTACAATAAAGATTAAAATAATATTGCAGAATAGTGGTTCATTTGGAAAACACTAGCCAGTATTTCAGATAACAGGCAGCTAATGTGTCTTCATGTGGAAGCATTTTCCTGATACAAAACCAAATTGCAAACAAATATTTTGCTATAGGAAAACTCAAATCACAGAATCACAGAATGGGTCAGGTTGGAAGAGACCACAGTGGGTTGTCTGGTCCAACCTTCCTTCTCAAGCAGGGTCATCCCAGAGCACCTTGCATTGTTATCCACACAGTTCTTGAATTTTCTCCAGTGAGGGAGACTCCACACCCTCTCTGTGCACAGTTACCTGCACAGTAAAGAAGTTCTTCCTCATGTTTAGGTGGGCATCTTTTTCTGCCTGTTGCCTCTTAGTCCTGTTGCTTGGCACCACTGAGCAGAGCCTGGTTCCATCCTCTTATCTCCTTCCCTTCAGATACTGACAGACATTGATGAGGTCCCCTCTCAGTTGTCTCTTAATGCTGAACCAGCTCCCTCAGCCTTTCCTTGTAAAAGAGATGCTCCAGTCCCTCAATCAACTTCATACCCCTCTGTGGGATTTGCTCCTGGAGCTCCATGTCTTCCTTATCCTGAGGAGCCCAGAACTGGACACACCATGGATGAACAAGTTAAACAATACTGGATCAGTACTGAACCTTGGGGCCAGTACTGACGGGCCTCCAGCCAGACCCTACACTACTGATTACAACCCCCTGGGATCTCCCATTCAGCTGGTTCTTAATCCACCTCCCTGTCCACTCACCTAATCCACACTTCTGAGTTTGCTTGTGAGGATGTTGTGAGAGACAGTGTTGAAAGCCTTGCTGAAGTCAGGGTAGACAATATCCACTGCTCTCTCCTCATTCATCTGTTTACTTGTTTCATTATGAAAGGCAGCGAGGTTGTTCAAACATGACTTGTCTTTACTGAATCCATGCTGACTCCCGATCAGCTTCTTGCCTCCCATGTGGTAGTCACAGACTCCAGAATGAGGCACTCACTCCATCACCTTTCCAGTGATTGAGGTGAGGCTGTCTGGGCAGTTGTTCCTTGGCTTCGTGCCCTTTTGGAGGACCAGGGTGACATTTGCTGTATTCCAGTCCTCAGACAGGCCTCCTGATTGCCACAAACTTTCAAAGATGATTGAGAGTGGTCTGGCTAGACCAATGTCAGCCAACTCTCTCAGCACTTCTGGATTCATTCTATCACGGCCCATGGAATTTTGGATATCATGTTTTCCTGACTCTAACCCAATCCTCTGTGATGAAGGGGAAGTTTTCCTTCCAACATTGATTTACCCTGATCTCCTGGGTCAGATATTCCTGGAGGCTGGTCTCATTAGTGAAGCCTGATGCAAAGAAGGCATTCCATAACTGCCTCCTCTACAACTTGTTACAGGGTCCCTCTCCATTTGCTAATTATCCGTTGTTTTCCCTTTATTAGTTCTTTATTCCTCAAAAGAGGTTTCTTGCTCCCTTGGCGTGTTTTCTTTCTCATTGGCTTCTTGAGCCTAGAGGAACTGATCCCTGGAAATCTACCAACTCTCTTGGAGCCCTCTTCCATGCAGGGCCTGTTTCTCTGGGACTCTTCCAAGGAAATCCCCAAAGAGGCTAAAGCTAGCTCTCCTGAAGTCGATGGCTGTAATCTTGCTCACTGTCCTGATATCTCTTCTTTCAGTACTGAACTGTACAATCTCATGGTTGCTACAGCCAAGACTGCACCCAACCTTCACATCATCAACAAGGCCTTTTTTATTTGTTAGTATGAGGTCGAGCAGTAAACCACTGCTTTTGGGATCCTTTGTTACATTAAATGAAATTTCTACCTGGGAAAATTATCTGGGGACTTGTGGTTCAAGTGATTGGTAAAAATTCCATGAGTCTTTAACGGGAATAAAACATGCTGAACAAATTAATCAAATAAAGGAAGAGAATACTGTTCAGAAAATCCTTTCACTCGTGAAAGGTGGTGGTTGATTATTCTTTAGAACCTTAGCCTCAGTGAAGAGCAGAGGATTTCTGTTTAGGAACAGAAGTTTTTAGGAAGAAGAAACTCTGGTTTTGAATAAACTCAAGTTGGTGATGCTTCTCTGAATAGAAAATACGCATCTGGGAAGCATCAACTTTCAAAAAAGTAAACACTACTCAATTTTTTGGTACCAGCACATCATACCAGTGTGCAGCCTGCTGTCTAACCTTAAGACAGGAGGTCATACTTCTTTGTGTCTACCATCTCCTGGGATGTGAATGTATCTCCTCATCTGTTTATTTGAATTACAAATATACACACTGCAGTGCGGGCCATAAGCAAGCCAAATTACAGAGCACATTGGTTCAAGCATAGTATCCCATATTATGTGAAACTACCTATGGATATGACTACCTGATCTAGATATGAGTGAACTGAACTTCCTGATCTTGGAAATCTACTCCCTCAAGCCAAGATCTGTTTTCAATCACCCAACTTTTGACATTGACTATAAGTCTAACAACAGCTCTGTAATGCCAGGGAACTTATGAAGTATTTTTTTAGATTTAGTGATGCCAAATCTGAATGCTCTTATGCTGTCACCGTGGCTCAAGCTCTTTCAATGCAGTAGAATAGATAAGAGAAACTTAGCCGAGTAGGAAATGCATGAAGGATATTTGCACACTTAAATCTAGTAACAGCATACTGTAAGAATCTCCAGTATTGTCAGAATACTTCATAAAAATGAAGTTTGACATGAGATAGGTTTCTTTTGTAATAGGCTTATACAATCCATATATATCTATGAATAGTGAGTAGAAACATTTCTGCATGTTCTATCTGCCTGTCGCATTACTCTGTAAAAGCTCTTCAGTGACATTCAAAGATGTAATTATTGCTTTGCTGTCAAGGTCAGCGAAACCTGAGGTAATGGTTACGTAAGTGACAATCATTTAATATAATGTGGCCTACAGGGTTATGAAGAATGGTCATTCAAGGGTGTTTCTGAGATCTCATATTTTTTAGAGATTTTACTTTATTTATCTCCCCTCAGCTATTTTTTTTTCTGACTAATACTGGTGTGTTCCCATGGTAGTAACTATGCTTTTCAGGGTGCTTAATAATGGTCCTCTGGTGTGTCTGCTCTTACTGTGCTCCATTGCCTTTGATTCATCCTGCTCTTTGCTCCCCGACACAGGAATAGAAAGAGAGGAGAGAGGAGTGTTTTTCCTTTAAGGGGCTCAGTATACACTGCTGCACTCTAATCATGGAGTGAAAAGGCTGTTTAAAATGACCCATCATTTCCTTCATCTCCTGAGCAATGAGAACCTACATCATGGTGAAAACAAAGAGTGAAATAGAATCAGTGATGCCAGCAGTGAAAAGAAGAGGGAATCATGGGGCTTGCATAGTTTCAATTTTCTAGACAAGCCAAAAACAAAGTAGACATTTGCTTTGCAGTCTGTTGACTTGAGGGAACCACAACAAAATGAGGAGATGGCTGCATCATTCCATGTGTCTAAAAAATCTTAAGCTTTGGAGAAATAGGACTAGCTAAATACCAAGTATATATCAAAGAAAAACAGAGGTTTCATTCTTTGGGAGCATCTACCAAAACAAACAAGCAAAATGAGTAATCAAAACAAGACAACCACATTTCATTTTTTCCACTTTCTCTCTGAAACTAACTGAAGACCAAAGTATAGCAGATGTATTTGCAACTTTAGCGTGTTAATAATGCATTTTACTAGATTATGGAGACTGACAAAATAGTAACTGAGGTGCTCAAAAGAGTATTTTGGCTTTGGCCCGGTGTATTCCTGACAATACAAAGGGGAATTGAATCAACAGTATGCGTAAGCATCCTGCATTTTATACATTGCTATAACTGGCATAAAACTGAATTTTTCATTCAATTGGGCAAAACCACACTTGTTCTATCTGAGGCATATACTGACCAATATTTAAACACAAAAGTAAAAAAAAAAAAATTTAAAAACCCCCAAAAGTGATGTGGTGGCAAAGTCCCCTTTCCAGAATAATTTACTTACATATTATTTACATATTATATTACTTTACATTATTAATGCTTACATTATATTACTTACATATTTGATTCTAAGAAGCTAGAGTAAATGTAAATATTTGATTATATTTAAGGGTATCTTTCATGCTCAGTCCTTCCCTAACTACATTTACACTGTCAGCTGGATATAAAGATGGATTTAGTCCAGTGAAATTAGCAATATGAAAGCTTGTTCATTCTGCTTCACACAAAGGTGAGGCCCAGTAACAGTTTGTGCTTGCCAGCATTAAAGGTTTACCCATTTTAACTCAGCTTTACTTTCGGTGCTTGAAATATTGGTTCACTGCATGCAGACTAGGGTGAAAATGAGATATTGCTATGATTGCCTGTCTCAGGTCTGTGCCCTGAGTCTTATGCTATCATTAAGCTATTATACTGCTGGTGCTGAGTGGGGAAAGTAGAAATAACTCACACTGATTTTTATTGAATGGCATTTCAGAAACATAAAAAAAAAATCTGACAGATTTGGCTACAGTTCAGTTTCCTCTCCAGATGTGTTTTTGCATGCTGTTGGATGTCTCTAAGCATATAAAATAAGGAGTGGCAGCATATAGCACCTGACAGACAAAGCTTTGTTAAACAATTTAACATCCTTTGTTTACAATTTAACATTGACACTCAAGAACAGGATGCAAAAGGTTGCTGGTATGATTCTAGTGTGTAAAATTATAGCTGGTGTTTTACTTTCAGTAGAAAGAAACGGGAAACTGGCTGTGATGTCTAATGCACAGTTTGATCAAGTATTGGGAAAGATGATACTTCTTCCTAACTTTGTGTTCGTGAGGTAGGCAATGACTTCACAGAACTACTGCAGCAAGTTGCAAATGATGTATGAAATGAAAAACCTGGCCCATGGCATAAAGCAAAATATGTAGTTAGCATTGTGCAGTGGCTGTGGCACTATGTGTCCATTGCTACAGCATTAAACATGGTAAGACTGATCAGAGGCACACAGAATTTTAAGGAACAAAATAAAACATGCAAATTAGTTTTTCATTTTCCTGGTTTCCCCCTACTTTCTAATGAAGCAATTGTCATTCTAAGCTGGTTCATGTTACATCACCTTCTAATATTCTACCTGTCTATGCTAAAGAGAAATCTATTTGGATAGTATTGGTTTTCTCTTAAGATAAGTAACAGTAATATTCAATCCTTTTAACAATAATAAACATACATTACTTTAAAATATATCCAAAATTTTAAGACATCTATTAAGGTTATCTAAATATCTTGAAGAAGTAGACAGCAGAATAACTAAAGTTTCAAAACTTAGTGAATTTGAAGATAACACCAAATTGTGTGGGAGTGTTGATCTGCTGGAGGGCAGGAAGGCTCTGCAGAGGGATCTGGACAGGCTGGAGCATGGGCCAAGGCCAGTGGTGTGAGGTCCAACAAGGCCAGTGCTGGCTCCTGCCCTTGGGTCACAGCACCTCCAGGCAGTGCCACAGGCTGGGGCAGAGGGGCTCCAAAGCTGCCACAGGAAAAGGACCTGGGGGTGCTGCTGACAGCAGCTGAACATGAGCCAGCAGTGCCCAGGTGGCCAAGAAGGCCAATGGCATCCTGGCCTGCACCAGCAATAGTGTGGCCAGCAGGAGCAGGGCAGGGATTGTCTCCTGTACTCAGCACTGGGGAGGCCAAAATCCTGCGCTCAGTTCTGGGCCACTCACTGCATGAAAGACATGGAAGTGCTGGAGCATGTCCAGTGTCCAGAAGGGCAGTGGAGCTGTGGGCTGATAAAGGGTCTGGAGGGCTACAGTCCTATAAGGAGCAGCTGAGGGACCTGCACTTTTTCAGCTGGAGGAAAGCAGGCTGAGTGTGGATCTTACCACTCAACAGCTCCCTGATAGGAGGCCGTAGCCAGGTGGTATCAGACTCTTCTCCCAAGTAAATAGTAAGAGGAACAGAGACAGTGGTAAAAGATGTTTCTTTATGGAAAGTGAAGACAAGCATTGGAACAAGCTGGTGAGGGCAGTGGTGGAGACACCTTCCCTGGAGGTATTTCAAAGATGTGCTGACAATATGCTTAGGGACATATGCTTAGTGGGGAATTTGGCAGTGTCAGTCTTAACTATTTTTTCCAAATTAAACAATTCTGTGATTTTATTATGGAAACACAAGCATGCATTAGGTGTTGTAGTGTTTTTTTTCCTCTTTAAATCTCTTAATTATGAAGTGTTTAAAATATTTAATGAAATATTCTTTGCCATTAGGCATCTCAGATTTAAAGATGTGCTAATAGACAGCATTACTTTGTGTCACAAAATCTGATTAATATAATAATGAACATTAAAGGGTACACTTTAACTGCACTGTTGCAGAGAATTGTCTAAACTGTGTATGCTGGGAAGAAAGCTCTAACATGTCCCAGAGTTAGCTGTCAAAATGTTCCTGTAAAGGAAGAGATGAAGAAGATAACCAAGGCTATCAATGAAGATTAATCAAGCCCATCAAAGCAATCAGATCTTTCTTAAAAAAACATAAAATTCATTCAAGTAGCAGATTATGGGCTTTTTTAACTGCTTCCTGATGTGCATTTTGTCCACATTTGTACCTTTCTTCAGCCAAAAACTGTTTTTACATAGAAGGGTAGATATTTCATACATGGTTTTATTTATGAGGTAGATCTTTCAAGAAATTTCAACTATTCTGATTTTAAACAAAAAAAAAAAAATAGAGCTGGTAACTGAAGGTCTTTTTACCAGGAAAACTTAGAGAAATGAAGACAAGTCTGCTAAAAGTGCAAACACTAAGATGTTTAAATAAAGTACATTGAACGTCTGTTTTTATATTTTCACTAGTTCTTGAAAAAGGTATTGAGCAATAGCTCTCCAAAACTCCTTTACTTCTAAATGAGAGTATTTACAGAGGACCTCATATATTGTAATTATCCACATTTACCCTCACAATTTTTCCTTGCTATTTCTGAGTGTTCTCAGGTAGAGAGGGTTTGAAGACAGCTGTTATGCAACATGGCATGTAGCCATTAGGAAATGTAGGTTTGCATAACTTTGAAATTATCACCTCCGGTTTTGAGTAGCAGAAGGGTTTCTTGATATATATAAGAGAATATAGACATTCAATCCTTGAATGTCTAGATATACTTTCTAATGATCTAAATTAAATTTTTTCTATATAAGAAAAAAACAAGAAGGGAGGAAGGAAGGAAGGAAGGAAGGAAGGAAGGAAGGAAGGAAGCAAGGAAGGAAGGAAGGAAGGAAGGAAGGAAGGAAGGAAGGAAGGAAGGAAGGAAGGAAGGAAGGAAGGACAGACCAGTGTGAATGGACAAGTATTTATAAGTGGGCTTTTTTTTTTTCCTCCAGAACATCTGTGAACATATTTTAATGAGACCTTCCTTGAAATATGACCACAGAACTCTAACACCTTCCATTTCCTGTACCCAAATTTACCTTGTACTCCAATTCTCACTTTCCCTTTTCCATATTATTTCCACACATAGGATTCTCCAAATACAAACAATTTTTACCTATTTAAAGTTTAACTGAAGAAATGTTGTGTTAAATTTATTAATTTTTAGGTTTAAAAATATGAACTGAAAATTAAAAGCCTATTCTTAAAGGTACTTAGTCTTCTTAACTGGAATGGAAAACTAAAAATCATTGTGAATAATTATAGACAAAATGAAAAAATTGCTACTTTTACAAAATACCCATAAACTTAAATACAAAATTAATTCTAGCACATTACTACTAGTGTGGATGTTGTTAATAATTAATCAATATGTATTAGTATTTTTTATATATCCAATAGTTTAGAGAAAAGGAAGGAAAGGTCAAATTCCTTCAGTCTTTTTATTACCTTTTCACCTCAGGTCTATACCGAAAATCAAGACTGCTCATGTCACTCCCATTTCCAAACCTTATCAGAACATTCATATCAGAACAGCTGATCTATGTTTAAGATGAATCTTGAGGAAAAAGTAGCACATATTGTCAAAGAAATTTGTTTACCACTGAATCTCACAAAAAGGTCATTACATTGGTTAGAGTGTTTTTATAATAATTATTCATAATTTTCTGAAGGTGTAATTTCTGAAGGTGTACTTGTTGATAAGTATTTATTTTCTGTATATGTCTTTTTCGTTTACTAAAAACACACTTTCTGAGGGACTAAAACATATAAGGCAGAAAGTATTTCAAGTCAGTGACTGCTGTTTCCTGGAAAAAATACACAGACACTTCACTTTATAAATAAGGCCTTAGCAGTTCACCATCATTTGTTTCCCAGTATTTCTATGGCAGGAATCTTCTTAAGTGACTTATTTACTAACTTGTTTTTTTCTTGTATTGTAATATTCTCTTCCTCTGAAGATTAATGTTGGAAACCATAAATATTTAACAACAAAAAACACCCTGAAAATATTTATCTAATGCTGTCATGTTCCACCTTATTCCTTTGTTTCAAGTACTGTGGAACCTATAATTCACTGAGGAAATAAATCTTAATGAGAGTTTGGTAGTGTTATTATGTTGACACAAAGCTTTTTTCAGGAAGTCTCAGGTCTTTGTTTTGATTAGTAAAAATAAGCACTGATTTCTTAAAATATGTTTGGAATATTGAAACTTCTTTTAGGTGAAAGTTTTTGTTTTTAGATAATTTTAAAATACTTTTTAAATGTTTCTAGGTTCTACTTGATTCCTAAGTACATTATTATACATTTATGAACATCCTTTAATAATAGTAGTAGTAATAATAATGATAATGATGATAACGGGCCTTTTGCCCATTATTTCCTCGTGTCCTGAACTACTCTTAAAAAACTTCAAAAAGTCATTTATTTTTCTTTAATTTTAAAAAGCTTCTTGGAAGAATTACATATAAAAAAGAAAAAATCTTTAAATCCAAATTCCTGTTTTGCCCATTTAAGCCAAATTAAGTCCACTCTTGCAAAATGCTGCAGATAGATATTGTTTCTCATAATCAGTCTCACGCATCTTGAGAGTTTTCAAATAAAAGGTGTAGAAACCCTAATTTTCTCTACTAAACAACAGACTGCCCATGTTCCAGTGGGCCACCTAGCATTTGTATCTACGAAAGCATTATGATAACAGCTCTAAATGAATGGAATTATATTAAGAAAGCAAATTTTACACATGATAACACTTTCTAACATAAAAATTGGGTTTAGGATTCTCTGAGACTTCTGTAACTCACCACAGGACTTTGAGGTGAACATGGATTATAGCAGAGGAATGTTAGAAATAATACACACAGAATAAAAACAAAACAAATTATGAAGTACCATATGTGCAATATAAATAGACAGAGCATTTTCCCCATAGTGTGTAGAGAAACCGTAAGAATGGGGAAAGCTTGTTTTACTGTCAGGAATCAAAGAGCTGAATCGATGCAGCTTAAACAGGGGAATTAAAAAATGGTTTCTCTGCAGTTTCTATGTATGTAAGTGAAAATTTTTGACAATGCCAGTTTTAAAATCCCAGTCTCAAAGCCATAATACAACTTAGTTGGGAAATAGCAGGCCCATTTTAACAAGCAGGGCTAATGATACACTAAAATTATTTCTGTAAGAATATTGGGGATTACCCATAGAGAAGGTTTTAAAATAAATATTAGATGCTTTTCCAAAAGGTGTGTTTTTGCAGTGCAAAACACAGAGCAGTGGTTTGAGAATGGACTGGGTGAGAGAAATTGTGTAAACTCTGTTACACAGTAAGTAAGAACAAATTATGAAAATGACCTTTTCCTGATGTTCATGTAAAAGGATTGATAAATTGGTTGTTCATAAGGGATATACGTCAGTAATCATCCTGATATTTAAAAGAAGTGATATCTTTAACTTTGTAAGCCTATTCAAGTATGTATCCAAAACTTGATTTCACAATCCTATTTTAATACATCATGGACATGTTAAACTGTAACAATGGAGTTTTCAGGCATGTGCACACAGCAAGTGAAGGGGTTTCTTTTACTAATAGCACTACTATTTGTGCTAACATTTAAGTTCTCTGTTTAAAACAGAGACTTATATTGGAATTTTCCCACTTTTTACTTTTCGTCACTTTTTCCTTCTTTCTACTTTTGTTTGCTTAAATTTTTTCTGAGGACAAATTTCCACCTTGGGTACATATGTTAACAAGTGTACACCTATGTAAATCAAATTCTAATATTTACAATAGTGCCTTCATCCATTAAAACAAAAAGCTCCCCATGCATTGCTCTGCCTTGAAACTGTTCAGGCCTAGCAGCTGGGATTGATGAACTCTACAAACATAGACCAATTTCCAATTGCTTAGGTCATTCCTCACCTGCTGGTTTTGCCTTAAGCATGGCATAACCATCTTCACTGAAGATGAAGTGCAATTTCAAGGTGATTCTAACTGTACCAGGGTTTTCCTGAAAAAGATTTGGTATTAAGTCCTGATTTCTGGCTGACTGACACCTCTGGCCTTTTCTTCACATTTGCATCTACTTTATCTTTTAACTCCATTACTTTTTATTTGTAAATAAGATAAATTCTTCTTGACTGGTTGGGATATTTTGAGTTTGAACTCAACAAAGGCATTTTTGAATCTGGATGTCAGTCTTGGTGACCCTTACTTATAAAGAGTCTGGTAACTCTAAAGAGTAACTGGTAGTCTACAGTCAACAACAACGTGCCACAAACCTCTTCAAATTCCAGTTTTTCAGAATTCAGAGTTGTCTTCTTTTAAATTAAACAAAAAATAAGTACATACATCTCTTGTCTAATTGGTTCATAACACCTCCAGAAAGTCAGAACACCTCTAGGAAGTCGATCATAATTGAGCTGGTTCTAGCATTACTGGGTTAAAACTCCTGCTTTATAAATCACAGCAGTCCTCCATTCTCATATAGCCTTTTTCCAGGCTGTTTAAATACCTCTTCCTTCAATACTAGGAAGACATTGGTAACTGTGAAGTCCAGTTATTAAATTCTGAGGCACAGTGTGATATCTCATTAGTCAGTGACAGGACTGTTTTAAACTCAGCAAGCAACTTAGATGTCTGTTAAACCTTGAAACTACCACTTTTCATCATCTTCTCCAAAAACAGACTTTAAGGAACCATAAGGTTGTTTGTGTACACACTGTAATTATTTACAGTGCATTTTATTAAATATTTGCATGATTTGCCTCTTTAAAGGAAATTATATTTATTTCAGAAATAAATATAATAAAATAAAATAGGACCAATGTATATGAAATATCTATTCATTTTAATCTACCAAGTAATAATTGAACAAGAAATTAATTGAGAATCATCCCAATTCTCAACACAACAACAATTCAGACAGGATGATAGAAATAAGAAATAAGCAGAAGATAATCAGTAGAAAAGTTTGGTTTATATTTTCAGTCACCTCAGACGGTTGTATCGAAATTATGTAATAGTAAACTACAGGGGGCAGCAAATATTAACCAGATATCATATGAAAGCCAATACATTGAAGCAAGACTGTCTCAGAAGTCCTCCTAGAGCACTCTGGTGCCTTGTCTCTTGCAGATTTTGGAGATTATTTTTCAAGACTTGTTAATACGTAACTGATTTTATATTTAGAAACTGGTCAAATAAATATGGTTTCTGTGTATCTTTAGGCAATGCAACACAAGGCAGTACATTTTTTCAAAGAACATTTTTTGTCTGAAACATCTGGGCATTCTCACTTAATTGTTCCCATTCTTCCATTAAGAGCTGTTATATTTTTTTTCCCTTTTTAATACTTTTGTATCCACAAAATTTTAAATAACCTGCTATGTTTTGCCAGAGCTCAAATTTATATTGTGAAATGGTGAGTAAAGTCCAGATTATCTCTTACTTTCACAATATACTTTGTCCTCTTTAAATGCTCTTTTCCACAGAGACTTGTTACCTGACATGGATAATAAACTTATTATGAGTTTCCTGATTCAACAGTCTTCAAATATAAGACTGAAACTCAGATTATGGTGACTGCATTGCAAGAAGAATTTGAATTCAATAAATCTAGGAAGACTCAGATAAATTATTTTGATATATTTAGCTCTACCTTTGTGCACTCAGTGATCTTTATAAATTTGAAAACACAAGGCAAAATGCTGAGGGGTTTTTGTATATTTGTCTGTTTTGGGGTTTTTTGTTTGTTTGGGTGTTTGGGTTTTATTTTGTTTATTTGTTTGATTGGGTTTTGTGACAATTCTTGTATTCAGAAAATCCATTCTTCAGAAGAAAAAAATAGCAAAATATAGTGATTACATTTTTTTTAATTACATTTTTTTAAATAATATTGTGCTTCTGGACACTTGCTTCGTGGTTATGGATATGCTTCCATTTTTATCTTTTTTAAATAGAACAGATTTGTCAAATGCTGGAGTATCCTACACATTTGTGTTCTGTGTGCCATAGTACTAGCAATGCTATTACTATTCTTATAGTATTTTTATCCTATTTTGGATAACTTTTAGGAATCTTTGACTCATTTTTAATTTAATTGAATCTCTTAAATTAGTATGCACCTGTCAAACTATACTTCTGTGTCTTCTGTTCCCCTCATGTAATTTTTTTTGCAAGTATCTAAACAAAGCAATGATAATCACTGCTTATATTCCAAAACATGGATTTTATCTTGCATTTCTCATAAACACCAGTAGTCACCTCACAAACCCTTCTACAGACTGAAGATGTTGTAAACCACATCTGCATGGAACTCATCAATTAACCACATAGTCATCAACTAAATGCAAATCAATACACATACTTCCAGAGTTGTTCAAAGATTTAGGAGAAAAATTAATCATCTTGCAAGGATAATGACATATCATGGAGTCCTGATGAGATTGTCTATCACATATACATATCCAGATACATATGTTAGATGCAAGCATATATAAATTTAATAAAAAATACATTCATATACAGAAAAATTATGGAACTGATTAGGATATTCCTAACACTATGCCTTCTCTAGAGCACTACTGGAATCGCATCTCTGGCACATGGCAGTCTAGCAGTAAGGAAGGGTAGAAAAGCAGAGTATCAGAGATTATCCTGGGACAAAAATATTATCAAATGACAATCTGGAAGAATAAGAAAATATTCTCTTTGTTGGCCTCAGCTCACCAAGGCTTCATGTCAAGGAAAAAATTTCCTCCTACCAGGAAGAAAAAACTGTTCCACTTGGAAAAATAAACAGAGCAAAATGATACTTGAAAGGATCTGACAAACAGCAATATGCTTTGATTTAGGAAATCCAACTTTTCTGTATTTTTAGAAACTCACCGTTCTCTACCTCACTATTTTTATTCTGTTTTCAAGCTTAAATTTGCCTTGAGCATGTGTCATGAGTTTACAGAACGCAGATGACAAATCAGGCATGACCTTTCAGTTTGGAAATTAACTTTATTGGTATTTGCACAGGTGGAAGTAGCACTATATCGGAAACATAAAGTCCTCACAGATGATGAGCATAATCTCCGCTAATGGTATGCCAAGTTTTTTTCTCAAAAAAATCACAAGAAGTTAGAAATCACAGGATGTTTTTGAAAGTGTATCTTGTTAACACAGTTTTCTGTCTCTTGCAGTGATTTGATGGGGGAGAGAGCCTGTTTGGTTGATTGGTTTGGTTGTGGGTTTTCTTTTCTTTTTTTTTTTTTTTTTTTTTTTTTTTTTTTTTTTTTTTTTTTTTTTTTTTTTTTTGCCTGAGTTAGTGTTTTCTCAAGTACAGAATTGAATAAGGAACTTTCTGGGTCATATCCTCACCATTCTGTAAGGCAATAAGTCATACACTTCACAAGAAACATATATGGCAGTGCTCCCAAGTATTTTATTAATATATGTTTATTTATTTAAGATTATTTTAACACTACAAATATAAAAGTTTCCCAAAAAAATTGACTTCATATCTTAGAAATTTCAAGAGGTGTTTATGAACCAGAACATATATCTTTCAAAATGTTTTCTTAATGCTCCTAATGCTCTAAATGTTTTTTTGCTGTTTCTGACCATGAACTTTTCAATATAATAACATGGCATACATACAAGAAAGATTCATTGCAGTAGATATATCAGGATATACAGCTAGCAGAAGTTAATGTAATAAAGAAATCTCTAACAGACTAATTCTTACCAAAACAGAGAGTTCTGATTTCATTTCAATTTAAAAATAAACAGGCCTTAGCAACTGGATTTTTTCCCTTGACTATACAAGAAGTTCGACTAGCTTAAAATAAACCACTAACATTTAGTTATAAGTAGAAATTGTTTGTTTGTGTGGGTTTTTTTATAATGTGGTTAGTTTTGAAGCAGATTAAACACAGCTATACACCACTGCAATCTGCAAGGAAATATCAGAGCCATAGCTTCAATTAATAACTAAAATTGTGACATATTGTGACCCTTTCTGGATATGGGAGACTTAGGAAAGTGTCATAAACATTTAATTTGCTTTGCTGTACAAAAATCACAGAAAATAAACTTTTCAGAACCCAAAGCCACTCCAATTCACAAAAAACAGGTGGAAAACCATTCTGGTTTGAAGACTTTAATTTCTTAGTGCTCCTTTTGACTGTGGCTGGATTTATGGAGAAACATAAACTCTTAGAGAGTGCAGTCTTACTATGACTTTCAAGAGCAGAAAGACTGACTTACACCTAGAAAACCTTCTGTAGAATAACTTTATTTTATGACCACTGATAACTGCAATTTGGAACACTTAAAACTGTCAAATTAAAATAGCAACAACAAAACCAGAAACAAGCAAATGAATAAACCAAACCCAAGCCCAAAAAAATCTAGTGCAACAAACAGATCACTTATTTAACGAAAAAGCAGATAATGTAGTTCAAAATATGTGAGACAGAAAGTCATGCTGAAAAAGTAAACAAGAAGATGATACACTGAATTTTGATTCAAGCTTGTCTTTATGATTACAAATTTCCAACAATTGTGTAAATAACAAAACAAAACAAAAAACAAAACAAGAAACAAAAACAAAAACAACTGAAAAAACCCTTCCAGCTTTTCTTATGTTTCTTAAGCACCTAGCGTATCCTTGGCAAATAGGTGGATTCAGACAAACTGATTTTCCTAACATGAACAAACAGACATTTAATTCCCACTTATGATTTGCATTTTGCTATTTGCATGCTCTTTACATACATTTGCATCACTATTTATTAATTCTGTTCTCTAACCATTGTAAAAATTTCTGATTTTTCATACTGATATGTTCAAAAATTTTACTGCTTTCTCATCTTGAGCCTTCTGTTTTCTTGCTGAGCTCTTCAAATGCCAACAATTCTCTTACTCTGTGTTAACAGTGCCTATCTGGTTACACCAGTTCAAAACAAGCTGTTTTCAAGGCGCTTTTAAGTGTTCTGACTATGCAGTTGTGAATTCATTTCTGTTGGTAGGATGAAGCTGACATATGCAAGAATCACACTTGATTTTTCTTCATAGGAATGATTTTAATTGTCAAAATTATGGAAGAACTGGATTTTATCTCTCTATTGGAATACTACATATCTGTAACAAGTCTAACAACACAACATTTGCAAGTTCCTGCCCAGAATCACAGGAACAGACACTCTCTGAATTTCTTCAGAGAATCACTTGTCTGATCCTTCATTCTTGAGCTGCCCAAGAAAGTAGATTCTGTCCTTATTTTTCATATCAACCTTTTTTTTTTCTAATTGCATTCAGCCAATCTGCTGGAGTCACAAAAATATGGATGTCTTTAAACTGATTGTTCTGGTCTTTGCTTGTAACTATTTATTCCTTCTTGAGAGATACTTCTTATACTGATGACCCAGTTAGAATATGAAGAAATTTCTGTAAATAACACTAAAGTTGGCAGTGGTCCAGTGGTATTAAAAAAAAAAAAAAAAAGCAACATTAATGAATTGGTTAATCCAAACAAACTAGCATCTTCCACTCCCATAATTACATTGTGACTGGAAATCATAGTGCTTGAAGTACTTCCTCAGGATGATTGGAGTCTCTGATTAGGGCTATTACCGAGACCTTCATTCCTTGAAAACAGAGAGTAAATGACAAGAGAAAGTTGTCATCCTTCAAAATAAGCAACAATAGATGTACACACATATTTATACCTGTATTTCTCAGTGACTTGCTGGCAGCAGAAGAGAAATACTGAAATACTAAATAGTACTAAATAATTCTGCCTTCTCTTCAGGACTGTGTATGCTTATGATTCTAAATAATTTTTTAATTTTCTTCAACAACTACCAATGCAGCAATACATAATTTTCTTTTACTTCAGTCTTTCCTTCATCCCTGTTTTCTTTAATTACACAGATAGAGCCCAGCTATTTCCAGCTTTCTGCTCCAAATTCAACTCTATGAGGACATTCACATGAAGTTTTTCCATCATAAAATTATGGTTTGACAATTACAAGCAACCAAATTGTTTCTCTTGCCTATAATGAAGGACAAAAGCTAGGTATACTGAAGCAATAGATATACTGACGTATATAATTTTGTGATGACTGTGTCTTAACTAAACCTTTTGAAATTACAGAATTGCACAAAATAAAATTTCTTCTTCAAGAAGAGCTGAACAAAATATACCCTTGTTTCTTGCACTAATTCCTACAGTGAACAAAGAATTCATGGCAAAGTTTAGACTTTGTCAGAGTAAATTTTATTATCTTTTTTTCTGGCCTTCATATCTCTTTTTTTTTTTTTTTTCCTACCAGAAGGGAGCAATGCTTTCTTCAAGCACAAGGCATCACTCAAGAAGGTTGTCCAGATACTATAGTAATCATAGCACACCAAAATTTTACGCTTCTACACAAGTTTTTCAGGACCTGACAAAGAAAACCTGACACTTCTCTCATTTACCTAGAGCACATTTTAAATATGTCTTTGCATTTGTTGAATAATTGTGATAAATGGCAAATGAGATGTACATCTAGAAAGGCCATTTGAGACAGAGATAATTTAGGAACTGTGCAATATTGGTAATGATAAGAAGATAGTAATTCTTCATTAAGCAGTTCTTTAGGACACAAAATACTTAATTCCATGTTTTTCTGTGTTTTAAGGAAGGGCAGACATTTTAAGAGTGCTGTCCTGTTACTAGAAGGCCATTATTAGCAGCAGATTTCTTAACAGAATAAATCCTTATGTAAAAGCAAGTAGGTAGTGTAAGCAAATGCCCCCATCCTATCACATTAAATATCGTCCTCTCCTGTACTTCCTTGCAAACTGATTACTCATAGATATCCTGAGGTATCTAGTAGGTGATCAAATAGGAACTTTGACTCTGTTGTTGTACTTTTTTCAGGATACTTTTAATCACAGAACTGTAGAATGGTTAAGGCTGGGAGATACCTCTAGAGGTGACTTTGAACACCCTTCTTTGCTCAAGCAGGGTCATCTATTGTGGAAGTGAATCACCTAAGTCATAATCTCTAATCTCCCCTAGAAAACCTCTGTGTCAAGGGAGACCTTGCACTAAAATATCTGTGTGCCCTAAGCTTCTAAGTAGAACCCAAAATGAGTTCTGCTTATAGAAGCTTTGACATAACATGAACATGCCTGACTCTTGCTGATGTAAGATGATAGATTCATCAATAAACTCCATTAATGTTTCTTTCTGTGCTTATAATTTACTTAGAGCACATTATGCTAAGTAATGGGAAAAGGCAAGATGCCATGGAATGCTATGGTTTAGACTTTTCAGTAGTAGTACTACTTTTGACTTTTACATGGAACTTTAACTGTAACAGTAGTTTTTGCACAGCTAAGATTTTGCTCAATATTCATCACAGTTTTGAAAGAATTAATTGGAATTTGATTGCACTTTGTACCATACCATTGCATTATAAGAAAGAAAATACAACTAATGGATGTCTACTGATCACCTTGGCAGGAGGAAAAATAAACTGTAAAAAGAACTGACTCGAGAAATTCCTGATATACATTTCATTTCTGAAGCATTTTGCACTAGTAACTCTGAATAATCATAAATATTACCATTAGGTCTCAGCCTGATAGCCTAAAAGGCAGACTAAATCAGAGATTACTCTGGAATATGGATTTCTTACCACTTAATAAATTGTAGAGCTGTGAGGGCTGAAGAATTTCCTTTAATTAAGGGCACCTCCTGCATCCTTCCTCTACCCACAACACCTCAACTTTTAATATAGTCTGGAACACAAAAGCAAAAGAAATTTCTGGTCTAGATTCTGAAAACACAGGACATTTTAGGCTGTGGTCTTCAAAGATGTTTGTTTGAACACATAGTTATAATTTTCCCTCTAATTAAAATCTTCAATTTTTGTTCATAATTAACCATTGTGCCTGCTTTAGAGATAGTTCAGGTATCTAAGAAAGTTAAGGTAAATAGTGCTATTCAGACATTTTAGCTCACTCCAGGTCAAGTGCAAAGAGTCTGGTCAGTCTAGACAGAGGCCTGTGCTTATTTCCAAAATTTATAGGGTAAGAACATCTAAAAAACTTCGAGATCAGACTGATGATAGTACTGAACAGAATTTTAATTGCTTTCTTATGTAGCATCATATGCTACTTTATTTTGTAATCATGCACATTTCAACAAAAGGGCAATGTTGCTTGTTAATTTTATAAAGGAAATGCTTATGAACTTTTTTTTTTTAAGAAATGAGTAGCCTTAAGAATTCACTATATGGTTTAGCATGCATGGTTCATTCAGTGTTCAGTCAAAGTTTGGACTTGATGATCTTGGTGATGACTTGATGACTTCACTTTTCCAAACTTAATGATTCTATGATTCAATGAATTTCATTATTGTTAAATCAAAAATAAGCAATTTAACTCTTAAGTTTATAAATTGGATTATTATATCATAAAGTGTAAAAAAAAGTATACACTAAGATACAATATTACCACATTTTATTTGTGTAATATAATCCAACAAAATATATAGGATAATTTACAGTGGTCACAAAAAATTTTCATATAGAATTAGGCTAAGAGCTCTGTTTTTCCAAATTTTTAGTGAAGTATGAAAACAAAGAGTCCTGGACTACCTTGTTGGTTGGAGATTAGGAGTCTCCAAAGATATTTTAATGAGCTATCTATAGCACAAATAAATTTACTTATGTTAATCATGCTTGGATCTCTGAAACAGAGACAAAATTTGCATTATTGCATTATTTGCATTTTTTCCTTGATTTGGTAATTACAAATAACTTACATATACCCAGAAAACATATTTTTAGAAACATGATTTTGAACTGGACTGTGTTAAGATGGTAGTTATACTCATTTTGTTTTGATATTAACCTCTGGGAAAGAACAGCTATTTATTAATTTGTCATTGCTTTATTTTTGTTTTTTCCAGTCAATGAGCAGCACACAATATACCAAGTTATCTTTGCAAGTGAGTTTCCTTGATTTAAATAGATACCATTTATTAACTTAGAATGATAAACTAGTGAACGCTTCATGCCTATGTGCTCTGTCAATAGCAAATAATGAAATCTTTAACCAGGACAACTAACAAAGCTCCAAAGTCTTGAGAAGACACTGCAGTTCTATTACTATCCTTGAATATTCACTGCAAAGGGAGACTAAAATTAGGATTTCCAAATGCAAAACCAGTCCCCTATTTAAAGTTTTGCTCTTCAAAGATTTAACCTTTTTTTTCACCTTTAAATGCACTAGGAATTTTCTGATTGTAGTCCATGAATGTAACCAGACTCCATGAATTTCCCAGAGCACTCAGATTTCCACTGTGGCTTTGTGCGGAGAGTTGAATCACACTGCTGTGTCACAACTACAAGAAAGCAATTTATATAGAGGAAAGGGGAGTGGATACTGTGTAAGTAATGAGGAGATGGAAATTGCTAAGGTTTTAGCAGCTAGCTCAGGGAATATCATCACCCAGTGTTTCTTTAGATGTTTTTAACTTGGTGACAGTATTTGGGATATTTTTGGAATAAATTCAGTTCTTACAAAAATATACTTTTCATAGGCCTTTTTAAAAGTTTCAGCAGACTAATTCAGCCTTTAGAGGGAAATATAACTACACTTCTTATGTCTCATTTTCTGCAAACACTTATGCAAGCACATTACTTTAAACAGAAGAATCACCTCATTTAGTATAGTATGAATATAAGAGTATGCTCACAAATAAGCTGTACATAGGCACTGGCATCAGTCTTTGTCTATATAACCTTTTTGGTACATATTGCATGGATTTACAGTATCACATATGATACCAAAAAACATAGGGAGAGGTACAAAACTGCATGATCAGCTGCATATTTAAACCATATATTTCCACTGTCTATGCACAACTGAGTAAAAAAATATTCCATTTTGAGTTCCCTGAACTCTTTTCACTTCTGGTTTCTTCAGTTTTGAATACTAGAATGAAATGGTACAGTAAGTACATAGGTTGCAATGTACAGCCTTTCAAAACCTCACTGGGGAAGTACATTCTGATACCCACAATGGACAAGGTACTTGTAAATAACGAAAAGCGCAGTTGATTAACATAGGCCAATGTGAATCATTAGGTAAAAAGTAAAAAAAGCAAAGTAAAGTAAGCACAGATAAAAGTTTAAGGCAAACGAAATGCAGGACCGAAGCAGAAATGTAGGCCCTTCTCACATGATTAGTCAACTTTCTTTTGTGAAACATGTCTTATAAATATTTAGCAGAGTCATACACAAGTTTAACATGGGTAAGTGATAGACTCTGCACCTTGGATGGGACAACCTTGGTTGACTTAAAAGACTGGGGAACAAGAAGCTGGAGAGCAGCACTGCAAAAAGAGACCTGGGGATCATGGTCTGTGGCAAGTTGAACATGGGTCAGCAGTGCCCTGGCAGCCAGGAGGGCCAGCCGTGTCCTGGGGGGCATCAGGGACAGCACCACAGCTGGGCAAGGGAGGGGATTGTCCTGCTCTGCTCTGAGCTGGGGTGACCTCACCTCGAGTGCTGGGGGCAGTTCTGGGTGCCACAATATTAGAGAGCATCTAAAGGAAGGCCACAAGGATCATGAAGGGACTGGAAGGGAAGCTGTATGAGGAGTGGCTGAGGTCACCTGAGGTCTGTTCAGCCAGAAGGACACTGACCTCATTGAGATCTTCCACGTCCTTGTTGGAAGTGAAGAGGCAGACACTGATCTCTTGAGTCTTGTGATCAATGACAGGACTCAAGGAAACAGTTTGAAAATGAGTCAGTGGACATTTAAGTCAGATAATTGAAAAAAGTTTTTCACTCAGAGAGTGACTGGGCACTGGAACCAACTCCCCAGGGAAGCAGTCCCATCACCAGCCTGACAGAGTTCAAGCAGCATTTGGACAATGTTCTTGGGCACATGTGACTCTTGGGGATGGTGCTGTGCAGGTCCAAGAGGTGGTGATCCCAATGGTTCCCTTCCAACTCAGCGTATTATATGATACTATAATTCTATGACTTATTTGGTGGCTTACTACGTCTGATCTACTACATGATTCTAGTAAGTGAAAACAGTCTTTGAAACTTCCTGTTATGTTCAGAATTCTTCCTTTTGCTTTATTCTTCTTTGAAATGAAATGATCACTTATAAACATATCTCAGTTGTTGCAGTTTGGTATATCCATGTTCTTGCCATCACTTAGGCCTACTGGAGTAGGAGGAGGAGGCATGTCTTATCACCTTATGACCTTACCAATCTCTACAACTACCTTAAGGGAGGTTGTAGCCAGGCAGGGGTCAGTCTTCTCTCCCAGCAACAGGACAAGAGGACACAGTCTTATGCTGTCCCAGGGGACATTTAGGTTGGACATTGGGAAGAAGTTCTTCACACAGAGGGTGACTGGGCATTAGAATGGGCTGCCCAGGGAGGTGGTGCAGTCACCGTCCATGGAGGTGTTTAAGAAAAGACTGTATGTGGCACTTGGTGCTATGGTTTACTTGACAAGGTGATGTTAGGTCATAGGTTGGATGATTTCAAAGGTCTTTTCCAACGTAGTTGATTCTGGGATTCTGTCTCTTTCTGCTGAAAGCATGTCTTCTTTATTCTGCTTAATATCAGCAAAATAAAGAGGCTAAAATATTTGTTAGGCTTTGAGGAACAGCATCCTGGTAGCACTAAACAAAGGACCAACTACAGTGGTGTTTATATACCTTGGTAACTGACACTGGGTTGATGAGCCAGTAGAAATATCTACCAACATTTTTCCTTTTTTTTTTTTTCTTCATTAGTGTTTTTGTAAATACAGTCTTGCTGTACTTTCTCTCTGTTGCTTGAAGACTTATTATTAAGTAAACTAATAATTTTTGCTGAACAAAAAATATTCAAGTTGCAGTTTTATTTTTATTTTAACTAGAAAACAAATTTTCTTTCCCTGATTTCTTCTTAGTGAAATTATACATAAAATAATTTCAGAAATAGCACTTCCTTGTGTCCAGAAAACAAGTACAAACCCTTTTAAAAAACTTTATGTGAAAGTGTCCCAACTAAAAGTACTTTATCCCACCACAAGTTTGTCCTGTTATTTTCTATACTCTCTTTAGAAAAGGGGCCTTGTGCATGTGTGTGTATGCATCTGCATAAATAAAGACAAATCATGTGATGGAATGAGATAGTGGTTTACCTCTTGATAGCAAACTTTATTGCTTCAGATCATATTGATAGTACTCGGTACATTGTTGAATGTGATGAAAGCATAATTACAGGAAGAAATCTCCATTATCACTGTCATCACTGCATTTTGCCACCTTGGGAATCAGCATGCAAAGAAAAAGGATTACAGCATTCTTTCAAGCTACACCTTTAAAATAGTCTCTGCTCAAATGAGTCCACAAAACCAGCTGCTGCTTACTACAGAGTCTGTAGGGGCAAACTGTTATAAATGCCCTGAGATTTGGCATGCTATTTACACAGAATTAGACAACTCCTGAGATTTCTGCCTCCTTAATTATGTGAAAAGATGGGACAATCATATCAGTGTCATTAAAATTAATCTTTCTGATCTCAAGATCATTGCTGTTCTTGAAAGGACAGGTAATGCCATCTACTACTGCTCATGAAGGCCCCCAATATGACATATTTGTGACGTATTTGTTAGTCAGAAACAGATTAAGACCCTTTTCTTTCCTTTGATGTTCCACATCATCAAAATCTTTAAGAAAAGCAGCTTCCAAATTTTAGCTATAAGTCACCTCCTTCTGAGATAATTTTTACAGCTTGCAGAACCAAAATGAATTGGATCTAGGCAGGGAGAAGTGGAGAAATGCATAACCAACCAAGCATTTAGGTACTGAATGCTGTATCAAGAAGAAATATTCAGTGTGATACCCTGTGTTCAGAACTGCTCCCTGCCTCAGTGCCTCCAGCTTCTGAAGAATATTCTCTGGAAGAGTGTACATAGTGGATGCAATAAAACAATATATAACTGTTGTACAGTACTTTGCTACAACCTCCTCAATGTGATGAGCAAGAATTTACTGACCTGTCCAGGATCTCAAAAAATACAGATTAGAAAATATCATGTACTCCCCCTGTTCCCTATGACATACATAAGCACAAGTGACTTCTGGAATGGAAAGTGGAAGGATTTGGATCTAGAAAAGGCTTATGACAGAGGCATTTCAGAGAGAGACTAAGGTAGATCTGAAAAAAAAAAAAAAAAAAGGAAATGAATGAAACAGGAAACAAACGAAAGGGTAACCCAGGATCTTGTAACGCCAGGGAAGCTGACATTTGAGAAGGCACAGATTTAAAGAAAAGAATGCACAGTCACTTGCCAGAGAGAAGGGAGGCATTAGAAGAAGAAAGAAGTAGATGATTCTGAAAAGACACTGTATGTGATTGATTTTAAGAGAATGTAAAGCTTCACTGGGAGCAAAGAAACATTTGTTTTGCAAAATCAGATTTCACAGAAACAAATACAGAAGAGGGAAATAAAAGGAAGTCTGAAGAAGTCTTCTATTTACTTTTTTTTAAGCATACGTACCTGCAACGTGAATATGAGAACCTACTTGAGATTAAAAACATGAAACATCTTGCTATCATTCCACAAACACTGGAGCTGGATTTTATTGCCCCTATTGTGTCCTTTGTGCCTTCTCAGAGAAAGAACCAAATGAGAAAACACCAGCATGTGAGTTTGATTGCCACCAGTTCATGTTTGTGATAGCTTGTCTATTTAAAAAAAAAATACATGGAGGTCATTGAAATATATTTGCATCAAAGAAAATGGTGTCTGCTGAAGTTCATAATGAATGGGTTGTCATTTTTATAACAGAACTTTGGAAATCTTTTTTTCTGTTGTTGAGAAAAACCCCTTGTGACTAATATGTGATTTCCCTCACAGGGTTAGTCTAATATATGTAAGTACTTTTCAACATTGAAAGAAAAAGGACTTGGCATCCAAGCTTGTTAATAATCTGGATTCAATACAACAGATTTAATCTTTCCATTCCTTTTTCACGAATAAGTTATTTGGCTAAAATATAGATTTTTTTTTCTCATGGTCTTAATTTCTGTTTTAATTGAATTGCTGAGAATGAAAATGATTAGAGAATGTTGTGTGGTGAACAGATTTGTTTGGATAATGTGGTTTTAACACCTCTTGTTCTGCCCAAAATACACAGTCTTCCATAAAAGTATGTGGTAATGCATAGTTTCTATACTACATTCTGTAACAGTAAATGTTCACTGGGCTTGTATTTAGTGATTAATAAATGGGATAGAAGGAAACATGAACTGAAACAATGAAAAGGTAATATAAACAAAATGATTATGAGGAAAATATTTCTGCTGTTCCAGTGAAAATTCAGTAATTTGTTTACATAGGTCAGTCAAAATCATAATGAAAAAATGTTTCCGTCTCATATCAGAATTCATGGAATTTGAAATACTTTATATTTAAAACTGAAAATAAGGTGAATACAATGCTTATGAAAAGCGGTCAATTAGTAAGACTCAGACTTCAGGCTAATACTAAATACTTCAGGATGTTTTATCTAGATTGACCTGCCATTAAACTTGCAGCTTCCTCTGGAGCAATTAAACATAATTATAAAATATGACACCATTTTTTGTAATGGGGACACTTACCCACTAGTCACATTTATATATATATAAATATATACATATATACTTTTCTATATTTTAATTAGGTAACACATTAGCTGAAGTTAATGGGAGTTATGTTGAGGGAAAAAAAATTACTGTCTTTGTATTCAGATCCAAATTGAACAGATTCAGTGGAAGAGGTTTAAACTTGGCCATCCAAGTTTACTTAAAGCCAAGACAGTGCATGACAGGGCCTTCTCTAGCAAAAAAAATATCCTTCTTTTAGTACTATAGATATTTATCTATGTGTTTTTGAAATACTTATGGGCCCGCAGCAATAGCAACATTCAAATATTGACTGTAAGGTACTTTAAGAGAGAGGTGCTGAAAATAAATTTTTATTTTTATTTTCCCTTTTCACATTCTATCTTGCAAGATTTGTAATCCAGCATTCTGCTGGGACAATACATTTCTTGCTTCCCAGGGCTTGTCTATGCCCCTTGATTTACCAGTACAAAAGGAGACAACATGAGAGGAATGGAGAAGCACTCTCCCCATCAGATGACTAAGCAGCTTGTCCCAAAACACCCCTATATTCAAGAAGCAAAAGGTTCAAGTTAGGGAAATAAACTAAGACTTTTCATTTTCCTCCCTCTACCTCCTCTTCAGTGCCCTGACAGCACAGCACTGCCGTATAAGACGTGTCTGGAACCTCCCTGATGTTTTGTAGCAGGGAACATTCAGATTAATGAGACTTCACTTTGACCAGTTGTTAGTTTGTGAGATCCTCAGTTTTGTAGGAAGCATGTCTAGATACTTTTCCTATAAAAGGAGGCATGTAAACTGACCAGCAATGAGTGTCTCCTTAGAAATCAGAAGTCAGTGTTCAAGTGAAAGATTAACTAATCTTCAATTTCTGTGAATCAGTTATGGTATTAGTATCTTCCTCTTGTTCCTGAGCTTTAAAGTAGCTGAATTCCGGTACTTATCAGTATTTACATCAAAAGTGTATCAAGATTTAGATCAAGCAGTGTTATACAGACAGAGACTCTGACCTATGGGTGCAAAATGATGCCTTTAGTCTCCCTAGTGAATGTTGAGGAACCATTAAATGATCACACACACTAAGTAATGTATGAGGTCTAATTTTTGGTTTATTGTTGCAAAAGATTGAAACTGACAAGGTGTTGTTTGGCTATCAGTTTTCCTTTACTGGATTCCATTTTCCTCTGCTGAAATTAGAGAATACTTCTGACATTCTAGACCTAGCTTTCTTCTGCGGTCCTTGAAATGTAGTGGTACCTTCTACATTTTGAATCCAGAAAAAAAAAAAAAAATTAAAAAAAGAAAAAAAAAACCACCAAAAAACAACACCAAAAAAAACCCCCTCAGTCCACTGCACCATATTCAAAATGATGACAAATCTTGGAATAGACCTCATGCACCTGTGTGCATACATACATTTTATATGTCTGTGTATATATATATAGAGGGAGCGAGAGCGAGAGAGAGAGAGAGAGATAGATATATAGACATGGGGGTGGGGGGGGGCATGATTTTCAAGAACAATACCACCACACTGTATTCCGTACTCTAAGTATTTTCTTTCTTAATAGTTAGCAGAGTTTTCACTCCATCTGAGATACTCCAAATAGTACAGAAATAAAAGACAAAGCTGCCTCTTCTATCTACAAATCTTATTTACAGCTTTCCCTACACAAGATGCTGTTTATTTTCAGTTTGTGGCACACACTCTAGTGCGGTTTGACAAAGCTAATCCTGCTTCATCATCTCCAAGCCCCTGGAGATTTCCATTTGCTCTATGATTAATTACTGGCCTCTTGCTCTTTTCACTTTAAAAAAACCCAAAAAGCCCTCAAAACGCAACCAAAAAAGCCCCAATGAGCTAGTATAACAAGTTATTCCCTGACAAGCAGAAACAATTAAGCCTAATTTGCTTTGAGTTAATGTGGTACATCACCTTATTCCACCACCATGCTATTTTGGGTCTATGCTAGACCTATGGTTTAGGTCTGTGGTTCAGTTACACCAATTAATAAGCTAGGACAAGTGTGAGAACCAGCCTGCTCATCTCCCTCATCTTTCTAACATCTATTTCCACAGAGGAAAAATTAGAACAGCGCTTAAGACCTGTAGGATAAGAGACCTGAATGCCTTGCAAGGGACTTGAAATGTGCTGGCACATGCAGAAGTTGTTTGGGTACCAGGTGGATCACACAAGAGTATAAAGCCTCATTTCCTTCAGACAGCGTGGAAAAAAAATAGCAGATGTGGCAAAAATGATCATAAAGAGCTGCACTTAAAATCACTTTTCTCTCCATACTTTTGTCTCTAATTACTGAAGTTTCATAAGTTAGATACATATGAATCAAAAATGTTTACAAATAAAGACAACTAGTGACAGTGTCTGGTGAGGTACTAAATCAGCACTTAAAAGATGTGTACACAAACTGAACTGGCAGAACAATTTTTGCATATAGATCACATGTGTTTACTTTTCTAGTAGTGTTTTATTAACCTTAACAACAGGAGCCTAAAGTGTCTGCACTCTAAAAATGAGAATTTTCAAATATCAGTACAGCAACGCAGGAGCATTTCTCGTAATCATTTCGTAAGCCAATGCCTAAAATATGTATTAATGCAGTTTTGTGACAAATCACCCGTTAGATTTCAGCCGACAGCTTGCCATACCTTAATCATAAATAACTGTAAAATACAGCTATCATAATGTATTATGGAAGAAAAGGGAGAGACTATAGAGCAACCTTTCTGATACACCTCACCTACTCCCCCTCGCCTTCCTGATTTTGCTGTGTACTGACCCAATGGCCACTGGTTCCAGTTGTTAATGGAATATCCTACTGTGTTAAAGAGCTTTCTGGGATGCTATTTATCAGGAATGCAAGCAACAATACAAGGCAGAACAGATGAAAGGAAAACAATACTCCCCACTATGAACAGAGTACTATTTAATACATTAAATACACGAGTCAGAGACATGAAGGCCTAAGGTTGGCCTTTTGAAGAGCTACGGTAGAAGTTACTCAAGAGCATGGTCACAGCTAAGTATTCAGATGAACAGCAGGCAACTCATTTTGCTTCCTCCTTTGCTACAATTTTTGAGATTTAAACTGGCACTCATAGCTTGCATTTCACATAAGATTTTCACTGCTGGTGTGCAGCCTCCATGACAAGACTGAAAACATCTGCATGAGCAGGAAGAATGAGAATTAAACAGTTAATCTGGAATGATATGAGAAAGATGTATATTTTTTTGAAAACCTCTGAGGGAATACATGATACTTATTTCCAGGTTAAGAAATCTTCCTTTCACCTCAAAACCCCCAGCAAAAAAACAAAAAAAACCCTCACCAATATTTCTGTATCTTCCAAGATAGTTTAAGTACTATCTTAGAGATTGTTAAGTATTTTACATGAAACATTTCAAAGTTTAAACAGTGTGTAGATGTATTTCCAGTTCAGTGCTGTACTAACAATAGAGTAATGTACTGCTGCAATCTTGGCAGAAATAGAACACCAGTATAGAATGCTGTGTTTGAATTTTTTTAAGTTTGAGGAAAAAAAATCTACCTTAATGAGTAGTTTGTAAGACATGAATTAAGCCTTTTGTTGTGTTATTTGCTCTTAGAAGGAAAGGAATTTTAGAGGAGTAATAACAAACAACATATATAGGTTAATGTATGTGTATGTGTACACTACTATTTGAAACACAAAATTTATGCTACTGATAACAAAAGTTGTACAGTAATGCATCAGCAGAAATATACCGTGTTCTAATGGTTCTTCATTAATTTAGAACCCCACAACCCAACAAAAAAATTTCTTATCTGTTTTTTTTTTTTTTCTTTAGCATCACTAGAAAACATAATATTTTAAATAATGAGATCTGGTTTTAATATTTCTATTAAAAAAGAAATGTATTTATTCCTAATGTGATGCATTTATTTCTGACAGACTGAACTAAAGGAAGAGCTACACAATCTGCTTATGATTCTAAAAAAAAAAGCAAAGCTAAATGTAGTCCTCAAACCTCACATCCATGTTGTGATACCATGTTAAACATATAAAATACATTAGTTTATTGCTCAACTCTTCAATGTCATGCAAGGATCACAGCATGAAGAGCACTAAAACAGCTAAGTTACTCATAAGAACTTCTGGGACATAACATTAAAATCTAAAATGTCTATTTAGTGTTGTCATTTCAAAGCAAATGCAGCCTTGAAGCCATTTAAGTCAATGGGGCAAAGGTGATGATTTAAGGCACCCTTTCTTTACCAACATTTATTGCAATAAAGACCAAGTAGCATTCTGCTCAGCTTTTGATTTGTGTTGTACTTTGAAGACACTGTTGCTTGTTGAAAAGCTAGTCTTTTACGGAATAGTTAGTTCTTTTTGACAAGATAAAAAGTAATCATCTGTGCCACATTTCATATATTTACCTTTCATACAAAGTAATTATTGTACAAGGTTACTTGGTATTTTGAAAGATACTATTTGGAAAGCATTAGTGTTCTTTTAAGTGTGAGATTATTTGGGTAACCATTTTTCACGGTGTAACTGGCAGCATCAGAAGAAGACAGCAATTTATAGGACTTGTGGAGAACAAAGTTTATTTTCACTTTTGTCAGCCTTCATGCTGGCAGCACTAGCTTCCAGAGGATGATAAAACACAATTATATCATAGAAAACACCCAAATCATTCTCCTCTGCAGAAAAGGAGCGATGACCTGCAATGAGTTTAGCAGGTGCCCACAAGACTGACTTCAGAATCAGGCGCTACACGGCTCGATGGGGCTGCAGCCAGTCGCTGTGGAACTCCAGACAAGGGGCACCACTGCGGCCAACAGCGCACCCCGAGCTTCATTCCACCATTTCTATTCCAGGAACGCCAACTTTTTCAGCATCAGTGTTAATGGGCTGCCGCCACCATAATGCCTGACTGGCACTTACTGCGTTTATACTGACACTTCACCCCCAGTTTACACAGCGTGACCACTGTCGCAGGGGGTGTATCTTCCAGGCTTCCAAAGACGCCTAGAAGCTTACAGTGAGGTTTTCCAAAGCACTCTTCACCTAAATCCTGCTATTCCCACCCACGCTCCTTCTCTGCAGAGGACTGGACAAAAGATAAAGAAGAGTCGGGATGGAACGTGTTCTGGCCCAATGTTATGCCACCGACTGTGCCAAGCAACATGTGGTGTAACTCGGCATGGAACCTGACCATTCCGCAGGAAAAAAATCTGAGATTTGCCATACACGAAGATGACTACTACTAAAATATCGCTCTGCCACACTGTGATTCTGGGACACCTATCGCGGACCGGCAGGTCTTCTACAGCCCCCGTCGGTTTCACCATTTGCCCGCGGAGGCGCACGACAAGCCGGGCACTCGAGGCGGGCGCAGGCCGCCCGCCCGGGGCAGTTCCTCGGCCCGGGCCGCCGCCCCGCCGCTCTGCCCCCCGCCCTCCCCGGCCCGCTCCCAGTGACGTCACCGCCCCG